>NW_027526204.1:105273789-105873789 GCF_048455015.1 Haemaphysalis longicornis | reverse complement strand
TTGCTACTACTCGGCCGTTTCCGCATCGTCAAGGTTAACGCGGGCTTTAAACTATATCCTACCTGAAGTGGTAACCTACGCGGTAGTTTTTGATCTTCAAAACACTACTGGTTGATTTGTTCAACTGGTCTTGTTTGTTTTTTTCTAACTTAAGGTGGCGGTCCCGCTCCCTCGGCTCGCGCTGGCAGTTTTGGACGATATTTGCGTAGCCGCTGTTGCGCTTCAGTTTGCACCACAGACATGTCTAATGTACCATTAGAAAGCAGAAGCAGAAGATTATCATTAGAAACGGGTCGACTAGTTCGGATGGTCACTCTTCCTTCTTTGGTCAGGCAAATGTTTGCGATGTCGTTCTGGCTCAACGCGGGTAAAAATGTAGTACGTGAGGGGGTTACGCTATAGCCAATGCGAGGACAGCTGTAAAAGACATGGAGGCGGTTTTAAATGAGCATGTTGCCTTCGACTTCTTTCGGCTTGTTTTCATTTCTCCCGTCTCTCACTACTTCGTCTCCCGTGGCTTTGTTCCATCGATTTGTCTCCCGCGTATCATATTGCACAACCTTGCTTATTGGGCCACATGAATTACGGCCCTGTCACAGGGACTTCAAAAATAGATGGTCGGCCATTCTGCTGTCACGTCCAAAGCCGCCAACGGTTGCATCAGAAACGCCCGCCCGCCCGCCCCCTCGCCCGCCCGCCCGCCCGCCCGCCCGCCCGCTCGCCCGTCCGCTCGCCCGTCTGTCTGTCTGTCTGTCTGTCTGTCTGTCTGTCTGTCTGTCTGTCTGTCTGTCTGTCTGTCTGTCTGTCTGTCTCTGTCTCTGCGTGTCGGTGTGTGAGAGAGTGAATGAGAGAGAGGGAGATATAGAGAGATCTGTTGCGCGCAGTTCAATGAAAAGCGACAATAAGAGCGCTGCGTGTACGTGCGAAGCTATGTACCCTCCCAAATCACAGTGATAAGCTGATGCTGTGATGACCTAATTTCGTCTATATTTTCACTCGCCAAGACGGGTAGTAGGACGTCTATACAAAACTGTTTGTAAGGGTACGAGCGGACCGAGACTCGAAGCGGAGTGCATATCCTAGTGCGCGTGCAACGAAACAGAGGATGCGATTTGACTAAGCATATTCATCATCATCATCACCATCCCATCCCCAAGTTACCTCAAGTCAATTGCGAGGCGAAGGCCTTTCCCGTAGCATCGATCCGCGTTGTCCCGCTCAACCGAGCACGTCCCTTGTCCACGAGTTTGTTCAGTATCAGCCGAATAACATAAGGAAATCCTCTGCATCTTTACCATAAATTTGGCGCTCGCAAAGGCTCTCTCACTCGCCATTATTTCCTCTTTTTTTCGTCAATCTTGCCGTAAACGCAAAAAGGTAGCTTCGTCGCGGGACACGTACAGTCATGGTGAAATAGAACTCGGATCACGAAAATATGAACCAGAACACACAAATAGCGCGATATCTTTGCATGCAAGCCAAATTGAGGCGTTGCTTAACTGCATTAATAAAGTTGCCTAATGTGGCTCATACCAATAGCGCTCCATTCTCCAGGAACAGAATTTTGGAATTTTTAGTCTTCTGGTTCATATTTTCGTGTTCACATATTTCATTTGTGCTACACTGTTCTTTTAAATTCCCTGCGTGGCCCACATCTTAACGTTGGCTTTTTTCACAGCTGGGCAGCTGTACTGAAAAGCCAGACACACAAAAGGCTGGCATATAGTAAGTAGGTTATGGATTCGGCGACATTTAGTTTTTAGACGGAATTGTTTAACAATACCACACAAGTTAGCATAACATTCAGACACAAAGCGCGCGTATTCTATAGGCGTATGGGTGACACTAGTTCGTCGTGTAAACTGGTTGACACCATAAGACGGATCCACAATACTCTTAGTTGGAAACCATCGTGTTGTTACGTAGGCTATTTCTCTGTGTATGGCGCGTCTGTCTTGTAGGCGCCGCTTACTCTTCTTGCGAAATGATCTTGTAAACGGAATTCTGTAGCATGTCGGAATTCCAAAGGCGTTTGTTTCCCCAACGAAGCGTCACTTTTCAGATGTCGTTGTACCGAAAAGCGCCCGAGAACGCCATTGAGAGACCGCTTGGGTTGTCTGCAAGCCGCGCGTAGATTCGAGAGAGGCGCATGAGGTGCTCGAAGTGCCACCAAAGCATTGCCACGCCCCTTCCCCCCACCATTTACCGGCGAGACGAAGTCAGCGCACACAGTGGCGTTGTTCGCGCGAAGCGTCGGCAAGTCGCCGCACGCTGCCGCCTCTGCGAATTCCCTCGGCAGTCGCTTTTCCAGCGGAAGCCGGTTCCCAATTAGCGTCGGATCTAACTCGGGGCGCGCGCGTGCGCACCGAACGGAAATGCAGTGCGTTCCTCCAAACTCGGCAAATGGACAATAGCGGGCTTCTCCTGGCAGAGAGAGCGCATTTTACTCACCTAGGCGTCCACCCTCTCTTCCCAGTGCAAACCTCATTATCTCCCTCTTTCCCCACCTTTTTCTGTTCCCTACCTTTCCCTCTCTCTCCCCCATTTTCGTTCCGCTCGTCCTTGTTCCCTATCGCCCTCTTCCCCCTCCTGTGCCATCGATCAACCCAGTGCCGTTTCCTCTCGGCGGACCCGGTCGGCTGCTTCACTTTTCTCAATTATTTGCCACGGCCACTGGCAGTTCGCACTTTGTCCACACCTATAGCTTTTCCCCAATCTCTCTCTCTCTCTCTCTCTCTCTCTCTCTCTCTATTTCGCTCCCTGTCTCTCTTTCTCTCACTTCTTACGCTCTATTATTAACGACGCCATTTGTGGAGCCTCTCGCCGCAGCCACCGCTGATCTTCGTGTTTTTTCTCCTGTGCCGTAGCCGCGCAGACCCATCTTCTTAGATGGATTTATCTGCAGGGCGAAATAGGGAATGCGGAAAGCTATAGGCTTGTCAGCACATTTCGTCTCCGCGCGCGGGCAGTGTACTCGTGCGTGTGTGTATTTGTGTGCTTTGATTGATTGTGGCTTTTAACGTGCCGTAGGCGATGAGGCGCGCCGTAGTGGCTGGATCCGGATTATTTTAACGTGCGCCGAAATCTCGAACACACTGGCGTTCTCGCTTTTCGCCTCCACCAGAGGTTATTCCCGGCTGCGGCCGGGAATCGAACCCACATCCTTGGGCTCAGCAGCACAACGCCGTTGCCACCGCGGCGGGTACACACACACCACACACGTACATACACACACACACATACATACATACATACATACATACATACATACATACATACATACATACATACATACATACATACATACATACACACAGGTCGAAAGAGGGTGAGGGAGAGACAGAAATAAGGACCACCAGTCAAGACAGCCAAGGAAGGCAAAGGGGGAAACGTGGCAAGTCATTTATTCTTTTTGCAACAGTTTTTGAATTTTTTGAAAGATAGCAATAAAGTGGAGAAAAACATGTCAGCCTGTTGGGACCCGAACCCACGACGTCCAGAATAAGGGTCTGGTCCGATACCAACTACGCTACCGCCGAGTCTGTGCTCCCTCCACTTTCTAGGGTATTTATGTTAAGGCAATTGCTTCCTACGCTTGTGGTGGTAACCAGAGAGAGAGAGAGAGAGAGAGAGAGAGAGAGAGAGAGAGAGAGAGAGAGAGAGAAAGAGAGAGAGAGAGAGATGAAGCTTGGTAGATGGTGAGACAAAACAATTTTGCACAAGGTAGCGGCCTCAGTCCACGCCAACGTTTCGTCAAACAGACTGACATATAAATAAGCATGCCTATAAAGACACGCAAAACAGGCAGGTCGCATTAGACTGCAACGACATCCTGCAGTAACATAACGCTGCTGCGTAGGACCAACACCGCTGGGGACAGGTACAAAATTAGCAAATAAAAGAAGGATGTGAGCACCGGTGAGCAGTGCTATCAGTTCGTGCCATCTTCTGTTTCGAAAGAGGCGTATCTACGAACCGAATACGCGGGAAAAATACAGAGCAACAATAGCAAAGAGACCGTGTCATCGATCAGCGTATACGGCTGAGCCTCCCCTCCACGTCGTCCCCCGAGTTGCCCAATTCGGCTCTGGGAGTTGATGCCCCGGTCGGCTTTAGTTGTCTAGATTACTCCCTGGGCAAAGGCGCTGTCTTCTGACCGTTTCGACACCTACCACGGAGCTGGCTGTCCGGCGCTTTTCTCGCTGGATTATTAACGGCGGCATCCTCAGATCTCGCGAAGCGGTTCTGATCGACGTTCTCGCCGTCTTGGGAAGGGCTGGCTTCGTACGTGAGGCCTCAGTGCCTCGAAGGCGCCATAGCGAGGGGGGAATTGTACGATTCTTGCTGTTGATGCTGTTGAAGCCCGTCCCGCTGCGGGCTGCTTGGTAGCGTCATAACTACAGGAAAATAAAAATCCTGTCAGTGCACTGGGTATTGGCAATCTAATGCAAGTCGGAATAGCTATACCGGCCAATGGAATGGATTAAGAACTTGCGCACCGCCGTGACCTGTGTTCCGAGTTTCGCTTTCTGATGATCCCAGTCTTTGCTGATAGTCAGATTGCTTCTTCATTGTCCCTAAGATCGCTAAGCGATGCTTTTCGACCTGTACCTCTGTTATCGTTAGACTGTTATTCTCACCCGCATTGATCATAAGCACCATGATGATGGTAGTCGTCATAATTAGCATCCTTGTCGGGGTCGCCATTCTCACCGCCGTTATCATTCCCTTACTCTTCCCCTCTTCCTACTTCGCCACAAACTCATCATCATCATCATCATCATCGTCGTCGTCATAATGATTATAACCACTATAATAATGGTAGTCATCACAATCACCATCGTTGTCGGGGTCGTCATCTTCATCTTTATTATCTGGCTTCTGCACTTCCCGCTGTTCCTCCGCCGCCTTGCCATTCTCATCCCCCTCCAATTCAACCCCAGCGCGCTCTCACGGCGAAGTATGCAGAACAAGCAGCAGCAGTATCATCGAGCGCTCGTGCAAGGAAAACATCTTCGCGGCTTAATTCGTTACGAAGCCGAGCCTTTCCCGCAGACCGTCTGACCCGGCCGCGACGGCGCCTTCGTTATTTCACGCGCGAGCGGCGACTGAACAACGCATAACAAGACCCCGTCGTTATAACAAGCCTCGTTGTTTATTGCGAAACGACCTGCTTCCTAACCAGAGCAGCTTACTAACCACGACCTCAGCTGCGTCTCGTTGAGCGGCTACGGCTCGACACGGTGTGCTTCCCGCGGAGGAGCCACCTGGTGTGGAGAAATGAGAAATTACTCCCCGAGCCGCTACATTATGCGAGAGCCGTGTTCGGCGGAGGGTTCGTTAAGATTTTAGACTTTCTTCGAGGCGGCCGAGGTCTCGGTGGAAATCTATGTTCCTCCACTTCTTTCCTGTCTTTTTTTCGCTTCTAAGGTTGCGCCGGGTTTTCTTAAAAAGCTCCGCTGCAAAAATAATACCGGGGTGCAGACGGAGAGCGTGCTCGCGAAGAAACGCGAGAACCTTGAGTACCCCGAGGAATGAGAAGAGAATACGCAAGCTCGCGATAGGGGAAGGGTATATATACACGGGGCCTGGGGGATTGGGCGCGGAAAATCCCGTCGAGCTGTCTACATTTGCTAGAGGGAACACAAAAGGCAGATGAAGAAGCCGGAGCGGAAGAAGCGGCGCTGATGCTTTCTTCTGCTTCTTTCAGTGTTTCAGGCCTAGCTTACTTCCGGGCCAGATTCGCCGTTAGCTTTTTTTTCGTTCCTACTTCTTCAGTCAGAAGGTTTCAGTTTGTGAGTCTTTCTTCGAGCAGCGACGTTTAGCTTTGTTCTTTTTAACCTCGGGAAGCGCAAAGAAAAAAACAATGTTGAAAAGAGAGAAAGGAGGGTAGGTTTAGAGGAGATCTTGGCGATTTTAAGAGCGTTAACGCCGCCGCTCGGCGGCGGGGTGTTGTGCGTATATGCAAAAACTCACTCCTCCCGCGGTGGCGGGTAGATTACGGCTCATGTTCCCGCCATTTTTTAGCCCTCGGGCTTGCTTGCCGCTTTTCCCGCCATTTTTTGTTTTGCCCCTGGGCTTGTTTGCCGCCATTTTTCTTCCCTTGGGCCTGCCGTCTCGTTCGCGACGAGGGAGGTGTCGCCTTTGTTGCCATGTGCGTGCGGCGGGGCTGCCGCTCTGAGGGCGGCGCGTGTTTTGCACAGGCCGCCGAGACTCCGATGCCACGTCGAGATATGCAGAGTGCTGACCCCGCTTTCCTCGGTGAATATGACCCGGCTGGCAAAATGAAGAAACTGAAAGAACGACTCGCCTGCTCTTTTTTAAGCACACGAAATCTAAAGCAGAAATTTAGTGAAACGGATGCAAAGACTCGGGTGGTTTTTATCCCCGACTTCCTCGCAGTTTTTGTACAAACTAACTGACTCAGTCAAAATTGCTTCTATTGCGTCCGCAGGAACGTCGTAACGAAACGTCAGCAATTTCTTTTTCCGTCGGGCGGCTGGTGAAATGCCCATTGCAGCTTTCGCGTGGTTTCCAAACGGCGTTGTTTTTTGTTTTTTTTCGGGGGGGTGGGGGGTTGGCAAAATTTGTGGTGTTGTTCCCGCGCTTTGAATTCTGCTTCGCGACGTCATCGCATGACAACGCGCGGACACAGTGTGTGCCTGCACCGACTCCCATGTAAAGCGTTAACGTTCTCCGTGACGTCATCGCCGGCTAACGCGCTGACATTCTGTGCCGCCACTCTTTTAAGCTTTGACGTTCCTGTTCCCGCACCTTCTGCGTTACCGCAGCAGCACGTTACTTTAACGTTACTTTAACGTTACTGTAACTTTAAGGGTACGTTACTTTAATGGTACATCCGTTCAACTGTAGCAAGGGCTGGGTTGCTTCATAGATCACTTTCAAGTAATGATTGGTTCAGTCACTTTTGTTACTAAAAAACGCCGCTGTGCACTGAATGCTCGCTTCGGGCGACGACTTTCGAGATAAGCTTTGTCTATGCTTACTGAGCACCTTTAAAGAAACCCTTAGCTTGCTTACAAAGCCATGGAAAGTTGAATGGTGAGCTTGACGCCCTGGGGTATGAAACGAGAGTTGCGGGTTTGGCAACAAACCGGCGTGGAAGGCATCCAAACTCAAATTGAGGGAAGTGTTCAAAATTAAACCGTAGCCCTCAACTACGGCGCGCCTGATAGACAAGTGTAGCTTCGGCGCGTTAAACACCAATCAGTCAATCAATCAATCAATCAATCAATCAATCAATCAATCAATCAATCAATCAATCAATCAATCAATCAATCAATCAATCAATCAATCAATCAATCAATCAATCAATCAATCAATCAATCAGATTAATAAAAAGAAATACGTTTGGGCTCGGAGTGCAATGCGGAGACCTGACAACAGGTACGTGGACAACCGGTGCAACTCATATCTACGTGCTTGAAGGTCTAAAGAGGCGATAGTTCCAACGAAGCGAAAGACCCAAAAGTGGAGCTCCTGTCTCGACGGAAATTCCGTCTCGATAGACGTTCGGGCTCAATTGGATCGTCCTCCCTGCAAATCTCTCATCTCGTTGGATATTCATGTCCGAATAAAATTTTTGTTTCGAAGATCATTTATTGTTGCCTATCACACGTGACCTATTGAATGTTCTGCCTCTGTGGATCTTTCGTCTTGTTTAACCGACCGAGAGATAGGGTTAGAACTCGTTCTACTGATCTTTCTTCTGCCCTGTACTCTATCGGGCCTTTTCTTTCTCCCTTTCCCCCTTCCCCCGCCGAGTAGCATGTCGGTGCCCAAATTCCGGCAAACATCTCGGCTTTCTCCTCTAATAAAGAGCCTTCTCTCTCTCTCTACTGATAAGAGAAGAATATGCAGGGATAAGGAATGCATCCCGGCCGCGCAGGTGAGGACCGGTTGGAAGTCATGGGAAATGTTTTAATTTTGCAGGGGCTTCCTACATCTTGCGGTGTCCTGATAGTCCTGATGTTGATGATATAACGTCCTGATGTTGATGATATAACGTTCCCGGGGAGACGCCTTTAAGCGCTCTTTCTTTAAAATTATACGTTTTGGTCATTACGCATGAACAGTACATGTATACAGATATGAAAACGAAGAGTCTCGAACATTATGTCACCGGTCCGTGTGCCGTCGGCAGGAGGCACGGCGGATTTCGAGTGTCTCTGGGGTTGTCGTAGAATCTTGGCGTAAGCAGAGTCGATTTCCAAGAAGTTGTTTGCGGGGGGAGGGCAAACAAAGAAATGGGCGAACGGGACTTGTCTCGCAGCAGCAGCGAATGGGCGGGAGAATACGACTCTGAACGGAGGGAGCAACGCAGGAATGAAGGCCCCAGAAATGCAGCGACTCCTCCCCCGGCGCGCAGCGGCAGCAACGTCGAGATTAAAGGGGAGCGAGACGAGGGCAAACGGCGGCAGCAGCGTCGCTTGATGAATCGGCGTCTCCCGCGGGGAAGACCTCTGTGCGTTCATCTTCGGGACGTTGCCGTTCAGGGAGGGAAAGCGAAAAAGGCCGTGTGTGCCGCGTTTCCTCGCGTGTAACGATCACGAAAGCGCCAGCACCTCAGGCAGTGGTTCGGAAATGGGGGGTCTGCGAGGCCATTTCAGGAGTACGCGAAGCCTCCCTCTCACTCCCCTTCTCCCCCCCCCTCTCTCTCTCTCATTCATGTCACCTTTTTGACAAACCTTGCTGATGATTGATGATGATAATTGCTGCCAATGCAAAAATGTAGCTTCGCTGCATGGCACCTACGTTTATTTTTTCTCCGCGCAGCGCATCTTTTAAGGTAGGCTTTTAAATGCGAATGCTATTCTTAGTCGGGGGTTGTCGTGCGTTGGCCGGCGTGTGCCTAGCAACAGCTGTGGCGCGCCTAGCAACCGGAGCGTGTGGTAGCTCGGGCGGGAGTAGCGGAGGGCAAGGGGAGAGGAGGAGCGCGCTCGGCGTGTGAGGGCGCTCGCATCGCGGAGCTCGGGCGGAGTAGCGGAGAGTGAGTGAAGAGGAGGAGCGCGCTCGGGCGTGTGAGGGCGCTCGCATAGCGGAGCTCGGCGGAGAGAGCTCGCGCGCGGGGCGGGCGTGTTGCGCGGGTCTCTCTCTCCTCTCCGCGTACCCTCTCTCCGCTCGCTGCGCTCGGAAAAATATATATAAATGCAGTGGAGCGCGCGCCTCTCTCCGTGACTGCTTGCCGCAGCGCACTCATCGGTGCACCCAATGCATTCGCATTTCCGCACGATCCCCTTCGGGGAGGTGGGGGGAGTTTTTTGCACAACACGCCAGCCATGCAAAAAAGCCCGACAAACAAAAGGCAGCATATAAGTGTTTGGGCCAATCTCCTGCCGACATGACTTGCATGAGCAAAAATGTCAAGAGGCAGACGCAAGGGGCGGGCATTGAATATGAGCGGGCGACTTTAGCTGCATGTGTAATTGCTTGATATTATGACTTACATTAATGATATAGTTCATGGAGGGGCCCGGGCCACATCTTTTGCAAGGCCAAAAGGGGTCCCCGGCACACTCGTGGTTGAAAATCTCTGATATAAGTCATCAAGCTGAATCGGTGAATAGAGAATTTATTAGAAAAATCGTATATCGGGTAGCGGCTTCTAGTGATTTTTGGAGGAGAATGGTTGTTGTTCATCACCTCGAGGGTAGAGGCGGGAAACGGTATTGAGGGGCTAGATTGCTATCACTCTAGTTTGATATTTGAACTGCTCAGATTACGCGATAACATTATGGTCAGCTTTGCCTGACTGTCGTTCAATCCTAAGGCGTTGTGCTGCTGAGCACGAGGTCGTGAGTTCGATTCCCTGCCGCGGCAGCCGCTTTTCTGATGGAGGCGAAAACAAAAACGCCCGTGTCTACGAAATTTCGGCGCACGTTAAAGATACCCAGGTGGTCAAAATTAATCCGGAGCCCTCCACTACGGCGCGCCTCATCGCCTGCGTTGCGTCGGCGCGTTAAACCCCCACAATCAATCAATCGACTGTCGTTCAATCACCGATAAATGTGCACCGTTTGTTAGCGGGAAGCGACAACGCTAGACCTACGGTAACCCTGGAACGTGAGCGACAACGTGGTGGAGTGGTGGCAGTGTCGTCTCGATCATTCCGCTGTTTTATTGTATGGTATTTATTAGGACCGTGGAGGCAAAATACGAGTGTAGTTAAAAGAAAGCACTGCTTCATTTTCTGACAAAGATGTCACTTTTGACGGAAACTTCAAACAAATCATCTAGATATACAAATACAGATGAAGCAAAGCTGGCGTACTAGGCAGTGTCTTGCCCAACCATTTGTATGCCGTCACATTGACTTCTTTGTGCAATGGACCTTTTTTTCCAGTAGCGTAGCACTCTTGCGGCGGCCCCCGGAACCACACTTGGGGGAATGTAGAAGAACACGCCCCCTGTTTTGTGCCTGCTCAGCGCAGTTGAGGAAGCCGTTCCAGGCACCACGCATAATTTTGGTGGCAGAGAACTTTTTCGATGGCAGCCGCAGCGCTAGCTACCTGTCGGCCGCTTTCAGGGCCCAGAAAACGGATCAGCACTCAGCTTTGAGGGCCTGTTTACAAGTGCGTACTCACGAGCGATTGCGTTCACCTCAGTGATCACGTAGTCATTAGTATGTCCTTCGTCGTGATGAAAGTGGCATGTCTAGTCCGAGTGTGATTCTGCAGTCGTCGCATAAAGAAGGGCGCAAGATAGTTGCTTTAAAGGGGCCATGAAAACAAAGTACAAGTTCATTAAAAAGACTGTTGTCTCGAAAACAACAGTACCAATTATAACTCAAACTTCCATCAAATATACGAGATAGTAAAGAAAAATTTAACAATGGCGACTTCCCAGTAAATTTCCGGCAATTTTAGCATAACGTCACAAAATCTTGTTTGTGCGATTCGTGGCCTCCGATCTAAGCCACGGCCAAAAAATTAGCAGTGGCTTAGCTCGGCTATGCCAGTATACACGTAGCGTGAGCTAAGGTTCAGCAGGCTATTCTTAGGTTTCCTGGTTGCCTAGGATTAGCTTATTAACTTTCTTACTGCTGCTAAAACGACTTGGAATACAATACAATCCAGTCCAGTCCAGTCACTGCTCCTCGCGCATGCGCAGCACGGCTCTCCAGAAGCCACGCTAAACTGCTATCAAGCGGCTCCGGCGCAGCGTCAGACTTGGCTACTGCGCAACGGCGGCGCACAGCTGGGCACGCGCCGGCGCCAGTGCGTCTGCCGCGGCTATGACGTCAGTCCTCTGGAATGCGCAGACCGGCGAATGTGCAGATCCAATCCTCTACACACCCATCCTCCAATTGGATTGGATTTTCAATCCAATCCAATCCAATCTAATCCAATCCAATGCTCCTTGCGCTTGCGCAGCACGGCCCTTCAAGGTCCACGCGAATCTGTCTAGGAGATTGTATGTGGGGCCTCTGGCTCTGTTTGATCGCATGCCTTGGATGCTATCGTTCAGTTAACATGCCTATGCCGGCCCATAAGACGTCACTCCTGCCTATATTACGTCACTATGGCGCGAAATTTGAAATTTGTTCAATATTTTTTGCATTGTTTCGGTTGGTAAAACACATTTCTTGGCTAGCATGGAGCTGAATGAGCTACCAAAGTCTTGTTTTTTTTAAATAGAACAAAGTTGCGTTTTGACTTCATGACCCCTTTAATAAGTGAGTACGTCAATATGTGCCTACCAACTACCTAAAACACGTGTAGGCCGCTAAGCCTAATCGCAGCTATGGAAGAACACAGGTAGTGCTGCCAGTCACCTGAAAATATGCTGTTGAAAGTGCAGTTCTTAGACGCGTAAAAATACGGTACGTTGCGTCCAAATGCGGCTGCTTTCAACTATAGGGGGCGGAACGCAAACTGGAAAGCATAACAAAACGAATAAAACACACACCTACGGAATCGAATAAACACAAGTTTAGGGCAGACGACCGTGATGACAAAGGGCTTAGAAGATGCGTTCCAGAGCGGCGTCCGGGCGAGTGACAGGGGTTTGGGATAGTTCTGCGGTAGGGAACGAAACAAGGGGCAAAGAAAAAGAAGAAAAGAGGCTGCGGCGGGCAACTGCTTCTTGCCGGTGATGACAGTTCTGCCAGCGTCGCCACCACGACAAATACAGGCGTCGCAAGTTAGCGCTTTTGTGGCGCGACATCCTTTTCTTGTTCTGTAGTCCATTGACCGTGGACACCTCTGCGCTGCGATCGTTGGGCTGTTATGACCACTGACAAGGACGTGAACTGGTAATATCTTCTTTCGGGTAATGGCGCTTCGCAACGCCTTCCCTACCGCTGTGGGGGGTGACGCTGCGCCGCGACTGGCCGTCCCTGCTTCCCCCTGCGCTTCCCGACTTCCGCCGAGGACGGTCGCCTCCTCCCTGCCGCATCGCGTGCATACGTGCCCTGGTCTCGTCGTTGGGACGAAAGGAGGGAGCGGAGGGAGCGATTGATTGCCCTTCCCGCACATGAGCGGACCCCGGGAGCCGTTCTCTCCCTTCTACTGTTCAACTTCCCAGTCTATGGGCGGGAAACCCAAACACGGAGAGATACATTTCCACCGTGTGGTTCTTCGCCGTCATGATGCCGCTGGAATCGTTTGTTCCACCGCGTCCCACTTTTTTGTTTTGTGCATTTCCTTCCCGAATGAAAGTCTTATTCATCCATTCCATCGGGCTGCTTTATTTCTTTCCACTTTCATTTCCCCTTTTTTTTGGCGGGAAAGTGGGGACGCTGAGGTAGGGATAGTCATTTTTCGGACGTCCATACGCTTTGTCATCTTGATTGCCGCGCCCGTTCTGTCGGGTTTGGTCTGGTGATGCACGAAAACCTGACAGCGGGGAGCGCCCTGTTCTGTAAATGTCGAGATGTGCAAGGCAACTTTACGCAAAGCAGGATGGACCTATAGATAAAAGGGGAATCTCGCTTGTCTGTGTTTTGAGATGTTATCCTTTCAGGGAAGAAGGTTGCGTCAGGATGACAGTATCCTGCTTTTATTTTCTTTCCACAACCAGGAAAGTACAGGGAAACGCCTGGCATGATCTATCCTTCTTTCCTCTTTCGTCCTGAATTTGAAAGTGTAGCGAATGACTGGCTGCTCACAGAAGCAGTGAATTTTCAACATGAAATCACTTTCATTGAAGGCCTATTTTATGAACATAGTGATGTGATAATAAAACGATGGTTCTATCTAGGAGGATGCAAATTTGAATAATGGCAAGACCAGGCTCACGCACATCCGTGGGAGCACCTACCGCACAGGCTGGTACAGAAGTGAAGGATTGTGCGTCTCTGACATTTAACGAGACATGCAAACGATTAAGCAGACCAGCACAGACAACGAGCACATGCTACGTTTTTCAACAAACCTGAATTTGTTCCAAGTGAGTGTGACTGTAACAGACCTTCCCAACTTTAGCATCCTTGAACAGTCACAGACTGGCACAGCGGTGCTACAGTGCAGCGGTGCTACACTTCCTGTCACACCTAGCGCCGTGTAGTGGTTACCTTTGAACACGGCCGTAATCTTCTTTATCAGCTGCTGAAATGAGTTTATTTATTTATTACTACTTGAAGGGCCCCCGGAGGGGTATTACATCCGGGGAGGGGTGGGCGAACGCAACAGCAGCGTGGCAGCAAAAAAGAAGGAGGAGAATTAACGAAGACAAGCATTTTCAATGGCACTGTTGAGTTGACATTACTGGTGGTAGTGGCAATGTTGGCGGGAGGATTGTTCTATTCATGTGCAGCGAAGCTAAAGAATGAACGTTGAAAAGTTGTACCCAGGGCACTTGGCAGATACACGGCATTGAGGTTAGAATGGGCATAAAAGGCTGTTAGGGCTCTGTCGCCGTGCGGGTAGCGTTGGGTCTTCTAACCCTTACGGCTTTTGTTCGAGACCCAGCAATTCTACATTTTTTTTATTTCATACAGCTGATGCAAAGGTTCAGCTGGACTTAACTGGGCTCGTCAAGCCTCGTAAAGTGGATTAGTAGTTTTTCTTTTTCTATTTCCTCTTTGTATACTAACATGTAATGCTAAGCAAGCGTCTTTAGGCTTATCAGCGGATAATTCGGCAACCCAAATGTAGTGCCACCATCACCGTCCTGAACTGCGCTTCGCCTTCCCTTAACCAGAATCGGTTCTTTGCAATATCAAAGAAGTGAAGATAGCGCAGGTGAAATACGTGCTGCGGACGCTCCGCAAGCAATTTCCCTAATTTCGCTAGCGTACACGCAACAGCGAACCCGCTTTCGCGTCACGATTGCGGTTTAACAAGCCGTTACATACGGCCGGTCGTTCAGATTATTGTTGGCTCGTTTACGCATTTCGTTCGCAATACCACGGCATCCTGGCTGAGATAACAGCGAACGAGCTGGCTTATTTTTAACCCCTTTCCTTGCACTGGCGCCGTCGGTGGCAGAAAGGGCGGGAGTATTTGCGTTCCTGTTGTTTTAAACGGTAAAAAATACGCGCGCAGGGGCAAGTGAAAAGTTTTTTTTTTCTCAATGGCCCAAATCCACCCAAACAGAATTTGTGAAAACCGAGAAACTTTGTCACGCGACCTAAATCCAATGATGCCGAAGCTATTATGTGTTGTTTTCATGTCAGCTTGAGGACGTTTACGGCCACAAGAAATTAAAAATCACTTTGGTTGTTAATTATTCCTGTTTTTGGAATAATTAGCTGTTAATATCCTAAATAATTAACTCATCCTTCCTAACAGTCCGAGATGTCAAACGGGAACTTGTGGTAATAAGCACGCTGCCATGTTGGTTAAATGACGTCAAACCAAAAGCACACTCCCATCGGGAAAATGGATTTAGCTCATTTTGATGTGTGCCAGCGCAGGACCTGGCTTATTTTCGATCCGTAATACGATCTGCTCACACGTTCGCAGGGCGGTATCTGGCCTATTTGGTTGAGACCTGTATTCTCGGGGAAAGTTCCCGAGTTTTTGTTGCACTGTAGTTTAGTCTGATTTAGTTTCGGTTTCTGCATTTGCCTCATTTCGAGAAAAAAAAAAGAAAAAAAGAACTCCTTAAGTGTCAGTTTAATACGAACACTTATTTCATAGAGAACGTGCTATAGCCCCGCCGTCTAGTACCTCGTCGTTACAAAAGTCTGGAACTGTAGGGAGTTGAACGCATATATCCGTGTAGGCTTCGTCCATATACGCGTGAAGGCCACCCATGTTTTTCCCCTTGTGGCGTAATGTTGGCCGGGAATACAGACTTGGATTTGGCATGCTGGGCGTCGTTCATTGCGAAGTTTACACACGTTCATTCGGCGACAAAAAATATTCTTTGGGGAGTCATCTTGCCATGGCCGAAAGCCTCGAGCAGGAATCGGAAAGGGGGGGGGGGGGGGGGCTGCAGGGAACTCGCGGGGGTGAAAGAAATCCCGGCCCATCGCCACTAACGTGAATCCTGCGGAGAGGTGAAGCATGCAATGTATAAGTGTATTCTTGGCGCCTTCGCGTTTTTGCCAACGGAGCTGAAACCGTCGGGGAAGTAGAGGTATACAGCTTTTGCTGTAAAAGTGTCGTGTCTTTGAAGGACGAAGCGTTCTAGCGCGAGGCAAAAACGACGAGTGTCCCGGTGTTATTTTAGTACGCGTTACGTTCTAGAGCGAGTCGTAAACGAGTGTCCCGGTGTTTTAGTACCGTGACTACATGAGGCGGCGGTTACGACGACGACGACATGAGAAGCCGACAGCTTGAGACTCTAAGGGGATTTGCCCCTAAAAGACAAATAATAGTCTGTAAATAATAATAGTCCGCTTCCAAAGACAAATAATAGTCCGCTTCCCTTAAGAGGTAGAGCACGTGATTCTTTCAAGATGTAGCTTTAAGTGGATTGACCCGCAATCCACACTCTGTCAGGCGTCCTCGGGCAGTGCTCCCGGAGAACATCGGGCTTTGAGGAGTCCCACAGTAGACGCCTTGCGCAACACAGTACCCCGGTGCCGTATTTTTGTCAGGTCTGAGTGCTTCGGGAGTACTGAGCGTCAAGGGCCGGGCCCGTTCCTATGAGCCTGAGCCGCAATATGAGCCGTTGGCTGGATCTAAAGCAGAACGGGTCCTGGTCGTCTGGCACATCGTTTCGCAGAACAGTCGTTCGCTGGATCTTAGCCACGGCAGGGCCGCCCCATTCGCCGAGGTCGCGCTTCGGGTTTGCATCTGTGAATAATAGGCTTGCTGATGCTCAAGACATACTTGTTCCCTTGAGATTTGGAGACTTACATTCAAAGCGAATTTTTAACTCTAAATTTCCTTTTTATAGGAGCCTGTAGCTAAATAAAATATTTTTCCTAGCACTGATGTTCAGTCGATACCCTGTTTGAGTATGTGCCATTCACCAAGGGTCATCATCATCATCATCATGATCATCACTTTTCTACGGCCGTGAGTTTTAGATGCGACTGCATCTCATTCCCTCGCCTTGTCCCTCCATACGGCGTTGTCCGTCCACACCCCTCCCCCTACACTATACAAAAAAATAATTGTTAGCGGCGCCCGGTTTCGATCCCACGACCCTGTGGGCGGAACGCGAGGTACATGGTGCTCTTCCCACTGCAACACAAAACCGAGACAGAATGAAGTGCTACGAACGCGCCTTATATCCTTGACTCATTCAAACTACGTCAAGAAGCTACTGATACAACGCATGATGGGGCAATGACTAACACTTGCAATAAAAGAAAAGAAGCTCCCACTTACAGCAACAATGATGGAGTAAAGGTCGTTGCGACAGCAAAGCCCCAAGAATACCACTTAGAGAGATTGACCAAGAGTGGCCAATAAAACATAATAACAATCATAAAACATAATAATCATACGCGTTCCCGACACGTTTCACGCGATTTCAGAATCAATCCAACGGAAACACCAAGTGAACCCCACGATGCGTCGCATCTACACAGGGTTCCCCTCGCGGGGAGGTGGGCGCAATTTTTTTATTTTGTGTACAGTGCGGATAACAGCTTCGCGCGAGCCGAGGGTTTTGAGGGTTTCTATTGAATCAATGGAAATAATTATCCATCTCTGGTTGGACCAATGGAAAATTGGGCTCTACGTTAGATCTCAAGACTCAGAGCTCCGTGTTTCCTGCTCGGTGGCAGTGGTCGTCGAGAACGTAACCTCACCCGCTTAACGGGCTGTTGGGTGTATGTGGTGGACATAAGCTATATCCTGATTCGTAGGAAAGGGCATACCATAAAAAGTGCTGTATTAAGAAATATTTTCGGAGGATGCACGAAATACAAAATTGTTTCCGAACTGTGTGTGCGCTCATTCGGCAGCCAACGTCACTATTTTGTTGAGCTGTATCACACAAGCACTTAAACGCATACTGCCTCGGAAACCACTTTTTAAGTGCGAATGCACTTTATAAGCGACCCTGAATTCCGGCGACCGCCGTCCGTCCACATAGCAACAGCTGCGGGTGCGCGCGCTCCTCGTCTTCCTTGGCAACGGGGGGAGATGGGCGCGCGCTGCCTGGCCGCTGACATGGCACATACCCACGTGGGGGATTGGCCAGGAATCTCCTCGTCTTCCTTGGCAACGGGGGGAGATGGGCGCGCGCTGCCTGGCCGCTGACATGGCACATACCCACGTGGGGGATTGGCCAGGAATCGGGCGTGAGAAGGGCTAATGCACCCGCTTAAAGAAGTACTGACACGAAATTTCAAAGCTGAGATCCGCTCTAGCAATCAAGTACAACGACAACACAAATAGGTGTCTGTGAATAAATGCATCTTTCTTTCTTTGTAGTTGTGTGTGTGTGTGTGTGATCTCTCTTTCGCGAACATTACCGAACCGCGCAAATTCAACTCGTGCATTCGCACTTTCACATTCTTCCCCTCGGGGAAATGCGGGGAAATTTTTCATACCGTATCTGCTGTACACTACTCTAGTAAGCGGCATCATTTTCACTGATCACAACTGAAACAAAGAATATATGTTATATTTTTCTCACAAGCAACCAGATACAAGATACATGCAGCGGCAATGCCTGAAGGTATGCATCACCTTGCATTGCCCATTGGCGTATCGTCTGAGCAACGAAACTTCTCGCAAAATCTTGGACCTGCTTATGCACCATGTTGGTTTGCTTGACTGTCTCCTCTGACCATTTGTCTGGGCAGCGGTGGAAACTAGAGAAAATATAAAAAAAAACTGCGCGTGATACAAACTCCATAGGCTCCACGCAGGTTGCAAGTTGTACCAGTCCCAGCGGTAGATGGTTTTTTTTTAGTCGAAGCCAAGCCAAGTGCGTATAGCTGCGAGACGTCCTTCCTCTGAGATGCCTTCGTCCTAGTCGTGCCTGGACGGGCGACTTAGATCGAATCATCGTGCGAGACGTTTAATGTTACCTTCTGACTTTGATCGCCACTCGACATCACGCAGTGCGACATTACCAGAGACTCTCCGCCATCGTACGGCCCACTACCGCCATGCCTAAAATGTCCGAAAGGAATGACTGGCCAAGGACAGCGCTCTAATAGACATACGAAAAAAAAAATTATGTTGTGTTCTTTGTAAAACTGCAGAGGTTCGTAGTCCTTCACTACACCACGGGCTTTGTAAGCCTTTCTTTACATATCGGGAGTATATGCGTGCCCTTTTAAGAGGATGGCTGTGAAACACTGGTCCGGTATCAAAACAGCAGCAAAAAAGTCAATGCCCTCTATAGAAAAGAGGAGAGGAATGTTTCCAAAGAAATTTTCCGCACGCTGCGTACCTTCAGGCTGGAAAAGTTGGCTTGAACGGCAGTCCGCGTAGACGGTGTCTTTAACGGCAGCGAACAGGGCGGTGACCTTTCCTGTGTTTTCAGCACGAGCGTACCGTTTTACCAAAAATATGTTCCAGAGGTCCCTCATTCCCACAAGGCTGTTCTCTCACGTCTTGAAGGCAAGCCCTGTACACGCTTAGTTGGTCATGTTGAAGTCCGCTAGAACGTTTTCTAGAGTTCTCCACATGAGGAATGCGGCTTTCAATCCGCCTCCCACTTCCCTCGCTGGCGCGGCGAAAAAAAATAGCAGTCGCTTAGCTCCGCTATGCCAGGATATACGTAGCGTGAGCTAAGGTTCAGCAATCCAATCCAATCCAGTACAGTTCAGTAGTCCAATCCAGTCCAGTCACTGCTCCTAGCTGGGCACACACCGGCGCCGGTGCGTCTGCCGCGGCTATGACGTCACTCTCTGGAATGTGCAGACCGGCGAACGTGCAGACCGAGTTCTCTACACACCCGTACTCCAATGGAATTGGATTTCAATTCAGTACAGTCCAATTTAATTCAATCCAATGCATTCAATTCAATCCAATCCAATGCTCCTCGCGCTTGCGCAGCACGGCCCTTCAGTGTCCACGTGAAACTGCTCAACCTCAGCCAGTGTAGCTTACGGTACAATATCGTAAATTGCCTTCACGACGCTTCGACCTTGGACGCTCGCTCTGGTTACCGAGTACCCGACCATACTCATGTCGGCTTTCAGTTTTTGAACGCTCCAAAGGTCTTTGTCGAAGCGGTCGTCAAGCAAGTAGCTGCTTTCTGCTGAAATCTGCTCAAGGGAAGGGGTTGCAAAGGCGCTGTTTTATTCGCACTGCTTCAGATGTTGCAGCCGTTAGGTTCATTACTTCTTGAAGGGCAACCTTTGGAGATTGCAGTGTTTCAAAGGAGAAATGCTTTACAGGACACCCCAATTCGGCCTCTAACTTAATGGTAATCGAATCTGACTAATCAGCATCATAAACATTATCAGGAAGTGCAATAATCGAAGAGGGAAGTTCGCATTTTAACGACACCGTGAGCATGAAGGTCATGGTATTTCTAGTGTCCGGCTTTGAGACCAGCTCCTTCACAGTCCCGATCAGACCAAACGCCAGATCAGAGAGGAAGTGTTCTCGGCGAGAGACAGTCTCCAGGCATGACTTGAAGTAGGCGGTGAGGAACTGTCCGGCCTTGCCCCTGGTTCCGCCTTCCCATTTCGCTGCCGCGGTAACCACGCGTTTTGCATCTTCGTCCATCGATGTGATAATCGAGCTTCGACGATCCCGGCTCTGGCAGACGTACGCATAGAAGTCGGTGCACGGTTTGATGCTGAAGTTGACGATTCGGGCCATGTCTTCGGCCTCTTGCGGGCAGCAGAACGGTGCAGTGGTGTCGCTCCGGGGATGCCGGTTCTCGGCTGCGTTGACGGCGTAACCACGGATGTCCGCGAACAATAGTAGGCGGCGGTCGCGAGGATGTCTACAGTTTGCGGTCTTCTTGTGACACGGGCATTCTAAAGTCCCGGTACTTCTGATTCTTCAAGACGCTGGCGAGGCGAACGTGCTCTGTCAGCCATACTCTCCTTCTTCGTCGTCTTCGTTGCATCCAAATGCAGACGTTTTGTATTATGGAGATGCACATCGGCACAAGGCAAAATGGTCAAAACTAATCAGAGCTGAGCTTAAATTGCTCTAACGCAGATAAAACGTATTTTTATTTCGATATTGAGGTGTTCGCCCAAAATGTCTGTGCGCATATGGAAATTGGAGGAATGTTGATGACAGAGTGGATTCTTGGTTTTGTCTAGGTGCTATGAGAGCTACCAGCTGCAGTCGGGGCCGTATGGCCGGGCTGACTACTCCCGAGATGACCTGCGAGTCCCGCGTTTGAATGTTTACCGTCCCCGGAATGAAAGTGTCTGTCTACACTGTGCCCCGAGGCAATAACTTTGGCCAAGAGTGCACGCGTACCAGACTGCGAATATTCCGGCGATAAATCTCTACACAGACGAAGTTGTAAACACACGATAAAGCGCACACTGAGAGTCGTTTGTGCGCGTCAGTTAGTGCATTTTTTGCGGTTTCTTTAAATTTATCGCGGAGCACAAGTTTGGTCCAATAAACGTTTTATTAACAGAAGAACCTTGCTTCCCTCTTCACTGCGGTACAATTTTTTGTGTGGCGGTATCACACCAGCGTTTCAACGTCATAGATAACGGAAACCAGCTTTGAATACGTATGCGCCGTAAACTGCTCTTATATGTACCGCAATTTTTACAAATCACATTGTGAACGTTTATAGAACATATATTTTCTCCACTGAGAATATGACCAAACTATAAAACAGCGCTTTCATTCGGTGCGTATGCCTGAAGGTATACAACTGCTTCCGTTCCGTGTTGGTGCATTGACTGAGCAACGAAAAGCCTTCGCGAAATCTCGGAGGTGCTTAAGCACCACGTTCGCATCTGTCATGTCGCGTAGGCAGCGGGGGAAAGTAGAGAAAATGTAAAAAAGCTGCGCGTGAGACAATTTCCATAGGCTCCACGCAGGTTTTACGTTGTACCAGTCCGGTCGGTTGAAGGTTTTCAGAGTCGAAGCCAAGCCAAGTGCATCCGCAGCCGTGCGAATTCCTGCCTGGGAGACGTATTCGTACGAGTCGTTTCCCGACGTAACATCGAAGCAATATGAAAGACGTCTGATGTTGTCTGCTGTCTTCGTCGAACCCCACTTGAGATCACTAAGTACGATGGACCAGAGACCTTCTGCCATCTCACGGCCCAGTACCGCCATGCTTAAAAGGTCCGAGCTGAATGACTGGTGGGGAAAAGCGTACCTATAGAGATTAGGGGTGAAATAAATTAGGTTTTGGTCTATGTAATAATGCAGATTCTCGTATTCCAGGACTTCACCGCGGGTATTGTAAACCTTTCTCCTCCACTCAGTGGAATATGCGCGCCCTTGCAAGAGGATAGCGGTGAAATGCTGGTCCGGTGTCGGAAAAGGAACCGAAAAGGCGCTGTCCTGTAACGACAGAAGCAGAGAAATGTTTCTGAAGTTCTCCAGACGCTGCGGATCTTCAGATTGGAAAAGTTGGCTGGCACGGCAGTCTCTGTAGACGGCTTCTTTAACCGCAGCGAACACGGAGGTGGCCATTCCTTGGTACTCAGTTTGCGCGTACAGTTCCTCATGAAGCTTTTCCCGAATCTCCCACATATCTTTCAGGCTGTCTTTGCAGGTCTTGAAGACAACTACTGTAGACATCCTATCGGACACAAGGTACAGCGCCAGAACCTTTTCGACAGTTCTCCACATAAGATATGCCGCTTTCAGTCCGTCTGCCGTTCCTCGTGCTGGCGCAGCGAAAATATTGTAAATTGCCCTCATGGCGCTTGCATTCGTGACCCTAACGGTGGTCACAGAGTACCCCAGCATATCGAGGCCTGCTTTCACTTCTTGGACGCCCCAAACACCTTTGTTGACAATGTCGTCGAGCAGATACGGGCTTGGGAAGGACGACGAAAGGTCTGGAAACCGGGTACTGCAAAGCTTGTTTCTAATTCCAACTGCTTCCTGTGTGGCTGCCGTTACGTTTATCATTTTTTGAAGGGCGCTGTTCAACGCATCGAGGGCTTCCATGGAGTACGACTTTAAGAGACACCCCAAATCGACCTCCAGCAAAATCTCGTATGGCGAAATCTCGTATGGCTTAATTTCATATGGCGTATCAGCATATGCCGTAATCCAAGACTCAAGGTCGTATTTTAGCGACACCGTGAGCATGAAGGTCATGGCATTTCTGGTGTCCGGCTTTGAGACCAGCTCCTTCACAGCCCCGAGCAGACCAAAGGCCACATCAGAGAAGAAGTGTTCTCGGCGAGAGACAGTCTCCAGGCATGACTTGAAGTAGGCGGTGAGGAACTGTCCGGCCTTTCCCCTGGTTGCGCCTTCCGATTTCGCTGCCGTGGTAACCACGCGTTTTGCATCTTCGTCCATCGATGTGATAATCGAGCTTCCACGAGCCTGGCTCTGGCAGACGTACGCACGGAAGTCGGTGCACGGTTTCATGCTGAAGTTGACGATTCGGGCCATGTCTTCGGCCTCTTGTGGGCAGCAGAACGGTGCAGTGGTGTCGCTCCGGGGATGCCGGTTCTCGGCCGCGTAGACGGCGTAACCACGGATGGCCGCGAACAACACCGCAGTCAGGAAGGCGGCGATCGCGAAGATGACTACAGGTTGCGGTCTTCTTGTGGCACGGGCATTCTGAAGTCCCGGTGCTTCTGAATTCTCAAGACGCTGGCGAGGCGAACGTCCGCTGTCAGCCATACCCTGCTTCTTCGTCGTCTTCGTTGCGACCAAATGCAGACGTTTTGAATGATGGAGATGCACATCGGTACGAGGAAAAATGGCCATAACTACTGAAAACTGTGCTTAAATTGCTCTAACGCAGATATAAAGTGTTTATTTCTGTATTGAGGTGTTCTCCCAAAATGTCTGTGCACTTGTGGAAGTTGGGGAATGCTGATGACACAGTGGATTCTTGGTTTTATCTAGGTGCTATGAGGGCTGCAATGAAGCGTTATGCATTAGTTCTTTTAACTCTATGCTGCATATTTGTAAACGTAACGGTAGCAGGTTTCATTTAGGCCGATACATCAGTGTGGGCTTTTTGCTTGACGAGTATGCCGCGGTAATATGCGTACATAATGTGTGGCGTCTATGCCGTGAACATACGCTGTTTTAGGATTTGTAGCCTTTATCCAGGTCAACCAAAAACGTACCAGAAAGAGTACTTAATGCGCTACAACCGGAGATGGCACGAAATACAAAAGGTTTGTCCTGGGATTGTGCACAATATCTTCGGGCACCCAACATCATGATCTCCTGTATCACACAGCCGTAGCAACATCTCGGAGAGAGAGAGAGAAAAAAACGTCTTTATTTGCCCTTCTATAAAGGCTTCTGCGTTTCTGGGGGAAGGGGCCGCTGTTACCAGTCGCCCCCAAGAACTGCTTCAATGTTTTGGAGGAGGGCCTCCCAGTGCTCCTCTTCTGTCAGTCGTAACGAGGAGGCGGTCAATTCTCGGACATTCCAAAGTAGTTTTGCATACGTGTGTTCTGTATAAGTTAAGTGGCAATATTTTCACAAACTGCAACTGAGCGAAGGCGTAGGAGATATATTTTCCCCAGTCAGGAGATAAAACTACACAAATGGCGCTTTCATGCGGTGGCAATGCCTGAAAGCATGCCTCGACTTCTGCTCCCCATCGGTGGTGGTGGTGAAAACATTTGTTTAACTAATTTGTTAGCCGAAGGGCAGCTTCGATGAGTGGGGTCCTCAGTCCAGGACTCCAATGGCGGACGCTATCCGGCGGGCCCGCTCGATCAGCCGTTGCTGGTCTTGCGATGCAATGCTGGATAGAGCAGCCTCCCAAGAGGCGAGGGTTTGGTGTATCCCGCTTGCAACGAAAAGCCTGCGCAAAATATTCGATCTGCCTGAGCGCAGTGTTAATTTTCTTCACCTTCTCCTCTGACCATTCGTCGTGGCAGCGGTAAAAAGTAGAGAAAATATAAAAGAGCTGCGCGTGGGACAAGTCTCATACGCTCCACGCAAATTATACGTTGTAGCAGTTTCGTCGGTAGAAGGTTTTGGGAGTGGAAGCCAAGCCGAGTGCGTATACAGCCGTGCGAAGCCCTTCCTCCGAGATGGCGTTGTTAGTCAAGTCCTCGTCACTTAATGTGTATGTTGCATCAAAGCGTCGTGCTAGGCGTTTGATGTTGGTCACTATCTTCGATCCCCATGGTAATTCTTGAAGCGCCAAGTACCAGAGCTGTTCCGCCATCGAACGTCCCACTACAGCCAGGTTTACTCGATCCGACCGGAAAGACTGGCCAGGAACGGCGTTCTTATAGAAATACGCGATGAATTTAAACGGGGTTGTGGTCTTCGAAATATCCTCGGGATACGACTTTCCCGCGGGCCCCGACAGCCCTTGTGCGGAACGCATTATGGGCGCGCGCGCGCAGTAGGTTGACGGTGAAATGCCCGCGCGGTTTTGGAATGGGAGTCGCAAACTTGGTGCCCTCTCTGGCGAAAAGAAGAGCCATGCCTTTGAAGAAACTTTTCATACGCCGAGCGTCTTCGTTCTGGAAAATATCACTGGCACGACAGTCCTTGTAGACGGCGTTCTTAACGGCGATGGACACTTCGGTTGGCTTTTCTTTGACCTCAGCCCACGCGTACACTTCTTCGTGGGATAGCTCCCTCAGGCTCGTCATTTGCAAAAGGTGGTTCCTGCAGGTCTTGTAGATGAGCCCCGCGGAATAACACAGGTTTTATTACTACAACGGGAAGGGTTTTTCTCTTAAGGCTGTTGTTGTTTCTTTGTGGAAACTCATTTCGCTTATTATTATCATCGTTTCGTGAAACCCTTTGTGCAAATTTGGCTTTCCTGCGATGCGTAGTTCGCGACAAACGACGCTAGAAGTGAGGCGTAGAAAGCTTCGCTTTAATAAACAACAATAATGATGTAATAACAATAAAGCAGTCCTGGAATAAACCAGCTAGATATATAAACACCTATGCACGTTGGGCCAGCGGTCAGCCATTTTTTTCGCGCTCCTCTTATGACCTCTCACCGGCCATTTTTTCATATTGCCACGCACCATGTTTTGGGTGTGGCTGTTTACGTTTTGTTTTTGCCGACCGGCTGCGCGGGGCTATGTTATCTGTGTTATCCGTGGGTCAGGTGAAGCGCATGTTCCATCCTTTATGCCGCACTTGTTATCTCCTTTCATGGGGAGAGTGTTTCGAACTACCGTCAGC
Organism: Haemaphysalis longicornis; assembly: GCF_048455015.1. Taxonomy (NCBI): domain Eukaryota; kingdom Metazoa; phylum Arthropoda; class Arachnida; order Ixodida; family Ixodidae; genus Haemaphysalis; species Haemaphysalis longicornis. Next base: position 105,848,164 of record NW_027526204.1, on the reverse strand, counting down.
CTAGGGTAATCTTCTTTGATATACAGTGTTCTGGATGCAATTGGACTGTTCGAGAAACCCTCGCGCCGAGAGATAAATGGCCGTAGAGCAGACGCCGCCGCATTCGACCCGCCGGCGCTCGCCTGCGCACGTCACTTTGTTGACTGCTGCTTCGCCGCCTGTGCATTCTTTGAGTTGTTAGGGGAGCACAAGTTCGCTCCAATAAACTTGTTTTCCGTGAAGACAATTGCGTCGTCTTTGGTTTCGTGATAATATTACTGGGGTAAATCGTTCTGTGTGTGCAGAGCGTCCGGTGTTTCTGTTTGACGGCACCGTCCTATAGTCAGCGCAAATTAACGAACTCATTCCTGCGTTTTGGTATTGCAGCGTTTTTTTGTGTGAAAAAAAAAAAGACTCTTCGGATCAGGAAGAGAGTTTGGCTAGTGGAACTCTTGTTTTCCTACGTACGGCGCAACTGCTTGGCTCACTGTCCGAACCCAATCGTAGTTATTGGTGTTGCTCGTGCCACGAACGTGCGACATACTTTTATCGCCACTATTTGTGGCATGCTGAAATTCAAATTTTCCTGTTACATGAAGTAGCTGCCCTAATCTATTTCCCCTCTCCGGTGTTCCGCCACCAGCATTCCCATCTTGTTCCAGTTACCTCTACAGCCTCCCGGCAAATTTACCGCACCTGTGCCACCTACAAACCCTTAGGCTTCGGGAAGGCGAATATTTCCACGACATGAAGCGACACCTGGGGCGGTATTCTCGAGTTTTGTCCCTTTTGCGTCCCTTTCAAAAGTGTCCCTTTTGGCGAGCCCTGATTGGCCAAAAGCAAACAACCGGAAGGGACGTAGCGCAAGCGCGGCAAACCTACTGCCAACGCCCACTGCTTAACCGGAAGTACGTCACGGTGAAAGGGACGCAAAAGGGACAGTTACGAGAATACCGCCCCTGGTGGAAGGGACCGAGAACACGCGTTCCGCATGTTAAAAAGAGTTCGCGTACGTGTTTCTGTTTTCACGGGCTGCTCCATCTTTACGCATACACTCGCAAACGAAGGCACACAAAGGCACGCATGCTCTTTTCATATGTTCCCGCGCACCGAGGCCCCTTGGGCCGGGCGCATTCCATTCCTCCATATAGGGACCGGCGCGTCTTATGGCTGCCGAAGTAGTTCGCATTCCCCTAGGAGCGATTCCGGGCGACGCGTGCTGCCCGTTGCCGGAAGCCTTCCGGTTCATAGCGGGGTCGATACGTTGGGGGAAGAAGGGGCATTGCAGGCGAGCATCCCGTTCGCGTTTTTAATGCACCTTGGCAACGCCTCCAAGACGAGTAAGCTCCCTCGGTGTGTCCATTATTGTCGTATTAACGAAAATCTGTCAGTATATTTAGAGATTAGAAACGGGTCACTACATCGAGATCAAACCTGTGAGTGACGTTCGGAGGAACGAGGTGGGAATGCGTCAAGGATTGTTCGTAGGCTTCGGCTTATCTGGAAGGTGTCCAGCTAGGCCCGCGAGCGAAACGTAAAAACTGCCCAGCGAAACCGGAGAGGGAGACGCAAACATATCGCTCTTAGGCCTACCCCCGATGCGCTTCGTCACACGAAAGGCATGGCATTGAAGTATTCGCCGGAGATGGCACGATGATGTTTTTTTCTTGTCGCGTCCAACCGTGCAGTTCTTTGTTAAATGCCTTTCTTGAAAACGGGCTGCTTCGTTGGATGTGTTTGATTTTCTTTTATTACCTTGTGCGCTGTTTTTTTTTTTGTTTACTTCCCGGTTATGTGTGATTTGTACGGTTCGAAATGGAAGTCACTAACGCAAGGTAGCACGAAATGCGTGCGGACAAATAAAGGCTATTTTAGTGTTTATAACTTATACGGTCGTCTGTTCGCATTGTAAACGAGTCCCGGCGACGTAAACAGCCAAAGTTGGGACGAACGTCTGCCACGATTTTGGATTGGATTGGATGCTGAAGCATGTAAAATGCGGTTTGATTTTTCTAATCTTTGTTTGGGGGCCCTATTCTCGACTGCACAAACTCACCGTGAATTCGCCATGTTTTTTGCGTAAGCACAACGTAAGCAATCAGTGACGTGATGCAGCTATAGCTACCACGACATCCAGTGTAATTTGACGCTTCACTCGAAAAGATCCCAACCAAGGTATCAAATATTGGGCATAAAAGATACAAAAAAACCCTTGGCGTGTATTACAAAAATTAACACGGTCGCTGAAGCTGGCGAGGGAAACGCATTTCTGCAGGTCAAAATTGGTGCCAGCACCACATGTCGATCGAGTAATGTTGATCTAAAAGCGAGCGAAAGGGGGAGGTTGAGCTAAAGAACATCACACAATCTTTTTTACCGTATCTATTTATTTCTTTCACTCGCATTTAGTAAAATAGTGGAGCTCTCTGCTTCAATGCAAGCTTTGCTGCGTTGTCATCTTTCCGGCAGCCACCGCCGCCACACTATCGTCTGCTACCATGTTACAAGTTTAAGGCGTGATCACAGAAAAAGTCGGTCGCGACCATCGCTTGTATGACGCATAAGGGCAGCGAAGCGCTACGCCTGATAACCGGGGAGCGTACCGATATCACTGACTCACTCATTCGTCAAGCTGGACTTCAATCAGTGCAGTAATGATTAAAACAGTCACTTTTCTTTGTTATTTTTCTCTTGAGTTCGATCGTGTGACCCAGCAGCGTACTAGGACGAGTGTGGACAAATGTCATGCATTGGGTTCTTTTTGTCATGGAGAGGCCTGTACTGCCCTCTTATGTTGCGATTACGCCAAACAAATAATTCTTATTTTGTTGCCAAACATAAAAGCAAATTACGCCACGTTTCTTGTATGCTCCGTGGTAGCTGACTTGGAAACAGTCAAAAGTGTAAACGTCATGAAACGTCAAAATGAGGAAAGCACACACAGCCGTTTTGTCAACCGGAAGCTCGTGACCAAAATTGAAAGCCAACCAGAAAATACTTCCGGCAGATTCACAGTTCACTGTGAATTTGTGCAGTCGAGAAAAGGGCCCTGGCGCCCAAACAGCTGTACCCGGCAAGGATAGCAGGTGTCGCTTTACATAGCCAGTTGTACTCTTTTGGGCGTTTGCAGGCCACTTCATTCAACCTATATACTCACTTTAGGTATGTAAAAGAATTATTGAAGAAACTGAGGGCATCTGCTGCCGAGATGTAACCAGTTTTTAGACGTGCTTATTTTGACCACACCCGCACTGACGTCTTCGCCGAAATGCCTGCAATTTTGCTACTGCCATTATTTTGACGGCCATCGCTGGCTACCGACGCCAGTGCCGCCAAACCACTCTGGCGTTGCACTTTGTTGTAAATCTATGCAGACTTTATTGTTTTAACGTTGATATTATCTTGGCATGTTCTGGACCGTGATGCGCATGCGCAGTGAGATAATCCTGTTGACTGCACCAACAGCTCAGCACTGGTGCAGACCATTGGTAAACAGGTTTGGGTAAAAAAAGTTGGTACAGTCTATACATAGAATTTTCTTCTGTACTTCGGTAATTCTGCGGTGCGAAAATTTCCCTCTAGGCGACCACCCTACTTCTAGACTGGAAGCATTGCAGACTACCGCGTTTTTTGTTCTTGTGAGTGCCTTTGTGTATAGCGAATCGCGCAAAATTACTGCCTCGACTAGCTAGCTTGAATATAAAAGTGTGTGTCTTGTGGTCTGCATAAATTTTGCCCGCATATAAACGGCCACATCTCCCGTTCCCCCTTCACAGTTCTTTTTTTGTTCGCTTAAAGAAGGTCCCGCAAAAAGAAGAGTTTAAATTCAGAAACATCGGGGAAGTATTGGGTCGAAAGGAGAGTAACTCGTTTTGGTGTCAAAATTCAATTACGCTTATTTGGAAAAGGAGGAGTTCTTGTCGAGGACACACCGTACGAAAAAATATTAGAAAAAAGATTCTAGAAAAAACCGAAGAAAAGGTCACCGCAGAAGCTTTTTTTTTTTTTTTTGTTTTTTGGTTTCCGAGACATGCAAGCTGTTAAGCTTGCTACACGCGGTGGAATGCGGAACTAAGCAGAGTGAGAAATGGTCCACTTTAGTTTAAGGTAATTACGAACCTTTTCGACCCAGCGGAAAGAACGTTTGTACACAGCCGATAACGCCACCTCGGCACGCCCTATACGTTGAAAAATGGCTGCCTTTCAACGTGTGGTTTGATAGTTACTGTGGGTCTTTTTTATGTGATCTTGTTTTCTATATTTGGCTTGGTCCGCTCAGTTAGGTTTTGATTTCGTTAGAAATATGGCCTGGTGCGCCAATGAAAAAAGAATGTAGGCTGAATTATCTTTCTGTTATACGTAAAAAGAACACCAGCGGTGTAAGTCTTTCTGCGCTCTTTGATGGTAGAGCCTAGAATATTCACGAAGGAAGAAAAATGGCTCAGTTCTTGTGACTATTGTTTTTATTTTTGTTTTTAGTGCAAAGCACTTTGGGGTCCGGTACAGTGATTTGGCTGTGGCGGCGGCGAAGATTTCCGCTTACCGGAGCGAACGAACGAGACACCCAACGCAGAAAGATACGAGGGAGAAGCGGCTGGCGAAAATGCGAGAGGGAGGCGCGCCATCTCCCAGTGCGTCGCCGCAGCTCAGTATGTCTCACTGCTCTCCCCCTCGCACTTTCGCCATGAGTAGCCGCGGAGGATGCCCTTCCCGGTGCACTTTCGCTAGGCGCTGCTGCTCAGTTCGTGGCTCATCCGAACCACGTGACATCAGCGCGGGAGGTTCAGATGCTCGGCTGCGGCGACGCGCTGCGAAATAAGGGCAGCGTTATTTCGGTGATCACGTGATCACTTCCTGAGAAGCTGCAGCTATGCGCTGTGACCGAGAAGACTGCAGTTCGCGCTGCGCACCAATTTCGCATAGCGAGTACTATAGTAATCGTCACGTGATTATTTCCTGGCGTTTTAAGAAATCGGGACAATAACCAACTCCCTATTAAAAAAAAAGAACTTTTGCAGCTAGAATGTCGTTCTGTTGTAATGAGACGTTACACATTACGTTATAAAGTGTATACGACATTTCATACTAGTTCTGATCCGGCATATAAATGTTACTGCACTGTATATGCACATGTTAGTATCGTTCAAACCTTTTTTAGTACTTTAGTAAATTTAATTTTATTCCTTAGCATGGTTACCTTTGTGGATTGGTATGTTGGTGAGTGCATAAACTGTTGTCATAAATTCCCCGTGGTGTGATTTAATTCGCTTTCTGGCAGCCGCTGTGACATGATCAAGGCATAACTAAGTGCAAAGAAAAAAATGATCGTAATATGTGATCAGCCGCTTTGGTATAGGACGTCTGTGTTAAGGTAAATTAGGGTTGAAATTGTTTTCGGTGGGGTGAGTTTTCTTTATGGGAATATTTTCTTTATTCGTGTACGTGGTTGGGCGGCAATAGTTCGTTCGCTTTTCAGCCAAATGTTGGAGTAGGCCTTACCGCTGACAAACCTAGGAACACTAGGTACAAAAACGCTGTCCTGAGAAATTGCAGCTTGTAACGGGGCTTTTCCTTCGGTGCCAATTTCAGCACGTATTTATTTCGTAAGCAGGCTAAGGTGCTTGTCCTTCAAATTATTAAGCTGTTGAACAAGCAGATAAAGAAAGAAAAGTAATTGAAGATCCATTGGGGGATCAGTAAGATGGCGTGAGCATAATTTTCCCTCGCGAATTTGAGGCTCGGACCGATACGCACCTTGTCGGTGTTTCGGCGATCCGCAACGCGACGTTTCTCTCACACCGCTCGCACATCTTGCCAACCGTGCTTAGCGCTCGAACAGTCTCAGAGGTCTCATTTGCTCGCGTTAGCAGCGGCATTGGCTTGATGCCGCTACTTTGGTTTTTCACCAGTATCGGCGTTTCGTGGGCGTCATTCCGATTCCTTTCTTTTTCGCCGCTCGCACGGACTGCGGAGTTACTGCTAGAGCACGTACAAGCGGCGGCGGCGAGATTCAAGTGACCCGTCGAGGCGCCGTGTGACCAAACAGGCGCTTCGGAGGAGGAAGGTGCGGAATCACGGTTCTACTTGACGTCTCCTTGCCAATATCGCTCTCTCCACTCTTTAATGCTGCTCTCTCAACTCTCTCTCTCTATATGTGACGCTCAGCCTCTCTCTCTCTCTCTCTCTCTCTCTCTCTCTCTCTCTCTCTCTCTTTTGCTGGATGTTTTCTATCGCTCACTCCTTTAGAGAACGACGCAGTCGACTCGAAAACTTTGCCTGCATGCCCCATCTATTTTTCACGCCGTATTAATTCGAGTTTGCCGTTTCGTACATCAGAGCAAAAATTTGTTTACGTGTCGCGCTGTTCCCGTGAGTGCCCGAATAATAAAGACGTCTTTAGGCTCCCCAACTTTCTAGAAACGTCGTCAACACATTCTCGCGCACAAACGGCGCCCTAATAGTCGGAAAATTCAATTCGTGGTGGGGCGCTTTACCTAACGGAGCTCCTTAAGCGGGTATAACAAACCGGCAACTTCCAGACAGCGTCTTAGAAATAAATTAGTCAACTAGAGGCACTTTCCCATTACTCATCGGGTTGGCCCCTTGTTCGCAAACCTGCGGATTGGTTGACTAGTCTCCCGCGACCTTTTTCACCTTCCCTTGTGGCGATCGGGATGCGAAGCGCTCCCGAGTCATCTCGCGTTGTCACGTCTTCGACGAGAAACCCTTTTCTGGCTCGTCCGTCGGAGATTGCGTTGTAGCCACGGGAATCCCCGATTTTTTAATCGTTTTCATTTCCACACTCTCGGGCATTTTCTTTCCTCGTGTTCTTTTTCCAATTTCCGTTTTGTTTGTTCGTATCTACGCTTGCCGGAAGAAACGAAAACGGTTCATGTGATATTTGCGATATCACCGGGTTGCTCATAACTGCCTGCGAGTCAGACCAAAGCGCAGCATACTCGATGAAGGCTCTCTCTCTCTCTCTCTCTCTATATATATATATATATATATATATATATATATATATATATATATATATATATATATATATCTCTCTCTCTCTCTCTCTCTCTATATATATATATATATATATATATATATATATCTGCGCGAACGACGCGTTTATCGTGCAGGAAAGAGGGACGCAGGGCGACCACTACCGAAAAGTAGCGAGGAGAAAAATGCGATCGCTGGGGAAGGAAACGACTGAAGGTACGCTGAACATGAGAACCGCTAATAAAAGGCGAAAGGAACAAACTGGGCAGCTTTTTCTCCCTTCTTTTCATAAATAGGAACAACACTCACACAAACAAAAAGAAAAGGAACGTGAACGGCATGCTGCTGAAATAAAATCTTCCTAGCTTGGTTCAGTCCTTCTCGTCGCGTAGACGGGGTGGAAAAGAGCAAAATGCACGCTGGCAAAAAACAAGCAGTCTCTGCAGACGACAAAGCGAACCAAGAAGCTGGCAGACGACACCGGCGGGCAAGCAGACGACCAAGAAAAAAAACATGCCGAAGCGTGCATACAGGCTGAGGGAAGAAGGAACGGCCTAGGAAAGTGAAAAGAAAGTAGGAAAGGTCCAGGAACGTCCAGTTATGGTCGCGCAAAGAGATGCAAAAGAGGAGATGACGACGGGCCGACTAGAGGGTGCGCAGTGGACCCTCGGGAGGCGAAGGAGGAGGGGGTGTAGGCAGCGCCGCCTGGCGTCTGAATCGTGGAGATAGCGAAAAGCTCTGGGCCATGAAAGACCCGGCAAGGGAGTGCTAGAGGGAAGGGGGGGAATGGGAACGCAGAAGATGGCAAAGAAAGTAAGAGACCGGGAGAAAAGGGAAAAAAAGGGTGGGGCGTTGAACTACAGATGCAAGAATAAACCTGTCGAGGACGACAAATAAAAAATGGCGGAGGCACGCAACAACCACGCATGCTTACATACACGCTCCGACAACGCGTGCGAGCGGTGAAGGAGAGGTGACGGAAAAAAAGCGTGCCGTCATAAGCGGGGCGCGAGTGAGAGCGAAGAAGGAACGAGCTGGGGAAAAAATGGAGGAGGTGGAGACGACGTCGAAGTGCAGAAAAACGAGACTAGGCGCGCTGTTTTGTTGGGAGCCGCGCACGCACAGCACGCAAGGTATACGGCCACCGCGCACCGTCGTCTCGAGACACTATCGCGCAGCGCTCGCCCAACGGTCTGGCTGCCATCTTTTTTTCCGGGGAGCACGACGAAGCTACGTCTGAGGGGGCCGTAGGGAGACAGGCAACGCCGGCAGGAATGGAAACGGACCGTTTGGGAAGGAAAAAAAACGGGATGGGGGAGGGCGAAGTAATGTTTCCGATGAACGCTAAGAAGAGAGAAGCGATTTGCCGGAAAACGTCAACAGGAGATCCTTCTCTGTCAAGCCTTCGGCTTCTATAAGTGTGCCTCTCGCGCTTGTGTGCTTTTTCTTCCCTAGTCCCATTCTTTATTTTCGTCAGAGCCTGTCTTCCAGCTGCGGTTCCTTTGTTTAGGATCGTGCCCCTTCTTGTTTGTTTCTGAGGGGAAGAGGGGAGAAAGGGCCTTACGCCACTCCCCCCCTCCCACCCGCTTTTTTTGATATTTCTGCCCTGATCCGTCATCGCGCGGAGTAGCGGTTTCATTTCTCAAGAGTCCCTTACACGACGAGGTCGCGGGTTCGATTCCCATCCGCGGCGGCCTCTTTTCTGAGGGAGGCGAAAAGCAAAAACGCCCGTGTGTTCGAGATTTCGGCGCACGTTAAAGATCTCCGGGTGGTCAAAATTAATCCGGAGCCCTCCACTATTGCGCGCCTCGTCGCCTGCGTTGCGTCGGCGCGTTAAACCCTTCAATCAATCAATCCCTTACACGACGATTCCCTGCTTACCTCCTCTGGTTCTACTCCAGTTGACGAAAACCTTCACTTTAAGTTCTTCGCCAGTCGTAATCGTGGGCTGGTTGCTGTGTGCGTACGGTTCTTCGTAGTCTGTTCTGCGGGGAGGGCTGTCACCTTATCCGTTTTGCTTTGGAAGGCTTGCTGCCTCGAATCTCGGCCCACGTGCGCCGACAACCTGAGGCGGGAAAAATGTAAAACGGGAAGCAAGCGATCCCGCAAGAGGTTTACGTCGCGACAAGTGACAATCCCAATCCGCGCAGCACGTGTTCGGAAAGAAACATTCGTACCCGCAAGAATAAATGCAGCTTTTTGACGCTTTCATGGGCGGAAAAGGAGCGCTGTTACGCAGCAAAGGAAAATTTAGGTGCAGGTGCAGCTTTGCGGCTCATTGCAGTTCTTTCAGAAGTGTTTACTCTGCAGTTAATTATTCAGCCTTATACTTTGAATTTTTGCGTAGCTAATATTGGACGCGATAGCTTTCTGTGGGAATACTTTCAAGACAACGTCATCGTTTTTGACAAGGTTCTAGGACGATGAAAACTATCTCATTGAAATGTATGGGCAGTAACATTGGACAATGGGTAGCACAAAAATTTTATAGTTAGCAATAGTTCGCACAATGTTTATATCCAAGTTGTATCCTTGCTCTGTGTGAAATGTCACGTTTTTATTGTTATTATACTAGGTTGCTGAGCAGGCGGCTTTTTAGGCGGGATATCTGGCGATGGGGAATTCACTCCCTTATAGACACGTATCAAATGAATCCAGGCATACATCATAAAATAGCCATTTATTCACCTTATTGCGGTCCAGCACGAGTACTGTGAAATCCGGATCGACACTGGATCACTCGGTACTACGTCGAAATTTTAAAAAGGAAAATCCTCTTCACAGTTCCTTTAAATAACTACCTTCAAGTGAAAACGTTTCCCTGTTTATCATCATCCGCCTTTCGTTATTATCCGTCCTCCCAAATTGAGCCCCCAATCTTCTTTTTCTGCCTAAAAACTGTTGCTGTAGGTAATTTCCTGTGATTGCAAAAAGGAAAATAAAATGTGGACGGGGTAGCTAGGCGCAATTCTTGCCTTTCTTGTTTCTAATACGAGAGGAGATAGAGGAGGAGGAGGAGGAGGAGGAGGAGGAGGAGGAGGAGGAAACTTTATTGAACACTGCGATGGAACTTGTAAGTGGGCGGGGTCCTCAGTCCAGGACTCCGTTGGTGCGGCCTGGCGTCTTCGTCCTTTCAGCGAGCCAAAGCTGCAGTCCTACATACGAGCAGTGGGAGAGTGAACTTGCCAGCTCTAATACGAGGTATACATGCACGCACAGCATTGCTGTTCGTTTGCATGAAGCTCCTGCAAATGGCTAGGATGTGTACCTGGTGATGGTGGTTGTTGTTAAGTGGGATCAGGCTGTGTTAGCCTGGCTGGATGTGCAGGCAACTGCTCCGTCCGAGCTCATCCTAATTATTCAATCTTAGAGTCCTTTCACCACGAGTCTGACAGTTCCGTCTCCTTAGCCCTTTCATGCCCAATGTTTCTCAGCAGCAACAACTCAAAGAATAATTTTTTCTTCGACACTTCGTGTTTTTATTTTCTTGATATTTAACACCATCTGTTGACAGACAAAGGTTCCCGGACCTTCAAAAATCAATAAAAGAGGGCAGCACGTACTTCTGTTTGCTAAAAGAAAGTTGTTTATTCGTGTCAATCCGCATACAGCCCGGGGGATCAATGGGCCAGTCACAGGTAAGCCAAATCGTGCGATTTTGTTGTTATTACAAATGATAGCAGAACACACTTTATGTTATAGTCTTCACTTGAACCATAAATCATGCTGACCAACGTAGCTTTCGTGTTTAACTGATATATGGGCAGCCAGTGCCCAGGGTTTCCCAGTGCCTAGTGGCCCAGGGTTTCCCAGTGCCTAGTGGGTCCCAGTGTCCGCACTAATGAGCCATTTTTTTTTCGTTCTTCATATTTGTTATGTCGGAAGTTGTTTTAGACCAAAAATGTTTTCACAGTCCTAAGCAAAAAATAATGTTTGGGCATCAAAAGGTTAAGGAAGTTTAGTAGAAGGCGCGACACGTCTCTGCTCAACATCAGATGTCCCCTTGGGAAGACAATGTGGTCCAGAGTGTTGTGTGGGGCGGCCAACTTTCGAACCGCTGAGAGCATTGCAGTCCGTTCGACACATACCGACTGTTCAAGTTTCCGCCTATCACTGGAACGACTTCAGGCGAACAGTATCCGCACATTTCAAGTCCTTGGGAGATCCCTATCATCAGCCTTGCATCACAAAGTGACTTACGAGATCGGAGGCAACTTTGCTGTACCCCTTCCGAACGGGCTCAGCGAAGTCCACAGCATGGCTATTCAAGGTGGGCCTCGTGCGATCGCCTCTATGTTCATCATAAGCAGTGATTATGGATGCAAACCACTATGTATGATGTGTAACTGTTCTCACTTTCAGATTCTTTTTTTTTATTCGCCGTGGAAGAACCTACTGACGCCACCAGATAGCTTTCCTCAGGAGCAAAAAGAAAAAAAAAAACAGAAGCGGGTGGGGTGGGGGATTAGCCAAATCCCCGGCGTAATAGCGTTATTGCTTCAAACAAGCAAAAGCGAATGATCAATATGCTGAAGTAGGAAATAATGTACCGAAGAAAGCTCACCCCCCGCTATGCCGAAGAAAAGCAATAAATAAGAGGCAGGTGGCTTAGCCAAACGCGCCCAATCAGGGAAAATTGAGAAGTAAAAAAAGCTCGCGTAAAGTTTTGGCGCATACCTGTGCATGGTTACCCTTAAAAAAACATCGCGTTTCGGTGTTACCTGTCAGCGTTTACCATAGCCATGTTCTGCCCCATCATGCAAGTTGGGCTTCGCTGCAGTTATCTGTACGAAGACGCCCAGCAACAGGTCTTATCAGCGCGTTTATTTTGTTTCATTAAGGGCATTTCTGTACGTCACACTTGATATTTCTGTGTAGTTGGGGATCACTTCACCTGAAAAGAAGCAATGGAAAAATTATCAGTGAATATTCGGAAATCCCATTTGTAGATCGGCGTAAAGCGTAGCGTGATGTTTCTTGAGAATGTGGTTCCGTTTTGAAATGTAACTCCGTATGTGGGAAATACCTCTGATACCTGAGTGCACTTTTGCTTCGTTGGTGCACACGTGTACAAGGTGTGCGAAAGGTGCGATAAATTGAAGAAAATATGATAAAAGATAAGATAAGTAGATAAGATAATATCACGTATACATGCACGGAATTGCTATTCTGGCTCATGCAGATGAACAGGAATGTCTGTGCTGCTCTTTATTTTTTAAGGACATCTGATTCGGCAGCATCTGCTGTAGTTGACTGCAACTCCTGAAATAAATATTATTGGTTCTGAATGTTTGATACTACTTTTTAGGGCTGCAGTGTTATTGCAGTCCTCAGTTTTCAAAAGTTCCCCTAACCTTAGAGTACCGGCGAAACTTTTAAATTATTTATTTTAGTGAAAGGCATGCATCTATGGGGACGTACAGATTATAATGATGAGGAAAGATGATCAGATGAACATGAAAAAAAATCTGGTTTCTTGAATGAAGTCAAAAGCGAACAATGATGGCGCTCTTCTGTCATCTCACCGCAAGAAAATTTGCAATTTGCACATTGAACCTACCTTTAATATTTTCGTTAAAACGGGATACCTGGAATCAAATTCCGGCAACGTTCTGTGCATAATTTAGCAGCAGTTATATCATGGCTTTTCGAAGCAAGCAAATCCTCTCGGCCCCACTAACCCTTCGTTCACGAAAGGCGCGCCTGTAAAGCTGGCTTCACTGCGGGCAAACTCTTAATGAGGCAAAGCCGCCTGTGGGGGCGGAATTGCAAGCTTCGCGCGGGCGCAAGAAAGAAAAGGGAGCAAACGAAGGCGCGGGAGCAAGATTTCTCCGGGCATGCGTCGACTCGTCGGACAGGCGGAATCAAATTTAAACTCTCCCCCGCTTGGATTCCTCATTATGCTAATTTTCGTATTTGTCGAACCACATCGCCTCTATGCTGCCCTCTTGTGTTACGAATCGCCCCGTCGAACAGCGCTGCCCTTTAACCGGTCGTATCGTAGTGCCGTGCTCTGTGGGTCGGGAACCGCAATCCATCACGCTGAAGATGATGATCTTTTGGCGCTTTGTTCGGGACGTTTGGCGCATGCGCTTTCGGGACAATTCCCGTCCCGTTTTCCTCTTCTTCTCTCTCCTTTTCTCGGCTAGCTTTCACACCTCGTAAAAAGACAGCGCCGCTTCGAGGCACGCTTTGTGTTCGTATCACGTCCGGGCTTACAACCGTAAAACCAAAAAGCGACGCCGGTGGGTCCTGGCACTGAAAGTGGGGAAATGAGCCAACGGAATTAATTACGAGTTCATTAGGGTGCTAGAAACAGATACATTCGTTCCGTCACGAGTCTTCCTTTCGTCCTTTGTTTTTTTTTTGTTCTCGGGCGAGCCCTGTTTAGTGAGGTTATCTTTCATTTTCCTTCTGCGAATGGACACGAGATGAAACTGGCGCCGCGCTACTTCCGCCGCAGTGCCAGTGGAGAGAGAGAACACGACTCGGCGGCGATTCCTAATGAACAGGGCCCAGCTTCTGGGCAAGGCACGCCGCGATATTAAAAAATAATTAAGACGGCTTCTGTTTCCTCGTCCCGCACCCGTTCCGGCCTTTTCGTTGTCCCTTTTCTTCTTTTTACGTCCTGTAGGCTAGGACGGCCGCGGTACGGCCGTACGAGATTTTAATCCCGGCTGAACTTCAGTGCCTCGGTTAATTATTCATACTCCGGTATTCTTCTTCGTTTCGAATACGCCTTCAGCTGCACCGACTCTCGTCTTCGCATTGCGCTGCTGAAATTAGAGCCTTTTGTAAAGCAATTAAAACAGCGCGCGGAAGAGATTTCCGCTTCCTGTTTTGCTTCTGTTTTTGTGCTTTTTGTTTGAGATGCTTTTCTTACAGTATCCGGTTGGGAAAAAATGTTTCCAGCAATCCGGAAGGAATTTAAAAAGGAATTGGGGATGTAATTCAGCTAGCCACGCAGTTTTTACAAAACAAAATCTGCTCACACCGGTAGGGGCGAATAGGCAAAGTAATGCAATTTTTTATTTTTGGCTCGGGAGCATTTATTTGCGTCACAAACATTTTATCAGAGGAAAAAAAAAGGTACAAGAAGGAGAGTACGGGACAACGTGTGCAACGTTGCATTCGTTCTACAATTGTGTCGTCCACTAAATTTGAAAAAAATGTGGTTGATCCCTCTTGCATAGGAATCGGTAAAACGCGAAAGTGAGATGTGCCTACATGGGACCAGTGGAATGTTTATTCTGCATCGATAAGAACTTGCACATCGCTATTTATATTTCCTAGGTATGGCATCGTCAGAGTTATCAACATTAGACGCCGAAGTGCAGGTTCCGGAGCACTGCGTAAATCCGAATGAAACCACACGCGCTCGCAAACCATGCGAACGAAACCGAACGGGCTGCCAGCGAATCGTTTGGTGAACTCACGGTCCGCTGTAGCGAAAGAGCACGATTTGCGGGGATGTCTTGTGGGTGTGCTTGGCGAGCGACGACCTGCTGGCGCGTCGCTCTCGCAAATGTGCGACCACTGCGCCCCTGCTCCGTGGAGGGTACGGCAGACGGTTGCGTTGCGACGAGCTCAGCTGGCGCCAACTGTCGGCGCTCATTAGCACCGTGATACACTACTTCGCTTCACTTCTCTTAGACGGCAGCCCCATCAAAATAGAAGAGCTTATAGGAAAGATATATGGCGCGTTCAGGTGACTGTCTGCGCTTCAGTTCGTAGCGGCGTCGGTAAAGCCCCTGGCACCTCCCGTGGCAGCGACGGAGCATCCGGCTCGAATCCTGATGCATCCGCGTTTTTCTGGTGATGTCAATTCCGTGACGGATATGACGTCAGTCAGATCTTGGTGGATCCCGGCATCGAACACATTCCTGTTAAAATATCTTTCTGAAAATATGTCCCAGGCTGCGTTTCGAGCCTTGCTCCTCCGGACATGTGCTATATATTCCCCGCCGCGCGAACCTCAGCCACGACAGGAGGCGAAGTGATGCAATTTGTTTATTTTTTGCTGTGGACTACTTGCGTATATTCCCCTGCGTTAAACGCTATGTGTGAAACGTAGATTTTTCTGTGCTCATTAATCTAACGATACAGACAGCGAGTCCGCACTCTATGGCCATTTTGGCCGACTTTGAGGTTCCCCACACGGTGTGAGGCTTCAGTAGAATTACAACATAAGGTCGCCTCCTATGGGAGCTGGCGCAGACCCAACAGCTCACGATTGAGTCCGCTCCGTCTATCTCCGCAAGAATTTATTAAAGCGCACAAAAAGACACTTCGCCGGACTTATAATTTATACACTGAATAAAAATCGTGTAATGGAGTTGCGCATCTCACTTTGGCCAGCGACCATTACATAGTCCAGTTAAACAACAAGACTGCGCGCGCCTTCCTAGCCTCCAAGGAGTGCCGACTTGCCCCCATCAGCGAACGGGTCTTCTTCTTTCATCCTTGCAAACTTCAAAACCGCGCAACCTCACCAGGCCTCTCGACAAGAGGCGACGAAAAAGTGTTTCCTATCGACTCGGTCTTCGACTCCCTTTTTCCCTCCCGCCGTCGCCGTTGCCCCCAGAAAGGCAGAAAGATTGATTTCTTGCTCTTTCTGAAAGGCCATGTCCGCTCTATTTCATCTTCCGCTCGCCCCTCCAGCGCCGCCCAGCGCCGGCCTTTCCGATTCAAAGTCCAATTCAGATCGGCAGCGGTGCTTAATGAAGCTTGCAGGATCGCGCGGTTCGATTTCATCCCGCGGTCTTCGCTGTATCCGCGCCTCTCTTTCTCTCAACATTTACCCCCTGCTTCGGCCTTCTATGCTTTACGGGCGTGGGACCTCGTTTTATTTTCTGCCGATGACGCTTAATTAAACTTTCGCATGTTCGCCTCGTCGATCGTTCAATCGAAATGGAGGCTGCGCTTTCCGCCGTGCTGTTTGCTCCTTTCATCGTCCTCGTAATTTTGCTCTTTACGACCCGCGCAGGGCTGGGCGCAGTTCATTTTCCAAACTGTGTTCCTACACGCACCTGCCATTACTCGGGGCCGTCCCGGAGCGCGTTGGCGTTATTAACCTCAGGCGCTGGAAGCTAATCGCGAACAAAGCAGTGCGCTAAATGTATATCGGTTCTTCAGCACTGATGCTGTGGTTCCCTGACTTTTTGTTTTGGTTTTTCTCATTGTTTTCCGGGGTGATGACCTTTTCGCAAAGTCCTATCGAATGGTTGCAAAGCCCAACCTAACATAACGCACATGGGCATCCTTCCTTCCTTCCTTCATTCCTTCCTTCCTTCCTTCCTTCTTTCCTTCCTTCCTTCCTTGCTTTGTTCCTTCTTGCTTTCTTGCTTTGTTCCTTCTTGCTTTCTTGCTTTGTTCCTTCTTCCTTTCTTGCTTTGTTCCTTCTTGCTTTATTCCTTTTTCCTTTCTTGCTTTGTTCCTTCTACCTTTTTTGCTTTGTTCCTTCTTCCTTTCTTGCTTTGTTCCTTGCTTCCTTTTTGCTTTCTTGCTTTGTTCCTTGCTTCCTTATTGCTTTCTTACTCTCTTCCTTGCTGCCTTTCAATTTCAATTTTCATTGTTTAGTTATTTCTGAAACACAATGTTTGAAGTCATAGTACATTCAAAATACAACAACGAAATACACAGTGCTGCCAAGGTAAGCTGGTAACTTGACGCCGGTCCGGGCCTCGCTTCCACAATGTTTTGCATTCCTGTGCAGCATCTAAAGAAAATACATTGTTGCAGTATACACGATCAAAAGTGCCCAGCCACATGAGAGCACACTTCAAAAAGGGGATGCGCTTTTGAACACTAAAGAAATTAAAGCAAATAGAATAAGAAAAATAAGAAACTGAAAACACAGCAGGATATACAAATACATGGAAATTGATAAAGGCTTAGCAAAAGGGCTTTTACATTTTTTTTAAACGTAGCAGTTATTTTTGACTCAAGTGCTATTTCATGCTATTGGGGGGGACATTTATTTAGAAGATCAAGTATACCGAATTCTAGTGATTCAGTTTTATAGGACGTTCGCACTCTTGTTTTTTAATATATGGATCCTGTCGGAATTTGTAACCGCATTCAGGCCGTTTGTAATTCGTTAGGAATGGCGTGTTATCATATTTTAAGTCATTGTAAATTCGCAGAGCTAAACGGTGAAGATAGATGCGTTCAGCCATTGGGATTTCGTGTTTTTTTTTTAATGGCAGTGTATGTTAACCAGGCGAAATGGTTTTCGACAAATCTGGGACATCTCTTCTGTGAAAGCAGAATCCATTCACGATTACCTTTTGCCATAGTGCCCCACAGTAGATTACAGTAAAGTAAGTCAGAATAAACCATTGCATAATACAGCTGTCGTTTGAATCATGTTGGTAGGATTGACCTAAATTTGTTCAGCAATTCCGGTGGTTTTCGAAATTTCCACACTCAAGTAATTAACGTGTTCTAACCAGTTTAAGTATTACTGCAAATAAAACACCCAAAAATATCTTTAATGTAACTTGCATTACTGTTCTCCCTTCAAATGTTAGTGCAGTCCTACTATCGCTCACTTTGGTTTTTGCTCTAAATACGATATAACTTGTTTTATCTATGTTGAGGGTTACTTTTTTTATAGACAACCAGAGCACGCCTCTTCCTCCACTTATCTGCTCGGTTCATTACCTTAGAAAGAGCAGCACCATGAAAGAATACGTTAGTGTCATCAGCGTAGAGCACTATGTCTTGGGTTCCCGGTATTAGTACAATATCGTCGATGTGCAGGAGAAACAGTAGCGGGGCTAATGTATGGCCTTGTGGCACACCCTATTGTTTTTTTTAAACTCGATTCAGCATTATTGAACCGGACTAACTGAATGCGATTATACGGGTAACTTTTTATTATATCAAGCCCTATACCGCGCATGCCATGCCGATCCAGCTTATCGAAAAGTATGTTGTGTTTTATGGAATCAAAAGCCTCTTTGAAATCCAGCAATCCTTTGAAATCCTTTTGAAATCCTTTCTTACCTTCTTACTCGCTTCCTTCTGTGCTTCCTTGCTTGCTTCCTTTCTTGCGTCCTTTTCGCTTCCTTCCTTGCTTCCTTTCTTGCTTCCTTCTTTTCTTGCTCCTTTCTTTCTTTTTAGGTAAACGTTAAAGGGTGGGAGTTCGGCTTGGGTGACCCTCCGTTCCTTGGTTTATAAAACTGAGAACAATGCACTGACGGGAGGACAAAGTAATTTACTGTATGCCAAGTGTATTGACTTAGGGAGGAGTTGGGTAGATATTACGCTTTTAATCAGCGTTGTAGCAACGCACGTATGATTATGTTGTCTACGAAGATTTGTGATACTCCCTCTATCTGTATGTGCGTGGGTGCGTGCGCAGCAAGTGCACAAACGATCGCTTAAAAACTCCATCAGACGATGCTCCTCCTAGCTGTCATATTTACGAATTTATGCCGTAACATGCTGAGAAAAATCATTAGCGAGACTGCGAGCTGAATCAATAAGCGAGCCATTTGGACCTTTTTATAATCGGTTGAGAATGTCCCGATTCGATTAAAAATGCTTAGCGGTTTTTTTTGTTGGCTAAAGCTTTCCGAAGTCAATGACGCGCTGCTGTTTTCCGCACAGTCTGGGAGCTCTCCCTATCCGGGACTTCCGGTGACTGTATAGGATTACGGATAAGGAAGATGGTAAAGCAGAAGGGCGTTTTGTTGCTTTGTTCTTCATCCTCAGCCACCGAGAGAGAGAGAGAGAGAGAGAGAGAGAGAGAGAGAGAGAGAGAGAGAGAGAGAGAGAGAGAGAGAGAGAGAGAGAGAGAGAGAGAGAGAGAGAGAGAGAGAGAGTCTCAGCGTAAAATATGTTTTGAGAGGACGTTGAGAGCGTAGGTGGATCAACGTAGGTGTAAAGCATAAAGTTTCTAGGTACGTACCATGAAAAGCATGGACACGCGGTGGTTAAGGAAAACTAGAAGGCTAACGATGAAATACGGAAATAACAGTGGAGAAACAAAGACAGCCAAGGTAACCAGAAAAGTAGCACAGAAGATAGAAACGAATAAATGGGCAGAAAGAATGGCAACTAAAACGTCGTTAGTGGTGTACATGACATAGAAAAGTGACATTAGAAAAGAAAATACCTACAATAAGTCCCAGGGCAGTGCTTTTCTTTTTGATACTAGAGCAGGTTGCTTGAGAACTAAGAGCTTCGCGGGGAAGTATACACAAAATAATGGGGTATGCGTGGTCTGCGGATAAGAAGCGGAAATCATGCGGCACATAGTTTTAGAATGTGAGTGTATCCATCCAAATCTTCAAGAGGGAAATATCCGGCTTCCAGAAGCCCTGGGATTTAAGGGTAGAACGGAGGGAGTTAACTTCAAGGTTGTCGAGGCGACTAAGAGAACATTAGAATGCTGGTGGACGAAAAGCAGAGAGGGGAATAATGCGTAGGACAGCTACCACCTGCAACCGAAAAAAAAATTATTTTGGGCTTGCCCCAGAGGAGCACTAGTATAAAACGAAGAGGATAAAACATAGATATATTAGTTTTTGTTTTGGTAAGATGACACATCACTAGCAATCAATCACTCAATCAATTAGAGACACGGAAAGAGCTCCACCGTCGGCATGCTGTTATAATATTCTGCCGTGTTTCCCGGAATGCGTGTTACGGCCTGTTAACTAGGTAAACGCGTGGCGAACACTGGATGCATGCTGCTTTTGCGGGCTCATTACACAAGGGCGTTTGGAGGTCATTTCAAAGTTTGCACGAGGCCCTGACTTTTGAATGACTTTTTCGATCCACCGCTCCCTCCGCCTAAATGGCTTTATGGCGCTTTGTGCGGGAGTGACTTTCAGGACTCCTGTGTGTCTAGGAAGCCGACCTTCAGTGGAAGCGCCGCTGCAAACGCGTCGTATAAACGTACTCAGAGTTTAAATGTTCAGAACAAAGTAACTCCTAGTTTCAGTTTTCGCTTCCATTCAGCGATCATTTCGTGTTTTAGCTACCATAACTCACATTATGATGGAGTCAGCTGTGACTAATCGCTGTGTAATAGCACCCTGGTCGTCGACTACGGCCGTCAGCACTCGTTCTAAGAACGATTCGTCGTCTCGTATTAAAATCTGCTCGACTGAAATGTATGCACGCGGCCAGCCGGAACGCTTCATTTTGCTGGCTGCGAACATCGAGACGGGGTTGGGCTCTTTGCCAAACCGTTTAGCGGAATCCAGAGAGACGAAGCGAAATCGGAACGAATCGATGTGTTTTGCAATGCGCTGTCGCGACGGACTCGTGCAGTCGTCTGCGGCGGGGCGCCGTCGTGCCCCTCTCATCCCGCCGACGGAAGCCATACGGTTCGTCGCCGGTCCTTTTTACGAGTCCCTGGCAGGTTCTTCCCCCGGTGACCCGTTCTCGTAACGAGACGGCGCCAAGGAGCTACACACGGAAGCGGAGCGGCCGGCTTCTGCTTTTCACTTGTGGAGGGCTCGCGCCCCGCATTAACCGGGAGGAGACAATTCATCTGAAGTTGCGAGCCTCACAAGGGTCGTTTCTTGTCTCCCGGTGCGTTGAAAACAGGCACATTAGAAGGAGTTCCAGACTCCTAAAAATCGGTTATGCGGAAGAGAGTAGTAATCCGACTTATGTATGACCTTTTACGGAACCATTTTTTGGGGGAATCGTTTTTTAAGCGAAGTTTGTATAATTGGGGCATTATTTATTTTTCATGTACAAAGTAAAAAAAAAAAACGTCTTCTGGGTTTCCACGTGTCTCTGAAGCGCGAAGCGTTCTGTTGAAAGGTAGTGTTGGAAAACGGACGACCCGGTGTGCGTGTGCTATTAGCACGCAGTCGCCACCAAAACAGCACGCCGTTGCAGTGTACTAGAAGATAAGGTGTGTCGTGCGGGGGAAAAACCAATGCAGAGCGTGGGGTCGCTTTTGCGTTGAAAAAATTGTTAGGAGGGCACGCGTTCCCCAGGGAACTCCTCTTGTACCCAGCGCCACCTATAGTGTTTAAATCAAACTAAACAGTTATTTGACGGGTTTTTTATAAAACTTTATATCATCAAACAAAGAAATAAGATGATTAAGGGCATTAAAATAGGATTAATTTAGCAAACAAAGCTTCTGAAACGAACTGGTACGCAGCGACCGCCAGGGGCGCTCCTTACAACAGGAGTTCCTCGGCAGAAATTTTCATCGCAATAGGGACCCCCCTAATCGGCCCCGAACGACACACCTCTCTCTTCTAGTATACTGTAACGCTGTTCAGCACAAGATTTAGACCTCGGAATTATACGTTTCATCGTTCGGGTATGCATTTTGAGCGGAATAGTTGATAACGGGCAACTTTCCTTGCTAATGCTTGCCCCCCCCCCCCCTCACTTTAGGTTGGTAGTGTTTTGATTGCCCGAAATACTTATGGCCGATCGGAGATAGCCCCATTATTAACGGAGCGCTGCGCTCACTGGCCACTGCGCTGTGATGCGCGATTATTAAACTCTCTTAATGTGCACTTTTTTTAAAGATCAAATCTTGACTTAGACCTCAAGCTTATAGTCTCATCACCGGGCCCTGCTTTATGGGCAGATCAGTTACCAATAAACACCATTTTCAAGTTCACTATACTCGAAATCGAAATGTCTTTTTTAGGCTTGAAAGCTGCCAATGGTCAAGAGGGATAATATTTGTTCATACCATCCGCCTAAATTCTTGGTGACGTTTATATCGTCCTCCAAAAAGCTTCGGCGTTCGTCCTCCTTTAGAGTGGAATGGCTTATGATTTCCTTTTTTTTTGCTTCGCGGAAGGAGAGAGGAAATACAACCTGTAGCATGCGTAATCAGTGTATAGCTTGTATTCACAGGCGAGGCGAGCCTTCAGGCAACCGTGTGAGTGCGCCGTCACTGGTTACGGCGAGCTCCGCGGGATGGCGGTACTTGTCCGTGCACATGACTGTGTTGCACGTTACAAACTGTACCTCAGCGAAGGCAAAGTAATGCCACGGGTCCAATTTAAGGGCGAATTATAACATATCTATTGACAAGACCGTTGAGAATCTGGTTGAAACGGAGCAGACGACGTACGCGAGCGTTTTTTTTTTGTCTTTTTTTTTTGTCTTCGGGGTGCGGGCACAGTAGCCCAAGCCGCGCCATGTCCGTGGCGCATCGGCCTTGTCTGTGGCCGTTTCCAGTGTTGTCAAGTGCAGAAATTGACAGCCAAGCTTTTCAACGAATACCGGGTTGCGGGCAGACGCAACTGAAGCGATCAAACATTTCGTCTGTCGATGTCGAAGTGCTGAGAGCGTCTGCAACGTTATTTGTGTTCCCGCTCAAGTGCGTCTACATTGGTTCAGTAACCAGCAAGAAAAAAAAAATAGTGAAAGTAATTTAACTCCCTGCCGTGCACCTGGGAAAATTTGGATTGCTGTAATTGTACAAGCAATATACTCTTTGTACGCAACGTGCCCAGTGGGAGTTGAAAACGCACTTATGGTATTGGAAACCACTGGTTACGCCCCAGTTTCTGATTGATTGTATCGATTTCAGTTTGTCGACACGGGTACAGCTGCATTCCCTTCTCGAAGTGTTTTTAAATTTCTTCCCCTCTCTGTTTCGTCACGCCCCTTGGCTTTTTTATTTTTCTCGTCATAGTTATTCCCTTTTTTCTCTCGCTCTTATATTGCGGTTTTTCTTGTTGGCTGCGTCTGGAGTGTCGCCCGATGGCATTATAAGCACTCCACTATAACGACGTCCACCGGCGTTTCGGAAAAAATGCCGCTCCTGGAACTACATCGCTCTACCTAACGTAAGGTACCCTAGTCCAAATCAACCTAACCTAACAATAACTTGACCTAACGAACACGAAGCAATAATTTAAAACGTTAAAAACAAATCTAAGCCATGAAAACTATAAATCAATTTGAAGATGAAAAAGAGGCGAGAGGTGGTCTCGGACCACCGTCCATGGCACCAAGAAGCTGTGGCGGAACCCTTACACCACAGCGACTTCTTTTTCTTTAATGCATGGAGATTTTACAAAAATTCGGACGTGACAAAGAACACGTGTGGGGATCTGAATGGGGGCCAATGCGTAGGGATAATTTGTTTCTTCCTTTGCTGTCTGGTGGTGTTGGGTTGATGCATTTGTTTGTACACCACAACGACGGACGCCTGGGGTGGTGCTAGCCTAGTTTTAAATATTGGAATGTCGTCGGACGGCACTCCAGCCACGCCTGCAGCGCCGAGCTACAGCGCCGTCGGACGTCACTCTAGACGCTGCGTTTCTTGCTCACCTTTTTTATAATCGCTATACAGGGGTCACTACCAGTCGTTTGGTATAAAACATGTGATGATGATGATAATCCTTACAAGAATGCACAGACCCACTGAAAGGTTCGGCGAATCATCAGTTGTTGGAAAAATAAAGATCTTACCTCACTACCGGGGGAATTTTAAAGGTAACTTAGAGCGAATAGAAAAAAAAATTGGAACGTAAAATTACAGATGGGGAGGAATAAAGAACTCGGAAGAATTGTCAGAGACAAAATAAGGACTTCCATAAGCTGTGCTTTGCTTTCCCTTTTCTACTTCGCCTTCAGCTTCTTCTTCGATTCCCTTTTCTTCGGCCTCTGTTTTCTTTTTTTTTTTTTCATCGTCCACTTTTTCCCATCTGGTTTGTTTCTGCTTCCCTTCTTCCTCATGTTCTCTGCTTTCTTCTTTTTATTACAAGGGAGCTTTATTGAATGCTTTTGAGAATTAATACAAGTATTTAGACCGATAGCCAAAGCCTCTGCTTTATTTTTGTGTTTGCTTTCTTCTTTACCTACTTTTGTGAGCGAATTACTGTGACCCGTGAAGTGCGCAAGAAGGCAGGAACTGGTGATTACGTTTTCCACAGAGCGAAGGTCAGCAAAGCTAATCCTGCCGAGATCTGCTACGTAACAACAACCGAATTCGTCTGATCTACGTTTCTTCTGGATATAGAGTGTTCTTGTTTAGATTCCGTCTGTTTCGGACTCATGCGTCGGAGATAAACGGTCGTAGTCTGTTTGTGAGAATTATATACGAAAATCAACTTCTGAAACTGGCTGTAATTCGGTAAGGATAGGCCTGAATCAGTCACCCATGTCACGTCGTGTGAACAAGCCGATCTAAAGGACCCGCGTTACAGCAGACGGAACCCAAAGACATAAACATGGAGGGCAGAAGACGTCAGAAAAAAAAAACGGATTAGCGGCAGAGACGAAATGTCAGCCTTCTTTTTTTCGTTCCGTTGTCGCCAAAATTGTCGATCGTTTTTAATATCACCACCTGCTTTTCTCCCACGGCGTTGTACGCGTCTATAAACACCACCGGGTCGGCTTCACAAATACCGGTGCACGTCCCTTCCGGTTGTGCCCTCAGTTGCGCATCCCGATGAATGGCGAGAACGGCGGGCCGTCGCTGGAAATGATGGCGCCTCCCATGCTGGGCTATTCCCTGGCAGCACACCACTGCGCTACTTCCTGTTCCGCGCGGAAGTATACCACGCCGTGCACGTGTGCGGCGCTGGCGCGCGACGCATCACGGGAAGGCGACCGCCGAATGCCAGCCATTGGCGGAAATTATTCGTAACCTTGAGCGACAACGGGACGCGTCGAGAGAGTACGGACGAAGGGGAAAGGAGGAGGAGGAGAAGGGAAGAGGTGAGGGAGAAAGTACTCCTAAGATCGGATAAAGCGAATGGCAGCTTCTACAGTGCGCGCCACTCTCCATTATGGTCGTGTCGAGCCCGAATGTGTGCCACTGTTATCGCTGGGTTGCCTTTACCCGTATCTGAATCCGCCTCCAGTGTTCCCTGAAATGAACTAGCAGTGTTATATAAACCGAAGTAACCAGTAAAGCGAACCGTTTTACGTCATCGAGGTGAATACTAGCCGCCTATTATTAACCGTGATTAGATTTTCGTTGATCTTACTAATAGTGTCAGTCAAATGGTCCGTACCTACTGAGGGAAATTGGCCAGGAAGGGGGCGCTGTTTTCGTGATGATTATGATTGTCATCGTAATGATGATGATGATAGGTATGAGAATGACTAATTTTAGTGGGCCAGGGACAAGCAACGGGTCTTCGTACTGGCGCTCACTCATTCTACACCTGACAGAATGCCTCGTATGTGCCCGAGGTTTCATATTAGAGGGCGTAGGCGTAAATCGGCAAAACCAAGCCTCGGTGCACAGGGCATGGTGGATGATTATATGAATTACGTCGACTTTTCTCTCAAATTAGTTACCTCCCTTGTCGCTGGAGCTTAACATGTTACGACCGTGCAGCTTCATCTCTTCGTAGCAAACGAAGTGGCGTTCCGTGAAAGCCACGGTGATAAGAGCGTCACCTGAAGGTGTCGACAAAAAAAAAGGGGGGGTCTCAGTAAAACAGGTGAAACGCGCGGCGTTTCGTTTGTTTAAGACAAAGATGTGAGAAGCATTTTCTTGGCTTGTAATGAATCAGACTTCACTGCGCATTTTCATCGTGCTGTCGCGATACTTGAAAAATCTCTCAATGGTTCTCTCCTCTCTTTCCTTCTCCTTCTTTTGCAGTGTGCGGAACTGGGCGTGGCGCTTCGGCACAGAAATCTCCAACCAGAGTCTATTTGCGTCGAATTTCACCGAGATTAAAGAGGTGAAGACACCTTCCTCATCATCGCGAAAGCCTTAGTTACACATGATTTCGTTATTACGACCGGATCTCCAGACTCTGCACTCCTTTCTTCTCTCCGTAGAACTTTGAGGAGTTTAAGGCGAAGCCGCATCACAAGGACATCGCTCATCTGACCGAGAAGATGCTTAGGGATCTGGGGAACCTGGTCAGCTCCAAGACGGAGTCTCTTAAGGTAAGAGCACTTTCTCCCCTCCTGTTCATCACTACCCACTTATTTCTACCTCGTCTACCTGAACAGTCACTGAACACGAATGTCAATTTGCGTAACCGTGGGTCTCGGAGCTTTGTTTCTACCTTCTTTCTTCTGCTGTTTTGCTCCTCCCACCCATTTTTCCTTTTCCCCACGTGTCGTATAGCAAACGGGAAGATGGAAACGACTACCATTTGACAAATCACTCAGCTTCATCTTAGCCACGCAAGACGTTTTTTTAATGGCTGTGTCTAGAGTGTCGTCTGACGGTACGATAAGTACTCCACTATAGCGACGTCCACCGGCGTTACGATGAAAAATGCCGCGTCTGGCACTGTGACGCCCTAAATTAACGCGACGTAGCGTAACGTAAGGTAAACTAGACTAACTTAACATAACCAAACTAACGAACAAAACGATCATTTAAAACAACTACAACTAACGTAAGCCATGAAGATTAAAATTAAAACCAAAGGAAGGAAGTAAAAGGATGTCGGCTACCTTCGTTGCCGACAATCTAAAAATCAAACAAAAAACTAAAAAGAATAAAAGAGGAAAGATGAAGAACAAAGAGGAAAGATGCACCAACCGGGCGGCAGCGTCCGCGCTTTCGTTGCCGACAATCTCAAAATCACACCAGAAATCTAAAAGAGAATAAAGGAGGAAAGATCCGGGACTCGAACCAATGCCCTTAGTAACAACAAGCTAAGGCGGAACCTTTATACCACAACGGCAGACGTTCTGGGCTTGCCAGCGCTGTCGTGAATATTCAAATGTCTCCGGACGGCACTCTAGCCGTGGCACTCTGGACACACCGGTTTTTAATAACAGAAAAAAAAACAATTTCGAAATTCGCGCTACAGTGACGTGATATCGGCCAGAACTAAAGACATGGTTGTCAGTGTGTTAACTTCGCGTTAGCATTCAAGCGATGCGATCAAACGCAACTAGACACCCCACTACGGTCGCTCAGTAAGGTTTCTTGGCAGCACCTTCGGTTGGAGGCCGCCAATAGAATAGACGAGTTTCCGTGACGTCACAGAGAAATTGCCGGAAAAATGTCCGGGGGGAAAACCAACGCTTTATCTGTTTTCCTCAGCATCACGAATATTCGTTGCGATAAAATCGGTATAACTGTTATCGACATAAAGCAGCCTGTATAAACCTGTGTTTTGTCTTCGTAGTCTCCTTAAAGTTCATGCCTGGTTAACTTTCCTGCACTGCCCCATGGTCCGAGCAAAGCATTCTGATTTGCTATTAACCGCGCGACTTTCAATAACGAGGGCAATCTATACGACACGTGTCCGGTTTTTCCTTTATTTTTTTTTTTCCACACGCCCGTTCTGTCAGCTTTCCGAGTTGTCCTCAGCGCTCATCTGTATACAGGTGCTCCCAAGGGAGGGAACGGGGGTGACTACGAAGAGCCTTCCGGTCGAATCGTTCGGCTCCGGGAACACGCGCAGCGCGCGGGCAGTACTCCGGACACGCGCCCTGCGCAGCGGTGCGCACGAGCGAGCTCTCCGATCACTGCCGGGCAAACACGGCTGCTGCGCTGAGCCGGGCCGGGCGCGATATCGCCGTCCGGCCGGTGCGTGCCAGCCCGAGCATATTACGGCCGGGACAGGGGGCAGGACGCGCTGGTCTGCTGTGCGCTGCTTGGAACGACGTGCTATATATGGGCAATGACGGTCTCTCGATATGCGTTCGCCCAGGGTCTCGCGTTTGTAGGGCGAACGACGGTATGATGAGGGCTTTGAGATGGTTTATTGTTTGTTGGTAGGGAGGAAGGGCGGAAAGCAGTACAGGAATGGCAGGGAGGTTAACCAGAGAAGAGTCAGATTGGCTGCCGTACACATTGGAAATGATAGTAAGGGGGAAAAACCAGAGGAGGCGTGCGTTCGAACAACGAAGGAAGATAATGGTGGATTGTGTAACGGGCACGGACATCTGCGCGGACTTGTGGTCTCCTGAGCTTAGGAAGCTGATCACACACTCGACGGCAATGGCCGCCGAGTGTGGCCGCCGCAATGGTCGAGCATACAACCGTTAACTTACCCTTTGGGCTCAAATGAACGTTTATTCTCTCTCTCTCTCTCTCTCTCTCTCTCTCTCTCTCCTGTACTGCGTATTCGTTGTGGTTAATTAGCTGACACGCGTGTGTATTCTAAAACATTTCTTAAAATATTTTGCTCATGTTAAGCTAGCCTTTGGTATCGTCTTGGAAGCTTTATTATTATTTTTTTTCAGAATGCGGCGCAGTCTAGAGGCTTAGCCGAGGTACATGAAAATGAAAGTCACAAAATAACGTACCTTGTTTTATCTCGCTCTCAGTAAATTTGGAGGAGAAACACTCTAATGATATTATAATGCGAGGAAAGAAAGAGCGGAGTGAGATCGCGGTAGCAGCTTCGTTCATGGAATATGTGTGAAAGGGCAACCGTTATATCGCCTTAGGGATTGCAAAGGTCGGCCCGATCGCTCGTTAATGACACGCGCTGTTTCGTTTCGCAATTACGCCCTAATGTTCACCGTACGATTTCAACTGGCTCTCATCGTGTGGCAGAGCGCGCGAAGTTTAATAACTGCCTTCTCGCTGGCGCGTAATGTATGCGAAATGTGTAGAGCTTTACTAGAAGTGTCACTCAGTTACCTTATCAAACATGAATGCTTAGTTTGGATAGCAAGAAACAGCGGTACTCCAACCCTTGCCCCGCTTTGTTAGGTGTGATATCGTGCAGCGTGGCCTGTCCGGGCGGCGCATTCACAAACCGTATCTCGAAGGGGGGCCATGATGCCTGGCGCCATCTATGGGCTCGCTAGAGCACACAACCGCGTGCTTCTTGTACTCTGTTTAAACGAACCCGGGCTGCCTGGACTCATTGCATAGATGTTACGTTTCTACTATCAATCGAATGGATCAGGTTCGCGTTCCACGAGACCCATTTTTTTCTTTTTATTTGTTTGTTTTACTCGAAACACATTTATCTTATCGCGCGTGGTATCTATTTATGGCGGATTTCTCCATTATATACAAAATTTTGTGTAATTTTGTTCCATTTAGGCCAGTTCAGACTCTTGTTTTGTACTTTGTTTTGTGGTTTCAGTGGTTTGATCTCCTTTATGTCGGTTTCTTCTTCTTCTTCTTCTTCTTCTTCTTCTTCTTCTTCTTCTTCTTCTTCTTCTTCTTCTTTTTCTTTCTCTTTTTCTTTTTCTTCTTTTTCTGCTGCTGCTGCTGCTGCTGCTGCTGTTTAATATTTGTGTACATTAGCGTGCTTTAAGCGTCCTTTAAGCGTGATTTTTATCCGTGTTTAGGTCAGTTTTGGTTGAGAATATTTTTTAACTTGGGTGGTTCAGCTTTACATCGGTTTCAACTGTCCCGTAGCTAGCTGAGCGAAGACTTGTCGCGGTAAGCGTATGTGAATGATTGCTTTTTTTAAAATCTTATTGTTTTCTCTGTTTTGAGTCGGTACTGAGTGTTATTATTTCATTTAGGATGCTTTTGACCTTCTTTAGGTAGGTTTCGGCTGTCAAACGTGCCTCAAACAGGCCCGGTCTCCTACGGGATAGGGCTTGTGAACATGCCGGTGACATAACAAGTAGCTTCGTTTTTGGGCCACTCACGAGTCTGGCGCCAAGCGTGAGTGCTGGACAGGCTAAAAACGTTGCACGTAACATTGCATCGGAAAACAATAAGGGAAAGTAGTGATGCAAACAGTTCGAAACTGAGGAAACTTTTTGAACTTGGGCACAAGTCGGGCAGCGGTGATTATTTCCAACGAAGTGATTTGAACCGTCACTCAGAAAAAGCAAGGATTATAGAATTGTTTTAGA
This sequence comes from Haemaphysalis longicornis, assembly GCF_048455015.1. NCBI lineage: Eukaryota > Metazoa > Arthropoda > Arachnida > Ixodida > Ixodidae > Haemaphysalis > Haemaphysalis longicornis. Next base: position 105,818,479 of record NW_027526204.1, on the reverse strand, counting down.
AGTCTAGAGTCTAGAATCTAGCATTCTGCACAGTTTTCAAAGAAACCTTTTTGCATAACCTGTCATGCCCCTGTTCATTACTTGGAAATAGGTGACTATACTTTGCTTTTAATGCTCCAGACTGGGTCTCGTTAGCCCTCCATAGGGAAACGTATAGCCCTGGAGCGCTGGCCCTAAAAGTATGGTTCCTCTGTACGAAGTGGGTTATGACGTAGCCTGTCGCCGTTTTCTCCTCTCGCCGTCATACGTCCCAATTACCGCCATACGTCCCAATGCTACGGTAGGAAACGGCTACGGTAGGAAACGGCAAACGGAACAAAGCATGGCGACTCTAGATGCCTTTGACGCTTGTGGTTCTGTCACGGGGACTCCTTTTGTCGGCTTTTTAAGGGCAGAACACTTTTGGGGCTCGCCTTGTCGTCGTAGATCGCTCGCTGGACCCAAGGGCAGCCACACGACGTTTCGTCGTAGCGGCTGTCGTCACGACGTGTAACCCAGAGGCTTCGAAAGCCAAGAGGTTTATATACTCATAAACGTTTGAAACTCGTGAACCGCTGGCGCTTGTCAAACATCTCCCCGTTGTTGAGCGCAAAGAAACGGTAGGTACATTTTAGGCAAAGTATACGTAATTAACCGGCAGTGCCCGCGTTCATTTAGTTAGGAATGCTCGTTGGGTTGGTTTTTACGACAGTAAGCGAAAAAAAAAGTGGCGGTGCAACGCTGGAACGTGCGAGAGGAAAAGAAAGCACAAAAAGAACAGAACTCCAGTTGGCGCTGTTTCAGGCAGGGGGCGTACGAGCACTGCGAAGGCGGGAAATTTGAATTGCATGGGGTGGTAGGAGTGAGTGGATAACGGCGCTGCAGCCCATTATGGCAAATCACTGCTCTGCACTTCCGGTAGCTTTCGCGTTGAGTAGAACGGCTTTAATTTTTTAGTTTTCGCCATGGGACTAGAATGCTGCACTCTAAACTTATGAGCACCTATTAGGATAGGAAATGCTTACCCAGTTCGCCAACTTTATCCTTTTCTCTTTCTTTTTTTTCGTTCTTTCGTCGCCTTCTTCAGGTTTTGATACAAGAAGCGGAGAAAAACGCCAAAGACCACAAATATAGCACAGATATTGACGTAAGTATGCTTTCTCTAATAGCTGTCGCTGCTCGAGTTTGGCGAGCTATAAGTAAAAAAAGAGAATTTGTTACCAGACACTGGGCTTTGTTTTGGTTTGCAAACCTTGACCAATGTTCGCAGCAGTTTACTTGGTTAGAAATTAAGCGAAGGGCTGCAATGTCATCAACTTTGCAAACTGTCGCAAAAATACCTGCATATTCCATTTTGTTTGAGGTGCTAAAACGCGACACCGTTCGCAAAAATGTAAAAGCCGATAGCAAAGCCGACAGACAACTCGCGGGAATACAATTTGAACGAACACTGGGAAATGTTTAGAGGTGTCAACGCAGGTGTCCCGAGACCTCACTATTAAATATGCCGTCAACTCTGATGATGTTTTGTTTAATAACAAAGCCGTCAATTTTTGCACTATGTAGCCGCCTTTCTATCTCATGTGGCTCCTTCGTTCTTTTACTTCATTGATACCGCGTCCAAACCAGCACTCAGTCTATAGCTTCTGAAAAGGGTCAATTCCTTGCTCTGTGGACTGTCACCTAATGAAAACAGCGGCTTTTTTCTGTGTCCGCTGTTTTTACTGTACCAAGCTATCATTGTATTTTTGTCTTTTATTGAAAATTTTCTCTGCGGCTTGGTGGTTTGCATTAAACTTAGTTGAGTGTGCTCTAAGGTATCATTTGGGTGTTGTGTGGTTCCGAGAGTTTAAAAAAAAACCATTCGACGCTCTTGCTTGAATACGAAATCGAACGATTGAAGAAGCCAGTTACCCTTTAGTTTAGTGAGACCTGGCTACCCTCTCCATTTCCTGTTGCGATAGGCGCAGCGCATGCGCTGTACCGTCATGAGGCAGGTGGATTTCACAAGCAGCACAGAAGCAGCTAAATTGGCTAGAAGTTGTCAGCTAGGGGTAGCCATGAAAAGGGAATAGAGAGGAAATCGTTGCTCCACTCCTTGTCGGGGTCACAGTTTCGCTACTTCAACGCCAAGAAGCTGTACCCGCCTAACACGGATTTCAAGCCACCAGAAGATGACGAACCAGATGACTGGATGCCCATGGAGACGCATCAGGACCGGCGCTTCGACGACGCCGAGGTCAACTTCACCTACAGCGCCTTGCACGTTGCCACCAACATTTACGGCAAAGGTGAGCACCGCACGCCGTTATTGTTCCTGCCCTGCTGTCGTTTCCTTAAGATTTATCACAGAATATCAAATTTCTTCAATGTTAAATGTTATGTAACACGAAAATGTGTTAGCGCAGCAGTGAAAACGTTTGGCCACAACCCAATCCCACCCCTAGAACCAGTCTCTAGGAATCAAGTGACTGACCTAGGGTGTCATGGAGGACGACGTAACGGGTTAGATTCCCTGCAATAGACGCCGAGTTTTGATGGAAGCGAAGTAATAAAAGCACACATCCGGGTGTACCGTACTTTGACTGACGGGGGAGAATTGGAGGTAGTACAAATTAATCCGTGACTCTGTGCTCCGTCGTGCTTCGTAGACAAGGTGTCCCTTCGGCACGTTAATTACTATTAAGCAGGCGAATTTATGTTACCTGTTCGTCGTCTGTTGTTGCTTCTGAGGTTAATGCAACTCGCTGTAATCTCGTTTCATTAATGAGAAGGGGGAAACGTATCGAACACATTTATTAATTGTGCCGTCAGCCTTGGACAAACTGGTCCAAAATATCGAAAAGCCAAAACAAATTTCGTTATACTGAGGCAACTGTATTTTAATTCTTACCAAAAAGCAGCATGCGTCCAGCGGACATCTGCTGCAATAATTCCCCTGATTTTTTATCAAGCGGGAAAGTTTACGGCTAAGCACATAAAAAGTGCGAGACGTGTAGACGAAATGAGGCCGTGGAAAACTTTCAGAGTACAGGTTTAACGCTTCTAAAGTGGAACTTCGAATTCCCCTCACCGATTATCTGCTCGATATAACCAATCGTAACTCACGAGGGGACGCTTTTCTGCGTCGTATTTTTTTAGACGATGTTTTTTTTTTAAACAGGGGCCGCTTCTATCGGAGTATTGGTAACAGAGACGGATCTTGAGAGCACGAGCTTACAGAAACGATTGTTTTTACGCTTGGGAGACCTGAATTCGCTTTTCGGTTCAAGGGGAATCGTTTAGGTGAAACTGATAATGGTATCTATCGTAGTCGTCATCAGTCGTGATTGCCCACTAAACAATTTGTTATATAGGCGTTCCCGTGTCCGCCCCTAGGCGAGACAATTTACGCCTGCTGGTGGACCTTCCTGTCTTTCTAAAGAATAATAAATACACATTTTGGTACATGGTGCTTGTAAAGCGGGGTTCCCTGTGAGCACGTGGGGAGTGTTTACAGAGCCTACTTACTAAATTCAAGGAACGCTGCTTCTTGTTTGTAAAGCATGTTTTCCTGTAAGTGTGGGGTGTATTTTGAAGAAGCCGACTTACTGAACTTTGGAAACGCTGGAACTAGGCGATTTCTGTTAATTACCACCTACTTAGACAAAGGCAGGGCGGGGAATTATACCTCATCGTTAGACAACAACATGGTGACTATGTGAATAATCATTTACTATTCTACAATAACGTAAATACTCTCAATACGAGCTCACGCGCAGATTTTCCTACAGCGTTCGATTCCGGCCGCGGCGGAGGCGAAAAGCAAAAACGCCCGTGTGTACGACATTTCGGCGCACGTTAAAGGTCCCCAGGTGGCCAAAATTAATCCGGAGCCCTCCACTACGGCGCGCCTCATCGCCTGTGTTGCGTCGGCGCGTTAAGCCTTACAATCAATCAATCAATCAATCAATCAATCAATCAATCAATCAATCAATCAATCAATCAATCAATCAATCAATCAATCAATCAATCAATCAATCAATCAATCAATCAATCAATCAATCAATCAATCAATCAATCAATCAATCAATCCTTCAATCAATCAATCCTTCAATCAATCAATCAATCAATCAATCAATCAATCAATCAATCAATCAATCAAATTTTCCTGCAGCATACAAAAAAGACGCCTACCGACAGCGGAGCTTGTATTATCTTTGTTGAAAACAGTTTATCTGTGGGGCGCAACGCTGCTCATGAAAGCGAACACTCATACGTTTGAAGGTACGGAAGCGTCCCGTCGTAAGAAAGTCGTTGTAGCCGTACTTTTCCACTTTGACTAGATAGACAAAGTGAATGGAAACCACAGGTTCATCAAGATTTAGGTTAGCTCGCTTCTCAGAAACAGAATGACGGCAGTCCGGTAAACAAACAAACAAACAAACAAACAAACAAACAAACAAACAAACAAACAAAGAAACAAAGAAACGAACGAACAAACAAACAAACAAACAAACAAACAAAAAAGAAACGAACAGGAACGTTGGCAGTTCGGTGTCAGGAAGTCAGATGAGACACCGTCACTACGCGCGTGGCTAACGAGATCCAACACCACAGTCAATTCGGGGTCTTTACCACTAGTTTCGAATCATTTCACAAGTTTGCCTAATTGCGTATTTATAAAGCGAAAGCTTTTTTTTGTGGGACCGATGGTGTTCTGTCAATGAACTAATGCATTTCCACGTAGACCGGTTGGTCGACCGAAAAGCTCTGATAACATCTCCAGACACGCGGCGCGTGCGTGAAACCGGAGTTCTTCCATTGCGTCAAAGCGGTTACCTGAAAATCGCTAAAAATGAACGGCTCTAGATAAGAGATATCGTGCAACGATCACGAAGACGGAGTACAACACTTACCTCATAAACCAGGTATCGATATACATTTAGGTCGTTCGTAAATGCGTTTACTTAGTGCGCGAAAAATCGTCGCTTTGGTTCGTTCTTTGTTCGCGATTTGGGTCTTTGAAGGCTTGAGGATCGATTGGACGCACCTTCTGCGAAGGTTTGACGCACTTTCTACCCGGAAGTAGCCTTGCGCGCAACCTCAGAATTTACGCATCGTTTCTACGTTCGGAGCTGTCGATTCGGCGCGGAATAATTACAGCCTGAAAAGTCTTGCTGTGTCTGATAAACCATTGAGTTTCGTACTAATATATACTAGAGGGAAATCTGTCGCTGCAGTCGCGGGCCGCCGTGGGTGGCGCCTTTGCCGCTAGCGACGTTCCTCGCCTACTTGGTTTAGCTAGCTATATGGCTTCTTTTTTGTCTCGAAGGCAAAATCAACAAGAAAGGGTAGCATGTTTTTCTTGTTCGTCGTGCATGAAGCTTCTCTGTAATCAGCTGACAAATTAATCTTTTTGGAGGTTCAATTTTAATAACAAAACAAATTTGATAAACTTTCTACAGTAATGTTGTTGCTTTTTTGCGGCCAGAGCCAACTTTTCAGCCTGTTCATGAGCCATGCCAAGGACAAGTGGAACGTATCTGCCCGGAACGCTCGCCGACGCGCGGCTCCCCTAGACAGTGGCGCCAGATTTCCCTCTAGTGTATATTAGTATGAAACTCGATGTGATAAACGCCTCAACTCGGTTATTTTCTACCCTGTTTCTGCAGAACGCGTTGCTGATAGCCCAAGTTTCAACCGCTACTCCCTTCCTCCCTTTTCGTCGTCCTTCTTTCTCGCAGCGGCGCCGGTGCTGAACGCAATCAAGTGGTCCGAAGGGATGAACTCCCGATTCAAAAACAACCGCGTCGTCGATCCTTTCATTTCCTGGCAGTTCTTCTGCAGCAGCACGGGATTCATCAGACTGTATCCTGGTACGTTGGCTTCGAACGCAGTTTTGTTGGTCAGTCTGAGGGCCGAGCCCCACTTTTAAACAAAGTCACAGCAATAAAAGTACCACCTAATTGAATTCACAAACGGACTGAGCAATAACTGCCCAAATTAGCCACAAAACACTTTCTTTTTCAGCCCGGAAGTGGCCGGAGGATAACCCGGATATGTACGAGTGCCGTACGAGACCGTGGTAAGTTCACTTCATCGCTGCGCACTTCTTAATGAGTGGAGAATAGGTGTGTTCTACGACTGCGATAAAAATGCCGAGGAACTAGACAATACGCGCAAGTTACGATACACCTTTTGCATTCCCAGTAATAAAAGAGAAATGCAAACACTGACTAGCTGATAGTGCTGCTCGAACGTGTTCCAAACTAAGACAGCAGGGAGCGAGGCAGGGACGTGAGTGATATCAGAGTAATGAAAACTATTATCTGTCGTGCTTCCTGCCACGTTCTATCCTTTATCACGTGTGGGCGTCACTGCACGTTGTCCAGTGTCGGTTAAAAATGTGTAGCAAGCTTCAGCTTCGCCTTTAAGCGTGAGTCGCGATAGCCGTATGGGGCCCCGTTCACATCGCATGAAAACTTTCTGCTTCTGTTCTCACGACATCTGTTGGGGCAGTGCCTTACGATCCCAGAGGTTCTCGTGGGCACCTCAGGGTGGCAGCGCAACGGGATTTCTCGGTCACGCCGATTCTTGGCTCACGGTCAACGGCGCCGACGACGACAGCTTTTCGGCCACACGGGCTCCTTAGTTCTACGCCTTAACGTCAGCTGACTATCCCATTCAATTCATTCACCCCACGACCTACGGTCGCACTCAATGCAATAATAAAAAAATTACGCCCACCTCCCCTCGCGGGAACCCTGGTGTGATGCGACGCTGAGGGGGTTCAAGCGCAAGCGTAGAGCAATAGTCGACCGAAAGGCCGCCGGAGAGCGGCATACCGGTTATACGCGCAGCGCGCCCGAAGGAGAGGAGACCGCGGAGAGAGAGAGTGCCGCGGCTATGACGCAACACATTCCAACACAATCCACTTTAATCCAATCCAATCCAACCCAATCCAACCCAAGCCAAGCCAATCGAATCCAATGCCCCTCGCGAGAGAGTATTCGCTATCGGAGAGGAGAGGGGGAGAGTGGCTGCGGACAACAACGGACGCACGCAGGAAGGACAGGGCCGCCGGCAAGAGATGCTCTGAGCGTCGCACCTAAAAGAAACGTTTTCTAGGCCAGCCCAACCCAACCCAATCCAATCCAATCCAATCCTATCCAACCCAATGCAATCCAATCTGTCGATTGCTTCTTTGCTCCACAACGAAGCGCTAGCTCTACGCATCGGGAATGCACTTAATGAAAGGAATGGCGAGGTGTGCACGCACGTGTACGTAGCACGCGCTTCTCCACGCCTTCTTGCAGGTACGTCCAGGCGGCTGCCTCCGCCAAAGACGTGGTCATTCTTCTCGATGGCAGCGGCTCCATGATGGGCCTGCGAAAAGAAATCGCGCGGAACGTCATCGTCAACATTCTCGACACGCTCACAGAAAACGACTACGTCAGCATTCTCAGGGTACGTCGCCCGCCACTTTATTCGCTTGCATTCTGCGACATGCCGGTGCACGCCTTATACGTGACGTCACAACGTAAACACTTCCTGATGACGTAAACAAAACACTGCCGCCTAAGCGGCTTTGCCAGATCACTGTCTGCAATGTAATGAAGCGATGTTTTAAGCCTCGAGATCGATTTAAGCGCATTTTGGCTTGGGTAAATTGTGTACAAAAGAGCTGTTAACCTTTGCAGTCCCCCCCCCCCCCCCCAATGAGCTGTCATAAGCTATGACGTCACATCACAAGTCTGCAGTATGAAATGTAACCTATTTCTGGAGCATTTTAACCTGTATAGCGAGTGCGTGAACTAGCGGAATATCGATTGCTACCCTGAAGAAGGCTTCTTTCTTAAGGCTGCGATATCGCCCCAAGGCATTGTAGATCGTTATGACGTCACTGCGGAAGTTCGCGAGGCAGCCGCTCGGGGCGCATGGCGTTTAATATTCGTCCCTACATTACATATAAACTTGAGCTATAAACGTCCGGTGATTAAACCGCTTAAAGTGCGCAAAGCAGCAAAAAATGTGAGATCGACAAATACGATTTGTCGTTATGTTAGCATCGAAGATGTTTTGAGTGACGGACTGAAAGTCATGCTTCACTAAATTTAGTGCCCCTTATGTAAACACGATATAGAGGCGATATAATATGCCGCCGTGTTCTACGGGAATCTCCACTGACGGACACGCGAAAGCTAGAAGACAGTTGATGAGTCTTCACCATACCTGAATGCAGATTTTCTTTGTTCAAAAGTAGGGGACAGAACATTATTTGCGGTTAGCGTTCTTTCGAACGATTTCGCCGCCGTGCGGACCTTAAAGGAGTACTGACACGAAATTTTCGTGTTATGTTTTTTTTTCGGTGATATGGGTGCCTACCAGCCCACTAATCATAGAATGGCACATTAGATGCTCGATCGCAGCGTAAATAATTGTTTACAGCCTCGCTTATTCGTGTCAGTTTCGGTTTGGATTAATAAACAAACACACAGGCGGCCGCCATGACAGGAGGGCGCACTTGACGCCGCTGTTCTCGTCACACCACAATCGGTCTGGACGCGCATGCGCGTTCAGACTGGCCGTGGTCGTAGGTGCCCGGTCAGCATGACCTCAGTCCTGACGCTGTGACGTGATGCACAAGGCGAAGCAGCGAGCCCCAACGGCGCCCAGTGCTTTGGCTACATCACAAAAGCCCTGACGTCGGCAATTTTGGGCGAGGGGCAGAGGGCGTCAGAGATGGTGTCATGCTGATACCGATGACGGAAGGGTATCCGTTCTGATTTTTCCATGGCGTGCAAAGTTTAAGATTCATTTAAGATACGCTCTACTGAACGGCAGCGGCCGAAACTTCGCAGGAGTGTTCTCCATATACATAGGAAGCTTTTTAGATACCTAGTCATCTCAGCTTTGAAGTTTCGTATCAGTACGCCATTAAAACCTTTTTTTGTGGGTAATGTTCGGTGAAAGTCTCTGAAATTCGCTCATTACAGTAGTATCCGCCGATTTCATCAAACTTGCGAGTTCTGAGATATGGTGAATGCGTTTCCCGCGTAGATAAGGAGCGAGTTTTAGAGCAGGATCGTACGGGAGCGCGCTCGGTATGCAGACAAAAATGGGCGAATGTCGTCTGGCCAATTGCGTGACAAACGCAGATCACAAATTGAGTACACCCAGTATCTCATAACCCGTCACGCGACGCTGCCGAGAGATCAAATGTGCTCAAAAGCAAAGACCCACCCTGCGGACCGACGAAATTGGCCCTACCCTCAGTGCCTGGAAAATATCATTTGCAGGTCTAAAGCAGGCTACGTATCGTGCCGAAGCGGCGCTACTGCTCCTAAAACGTATCCTCTCGCCATATCCATTACAGGTGCAGAAGGGCAATAAGGAACGAGGGGTCGACATTTAGAAAACCGTTATGGTTTCTCCCAGTGGGCCCGTACAGTGTCCTTCCGAAAACGTCTCAGTCTACAGTTCCCCGCCCCTCCCCTTGGGCCGCACAGCTACACCATGTTACGTGACTAGAGCCAATAATAACCTCTACCTCATGTCTGCCCACCGCTAACGACCGCGATCGTTTCATTGCCTTCATTTTTTTTCACTGCCTTCCTTGTTTCCTTCCCCTCTCTCTTTTTTTCCTCTAATATCTCGTGTTTTCTCACCGACGGAACACAGTTCTCCAACATTATCGAACCCGTGGTGACCTGTTTCCATTACAACTTGGTGCAAGCCAACGCCAGGAACATCAGGGTACGTGAACCTTGTCCCCTTTCGAGGTCGCGTGTCTGCACGGCATTTGTCGGCCTGCGTCGGCCGCTATGTATACCCTGTAAGGGCTTGGGAACATTACGATCTTCAGAAAACTTCTGTTTTCTTAAATTTTCTCTTTCGGGCTTGCTTTTCTGCTAGCGATTACGATCGCCTGCGGTGAACAAGCGGAGGGAGACGCGGTAATTGGAGAAAATAATTAACTGCTCCGATGAAAATGGGAGATTAAACGCCGAAGGAAATAAACGTTAGTTTCGGGGTCAAATTTTAGGGCTGTTTGCAGTTTGCAGTGCGCGGGGAATTAAAGTAGCTGAAGTGAACAGGTTGACGTAAGCATCCATAATCATCATCATCAGCTTGTTCTTGCCTGCTACAGGTCAAAAGGCTGTCCTATGTTCTATATAACCATTATGTGCGGGGTTAAAACAGCAGCTAATGGAGGCGCGAAATTGAATTGGCACGTATGAAAACAATGACCGTGAGGCGTTGACAGGTTATGAAATAATCAGTATTTAATTCAAACGTTGCACGGATACCCTTGGAGTGCGCTGGGGTACGGCTTTTCGAGCAATGAATAGGAAATATGCGTTTTGGTTTTTGGTTGGCGTGATAAACATGGAGATGTTGTCGAGTTAAATGAGTCTCCTTATCACCTGAGCGACTGAGCTCTCACGCCCTTTCCTCTCTCTTTCTCCGCTCTCTTTCTCTCTCGTCTGCCTGCCTCGTCACAGGAGTTCAAGGAGAACCTCAGCAACCTAGACACTCAGAACATCGCCAACTTTACCGCAGCGCTAACGCAAGCGTTCGAGATGCTGCAATACGTGAGTTGCCACTTCCTATGGGGCGATGTCCTGACGGAAGAGATTAAGGCCAGTTCCAGTCGAGGCTAGCTTTGCTTTGTAGCGATAACATTTTTTTTCCTAAGGGGTTTACAGTATAACTATCCGGGGATATAACGGGCCGAGTTTCCTATACTGCGTGATAATTGTGAGTGGAGTTTTTATACCTTTGTTGGTTTGAAACATAGTATGTCCGATTTTTCCCACGTAGCTCGAGCAGACGTTTTTGCAATTCAGGTAACACCTTATATGCTGTAGAGTAGAGTGAACGTTTTATGTCACCGTCCTTGCCCTTGCTCTGCGCAGTACAACAAGTCTCGTCTCGGGAGCCAGTGCAACCAGGCGATCATGCTTGTGACCGACGGGGCGCCCTACACCTACGAGGAAATCTTCAGACGCTATAATTGGCCAAACATCCCAGTGAGTTCCCACCAATCAGCGTGCAAGGACTCGGTTCCTGCCGCGAGCGACTTCTCTCTTTCCAGCACCGCTGTACTCCTTGCCTGCAACGCGACCGGCCGTGGAGCAACTGCGCATGCTCCGTTACACTGGCATCCGCACATCCTCGATCACTGCAGGGCTTTGCAAAATGGCGCACGTTAAAAGTGAAAACGGTGCGAGGCTGTGTTGCTGTTGTTGCGTACGAGGTTATACAAGTGGCTACCGCGCATGCGCCGCATTCTGGGCTACAGTGTACATGCATTTTCCCCATGGTTGGTGCGGTGCTCTCTGTGCGGCGGTGCCGCAAGGCTAAGGTTGGGTTCAGACTATTGCCGCAACTGCCGTAGTAACTTTAAAGAATGACGTCATTTCACGTCTCAGCCAACCGAACAGCGTGACACGCCGTTTTTTTACGTCCATAGATCACGATATGGCTTTTGCGTTGGCAGTCTGAACATAACATTACATATTGTAGCGTGGGGATAAAACTAGGGGGCAGCTTTAATTACTGAGCACACGGACAGTTAAAATGGCGACACAGCTGCAGCAAAAGCACCGACAAGAGGGCTTCGTTCCTCTCTTCGTCCAGTCCACTCTCGCGCTAACGCTAGTGGGATTGACCGCGCCGCCACTGTAATTATAGACACCGCGTTACAATATTCTCAGCTTAATAGAGAGTTTTAGCCTGCCGTTTTCGATGGTCCGCTCCGGTACCGGCGGCTTGCTCAGTGCAACCGGAGCCAATGCCGTTCACCGCCAAGCGCGCCACGGATGCGCAATGGCGCTCCAGCTGGCTGCCGGAGCGGAGCGGATCGTCAAAAACGGTCAGCTAAAACTCGCTAATAAAACGAGCTGCCACCATAGCCTCGACGTGTCGATTATTGCTGTTTTGGAGGGCGGAGGGGTTGACGCCTTATCAGGCAACAAAGCATGTGATCCCTTAGCGACGCCCACAATCGCCAATAGTGTGGTGGTTGTTGAAAGAGTTTTCATCGTAGAGCATCCGTCTTGTGAGGAAATTACTGTGCTTCAAATACCCGGACGTATGGCACAGGAAATTGTAACGAGCCCCATTGAGCACATTCTCAATGGGGCTGGGCCCCATTGAACCCCGCTTAAGCTTTGCCATGGGGCCCCAAGAACGAGCTCCGTTATTAGTTCGCGACAACGAAGTTGTTCCGATTGCAGCTCGTAATTATAATCTGACGGAAATGAACCAGTTTCCTGTCAGTTAAACACCCTACCAGCAGGGTTTTTTTTCGGGCCAAACCGCTTCCGAGAACATGAATATTGAATTGGCTCGGCAATGTTTGAAATCACGCCTGCCAACGGGAGAGTGTTGGTGTTTGCTCACTGTACTGGGTCCATGTTGCCTGAGCCAAATTTCGATACCGTAATTACTCACTTGTTCCCCTCCCGCGTCTGAAGTGATTTTTTTCCCCACAGCAGCGGAATTTTATTGACAAAAATGTTGTGCTCTCGCAGGTTCGTGTGTTCACTTACCTGATTGGTCGGGAGGTCACCGACACCAGGGAGGTGAACTGGATGGCATGTGCCAATAGAGGTATGTGGTCTCTTTGGGATACGAGTACGCGCGTGCGGCTGCTGGAGCGGTGGCTGCTTTTTTAACGGAAGTAGAAAGCCAAAACACCTGCGTGGCGAGAAATATCCCCAGGAGGTCCTTGTTTATGGGCAGCCGTCCACTATCTTTCGACATTTTAAGTTTGATGCTGTGTAAAAAACCATCACTGAACGTTCTCTTAAGTGCGGAGCACTTTAGGGGTCCGGCTTGTCGTCGTAGCTCGTCGGCGGTGATGGTTCACTGAACATTCTTTTAAGTGCGGAGCACTTTAGGGGTCCGGCTTGTCGTCGTAGCTCGTCCGCGGTAATGGTTCACTGAACGTTTTTTTAAGTGCGGAGCACTTTAGGGGTCCTGCTTGTCGTAGCTCGTCGGCGGCGACGGTTCACTGAACATTATTTTAAGTGCGGAACACTTTAGGGGCCCGGCTTGTCGTTGTAGCTCGTCCGCGGTGACGGTTCACTGAATGTTCTTTTAAGTGCGGAGCACTTTAGGGGCCCGGCTTGTCGTCGTAGCTTGTCGGCGATGGTTCACTGAACATTCTTTTAAGTGCGGAGCACTTTAGGGGCCCGGCTTGTCGTCGTAGCTCGTCCGCGGTAATGGTTCACTGAACGTTTTTTTAAGTGCGGAGCACTTTAGGGGTCCTGCTTGTCGTAGCTCGTCGTCGGCGGCGACGGTTCACTGAACATTATTTTAAGTGCGGAACACTTTAGGGGCCCGGCTTGTCGTTGTAGCTCGTCCGCGGTGACGGTTCACTGAATGTTCTTTTAAGTGCGGAGCACTTTAGGGGCCCGGCTTGTCGTCGTAGCTTGTCGGCGATGGTTCACTGAACATTCTTTTAAGTGCGGAGCACTTTAGGGGTCCGGCTTGTCGTCGTAGCTCGTCCGCGGTAATGGTTCACTGAACGTTTTTTTAAGTGCGGAGCACTTTAGGGGTCCTGCTTGTCGTAGCTCGTCGGCGGCGACGGTTCACTGAACATTATTTTAAGTGCGGAACACTTTAGGGGCCCGGCTTGTCGTTGTAGCTCGTCCGCGGTGACGGTTCACTGAATGTTCTTTTAAGTGCGGAGCACTTTAGGGGCCCGGCTTGTCGTCGTAGCTTGTCGGCGATGGTTCACTGAACATTCTTTTAAGTGCGGAGCACTTTAGGGGCCCGGCTTGTCGTCGTAGCTGGTCGGCGGTGATGGTTCACTGAACATTCTTTTAAGTGCGGAGCAGTTTAGGTGCCCGGCTTGTCGTCGTAGCTCGTCCGCGGTCACGGTATCACGCGGTGTCACGCACACAAACAAAGGCTTGGGAATGATACCCGCTTGTCCCTCGATTCAGCCTTCCTGCCGAAAGTTAAGAGGATACTTGAACAAGCGGTTTATATAGGCAGAACCGTTTGAAACTCCTGGAACCGCTGGCTCCGGTCGTGCATGTCCCAATTATTTGGCGCAATGAAAACTGCAGATACATTTGAGGCTAAATATAAGTACTTAAAGGGCAGTCCCCGCGTTCATTTAGTTCGGAATGCTCGTTGGGTTGGTTTTTACGAAGTAAGCGAAAAAAAGTGACCGTGGGAAAAAAGAACGGCGCGTTCAAAATGGCGCAGAAAGACTCCAGCACGTGCGAGATTAAAGCAAGCCTAAAAATAACAGAACTCCCGCTCGTGCTGTTCCTGGTGCGAGCTGCCCCTAGAGAAGGCGCGTGAACACTTCGGGGGTGGGGAAATTGAATTGCATTGAACACACCTGTGTTGTAGTTCATTAAGAGAAAAATGACACAAGGAGAGAAAGAGCGTAAGGGGTGGTAGCCAAGAGAGGAGAACAGCACCAAAGCCCCTCTGGCGAATCGCTGCTCAGCAAGTACCAGCTTTCACGTTGAGTGGAACTGGTTTAACTTTTTTCATCCCCTCACCCTTCTAAATCCCCCTATACACCTTTTTAGCGTCTTCCTCCTGGATTAATCGGCTGTTTAATCAGTGGGCTGTTCTAGTGGCAGTGTAATTGGCACAGTTGACGAGATGATCGAACTGCCAGTGCCCAACACAGCCCACAATATATCCTTATCTATATCCCTATTTATTTATTTATTTATTTATTTATTTATTTATTTATTTAGTAATACTGCTAACCCCAATGAAAGGGGTTGTAGCAGAGTGGTTAATACAAAGATACATTTGTATACATTTGGATGACAAAACATCCAAACAACATCAGAGTACTTCCTATCAAATATATCCCTATCTATATCCCTATCATGATCAACAGATCCCTATCAAAGATTGAGGGATAAAGAGGTCTATGTGCCTCGACGCTCTAACCAGTCAAAGCGCTTTGGTGACCTTACGCGCAGATGTTATTTCTCTTTACCGCGAGCGAAGACAAGCACAACTACCGAAGAAGGCGGTTTTAAACGACCTTTCTTTTCCTGTTCCAGGTTACTACACTCACGTAACGACTTTAGCAGAAGTTCGAGAGCAAGTACAGGTAAGACGCGAGTTTTTTTAAGTGGTGAGAAGATATATCAGTGACGCCCCTCGTCGTGGTTTGTCGTCGTAAACCGGCTTCTCCTCCTCCGACTCTCTCGATGCGGCTGCCCCTGGCAGAAGTACGTTCCCGTAATGGGCCGACCCATGGTCCTATCCCGGAGGCATCCCATCATCTGGACTCCCGTCTATGGAGACATGACGGTAGGGCTGCTGTGTGGCGACGCATGCTGCATGCTCGAATGAAGTATCTGGCGTACTCGCGTAGCGTCCCACGATCTTTAACACGAGTACATTTGAATGTTCTTGTAGGTAGAAAAAAAGATGTAGTTTCCTTACTAACCAAAGACTTTCGTTATGGGAGTGTCGCCTGTTTCGTTAAGCGGAGGTTTTCATAGAAGGAAGTTGTTTGTTACAAGAGAGGTCATGGGTGAAAAGTGCACTGTGTGTATTTCTTCTGAATATTGGTTCGTTGCGTCGCTCGCTTCTGACCGGCCAGAAGCAAGCGACAGCGGCAAAGTGCCGACATTGACGCTTGTCGCTGTCGCTCGGCCTACTAGGTCACTGTTTCCATAGAGTCATCCGCGTCGCGTCGCTCGCCAAAATTGATTCATGTGGCTACTCTTCGGTCGGTAACCAGTCCGCTGGTACCGGTCAAAGTACCGGTATTGACGCTAGTCACTGTCGCCCGGTATTGACGCTAGTCACTGTCGCCCGGTCTACCAGGTCACTGCCAAAATTGATCCATGTGTCTACTCTTCGGTCGGTAACCAGTCCGCTGGTACCGGTGATATTGGCGATAATTTATTTCCTCTGACGCCTCAAGAAGCGTTACCACGCCGTTGCCTGACTACTTTGGGATGTGCCTTCTAGCTTCGACTAATTAAAAGCTCCGAAACCTTTGCATGTGTAACCAGTAAGAGCCTTCGAAAGACGCGATTCCGCTGCGTGGTGCGAACACCAGTGCACCCTTAGTTCGCATCTGGCGACGCGGCGCGACATGTCCTTCTCTTATATTTTTAAATGCGTGGTATTCTTTGGATAGTAAGGGGCAGTTTTCTTGGGATAAACCAATATTTTGGCCCCAGGTTTTAGAGCGACAGCTCTACCACGCCATGTCTCGCGAAGTCGTTCATCGCGTCGCAATCACGTTGAACCGCCGAGGCGCAAGTGTGGCAGGTGTGACGTCACGCCGCGTGATCCGCTGCGGTGAGACGACGGAGCTGCGCTTGTTTGGAGCTCGCTTGGAGACTTGGGTTTAGCGGCTGCTTCGCCGGTGCTTGGTCGCTCAGCCTCGCCATGAATGACCCGCTGGCTGATCCGTCAGTGCGCGCGACTCGCATCTCGCTCTTGATAACTAGGTTTGCTAGCGTTAATCCTGACAAATCGTTTGGTGGTGCGAAAACCCACCGTCGCCAATTGTGTGCCTTCGGCAACAGCGCGTGAACACAACGTGTATGGAAGCAAAAGCCTTTCAAACCTATTAAATTTTGGTGACAAGGTTCACACACGCCAACATTGGTTGGCGCACAGCTACCTTTGGGCAGATTTAATGCAAAATGCAAGCGCATAAGCCTGTCAGTGTTCGTTTAATTAGAAATACGCACTGAATTAGTTGTTGCAATAGAATAAAGAAAAGGATGCCGTAAAGGTTCGAGCTAATAACTCCATCGGTTTCTCCACGAATCGTTCGTGTGGGTGTAGTATGGAAGCTCACCATGTGTCGCGCCATTACGGAAAACGAGGCTTCAGAACGCAGACGATCACATTGGCTGGCGAGTGAAAGCTATAAAGAAAGTGCTGCAGAAACCTACAAAGAATGCTACGCACTGCATGGCAGTTACCCAATACGGAGGTGTAGCCACACTTTTTTGTTATTATTCAGTTCGCTGCGTTCGCTTCGTCTTGTTTTTTTCGTATACTGCGGGAGGTCTACTTTGGCATCTTTAAGCACGAAAACGTCGCCTCTGGTGCGCTTCTACACATTATTTCCTTTCGCCCGGGAGCAGCCTATACGGCATTCTGCGAGCGTTGCCAGTCTCTCGAATTCTTCGAGCGCCGCCGCGGTGCTGCAGCGACTCTTCAAAAGCGGAACGCCGAAGAAAATGGATTTCAATGTAAGATTTGGCGTCTATAGGCTCCTTTCGACTCACTCTACGCTTCTTGCCCGGCGTTTTCTGGCTCTTTTATTTTTTGATTCGGCAGTATATCGACTGTTTCGGGAAAACACGCGAGTCGAAGCGGGCATTTTGCTTTTGCTCTTCCGCAGCACGCTCCCGTACGGCGTTTACGAAACTGACGTTCAGCGTTTACGAAACTAGCGTTCAGTGTATGCGGAAGGCGTTCGAGCCTTTTTTTTTTTAATTTTTATGGTGGCTAGAAGGGCAGTACCGCACGCGTTCTCGTCGGTAGCGCAGCGCTATAGACATGATTCCTTTAAATAATTTTTTTCTTGTTGGGTTTCATTCTTTCGCCGTGTTGGTTGTATTTCTGTTTTCTCGTTCCTGCTCTGTTCCGAGTCGTAACCTCGTCGTAACGGGCGCTGCCATTGCTGCTCCCGCCTTTGTAGTACAGCTTTCATTGTCCGTTCGGCACGCAGCACGGCACACAAAAAGCCGGAAATAAACTAAGAAAATAAGACACGGCGCAGGACGTTTTTGCGTGTTCGGGTTTCTTTATTTTGTAAGTGTTCTTAGATAAAAAGAAAAAAAAAATTAGGCGCCGAGAAATAGCCTTATATTTTTCCCCTAAAAGAATGGCTTTATTATTTGTTTTTTCTGTTGCGATCTTTACATCATTTTTCTTTCTGGGCGTTTGCGGCAGGCCGATTCTCGCGCGCACTTCCCGCCTCCAATTCTTTCGGTGAAAGAGCTTGGCGTTCCAATGGCCGCAAAATAGTTCGATTAGAATTTTCTTTGTGTCTTACCGTTTTCTACGCTTCATTGTATGTCGTGCGCCGTTATGAAGGTGGCTGGGTGCCATTGAAAATGAAGTAACAAACAAATGTAACCATTTTCCGGCTACTCTTTTATTGGAGGTCCACTCGGAGCTCTGCTTGTGGGGTGACGCTTGTGTGCTCGGAAATTTTTGCCGTACATTTAAAGCCGCCTAAGCGTCAACCACGCGACAAGAAACTTACGTTAGTTAAGACTGTTATTGCAAAAAATGTTTTAAAGTGCGGAGCACTTTAGGGGCGCGCCTTGTCGTCTTAGCTGGCTCGCTGTAACACTTCGATGTCAAACGACTGTCGGAATCAGGCGGCTCAATGAGATAACGGAACCAAGTAGAGCCCTACGGCGTACCGTAACGGCGTCCACACAGGCTTCGAAAGCCAAGCAGTGTATAAAGTTATGACCGTTAGAAACTGCTGAACCGCCGGCGCTTGTCATACATCTCCCAGTCGTTTAGCGCAAAGAAAACTGCAGGTACATTTGAGGCGATGTGTGTATAACCGGCAGCCACCGCGTCTATTTAGTTAAGAACGCCCGTTGGGTTAGTTTTTAGGATATATAAGCGAAAAAAGTGGCTGTCCAAGACGGTGCGCCCCAAGCTGCGCAGTAAGGAGCGGGTTGAGAGCAAGCACAAAAAGGACAGAACTCCCGCGCGCGATGTTATAGGCAGGGGGCGCGCGAGCACCGCGAAGGCGGCAAATTTGAATTGCATTAGACAAAGCTCTGTTCCATTCATGAAGAGAGGATGGAGCCAGGGCGGGGAATACCGTGATGGGTGGTAGCAGTGAGTGGATAACGGCGCCACAGCCCATTATGCCCAATCACTGCTCTGCACTTCCGACAGTTTTCACGTTGAGGGGAACGGGTTTGATTTTTTTTTGTTATATTCTTCTCCATGCACTGTACCCCTCCCTCTACCCCGCGTCTTGGAAATACTGCCCCCACTCTGGCACCCTAGCTGTACCATCTGGTATGGGGGTGTTAACAAACCCCCTCCCTTACTCCTAATCCCCAACCTACGTACGAGCAGTGGGTGTACAGCTGACCAGCTCTGCCCTCTCCTCCCAGCGTAACCTGGTAGAGAGGGCCCGGGTGGCTAGCGCAGGACAGGGTATCCCGGACTAAAGGAGACCGCACTCCAGGCGAGTGCCCCGACATGAGAACCGAAGGGTCGTCCTAATAAGGTTTATTTCTCTTCCATTATCTGTTGGGCGCCGATGAAATAGATACCGATGTGCGACCTTTTACCCGTGTGAACCTTTGCTACGAGTAGTAGTAGTAGTAGTAGTAGTAGTAAGTATTGTTGAATAAGGCGGACTTAGCCTTGCATAGCTGCCGGCAATTGCTCCGCCTAATCGTCCCCAATACCATATCAAATCTCTCAAAGTTATAACAAATCACTAAGTCCTAGCGGCACAGAAAGTGTGCCCCAAGACCGGCCCGTCTATGGCCGCTTTCTGGCATGTCCGGCCAGCATCCAGGTTCTGGCAGCCACTGATCATGCATTGAACGGCCAACATTCGGCAACCAGCGCTTCGGCATTTTTCCGTCCGCCCGTGTCCGGACGCACAACGGCAGCTAACCGGCTGCCAGATATTCAGTTCTCTTACGGCTGCCGATGTTGAGAAAGAGAACGGCCGAAGTACGGCCTTAGGGCATCCGTTTTTTCTTCGGGAAGCGGTAATCGGCCGAAGCACGGCAGGCGACCGGCCACAGAATATGCGTATTCTTGCGGCAGTTGGTGTTCGAAAGGAGACCGGCCGGAGCGCGGCTGCCGTGCATTCGTTGTTTCAACGGTGAACCGCGCGTCCGGCGGACGTACGGCCCCAGAATATACGTTTTGCATTCGGTTAGCTGTCCTCGGCCGAATTACGGCAAGCGAATGGCAACAGAATATTTGGCAACCGGTGTTCAAGAGGAGACCGGCCTACGTAAGGTATCTGGTTATACGTCCTTTTTTCGGCAAACGGCATACAGCCGAACAACGGCTCGCGCCTGGGCGCCGAGAATTCATGCACAGACGTGTTTGGAAGGAGACCGACCGGTTTTTTTCCTGGGGGGACAAAAAGTCGTTAAGGAGCCGAACGACGGGGACGCGTTTTTCATCCGCTCCGTGTTTCTACGTTTTAAATGAACGAACATCGTTTGTCAAACAGTAATGAGTGTTCTCGGTGAACGGGCAAGGTGCATGGACTCACTGGACATTAGCAGGGAACCTTTTAGGCCATCGAAATGTCATTTATTGCCACAAGAAGACTGTGCCACACCGACGGGTGAGCTAAGCCTCGCCAGTCATCGCCGCTACCACGCTTCTGCCGCCGGCTTCGTCGACGCATCATCTCGAGGCTATTCGCCCGCTCAAGAAATGGAGAGCATTGGAGACATCGATCCGCCAGAGATGTCCGATCCGAGATGGAGATGGTTCACCAAAATAACTGGCCTTCAAGGGCGTCGAGCAAGCGGCAACCACGCAGGAGCTAAACCGCCACCATGTCAAGGACTCCCCACCAAAGAAAGGCAAGTGGGAGCAAAAGCGCAAGTTATTCTGCTTACAATTAAACTGCGACAAGCAATGTTGCACTATGTTGTTGGTGAAAAACGTAGAAGAGACTCGCTCGTGCATTGGTAGGATCAACTTCATGCCCTGCACTATGTTACTTCCGGGAATTTTATGACTGCCTATTAAGAAAAAAAATTATTTTAAATTTGCGATAACAACAGAGCGTTGTCACTGACGAAGCCTAGCTGTTAATTTAGTTCCGATGTTTGAAGGTGAGCTTAGCTACTCTTGGGATATGACTCATTTGGGTAAACATAATCGCCAGCATCCTAGCAAACACGGATTTTGTCAGGATTTTCTTGCTCAACGCAGATTGTTGAGTTCACGCACGATTTGGCTCTTGAAATAGATTAGCTTAAAGTGGTTGACTGTATATTCTTGGACTGCAGAAAAGCGAATGATGGTGTTGCATATCACCCTCTGCGTAGTACATTTCATCCTATGAACTGAATGAATCGGTTTTTGCATTGTTATTACTATTGGTCCTATAGCTTTGTTCAAAAGTACTGTGTAGTTAACCGGACTATAGCGAATGAACGTGATTCCGTATACCTGCAGCTTTATTCGCATTTATAACATCCTGGTGTGCTGATTCAGAAAAGTTTTTGGATGTTAAACAGTGCGTTAACGGCACCTTTACAAGAAAACCTTCATTCCAATTGGATACGTATACCGTAAATTATGCTGCTGTGACAACGGCCGAGGAATATAAATACCTAAGAGTTTATTTAGGGAGTGGTTAGAGGTT
Organism: Haemaphysalis longicornis; assembly: GCF_048455015.1. Classification (NCBI taxonomy): domain Eukaryota; kingdom Metazoa; phylum Arthropoda; class Arachnida; order Ixodida; family Ixodidae; genus Haemaphysalis; species Haemaphysalis longicornis. Next base: position 105,797,157 of record NW_027526204.1, on the reverse strand, counting down.
AAATAGGCAGGTGTACACCGTAAAAGTTACAGCTGCATATGTTTTTGGCTTTCTGAGACGAAATTTCAGTGAACCTCCATCTAACTGAAAAGAACAACCGTATTTAACTCATGTGCGCTCAATCTTGGAGTACGCATGTGTTTTCGTGGATCCCTACACCAAAGAGCTCGTTGATACGCTCGAAAAAATACAGAATATGTCAGTGCGATTCGTATTAGGTAATTGGCACGCTCAACTTAGCATGAGAGAAAGTAAAAATAAACTGAAATGGCAGGACGTGAAAGATCACAGACGAAACCACAGGTTTAACTTTTTCATAATATCTATCATTCGAAAACTGTTGTAGAAGGGGAGAAGTATGTCCAAGCGCCATTCTACATATCGCAAAGTGGGACCGCTAGCTTAAAGCAAATTATTAACTTTCCTTTAAATGTGACGCCTTGCGCGATTCATTTTATTTTACATCAATACTGCAGTGTAATTATCTTCGACGTATGATTGTATTAACTGTTTATATTGACGATTTTCAGCGCGCTTTGTAGAATTATTTTGTTATTTTGTCTCATATTTAATGCTTAGTGTTATGTATCTCCCTTCTGTAATGCATGCAAAGGCAAGCAGGCATCAAATAAATAAATAAATAAATAAATAAATAAATAAATAAATAAATAAATAAATAAATAAATAAAACAATGAATAAATAAATGAATAAAAATAAATAAATAAACAAACAAATAAATAAATAAATAAAACAATAAATAAATAAATCAATAAAAATAAATAAATAAATAAATAAATAAATAAATAAAATTCTAAAGGGGCAAGTTTGCCTCCGACGGGTTGAGAACCCTACGCATTCAACCTTGACCAATAAAATATTTATTGCCCTATTCGTTGCAGTATGCAAGGTTTCCTGTATACATGCTACCATTGCTATGTTATTGGTTTGAAACAAATTATGTAACTCTAATTTTACGCCTTTCCTTGCGTGAACACAAAGGGATACAACTGCAGCCACCTGAAGCAGGGCGTCATTCGCGACGCGTCTAGAATTTTTTGAACGTAGTATGACATTAGAAGAAAATTAAGCTCTTTTGGACTATTAAGGGGTGTGGACGTATACTCATGAAAACAACATTAAAATAGATTGAAAATGAAAGTACCTGTTCGCTCCTTCTTAGGATCAGCCCTGCGCAAGATCATCAGAAAAGTTGATCGAGTCGAAAATGTCTTTGCAAGAAAAATGGGCAAAAACTGGACATACTTTTTTGTGAAGGAGTTATATTAAATGCTCCTGAGTGTTTTGTTGAGAACCAAAACGCTTCGTAAAGGCATTCACGCCGGTTTTATATACATCAAAATTGGTCAAGCAACTGTTATAAAAATAGTTTATGTAGTCATAGCATGAAAGTGTTCCGGAATATTGCCCTAAAAGAAATTGGCTAAAAGCGGCGCAATTTATCTCTCTGAAATTCAACCCACTAAAGTATGCGCCTTCCGCCCCCCCCCCCTCCTCTTTCCCCGTTTATTACAGGTAAGCCGCCCCACAGAAGATATCAGGACCTGGACAATACATCTATTCAAGCTAACTGAATATTTTCTGTGTTCGGCAGTAAATGAGGCACAGCAATTAAAGGAACGACAATTTGGGAGCACTGTTTAATAAACGAATTTTGCTGTCTACTGAGGCTGGTAATTAAGCAAGGCTGCGCTGAAAGCTTGACGGCTGGTGGTTGCGCGCGAGCTCACTTTGATGTGGCTGCATTGGACCCAAAATTCTGGGTTTGTGCTGCTTCTGCACTGCGCGAATGAGTCATCTGCTTGCGCGACATGCAGTGACCGGCCTCAGTACAGCTAACGTACTGTGGCTGAACTCCAATGCCCGTAGCACGGCCGTATTTCCGGTAGCTGTAGTCCGGCTGGAGTCCGACGACCGCATCTCGGCTGTCCTCCGGCGGACGTACTTCGGCCGTACACGGGTGGCTTTGGAATGGCCGGAGCCCTACGGCTGGAATCTGGCCGTATGACCGTAAGCCGGTCGACTGGCCGACGGAGACTGGCCGTTGGACAGCCATGGGAGTACGGCCGTATACGGCCAAAAGGCCCACATTTGGACATGGGCCGAACATGGCTGCCGGAAAACGGCCGGACCGAAAATCACCGGCCAAAGTACACCGGCCTGTTTTAGGCCGAACAGTCCTGTGCTGCCCGGGACCCGCTATGTCACCACACCTCACTTAGTCCTGTGGACTGCAAGAATCCGAGTAGGAGATGAGACACATCTCTTCGCACAATCCAGTGGTCCCTAGGAAAAATAATGTCCTCCGATGTAGCATGGGGCACTCCTAACTTCTGGAGATCACGACGTGCATTCTGTTCATTGGAAACGAAAGAAGAGTCAGGTAAATGTTCCTTTAAAACGCTGAGTTCACTTGAAACTCAAACTTCTGCAGTTGTTATTTATGTCAAACAGCCATATAACGACCTCCCAAAATGTCGCGTAAATGATCCTTTGAAACACTGCGATCACTTCAGACGCAGTTTTTTTGTAATTGTTTGTCGAACAGGATGGCAACCTCCCAAATTGGCCTTGGGGATTGTATGTTTAATCGTTGAGTATGCTGAAGTCTCCAGATTTTATTCTATTTTCATATAGCGTGTTATTTCCGTATAGAGGTAATACTACTGACGGTATTTAAAATGCGTATTTGACGTCCAGCGCCGATGAAATCGCAAATATGACTGCGGTTTGACAGTGCTATCGAAGCGCACTCCAGAGTGCACGTAGTGTTACTACGTGCACTCTGTGGTGCGCTTCGATAGCACTGTACTTCGATCAAGAATTACTGGGCCTCCTCGATTTAAAGTCCTGGACGATCGGCGGGCAGTCCGAGGACTAAATTCGGACCGGAAGTCCCATAGAATACATGGGATAATCGAGCACCAGATCGCATCTCGGGCAGTCCGCGGACGATCCGGGACTGATAATTGAGGAAGCCCACTAAATACCCAACGCAGGGCTGCTAAGCTATCAAATGCTCACAGGGAAGGCCTCCTTTGTTAAATAAGTATCGACTACACGGTAGGTTGTGTAGGCTATGTCACGTCAAACACGGGCTTCTATTGTAACAGTGGTGGTGTTGTTGCGCTTGCACAGCGTTTCGTGCATTTAGCCGTTTTCGTCTAAGACACGCTCCGCTGCGTGCATAGCCCTCGTAGTGAGCATATACGCCATCATGTACTTCGGGGCGTAACGCAACGTAAAGCTGATAAACACTAAGGATGCTGTGAGCGCAGTTCATACTACCGATTCTATATGTGTAACCGAAGGCTGCGCAACTTCGTCGTGCATTTAGCCGTTTCAGTTAAAAGCACATTTCGTTGTGCGCATAGAATTCGTAATGACAAACGCCATTACGCAATGCACTACGGGTCGTGCGCTCCTTAGCGCTGCTATAGCGACGTAATGCTAATAGGCACGGATGGCGCGTCTTGTAAGCAAAAGTCGGATACAATGTCTCTCGACGTTCTCGATGGCGAACAGGAGCCCAAGCTGACCGACTGGCTGTGGGAAGAGCGCGAGCAGATGACGATCCGCAACCTGATCCTTCAGCAGCGGCGAATGCCCAAGAAGGAGCCTGAGCCTGCCTACTACGGCGACAGCGAGCCACTCGCCGGCGACTCCTCGGCCGAATACATGGCCGCAGCTGCCGACCAACCCGACGCCCCCTTGCGGCGACCCGCGCGCTCGTCCACGGCCCAGGCCGAGGCGCTGCGCAGGCCGCCCAAGAAAAAAGTGCGTGCTCGTGGACGCTCGACAGCCACGTGTTCTTCTAGTACTCTCGTTATAACGAAGTCTCTTTTTTCTAAAATCTCGCCGTATTCGGAGAATTGTTTCCTGGTCACCATTGCTGTGTGTTGAGAGCGAATGATCGCTTTTAACGAAATCTCGCTTATAACGAAGCCTGGTCGCCTTTAAATGCGTGTTTGTGGTTACGCAGCCACGTGATCTAGTGTACTGTAGGCCCTCGTGGTAAGAAAGTCGCTTTTTCAGCGAAATATCGCTTAATTCAAAGTGTTCTTTCCTGGTTACTATTCCAGTGTGTTGAGAGCAAATTATCGTTTTTAACGAAGTATCACTTATTAAGGAGCCAGGCCAAGTGCCTGCCCGTGGCTCAACAGCCTCGTGTTCTACTACACAGTAAACCACCGTTATAACGAAGTCGCTTTTCTTCCCAGAAATCTCACAGTATTGTTTCCTGGTCACCCCTGCAGTGTGCTAAGAGCGAATGATCGCTTTTAACAAAATATCGCTCATAACGAAGCCAGGTCGCCGATAAGTGCGTGTTGGGGGCTGAACAGCCATGTGTTCTAGTATACAGTAGACCTGCGTTATAACCAAGTGGCTTTTCTTTTCCCGAAGTCTCGCTTTATTAGAAGTATTGTTTCCTTGTCAGCACTGCAGTGTATTGACAGCAACTGATAAAATGTAACGAAATATAGCTTTAACGAAACCAGGAACAGGTACTATGGAAAAACGGGTGCTTGTAGCTCAACATGCAGCCACGCGTTTTAGTAGATAAGGGCTGTCAGAAAAGCGGGCTCGTAGCTCAACAGCCAGGAGTTTTAGTAGATAAGTGCTGTCTAAAAATGCGGGCTCGTAGCTTAACAGCCATGTGTTTTAGTAGATAAATGCTGTCGAAAAACGCGGGCTCGTACCTTAACAGCCACGTGTTTTAGTAGATAAATGTTGTCGAAAAACGCGAGCTTGCAGCTTACCAGCCACGTTTTTTAGTAGATAAGTGTTGTCGAAAAACGCCGGCTCGTGGCTTATCAGCCACGTGTTTTAGTAAATAAGTGCTCTTGAAAAACGCGGGATCGTAGCTCAACAGCCACGTGTTTTAGTAGATAAGTGCTGTCGAAAAACGTGGGCTCGTAGCTCAACAGCCACATGCTTTAGTAGATAAGTACAAATTTTTAAATTGGGGCTACCTGCTAGATATCTTGGCGTTGCTCTTTTCTTGTTTTATTTTTCTAATTGCTTCATCACTTTGTTGGTGTAACGTTGGGGTGAAAAGAAGGTTTTGCAACTTGTCACTCGTTTTTCTGAGTGTTGGGGTTGGGGGCCCAACCTGGTACTCTTGTCCGCCATTTTTTCTTGTACAGCCAGGTGTATAGGACATTGTGGAGGGTACGGCTAGTCGAAAAAAAAAAACAAAATGCTGTCAATTGAGGCCTACATCTTGGTAGTTGTCTAGAGATAAGGAGGATGTGTATAATGCAGGACCTGGTCGAGGACATTCACGAAAGTGAGTGCTTACTGACTTGGCTCAACCATGCCAAACTACAAGCAAGTCAAACATTATTACACATGTTGATCACAGCACAGCAAACAGACACTCCCCCTCTGCCAGATATAATAAGAAATTCTGAGACTTGTTTCAATGCATAGGCATTCCCATGCTGATTTTCTTCATTTTGGGTTTGTATATCCAGAATTCCCTATGAGTAGCCAAATTAGGCAACCTTCTGGCTTTTTTAGGTTTGTTTTTTTCTCAGTTTTTGTATTCTTTATTTTTGTTAGGCTTGTGGGAAGACGGTGTTCAGATGAATGTTTTATCATTGTTGCTTCATTTTTATAATCTATTTATTTTTATTACTGTTGTTTTCTGTAATTTTCACTATCTGCACTAATGTAACGACGAAATGAGTTATGCATTTTCACGGAGATAAGGGTGTTACGCGGGTGGGGCTCTGTGTATCTCGGCAAGAAGTGCTTGCGCATAGAAAAAGTCGTAATAATATTTTGGCGGGTTAGGTATAAATGAGACAGCCATAGGAACCCCGCCACTGAGTTGTAACTGCCACGATGTCTTGACAAGACGCACATTAGCTGGACAAGCGCTGAAGATTCGCATGCGTGAGCTCAGAAAAAGAACACTGACTTTTGCGGGCATCCCACATTTATTGACACCACGCCTACTTCGCGTGCCAAAACACCGAACTTCACAGCCTATCGAACTGGCTAATGTCTCTCTCTTTTGCCTCCTTTTGCACTTTCTCCACATCCCAATGCATATGAGAACGTTCCCTGAAGAGTACAGATAGGGTTGATGCCTCTCCAAGCTGAAAGGACACGGAAGAAAGTAAAGGCCAGCCAAGTCGCGTTATCTTCACTTCACTTTTTTTGGAGCTTGCATTGCCACCACTGCGACGTTGCTGCACTTTGCGTCTAAGCTCGCTGCTAGCGTTGGGCCTTAACCCAACTGACGGAATCTTATCGTCACTCTAATCGCGGAGCTATATGGAAAGAACCGTGCCCTTGAGCTGGTGGACCACAAACACCAAGAGAGCAGGTAATAGCTGCGGTAGTAGAGTAACTTGACCTTGTAGGTACTAACCTTTGATAGTAGCAGAAAGCATTGTGGTATCCCCATTTGAATATTGCCTGAGTGAAGCATGTACTCTTACAGACATGAATTGTCCCTGTGGCATGTAAAGCGCTTGGTGACCTGCATCGTAATCGTTGCTTGGTTCCATGCACGACAAAACAAAGACAATAGTCGTGAACAAAATTGCACAGATGATGCAGGGAACCACACAAGCAATGTGCCTTCGCAAAGCAGAAAGAATGTTGACAAAATTGTTTTCATTTTGTAAAATTGAAGGTTAAACGAGATGGGTGGGGGCAGTAACCATGGAGGCTCACCTGTGATGTTTGCTAAGGCAGAGAAACATAGTTCATGTTGGCAAGAGCAAGTTGAAAAAACGCCGTTTCATCATTCTTCAATGGAGCGTTGAAAGCTCTGCCATTTTTTCTCAGTGTAGAAAGAGCTGGCGATGGCCTAACACTGTTAAATCAATGCCCTTGTTAGGAAACGTCCCCACAGTGTACCCACACTCTTTTGGGTATGACCTCTGATGATGATAACAATGGCAATTTTTTTCGATGTGTAAATTCTGATGCATAGTTCGTTTCCTGCCTCGCCTACAACTATTCTGCAGGTGCTACAACTGTACACCACTGTGGCGGCGCCTGTGTACAACACCAGCAACGATACCGTAAGTATTGAGACCGCATCTTTATTGGTTACTTATGTTTATTCGTACTGTTATTAATTTCTATTTATTTATAATATTAAGTTTGTAACAGCAGCTGAAACTCGTGTCTACTCTTGTGGAAGCCACGGGAAAAATTAATTGCGGTGCAAGAATTTTAAACCAAAGTTTGAGAAGAGCTTTAACCTTAATAAAATTTATATAGAATTTCAAGCTATGCATTCAGTTCTATAGAAATGAATTCTGGAAAAAAAGTGATGCCTGCAAAGTGGATGCCAGCTGTTCCAATACGGTATAGGTCGCATTAACTGCCAGGTTTTTCTTGTGGCCTATTTTAAATTCAAAGTACCTGACCTTACGTAGTCAAATTGTCGGTCCTCAAGTTCTTATCCCCACTAAGGGTTTGAATGAACGCGACCCATCTCGGCTCAACAGGCACTGGTATTTCACAATGTTATTAAATTCTTACCACTCACATGTGTAACCTGAGGACCCTGGTGTTAACCTGGTGCCTTCTCGGGACCCGATAGGTGTTCTTTGGAGTTTTCACATAAATGATTGCTTTCTTGCAGGCTGGCACAGCCAACCTTCTTGGTGTGGTCGGTATAGACGTCCCACTTCGAGAATTCCAGAAAGTCGCCCACCCCTTCAAGGTGCGTATGTGCTGAGAATATTTATCTTCTCGGTTGCGAGGGGAAATGTTGGAAGCACGAGAGTTGTTTATATACCTTTTCCCAGCAGACAACAATAAATTTAACGCTGCCTATGTGAACATGTGTACCAGAGCACTACATTAGTCGGCTGTTTATTTGCCATTTTTGCACTAACAAGATTCGTCGTATGATGTTTGAGGAACCCTTATCAGGAAATCAAGTCTTCATCCCTAGCCCCACTCCAATTCACCCCGAAATGAACCAACTGAAAGAACAAATTTTGAACGTATGGATGAGTGAAGCACGCTAGCAGATTTATAAAACTGGCTAATATAGATTCACAACTGAACCCTACTTTTTTTCGTGGTGAAATCCAGTAATAAGGAAGGTGGCCATGAATAAGATCTAAGTCTGAGTCGAAAGAGTCTGAGTCGAAACAGTCTTGGTGCGTGCTGTTATGGAAGGCGTTTTTGGGACTCTATGCACGGGCTAAACTTCAAATTGGGCTTCAGCACAATCGATGCCGAGCGACGTAACCATGTTTGGTAAAAATCTGCGCAGGGTTGCCTTTTGGCAGTCGTTTGAAAAATAACTACGTAGTCAGGTTTTCTGGTGGCACCTAAAAGGACTACAAAAACAAAGTACAAGATTGTTTTAGTGGAAATAATACAAATTGTTTACAATTCAAAGAGGGAAGTTTGAAAGTTTTTTTAATGTTACTAATTTTTTTCCCTGTAAGAACATTGTCTTTCAGGACTGGAACAAGCTATAGCGGTGTATCAAACGTTACCTATTTCAAATATATCATAATACAGGTCCTATTCGTGGTCCTTTCGAAATTGAAACCATGATAAGTCAAAGTGTTATTTCCTGGGCTCACAAGGTCAACCAGCGGTTAGGAGATACCATGGCAAGTCTACGCCTCAAATTCCGTCTGCTCGCTTCCGATTGGTAGCGACCCTTTATAGTGACTTGTACTGCTCGCTATTTGATCAACTTCGAGGACTGAAATGAGGGCCTGTGTGAAAACGTACGCTGCGTTTGGCCAATCCTGCAGAAAACATGGCTACTTACAGCTTTTGAAATTGATTTCACATAATAACAGTTAAGTGCCGAGCGCTCAGTGCCTCATCACATTTTAATATCTTTAAGGCATGGTACTTCACTGCCTCTCCTGCCTTTCAGCTTGGTGTGAACGCCTACTCATTTATGATAAACAAGAATGGCCACATCCTCTTCCATCCTGACCATCGGCCGCTGGTAAGTTTGCGCTCCATGTACACACTCCTGCTTTCTATTCAACCATCGGTTGGTTGGTCGGTCAGCCATTAGTTGGGTACAACTTAATACCCGTGGCACACGTACACGAAAAATGAAATCAAGTGTTTAATGCCTTAAGATACCAAATGACATTATTTGGGTGGGCCCTGCTACACATGAAAACGCGGATGCATTGAATATGTTAGGCATGATGGTGATAATGGCCAAAAAGAGAAGTGCAGTCATATTTTTGAAGTTTTGGAAGTTTTTAACGTAGTAAAAAGCGGCGTACAAAGGTTAAAAATGTTCTTTGTGAAAGAAAACGTTATAATAGTGTTTTCTAAAAATGGTGTGAGGCGTTTCTAAAAGTGGCTTCAGCAGCTTCCGTTGCCTACAGTGGTAGCCAAATCCGAAAAATTACAAATGACTAGTTACACGATGTTTTGCCTTTTGCCGCTGTTTCAGTGAACTTTGTGTTCTTATGAACTTCGTCACCAAAATTGCGCAAAAAATTGTCTTATTTTGAAGTTCAACTTCGTTTAGCGTCAACACTCTGGTGCTGAGAGTTTCGTTGGTTTCATTGGTGCTTATCGTGTTCAAGAGTAGGCAGATTTAAGGCATTCGCAAAGGCAAATGAGTTGTGCGAAGCTCCTTAAGCCAAAAATGACATGGAGTGAATGGCATTAGACGTTTGTGTGTAGCAGCAAATTGATGGCATTAAAGCGTAAGGCATTAACCACTTAATGTCATTTTTTCTGTATGTATGGCACAGGTAACGGCAATAAAAGTTGCCACTGTGTTTCATCACTGCAGCCGCGTGCCCCATCGCCTACGTTGCATCGGCGCGTTAAACCCTACAATCAATCAATCATCACTGCAGCCGACTGTTTGTCCACGCAGCACGAAGCGCGCATTACTGCAAGCATTTTGAACGTGACATGAGTCGTCTCGGTGATTTTGCAGAACCCGGCAGCTCTAATGTAATTTAGAGCAAATGTCATTTGGTCTATATGTCTTTAGTTCAGCGCTACACCATAATACCGAATGACATTCAAGGCGAATGGAATTAAGGGGCTGAATAATGTTGGGGAGCTTCATTCAGTGGCCAAATTAGTAACCTCGACAGCAGTATCGCGTTGCTAAGCAAAGTCCAGTAATAAACCAAAGAATAGCTGTTTTTAAAAACTGTCAGTAAACTTACCTTTTCTCCTTGCTATTGTTTATAAAATAAAAAAGGCAAACAAGTATTTAGGAAATAATGCTCATTCCCAATGAGTGCGCTCCCCTTATACGGGTTTCTTGTGGACTTATCTCGACTTGTGATGTGTACTTTTGTTACCTAAAGTGGTGATTTTTCTTCACTTTGAAAAAGGAATTGTTTGTTTTGTTTTGAAAGAACTATTATGTATGAAAAGGTCTAGACACACGTGAGCTATAATTCTGCATTTTTGCGAGCTTGCTAATTGTCAACTCTATGACTATCAAATGACAGTTGTTTTCCTGCGTAGATCCAGATGGCTGAACAGAATGTCATTAACAGCTAGTGTCATTCACTTTAATTGGTTTTATATTTGCCGTGTGAAAGGGCAGCGATGACAAATTACTGCAGCTAAAAACAAACAAATTAGGTGAGAAAAAGCAGGCGATGCCATGTATTAAGCGCAATGTCCTTTCAAAACGCACGCCGCAATGACTACCTGGGTAATGAGCAGTGTAGTGAATAATGAGGAGGACGAAAGAGGATACAGAGAGTGAGGGAAATAGAGGAGAGAGAGAAGGGGATGGGAAAAGTGTAGTGGGAAGGGGATGGGATATGACTTTGAAGGTGTGGTTTGGGGGAATTAGACTGAAGGGGGGGAGTATGAGGAGGATGATGGAAAGGGAGGAGGAAGAAGAACTGGCAATAGTTAACGGAATGAGGAGAGGAAGCGGCCAAGATGGGTGTAGGAATGGGAAAGCGGGAGAGGAAAGAAGGGTATAGAGGGATAAGTGATGAGGGAGGGGATAGTGAAGAAAGTGTTGCGGAAGGAATCTGAAAGAAGTTGGAGGGTAATGGATGATGTATATATAGGTGTGGTGTAAAATAATGAGGGGGAGGAGGAGAGAAGGAGGGAGACCGAGGAAAATGGGCAGAGGTGTAGAGAGCAGGAGGACGGAAAAAATGGTTGTGCAAAGGGAGGCATGATTAACAGAGGCGCCAATGAGATTGACGTGAAAAGGAATACGAGAAGATGGAAAAGGGGCAGCAGAGGAGAAAGGGAAAAGAGGTGGAGGACGTGAGGGGAGAAAATGTAGAGGAGAGGGGATAGGAGAGGAACTTAAAGGTAGCACTGTGAGTGGGTTGGAGAGAAAAGAGGAAACAGGGTAGGTACTTCAGAAGGGAGAGCGAAGAGGTGTAGGGCAAGGTAGAGGAGCATTGCAGGAGAAGGAAGGGCAGGAGAAGTGCAGGATGGCAGGTTGGGAGGGGTGAAAAGAGACAATCAACTCTCTTCCTGTGCCCCTGCAGAAAAAAAATATATAATTGAGAAAACTTTTTGAAAGTTGCGTACTCAGGTTTTTCTTTAGTGTTATTTTTAGAGCGCAGCTCTTAAGCGCCCGCTTCTGTGGTTTCGCGTCGCTGTTGGCGAGCGAATGAAGAAGACACTGAAGATAGAGAGAGCAGGAAAGCAAAGTACGAAAGTATGGTGAAAGTTTGAAGGGTAGGGTGGTATGCCAAGGCTGCACAAGACGTGCGGTAGTGGCGATGCACTGTGAGATAATGCCACAGTAGTGCACGCTGTTGTGCACTCGCTGATGGCGCAAGTACTTCCTGAGATGGGGCAACTATGTTCCGTCACCATAAATACTGCAGTTTGCGCTGCGCCTAAATTTTGCATTAGAAAGTATCGTAATCGTAAGCCAATATTTCAACATTCTTTTCTCTTATTATCAGCTTGACCATTTCGCATTTTGTTGTTCCAGTTTCCTTCCGCTCCCCCCCCTCATCCAAAAGAAAGAGATTCTTCCTGCACCACCACGACCGGCTATAGACTATGTCGAGTTCTAGAATAAACAACTGAATTGAGCATGGCGGGCTGGATGCTTACAGATTGAGTTGAGACATTCTGGAATACCTCCTCATTTTCTGCCTGCTTTTTTGTTTACATCATCCTCTCCATAGTACAAGGACATGCTGAAGCCTTACTACAGCAATGTGGACCTCCTGGAGGTGGAACTCCTAGACAATGAGACAGCGGACCGTGTAAGTATGGTTGATATCGTTTATTCCACACTTTCTGGTCACAATATGTAGAGTACACAGGGAGTGCAAGAACCCCATAAGATTACTCGTGACAGCTAGCTGTTTCTATTTGAAAATACTCAACAATTTTTTTTGTTCGAGCAAACGTGACGTCTATATTTGCTCATAAAGATAATGACAAAAATTGCTCACAAATGCTCTGACCTTATTGAGGTGATGAATGTTAACCAGACAATACTGCAGTTGTGGCAGCAGGATAACTGTTGTAGTTCTAACCATAGGTGAAGCATGTTTGTCTACCAAGCACAATCAGGAAAATCCAAAATGGGCAAAAGACTTGATCGTTTCCTGCCACAAATATCGAAAACATAGGAACTTGATCGAAGGATGTGACAAGTATTTCAGCCATTTTAAAGAACACAGGATTGTCTACATTGTCAAAGCAACCTAAAGCGTTGCCAATTAAAGAAATAAAAACTCGAGATTGGACGAAAGACTGCAACAACAATACAAACTATTTTAGTTCTAAACGTGCTTTTTTCTGGGAATGAGCAATGTTTTGAGAATAAATTTAGCCTAGACTGATGATACTTTTCTTCCCTCTTTTTCTCACTTTGACAGCTCTTCAATCACGTATTCGCAGAGGTAAGAAGGTTTCTTTCCTTTCACAGACCTTAGTATAGAATTTACTCTAGAAGTCACTGAACTTTTCTGTAGAACTTACCGTAAACCGTACTGTAGAACTTATGGTACAGTATATTGTATAACGTACTGTAGAATTTAGTGTAGTATGCACTGTAAACCTTACTGTTCAATTCAGTGCAGAAACCATGCATTATTTTCGGCGTATCCTCTATGCAATCTGGTTGAATTGTTTCACCGTTTCTTTGCGCAGATTCGTAAAAACATGATTGATGGCCGAAGAGGGTGGATGGAGTTTCTGCCCATGCGTGTGCACCTAGATGAAATGGTGAGTGGCATGCTTGCGCCACGTAATAGTATATCAAGGTAACACAAATGCTGGCGTTTGTCAGGGCCATTGAAGTGCTGTGATGTACCAAAATCAATAATTTGCTAAGCTTAAGTTCTTAAAAATTTTCAAGATCTCATTCTATCACCTAGGAGGACTCGATGGAAAGTGGCAAGAAACCCTGGCAAAGTCCTGCCAAGTTCTTTCAAAGTGTCATAGAAAGTTTATTCAGCAGCATTTATGTATGGTCACCTATTTCTATTGGTCAAATATTTAGCTCATTATACTGGCGATGCGTAGTTTTTTCCGTACACAAAAAATAAAACCGTCAAAAGACTTGTAGCATGCATGAGCAGTGAGTGCCGTTCACAGCGGATATAGTGATGACAGCATGATAGAGCTTTTAATCTTAATTTAGCAACCCTAATTAGTGCGGAAGATTGTGCAAATTGGTACTGGGATAACTGGAACATGATTTCGATAGCAAAAAAGACGGGAACATAGTAGAGAAGAATACGGAAATTTGTTCCATCCAGCGCTAGAAAACATGTTCCATTTCGCAACCCTGTACAGAAATCGCTGGTGCAGTTTTTTTTACAGGACGCTTTTGTCATTTACAGAGGCGAGTTGTGACAAGACGCCACAACTACCAATATGGAGCCGTGCCGAACAGCTCATTCTCGTAAGTTTGAGGAAGAAATGTATCATTCTGCGAAAGTGGTATATAGCCCACAAAGGGGAGCGTGACATAAAGATTCAGATTATGACAGCCTGACAAGAAATGTTTGGCTTGACACGAAAAATGCGGGTGCATAAAACGTTACAGCAAGACAAGAGTGATGTTAATTTTGGCGAAACTGTGAAGCGTTTCTTTGTAATTAAAGCAGCCCATACACAGCCAAAGGTCCTGGGCTGCGTATACTTTATTACTGAAGCAGCAGTAAAAATGAAGTCCCCTGGCTTCGCACGCCGAACGCCCAATTGTGGAGCCATGTAGATTTGTGGCAGGTGTTCCAAGCAATGGCAATGGTGTAGCCAAAAAGAAGGAGCAGATGCCTGGTGAAGTCTACATTCGTAATATGTTAAATGTTTGATATGGCTTTGAAAGTTCCTGTAAAATTATACTGAGCCCCAGTGCACACTAATCCATTTGTGCTACTTATTTCGCGGCTGAGGCTCTAAAAGAGATTAAGAAAAATAAATTGATTATCCTCGGTATGCGGGCCAGCACTCAAATGCCTGGACACAGTGCGTTGCTGTCTCAGAGAGCCACAACTAGCCAGAGAAAAGACGTGATGCAAGACGGCAAATGTGTAGTGCTTGTGGCACACAGTTGCAGCAGACGCTCGAGTACCTTTATGATATCTTGTGTTCATTAAAAATGGCTAGAAACCTGCTAGGGCTTTTTATTTGTGCGCATGCGTATCTGGTGCAATATATAAATGACGCTAATGCCTCTGCGTATGCAGTATTTGCTCCACCTCTCATCCCTGTTTAAAACATGCTGTACATTCATACCGCAAGTCTGTTGCATCTACCTAAACCCTTTGTTGTGAGCTTAAACGTGCTCAGCTTGCCCCAAGGTATGGCAGCTGGTGGCTGGTGTGGCAGCCATTTTTACACTATACCAAAATGTTTGGGGATTGCAGGTTCGGAATAGCTGTTCCACAGCCATACGGTTCTACTGAAATTCTGGGTGCAGTGGAGGTTCAATCAAGGGAAGAGGACTGTAAGTACTGGATCATTATTCATTTCATTTCATTTCATTTATTTTCACCGTAAAAGCCTGAAGGCATTACATAATGGTGGCAGTAAAATTAACAAGTTAAATAGAGCATACAGTGGGCCACAGCTTCACCATTCGATCACTTACCAGAGCAATAAGCCGAAATTCAAGTAATGAAACTCGTGGCCAGAATATTGAAAA
Source organism: Haemaphysalis longicornis (assembly GCF_048455015.1). Classification (NCBI taxonomy): domain Eukaryota; kingdom Metazoa; phylum Arthropoda; class Arachnida; order Ixodida; family Ixodidae; genus Haemaphysalis; species Haemaphysalis longicornis. Next base: position 105,782,047 of record NW_027526204.1, on the reverse strand, counting down.
ACCAGCATTTTAGGAACACCAGAAGGCAACATTGTGTTGTGTTTCTTTTTCAGGGAGGAAGTACTTCGAAGGCGAGAACTGGAGGGTTCACCCTGACTGGTACCTTTTTCTAACCATTCCTTTAATTGTAAATAAGAAGGTGCTGATTTTGATTCATGGTAACAAGTTTTACAAAACTGTGTCCAATATTTAAGACCACTAGATTTCTAGTATTCACAATCCATTTTCGCTTCACTAAGCTGTTTGTCTGATTTCAGGGAATACTGCGTGGACATCCACAGCACGTATGACACCCCAGAGACGATCATTAAAGATTTCCTCGAACGCGTTATGAAAGAACCCTCCAAAACTTCTGATTTCTACAAGTGGAAGCCGGATTCGAAACGGCAATTCTACAACACCATGGTCTGTGAGTACAAAACATCTTGTCTTTCTCTCCTTATTGAACAGCAAGCATTTTACAATTTGTGACGCTTTGACAAGAGAAGCTCTTGGACACTTGGGCTAATAATGTGTCTGGAAAATCCCGTCGCTGCAACGTATCAGTTAAGGTGTTCAGCTACGAAATTTCTGTTTCCAGGGGCGGGTCTTATTTCTTTGGGCGCACATTGTGCTTGCATGCATGAAGTTGTAAATTTCTCATGACACTCCGACATTTTTCATGATGATGATAATGATGATTGCTATTGGTTTCCCCTTTGTAGCATAGTGATGACTTGTCATCTTACCAAAAAGGACTAATATACCTATGTTTTATACTCTTGGTGTGATACCAGCGCAGCTTAGGGCAGGCACAAAAACTTATTAGGCACAAAATACTTTTTTTCGTGTTACAGGTAGTAACTGTCCAAGGCAATATTCCCCTCTCTGCTTTTCGTCCCGCAGCATTCTAATGTTCTTTTCGTCGCCTGGACAGCCTTGAAGTTAACTTCCTCTGTGCTATCCTTAAATCCTAGGGCTTCTGCAAGCCCTCATGTAGATTTGGATGGATACCCTCGCATTCTAACGCTGTGTGCCGCATAGTTTGTTTCTTTTGTGCAGACCACGCATACCCCATCATTTTGTGAGTACTTCCCACAAAGCTCTTAGTTCGCAAGCAACCTGCTCTTGCCTCAAAAAACAACGCACTGCCCTAAGAATTATTGTAGAAATTTTCCTTTGTGATGTCCAATTTCTCATTTCTCAGCCCTGTGCATCTCTAACGAGGTTTCAGCTTCCATTTTGTCTTTCCATTTATTCGTTTCTATCTGCCTTGCCTCTTTTTTGGTCATCTTGGCTGGATTCTTCACTGTTCTTTCCGTATTTCATCGTTAGCCTTTTAGTCTTCCTTAACCACTGCGGGTCCACGCTTTTCAAGTACAGGTACCTAAAAACCTTAGCTGCCCACCTTCATTGATTCATTGCTCTCAACCTCCTCTCGCTTCTCGAACTTCAGACGACGCCCAGCTCATATCTCCCTGCACTGCTTCGTTAGTTGTTTTTCTATGCGCGCCTGAGGCCAAATGGTCTACCGTTCTCTGGTTCACTCTATGCCATGACCTTAGCCGGCGCGTTTCTCTCAATAAGGGTTGTTGATTTCATGGCCAGGACACTGCAGTCATTCTTTTAAGGCTGAACAACATTGAAATCTTCTTTGTACACAACTGCGCTGTGCACATCTACTAACACTGGGTTCACCGTCTAAAACAAATCTGGGGAACTTCATACTTTACATTCTCCTTCAACTGTGGAAATCGTGGTAACATTGTCAAAATTGAAATTAAAATAATTGTCACATAGAAAGAACATTTGGTATTTGTAGTGGGGTCACAAAGCAGCTGGAGTAGGGGCAACCCTGTAGCACCTGTGAATTTGTAGTAAAAATTTACCATCCTTTTCGAAAGAAAGTTGAGAGAAGCACAAAAGCTAAAGCTAAAAGTGCTTCCAACCTTCGCTGAAAGCGCATCGAACCGATCGCCAAGCTTTCAAAGACCCAAATCACAAATGAAGAATGGTCCCATGTGCAATTTTCCCGCAGTAAGTTGTAAATGCATTTATGAACGGTGTCATAAATACCTGTATGTGATTTATAAGATAAAGTATACTTTTGCACTTTTTCATGATCGATGCGTGTATTGTTATCTTATTTAAAACCATTCCTTTTTTATGATTTTCGACTAACCATTTTGGCACAATGGAAGCCCGGCTTCACCCACGCACCACGTGTCCAGAGACCTCTCGGCACGTACTGCATGTCCAGAACTTTTCAGTTGGCCAACCAGTTTATGGGCAATGCATTAGCTTTCTAACAGAACGCCATCGGTGCCACTCAGAAAGCGTTCACTTCGAAACAAGACTCTTGTGTTTATGCTCCTTTTCCTTTTCTTCTCGGTCACACGGGGGAATGTGCAGGCGACAAGGAGCTTGTGCAGAGCCTGGTGTTCGACGCCAAGGTCACTAGTCCGGAGAAGATCATGGCCCGCCAACCTTCCAAGCAGCTCTACTCCCATGTTTCAAAGTGAGCAGCCCTATATTTCTCCATCAGTTTCACTCCAGGGCATGAAAGATGGCTTAGAGAAGAGCAGTGTACACAAATCACAGCCCTGACACTGTACCAAAACACTGAACTATAAGAAGAGGCATGGCTAAGGTATGTGTGGTAGCGAAATTCCTCAGCGAGTGGAAATTTAACTGGTAACCGGCATCGTCCTCAAATTAAAAGCACGTGTTTCTTTTGATGAAAGCGAACTTCGGTTCGTTTGTTGTCCCAACAGCTGTTGACCATTAACTATTAACAGATGGGAACAAAGTTCTGGACTAGAGGGCTGATTTGTGCTGTGCTTCTGGCATGCACGGAATGCACTGCTTCAAATCAACTTGACGGTAGCCGGGTCATTTTTCTTTTTCTCATTATAAGAGCTAAGGTTTGCTATTAATAATTTCGAGCATACCACTGTGTCATGAGAAAAATTAAGCTTATGTGTGCTCCACCTTCTCTAAGCCATCTTTTGATGAAGAAAACTTTGAATGCAACTGCTTTGAGAGAGTCATGAAGTGCTGTTGTTTTTCTTCAGTCAAAATGAATAAGATATCCCGTAGTCTGCAAAATTAACACAGCTCTGTATAGCCAAAGTACTGATTCGGGGATAAGCTATTCTGACTCTCCATTCAATTAGTACCGTGCTCTGGCAATTGTGTGTAAATGTACGTTGTTCTCTCGAAACACTTGCTTTCAAAGTTCTGTTTTAAACATGGCGTGGACTAAAACTACCTTCTCAGATCTCGTAAAACAAATAATAATGACATTTGGCATACCATACATATGGTTATACTATTGTAAAACCTTTTTCAAGTGTAATTGTCATTTTTCAAACTCAAGTGTTCATTCAAGCCATCAGAGGTGATTGAACACACGGTACATCCCGTGTTCTCTCTTGTTGATGAATCATGCTTCTAGCAATTCGCATACAGTGAACTACAACCATTTTATCTACACATCTCGAAAAATTAGAAAGGTTAACAAATGTGTTTTGTTTAAATCAGGGACTTGCCTTGGACATACTGAGACACGGCCCATACCTAAATTTTTTTATCTTGCATGATTAGATGTAGTGGCCCCGCAACCCTGACAACAATTACAGAAACGTGAATACTTTTTGTGTTGATTTTGCTTGTTGGCAAAAAGTAGTGTGTGCTTTGAAAGCACTGCAGTTGACTGCCTGCTGTACACAAAAAGAACTGAAATATTGAGTGGCGGCTTTTGTAGTGTCACGTTGGAAGTTAATGCGTAAAAATTGCACAAAAAATGCTAAATCCAGATTCCAGCTGTGGATTATGCGTGCTTGTAATAACTGCCCCACCGCAGTGTATATGGCCACTGTGAAATCGATTTTCCGTGTTAAGAAGAATAAACTGCTGCCGCAACAGTGTCCAAATCAAAAGCATACGATAAAATATTATCTCTGTGCGAAAAATTCTAAACAGCATTCTGCTTGTAAGCCGCATCACTTTAAGCAAAATCTTTAGTTTGTCAAGTATAATGATGCAGCACCAGACCAGTTCTATTCTTTTTAATTATCTTTGCGGTGTGTGGCTGAGTGCTTGTAGACATTGGGCAGCAGGTCTGGAATTTACCATTTTTATGGTCATCTGTTGCAGCGGTGATTTCTATCCTGGATGTAGTAATCAGTAAAGCAAAACGTAACATGTGAAGGTGGCAACTTTTTTGTGTTCCAAATTGTGCTCCATTGTATTCTCAAGTGCTCCCATTGAAGCTTGGCTGGGTCCTCTGGGCTCCTCACATTTTTTATGTGCCCTCCTCTCTCTGAGTAAAATTTACAAATACATATATAGAGACGTCAGATGATGGGGGAAAGCATCACTTTAGTGTTTGCAGTGGACCGATGCATAAATATCGCATGCACTGAAGTAGTGTAGCAAGCACTACGCATTGTTCTATGCTATGGCTATAGGTTTATTTTTTTTATGAGAGTAGGGACTCATGCATCGCCTTTAGCTTTAAAAGTTCACTTACACAGTACAACAACAGAGTTGTCCAAGTCATAGCTCAGAAATACCTTCATTAAAATGCCAACTTATAAAATATCCCTGTAATGTCTATCTTGAACAAATGCTTGGGTTGCTGACTTTAGCTTTCTTCCACATCTGAAAAGTCTGATAACTCACACAGGTGTCAATGTGTATGCCCACAGGTACAATTGTCATTACGTGCTACCGTCACTTATAAAAATACGCATTATTACCGCGTGTTTTTCATTTGTATTTTTCATTAATTTCTGTGCGCTGCTATCTTTATAGGTCTCCTATGTGGCCTATATTTGTTATTCTATGGCAAGGGATGTATGACTTCTAGTAAAAAAATTAGGGCACAATCCGGTTGCCATTGAATTCATTGCACAAAACGTAGGCAACAAATAAAAAAAAATATTATGACGGGACCCAAACTTGTGGGTAGCCTTTCGGGGAACTTTTCTTTGTCATCAGTTTTACATGTACACACAAAAAAATAAATGAAAATAAAATGGGGAGGGAGATATTTATGTTTTTTAATCCATTTAGACTGCAGTCCGCAGAACATGTCAGACTGCAGAATATGTGGCTAACTTGTCAAAACAATAGAAGGAAAAAGGCACCACTCAGTCGATGCAGTTCAACAAGATTTGACAAAGTGCCAGTGTATAGATGTGAAAAAAACTTCTGGATAACTTTCACATAAATCACATCACCGGTTTCCGTTCCTATTGTCCTGTTGCTTGGTAGTCACTAGCATGTAAGTGATATTGTCATGTAAGTGACATTGTCCAGATTTGAGAAATAGCTTCCACAATTAGAGATCCAAAAGCCTGCTATATTCTGTTTTTTCCCTAGCTGGGACGTGATGTGATGAATACAAGAGTAATAGGAAATGCTGATCTCGCACCATCGTTGGGAAAGAATAACGTCAAACGTCTTTTTGTCTTGTCGTCTCGTGCTACTGTAAGGGGGTGTGTCGGAATGTGTCTTGGCGCCTCTCTTTTTCTTCCCCTTCCCTGAATAATTGAACTTTCTAAGCGGCTGGTGGGTAAGTATACCATGCACTCAGGAGTCACAGGTGAGCCACTGAGCTAACCAGTGTTTTGTCCCCCACTCCGTGCGGTCCGCAACCGACTGGGCCGTGTCTCAGTATTTAGACTTAAACTGCGCTGCCACAATATTTTGTGGCTGTCAGTGAACCTGCTCAAAAATCTGGGCATGGGCTGTGCGAATGTGGACCGGTTTTTTGAAAAATGAAGTGTGTCCTAAAGCGTTTGAATACCTATTGTTCTTTTTATGGTAAAGAAAATCACGTGAATGAAGAAAATGAAAGCTTATTACACTCATCTTAATCAGGAAGAATCTTGCCCACATTTCTACCATTTTGCGTAGTGTTTAGAGCTCATAATGTCATATATCACTCCATTATTTGAAGAAATAAAAGCTTCGATTGCAAAATCCAGCTTGCTTCGAGGAAATGGATATTTGAACATCAGACCAGCTGTTTCTTGGGTACAGTTAACTGCAAATATAACTTTTAATTGCCATCAAGAGGAAACGACTTTTTGATTTGTGTGCAGGGCAGGTTATAGAAATCTTGCCACCGCTGTTCTGCATCGGAGTAATGAATATTACATTTCACTATTTTTTGAACGTAATGTTTGATCCATGAATCGAAAATATCACACCTTCGCACAGCCCTAATACTCGCTTACACTCGCAACTCAAGTCGTAGTCTCCATCTCCGAGGTCCAAGGCAAAACCCACTTTCTTGCTGAACACTGGCGTTTCTAACCTGTCGTTGTGTGTTTGGTGTGTTAGCCCCCTTCATAGGCTTCTGGCCTTGTTGCCCAGGTAACGTGGCTCTTTCTACCATGTCTTCCTCTTTGTCCCAGACTGTGTGTGCCTTGCTCTGCCTGAAGTTTTTAGATGACTGTGTTTTGATTACGCTACATCTGCTGCTTTTCCTTTCTATTTATCTAGACTTGTGAATGTGAAATTGTCATGTATCTAGAGCACAACTTCAATTATACCAGGCAACAAGAGTGTTTTTGTTTGCCTATTTCTTGCGTTGGGAATGCAAATACTGCAGAAAAACTTATGGAGCCTGCACACTTGACCCCAGGGTCTTCAATCAACAATACGAGTGGTACCACTTCTTTCCACCATAGATCACAATTAGAGTAATTTTCAGTGCGACTAGTCACTCATAGCTACCAGGACCACAGTTCATTATTGCAAAATAGTATGGTTCCATCACTAAATTCAATGTCTTTCATATTGGTGCGAGTCAAACAAAACCAGTTGTGCTAGCGTGAAATGATTTCATGACGACTTTCTTAGCCGATTGATCATTTTACATTAGTCAAGTGCGGTGTGCTCTATCTTTTTATCTGTTAGCTACACTACAAGCGCGATAGCAACATGCTCATCGATAGCAGTATGCATGGAATGTGACGCGTTGGCCCACAGCTAATCAGTGGGGCAAATCGGAGTGCTGTACCAAACTGCTGTGAAAGCATGCTGCCCCGCGGGTCGCGCGACCCCTTCGCAGAGACACGACTTTTAAGAGCAACGGGATCGTGATGACTTTTGTGGCTACGAGGAGCGGTTTGCTGCGGTTCACGGATCATCGTAGTGAAGACGAGAAAAACAGCAACTCTGAAAGGTGAGTCCACCGTTTCGGGTGCACTCATTCACCAACTAAGTGAATGGGTGAACAGTTGGGCAAGTAAAGGGTTCAAGTGATAGCAAGGGAACAAGTATGAGTGGTTGTATAAGTGAGGGAATGGTTGAGGAAGTGAAGGATTGAGTAGGCGTATAGGAGTTTGGTTTGGTGAGTTAGTGATTGAGTTATGGAGTGGCAGAGTGGTTAAGTAAGTTTGGAAGTAATTTGTTTGAAACAGAAAGTGTTTTAGATAAGGAAGCAAAGGAACCTTTCAGTAAGAGGGTTTCAGTGAGTTGTGTAAGCTTGTGGTTTAGTGAATGGGTGAGTGAGTGAAACTGCGATAGTGAGTCAAGCCATCACTGCCTATCTCGGTGCTAACAGGTTCGTTGGTCACCATTAGTGTTTTTGCCGAGTGTTTTGAATCAGCCATTTAATTAGACACGGAATATGCACCAAGGTGCCCCAGTCAGAGAGTGATGCCGCTATAAAAAGGAATGCTTCGCAATTTGATCGACTATTGCTTTGGCTGACCCATTACATTTACTAGTTGTATGCATATTTTGCGGATTCTAGGGATGTTGTGGCCATGCTGGAAGCTAGCAATATGTGGCGTTCTGGCTTGCTTTGATTCTACGATTGCCAGTAACAAGGGTGGATTACGTGGATTGGGGAAGCTTCAAAGGCATGCCCAAACTAAGAAAAAATGATACAGGTTGGAAAAAAGGGCTAACACAACTCTACCCTGCAAGCTTATTTCACCTGTAATCGAAAGCATTGTTTTAGGGTGTGCCACATTGCTGTAAAGTGGCTAGCATAATTTTGACAGCACCACTCAAACAGCAAGTTCAAATTTATTCCTCGAGAGTTCTCAATATCGATTCACTGTTGCGTAACACTTGTGTCATTCAATGATAAATTGAATGGGTCTCAATTTAAGGGAAATATTTGAAATACCTGGTATTGGGAACTGCTGCACCTTAGGCACTTCGCATTCACCATCCATTTTTCTACAGGCCTTTCTACGAACTTCACACCCGGGCTATTGACGAGCTGTTCTATCGGCGTGCAGTCGACTTTCACCAAATCAGCAACACTTCCTTTATATATTCAGTTCCCTTCGATGCCGGTGAGTACGCCACTAAAAAAGTGCAAAAAGTATTGCTGCTGGGGTCACTCGTTTTTAAATAACCCGACCTACTTTACAGTTCTTCCTTTAGATGTTAGTTGGCAACGATTACCGTAGACAACTAAACGGCAGTGGTCGAGCGTGTTACTACGATACAACGTATTGTTATGTCTAAATAAATACATGCGAGTAAACTACAGTAGCCGACCGATTTTTCGGACCTGGAGGGGAATGAAAAATAGTCTGAATAAAAGAGGAGTCCGAAAAATCTGTGAGTCATTACTCCTATGAGACAAATGGTGGTTCCTCAGAAAAGTCCGCAATACCCAGCAAGTCCGAAAAAACGGCCGGCTACTGTATTTTACTGGGGTACTTGAAGAAACACTGATAACTGTTGCATAGCATAAAAAGACAGTGCTCAGATGTTGCACAATAGTAAACACGCAAGGCATATGTGGTTTTGAAATTCCCCCCAAAAGTTCCTAATCCAACAAACGAGAATGATTAGGATTTCATAGATAGCGAGTAATTGCTAGCATTACTTCCCGAAATATGTTCTCCCAATAAATGAGCAGAGAAATGGTGTGCATCGCGGTGACATATCGAAGAGGAATTCAACACCTTGTTGCATTTCTTTGTCTACAAGTGATTTCTCATGTACATGTCAATAAGTCACTCTAGAGGAGCGCACCGCTCGCAGGAGAAGACAAGAATGTGCTGTATTTTCTAACTTGGGCAGAAATAAGGTCATTCAATAACTTCGGTTCACACTGCAGGCGCCCGGTACGCTTCCAACGACAACAGTCCCATCTATGTGACCGGGAGCCGCGCAGTATTCCTTGGCACGGAGAAGAAAGCCCCAGCGGCCGTTGTGGGGCTCCAGATTAAGCATTCTGTCTTTGAGGAGAAGTTTCTCAACATCTCGTCCAAGGTGTGCCTTGCTATACTTTTCTGTTTATAAAAATATTTTACTAAGTGACGGCTCAGTGTGTCGAAAGGAGCAATGACATTTTGCTGCTGTGACTGACATTGCCGGATCAACTCCCAACTATGGTTCTGGTATTTTAAAGCCTAGTTTGGAATGAAGACAACACGCGTAGTCAAATATTCTAACGCACACCGTAGGGCAACACTGTTGGACACGACCAATTAAAAACCAGTAGGATGTGCCATCAGGATAGAAACTGAAGCTCAGTGCCTTGAGCTTGAGGCCTTCGGCCGCAACTTCTTTTAAAACAGAAAGAAGAAATAGCTTTTGATACGACTCATGTGATGTGCGAGCAACAGAGACTGCTGAAACTAATTGAAGTGAACAGTGCAGACACCGCATGCATTGTTACGATCACATGCTGTCAAACCTGGGTCAATTCTTAGATTTCTTGTCCATAATACAGCCACTCCACCATCAGTTGAGCGTATTTATAGGATCAGGAATAGCCCCACCTTTTGGTCGTTTGAAAAATAATTTTAGCGCCGCTGTGGCTCTTAGCTTTGACACTAGCGGCAGCAAACAAACACTTATTTCCCTAATGATTTGCTTCAGTTTTAAGCCCCCACGGCACTGGAACTCTTCACCAACATTTGTTGTTGATATGGCATCTCTAAAACCAGGATAGAATGTTAGTTTGCCTTACTCTCCAAACAAAAAGCAAAAAACTAAGGACGACTTTGGGACATTGTTTTCCCACAAATTTTATAGTTGCTACACTAGTGGTGCATGTGTGTCTATGTGTTAACTATGAATAGTTCAAGAGACTTCCGCTGATGTATGACGAATGTCGCATGATTTAATATTTTACGGCTTCAATTCTTCTCAATATTCAGTGTGGCTTTTCTTGCATTAGTAATTTGCAACTGCTGTCGTAAGCCCTCAAGACGAGGTGCATTGTATATTCTTTTGGAGTAATTTTTATAACGCCAGTTTCATCGAGTAAACGCTGTTGACAAGCTTGCGGTCAACTTTAAATAAACAAGTTCATCCACTTAAAAATTGATCACTGGAAAAAAGAAATCCTAGTCGTAGTCCCTCAGCAAATACCTTAATACAGAAATGTGAACAGCACCAAAAACTGCGCTGCTATTTTTTGGTGTGAAGGGAATGGCTCGTCATTTTATTCAGTAGAACTCAGAAGCTGTTAGCCGCATTTCTGAAATCTGCTGTCACTGCCTTGTCACACGCTTAAAGTCTGAGCCCTTTAGAGGGTTCTCAGTCAGTGGTTATAGGTAAAAATTAAGCTCACTGGAATGGGGGTTGCTACAATGCGAACCTTGTTCTATCTGACGACCACGGTGAAAATGCCAAATGATTTTTTTAATTTTGTGCAGACAGAACCCATGCAAGAGCTAGTTTGAAAGATAGACTAAAAATACCCCGTTACGTCACCGGACATAGACACTCGTGAAAAGATAATACTCTAATCATTGCTAAAACAATCGATGATAACTACTAATATATCAGAGAGTGCCATAAAAATCCTACACAAACAAATGAGTCCACTTTACCTACTCCTGACCAAAGTTCTTGACGAGGGCTTGGTGTAGTTCCTAAAACTGCATCTGGCTCCATATGGCTGCGACAGCAGCAAACTGCCTTTTAGAGGATACAGAAGAATGTTTGTGTGTATTTGAACCTACTGCATTGTTGGCGTCATAGGACGAATTCGAGCATAATCACACAACTTTGGCTTCTTTTTTTAAGCATTTTTTAAGGCTTTGTTAAGAAATAATGGAACACAGGCTCTTCTCACCTTTAAATTGGAGAGAAGGCCTTATTAGCACAAAGTTGCAAATGTACCAGGGTATCCTGGACGTAGCTGTTTTAAATTTATGGGTTATGGAAGTGTTCACAAAGTATAGGCGATCGCCCTAACACCCGTCCAAGCAAATGCTATTTTGTGTATTCGAAGACACAAAAAAACCTTCTGGCTTACTGCTAATATGGGAAATGAAATTGCCTGGGGCTAGTTATGAATTCATTACACGGTTCATTCATTGTCATTCAGTTTCAGCTTTGTTAAAACAAGAAGTGAACTGAACACTTTATTTTTTCTCCCCTGCCCTAAAACCTTTCGCAGTGCGAGAACCAAAAACCATGTTTGTACACCTGTGGAAATGAGGTACGTATACAAGTGCGATCTGCTCCTGGCAAATGTGGAATGCATGTACCGACAGTTTACTAGTCTGTACTTCTAGCGCCAAGTTCACTTGTGTGCGCACCTTCTCTATCATTGCATTTGCGTTAATTTCAAGCTTTCTGTTGACAGGCGTTGGACTGCTTTCTTTTGGACAACAACGGCTTTGTTATAGTATCCAGCAATCGCACACAAGTGAGTGAGAACGTTTTCAACTTTCCGTTTCCACGCGCGAGCGCAAAGGCATTTCATGAAGTCTGGTGCAAAATTCTAAAAAATGTATTGGGATACCTTTCTCAACTAGCCTGATTGACTTTGTTTCCAAGAAATTTTAAGCCTAAAATTTACAAAGCGAAACAATGTCCCAAACCTGAAATTGTTAATTTTGTGGAAAGCTCGAATTAATTGCCTAGTGTGCGGAAGTGGGAACACAGATCAATTCATGTTGCCACTTAAAGCAGTTATAAAACCTTTGTAGTGACAGGTCAGTTAGAGCTTGTAACAGAACACTCATTTTGCCTTTAAAGGTTGCTCTACCACAAATACGGTTTTGCTGCAGTGAAGGTTGAAAGTAACAGGGGAGCTACATGAAGCCGGGCTGCTCCACAAACCAAAATTAGCCTTGGTGGCATCTTTAAAAAAGTGAAATGAAGTTTCGTTACTGTCACAATTATTTTTCGCATTATTTTTGTGCCTGCATATAGTTCACTGATAGCACCAGCTGCGGTCTAAAACTTCCGAAGCTTTCAGGAAAGTTTTAGTCGCAGTTTTATTCCTTTTGGGGTCACTTGATTTTGAAAGTTGTCAGTCTCATTTTCTTTCCTTGTTGTCTTGTTCAACAGGTAGGCAAGTTTTTCGGGGAGATTGACGACACACTATTTATTTCAATGGTCAAGTACAACGTTTATAAAAGGTGAATACCTAGTGAGCATTCTTATTCGTCTGCAACCATTGCGTTAATCAACCCACAAAGGCAGGCATTAGAAGGCTCATGCGTTGTCGACTCACGTGTGTCCATTCATTCTTCTAGGGTAAGAATATATGACTACCAGGCAATATGCAAGGACAAGGTAGTCCCGTCTGGACCTGCAAACTTCCGAACAAGTGTAAGTGCTTTTGCAGAATGTGTGCATTTATTGTCCGAATTCCACTTCAGCAAAACAAAGTAAAACACAACAAATGTTACAAGTGGTCGTAAATTCCACATTTTGGAAAAAAAATCATATATCCGTAACAGACACTTTTCTAGTCTATAAACTAATCATGACTCCGTGTTGCAATGCTTTCTTTTCTTTCTATTCTAGCCGTTTCATGCGTTGTGGAACGTACTAGGCTGGGTGTGGAAGAAACTCGTTGTGTACGTAGCCTTGATGCATTTTCGTTTTGAACTTAGTAAATGGGCCCACAACCAGCAATGACTGATCCTTTAATGTCTCCTTTCTGCAGGATAATTATGCATTTCGAGGTCTACAACGTGTTCAATTTGGAATGGATCGTCACATCAAGTAAGGCAGGAAGGAACCCTACGTGTGACTCATGCATTACACCCTTTCTTTTCGATGCCGAATGGCTTTATAGTTTTGTGGTTAATTTTGTATCACCGATTAAGTTATTATGTGCTTGACATGCATGTTTTGCGCGCACTTTGTTTCGATCCAGGTCCCACGTTTTACATGTTTTAAGACCTTCAAAATTTCTGCGGAGACAGCCATTGATTGTGAGGGAGTACTTTTTGCAGCAGCACTCTAGTGTGTGTCGGTGCCACCGATAACCACGTGCTCTGTAGTGTTGCCTGCTGCGACCAAGTGTGGTATGACACTGCCTAATGGGCATGTCGGAATGTGCTGAAAAATCAGCACATGTGGGAGGTAGACACACTAACATAGTATAGTAAGTAGTCTTGGCCACCTTGCCTAGGGTAGGTTAGCAGCTTTGTAGTCAAACTGCTTATTCAGTTGGCGTAATTATTTATTTTAGGCATTGAATATATATACTGGTATGATGTAAGCAAACAATGACCTTATCAGTGCTTCGTAATTTTGCTTGCAGCTGGCATAAAAGGCAGAAATTAGAGTTAGATAGGATTGTAGCTTTCGTGCGGGCAAATGGGAAAGAGCTCAAAACAAAGTTATGGTCACTCACCAAGTCAAATGAACAATTTTGACATTCTGGATCCCGTATTTTCGGATCCCATACGGGATCCTTTCCATCCCATACGGGAGATGGTGATCAAGTATCCTGTATGGGATCCGAAACGTCAAAATTGTTCACTTGACTTGGTCAGTGACCGAAACTTTGTTATGAACTTACAACCTGACCAGGCAGACTTCTCTTGAACCCTGGACTAAATGGGAAGAAGCAGTAAAGCATTCAAGTATCTGAAAAAGCCCAGAAAATTTAAATGTGAATCGTAGAGCTGCGAACTATAGCAAACCCATGCTTTAAAATAATTGAATGCTAAGCCCAAGGACGTGGATTCAATCCTGGCCACGGTGGCCACTTTTCAGGTGGAGGCCGAAAGCGAGGACGCTTGTTTGTCAAAATTTTGGCACACGTATAAAATCCCCAGGTTGCCAAAATTAACATCGAGGCGTCCACTACGGCATGCCTCAAAGCCCAGGCGTATCAATTCAGAAAATAAAATCTCCTAAATTTAAAAATCTTTCGAAATATTAGAACTTTCAGCAACTACACTGTTGATTTGCTCCAGAAGAGAGAGTGCAAACGTGCATCATCTGAGACGACTTCTGCTTTTAGACTCGCAGTTACTGTGGTTAACCTCAATCTTACCAGTTAATTGAACAAAAGTGTGATCAAAAGTAATAATGACATTATTTCACCAATTGAATACTATTCTTCTATTGAGTGGTGGGCTGGCAGGCATGACATTCTGTTCCTTTGTCAGTAGAGCATGGGCAGTTCCCCTGCAATGCAGGCCTTGAATTAAACGTGGTGATAGGAATTAAACATGCAAATAGGCTCTTCGCAGTGACTAAAGCAAAGTGAAAGATATTAAGCAACGCTTATTTACAAGAAGAATGTGTAGAAAACATTCAAGGGGGCATTTTTACCATAAAGAAATCCTTGAAATAAAAGAAAAAGCGGAATTGTTGGGGCTTCAACTGGAAATAAAAGAAAAAAGGTGCAATTCTTGGGGTTCGAACCCAGAGGCAAGCTTTAGAAGCTGCTTGCCTACCCACAGAGGCCGAACAGCACACTCGTTTTAGCAGTTGATAAAAAAATGCGACACAGTTCATACTAACCAGTATACACGGCGCTAGGTGTAATAGAAATTGCCTCGCGTACAATTATTTTGTAACGAAATGTCGCCTGTCAGGAATTACAGACAAAGGAGGGGCTTGAGGTTCCAAACACCTTCAGGGCCTGAGACTTTCCAGAGCAACTCACTTCATGATCTCGTGCCTTAGTTCCATTTTAAGGCACCTATACTCCGCCCGACTACTTATGTCCCCAAAAGCAGCTGGTTACTTGTATCCCCTCCTTAATTGTGCAGGCGACTATGACTACGGTGACTACGCGGCCGACGACGCCATGCCGATCCCCAGCAAGACGAGGGCACGTCCGTGCGACATGGAGATCGACCTGTACGAGATGCAGCCCATGGAGCCGGAGCCCATCAAGGGCAAGCTGTCCAAGTGCAGCGACCGCAGCTGCGACAAGCAGTTCATCGTCCAGGCCGTGCCCTCCAGCAACCTCGTCATGCTGGCCGTGTTCACCGACTGCAACTGCACCAGCACGCCCGCACCGCTGGCGCCACGGGAGGTGGTGCCCGACGAGGCCGTCTTCTGCAACCAGAGCAGCCTGCCCCGCCAGAGGCCAGACATCTGCATCAACTACCACGCTGAGGCACGTCTCCCTCTGTTTTGTCGCTCTCTTTTGATTAGGGTATATGTCATGATCGTCTGCGTGACGCCTATTTGTCATTTTGGCTGCATCAAAGATACCACGCTGAGGCACGTCTCAGTCTTTTGTCGCTCTCTCTTAATTAGGGTATGTGTCATGATCGTTCTCTTTATGCCTATTTGTCATTTTGACCGCATCAACTACCACGCTGAGGCCCATCTCTTTCTTTTGTCACTCTTTTAATTAGGGTATATGTCATCATCGTTCTATTTATGCCCTTTTGTCATTTTGACTGCGTCAACTACCACTCTGGGGCACGTCTCTCTCTTTTATCGCTATCTCTTAATTAGGTTATACTATACCATAATCGTCTCCTTTATGCCTATTTGTCACTTGGACCCGTTGGAGTGGATGAGGCGTTGTGCTGCTGAACGAAAGGACGCAGGCTTAGTCCTGGCCACAGTGGCCCCTTTCTTCACAAAATTGAACAGCAAAATGCCCATGTGTTGATATTTCGGCCGCACGTTGGAGATTCCCAGTTGGTCGAAATTATAACTCGGGGCCCTCCAATGCGGTGCATCTTTGAAGCCGTGGTGTAGCTTCGGCGTGTTAAACCCCAAAATCAATCAATTTAGTCGTCATTTCAGATGGCTCACAGTTGCCCCGGAGCAGCTGCATATTTTATTTGCGCGTAGATATGTATATGCGGGAGCCATGTTGGACTGCCCAGGAACCCAGAACTGCACTAAACAGGAAAGTGAAGAAGACAATACATGCAGGGCAGGACCAAGATCTCTCCCGCGCATTTCCGGCTTCTCTTCTCCTGCACTGCCCAAATTCATTATTTGCCGCCAACTGGGTTTCTCGCATACTTCCAACGAGTTATCAGCCTTCCCCTACTGCTACTTTCGCCTATCGGCAGCACTAGCTAAAGATGAGGTGGAAAATGTGGTCAAAAGTATGAGGAAGTAAAACTAGCATCACTAAATAAAAGCTTCATTTGTGACGCTAGGTAGAACCACACGTGATGATGCAATAAACACACGTCTACAAAATGATGGCAGTAAAATCGCACTGGAAAGTGAGAAACGCACAGTAATAGAGGCTGAAATGAAGGAACACAAAAAATGAAGGAACACAAAAACACTTGTTTGTGTTTTTACCTTTCGTCCCCTGTCCAGGTGCACTTTTCACTTTCCAATGGGTAAAAGCTAGGCCCCCTTTCGGCATTGATTTAGTTAAATTGTGACAAGAAAACTATTCTCAGAAAATCTCAGGACATTAAAGCTACCACTGTACTGAAAAACTGGGATATAAATCACAAAAAAGGTGATACCAAAAAGCCTAGTTAAGGATTATACACCCATCAGTCAACTATGTCTTTACAATTTGTCTGCCAAGGGAATAGACTGTCAGATTAGGGATGCCCTAAACTTAGAACAACTGAAGGAAAAGTCAACATCAAAGAAGGCTAGTCAGCAATGGATCAAATTGATGCCACAACCCATGGGAGCCAGTTGGGCGTAAAACTACTCCTTACACCAAAGCTCTCTATAGGCCTCCACAAGAGTTTTTTCAGCACACACATAGGATGGCGGGAAAGCGAAGTAAAGGGCATGTGTTTGTGAAAGCATTAGTTGGTTGAAAATATGATGTCCCTGCCACATAAGCATACACAAATTACGTAGGTGAAGGGTCGCACGCGAAGTGCCGGATGGCTCAAAACATAAGAAATGCATGAATAAAATGCTCGGGTCGACACAAAATTTTTAATGGGGGCTTCTTTAAACAATGCAATGTAATAAGAAGAAAAACAAATTCATTAAATTTGGGTTTAAATGTGATTCAAGCAATGTGTCTCAAGAAGGCGAGGCAAGCAGGCATGAATCATCAGTCCCACCACATTTTGGCGATTAGCTGGCTGAAGGTCGTCACCTAGTGAACGCGTTGTGGCCATTGACTTAAAACCGTGTCTTCTGGATGTGTAATTTGGCCTACTTGAGTAAGCTGAGCATGCTAATTACAGAAGCAGCAATTAGGTGGGTAGTGAGTTCGAATGAACCTGATAGACGGCTTCCTTGCTTGCGGTGCGAATGGTGGTATGTGTTGAGTCAAAGCAATGGAGATAACGAAGAGACGCAAAGATAAAGGAGTGCTTAGGTGTCCTCCCAATTCTTTTCATTTACAGGATGCTGTCCCCTTCTTTCACACGTTTCATTTATTTCTCTGCTGCAGGAGGCGGAACTGAAAAAGCACTGCGGCCGTGCCAGTGCGTTGCACTCCGGTTCACTTGCTCTTCTGCTTGCCGTCTCACTCCTCGCGAAAGCCTCGGCCTGCTTCTGGGTGTGATGGAGCCAACAACGACAAACATGCCTCCATTTCTGGGCAGGGCAAGCATGCTACGCTCCCGTGCAAGCTGAGTCACCGGCGAACTAAGGCCTCCCACTACGTTGCACGGTTCAGCAGCGAACATGGGGTTCGTGACGTTGTCGGTGTGTGCGCGTGTTGTCGAACAGTGGGATAAACCACTCCTGTGCACCCAATACTCAGATTGTGTGCCACCACATCGGCGTTTTGTAACTCTTGCGTCACGTGCCTCTTGTTAGAGCAACCCCCATTCGCATCGTGAAACACACTGAAACGGGTTCGAACATGCGTTCGGCACGTCATTCAAGTCACAAGTAGGGCAGAAAATGCTACAGCAAAGCATTTTCCTGCACAGCTTGCTTGCAGTGTAACCATGATACTTTCTTCCTCCTTCCTTTCGTATATATCAGGGACACTGACAGAAATGAAAACAGCGCCAACCAGTCATTTTAGTGTGACCGCTCCTGCTGCAACCTAAAGCCGATTGAGTTTGAATCGAGCCGGCCGAGAAAGCGAGACAAAGCGTACGCAATGAATGTTTGCTGGTCCCGGATCGCTGTTGTGCGAAGAGACATGTAACGTTGCGAATGAATACCGGAGGGAGTTGTCCTATGCCGCCTTTACTTGAGTCATTTCCGCGTAAACAAAGGAGCGACGATGACGCAACCACACACAGACTTCAAAGACACACGCGAACGATCGTCTGCAACTCTACGTAGCATATCAGCAGCAGCTTTTCAGCTTGAACGGGAAAGCGTCGTCCCGAAAACTCCCTGTTCGTTTCTAGAAAATCAAAACTGCCTTGCCATGGTATTGCCGAGTGCGACCGTTCAAAATCGGCATGGGTTCAGAGGACGTGCTACAGTCAACGAGTTTGTTCTTTACTCTGTGGACTTCTGGGAATCCCTTCATCCCTGAGATGCCCAGTACTGTGCAAAACGAGTGTCAATGCCATCTACGATGTCCTGTGCGCCCAACCTCTCAACAACCGCAATGTGGATTCCCGTGTGTATGGATGTGACTGTGCCTAGGTTGACTCTTTCATTATGACTGTGTATGTGCGTATGTGTAGTGCTTCTGATCCTGTTGACGGCTCATGAAGAGGACGTGAACGAATTAGTCACCAGGTCCTCCAACCTCGTGTTACCGTGATGTGACTTGGGGCGTTTATTTCATAGTTATTTTCTGTATTTCTTCTCCAACTTCTTTCAAGAGCGGCATTGCCAACTGTGGAAAAGAGGGATACGCGTAGTTCAGAAGGGTAGGGAGTGTCAAGAACGCCAGTCAGGCATTGACGTAGGTCTGAACTGACTGGGGTATTGTTCTCTAAGTTAAGTGTTGAATTATAATTCGCGTCCAATGCTTGGACCCATACGTCAGTAAAACAGGATCTTTGTCTCAATACTCGTAATCTACACTTTGACTGAGGCTTCAGTAAGCGCGAAAAAATGATCATTAAAGAATAATTTGGTGAAATTGCAGCAATTACATTGCATGACACTCAACTGTGCGTCAACCACAAGCCAAAGCTGTCATCAAAACACTGGTCAGGTCACGTCGTCGGTCTGATGCTGCTATTTTGAGGACATCATCCCACATACAACACAGATTTTTCAATATGATGACGTTATCAGAAATGCCATCATCACGTTGCTCATAGAATTACTCAAAGTGGCGATCGCTCGTGTCCCTGAGACGGCAGCAGCAACGTGATGGCGTCATTAAGTTTTCTCGGCTGGCCTGATGATCGTCATCACGTTGCTGCTGCTGCTTGCTGCTGTATTGGTATTGCAAGGTTCCGTGACCGTGTTTATGCGTTAGTGACGCATGCACCCTGCTGTTCTAAGCACGGTGATAACTTGAGCCTGACTTCCATACGTTGGACAAGGTGACGGCCAGTTGTTAGTGTCGCCAGGACAGATAAAAGGATGCCCAATGAATCAGGGGCATAAAATTAGGAGACGAATTGTATTTCCCACGTTATAATTCTCAGCAAAACATTTTCCGTTCACACTTGAAACAAGTAATCGACGCTTTGGGCATTTTCTACAAAATTACGGAAGCGCACGCCGTTATTGTGTTTGGTAATTCCCCTGTGAAACTTATCAGTAAAAGCTGGCACTTAAAAGTATTTATCGGAGTGGACATTGTTACCCTTTGTGTAGAAATTTAATAAACTCCTCGTTTTATCTCACATTTTCAATCGCAATGTAGAACATCAATTCGCTACACGTCAAACTTCCAGTGAGTCCATGGCAACTTGATTTTTTTAATCTTAAGGGTTGCCGTCCGTGGACGGCAATCTTTAGTCAATTTAGCCTCGGCCGAAACTATCACCCACGGATTACTGGAGAGTGAATTTATTGCCGTTGGGAACCTTTTAGTCGCAGTAGTTGAACCAGTTAATTACAGATTGAAACCACGTCTTGTTTGGGGAGGGGGGAAGGGGGGGTGCTATCAGCAGATAATGGAATTTTCGGCAAGTGTTGGTGTAAAGCAGGACCTCCTTATCTCGGCGTAAACACCAGCCTTCAAGGTAAACACGATAAACCCGACAAAAATTCTTAACTGCTACAACTTAAAACAACTATATTTCACTGTCTCCTGCTATGAAATGAAATGAGCACACTCAATGAAACACCTTTGTAAAAATTGCGTCAGGAAAGCAACCAGAGATGTGGTAAAAAAAGAAACGTTTTTGCAACTTTGGGCATCGGCACAGGACATTGTTTCTTTTAAAGCCACCAGTGAACCACTTCTGCCGATACGTCCCCCCCAATTTTCCGTAACAACCTTTAAGCTGTACTAGTTGATTGTTGAGAATTCAGGGATCGAGGTATGCTTTGCTGTGTCCACCGTCTTCAAACCGCTCCACATCTGCCCGTCACCCCAACCCTCCTAACCTTCTAGCTCTTAGCGCCGTGTCAGGGGCGGTTGGAACAGTTGTTGCTCAAATGCGTGCGCACGTCGTGATAGCATACTTGTTTTCGCTTTGTTTTTATGCAGTATGTATGTGTGCGGTCGCGGCTGCGTGGTACTGACATTGAGCTGTACAGCATTGTGAACTTCTCTCTTTTGCGCTGTTGGCTAGCCACTTTACACCCCATCCTCGTCCCAGTTAGATAAACATTGAAGAGGGAAGACCGGGGACTGGTCCAAGAAACCTGGGCAGAGACGTCACGTGGTCACTGAAATGGTTGCTTCTGTACAGACCGAACGTTTTTCGTTAGCGCTTAACCTTTTCTTGCACTTTACCATTTTCGGTGTTTGTAAAGTTGTTTGTATAGCGACGTACTTCTGGGCTCTCGCTAACTATAAATAATGGTGAATCGAATGGAGTAACGACGTTGGTTCGCAGTTTCTCCTTCAAAGCTAACCATTTAGGAAAAAAAGGGGCAAGAAAATGCCAAATCAATTCTGTGGTGCTTTGATGTAGCTGTTTCCTTGCCGTGGGCTGTTGCTTTCCTTTTCATTTGGTATGCCTTGTGTATTCCTCACGGCTGTATGGAGATCTGTTAATGAAAAGAAAGCACTATGTTGGTGCATAGCCGTGTCATTGCTAATTTCATGACTGCTGGTATGCTCTTAGGCACTCTAATGTCATCTTTGCAGTAGTTTGTTCTACCTAGTAATGCGAGCTGACGTATAGGTTAGCTCGCGGCAAGAGTCGGTGGCTATAAATGGGGAAAAAGTGGTGGATGGCTGGTGTCTAAAATTCGGCAGCGCATAACTGTGACGTCACCGGTGTAAGCTCTTGTGTACGCCGTGTAGTGAGCATGTCTGTTAAGTTCACATGAGTGGCGGTCACAAAATTCTTTGGCTTGCGTATAAAGAATACTTCTGGGGCATAAAAATGATTTCTTTATGTAATCTTCCTTTGCTGTAATGTACACTTGTCATTCAATTGGAACGCATTGGCACCTGATCCCCTAAAAAAATGTCCTGCAGGAAGCGACTGCTCGGTAAAAGTTTGCAGTGCGTTCAGATCATCAAACCTTGTTTGTTGACCCATTACTTATAATTTGCAACCAAAACAAGTCACTAAAGGTTATATCATGACTTGCGGGTAGATGGTGCAACTCTTTAAAAGCCATGTCTTGATTGGAAGCTAACATTTCAGTCTTTGCACATAGACTGTATTATGCTCGAATACTGCAGTTTAAAATTTTGGGCACACTATGTTTAAACGGATGACACGTGCCACGGCCAAGAAGGGACGTTTCTAATTGCCAGTATGTTGTTTGCTAGAGGAACTAAACACAATGGTTCTAAGCCATGCTGGGGAGGCTTTGGCCATACGTTCTTGGTCAAATTTTTCATTTGCTGTCGTATCCTCGAAAATCACAGCTGTTTCTGCACCATGCAATTTGCCAAAGCAAGATGGTTTTCGCTGTCTGGCATCCACAAAGTTTTTGAACAGTTGCTGCAAGCTGCTCACATAGTTGAACTTGATGATATGTTGTGTTTTGATTTCATGAAATTTGTTCTGGTTGTTTGTTCCCTCCCTTATCATCCTGATGGACTCCTGTGGCGTTCACGTGTCCTTCGCCAGAGCCCTTGATAGTGCCCTTTGCACTGATGTCTTCTCAACACGCTCACGTGTCATTCTGTTTTCGATATTTGACTCGCACAAAGAGAGGCACGTTTTTATGGATCCAAACGCTCCACTCAGCAATTGGGTATGTGCCCAGTTTCTACAAAAAAATGTAGAAAACAGAAACCGGAAAGACGATATGTAAGCACGCACTCAGCAAAATGAGTTTGGGTGGGAAGCGCATGATTGGGAGAGGAAAAACACCCGTATCATGTAGCGTTACAATCGCATGTTGCGGCAAAGACATGGCTAATGATGGCCATGTCGATGTGGTGACGGCAGGCGAGGCAGTCAGAACACCCACAATTCCCGCTGACTTGCAGGGTGTAAATGCACCAAAGCTTCATTTGAAAACACCACCAGTAAAGAATGCGGGGCTGTTTGTAATGCCGTAGTGTAGGCTAGGTGGGAGCAGAACGGCATTTAATTATCTCATGACATCTTCATGGTTGCAATTGGTGTCATTGGGATACCCATGCCTTGAGCATGGTACAGTGGGGGACACCATGGGATTTCTCCATGACATCTCTGAGGTGGTAACGTATGGCAACGTTGTGTGATGAAAAAAAGAAATTGCGGGGACGGTATTCTTGAAGTCCGCGACAAAGGAAATGGTGAACTCTACTCGTGTAGCTTTGAAAGCAAACGCTAATTTAGAGTACATCCTAGCTCTATTCATGTATACCCAAATTCTAATTTCTGAAAGTTGCTTGGTAAATGCGTTGAATTTAAGAGAACTAAGCAAACACAGGGGTAGCAGCAACTATTAGTAGTTGGCTTTGGCTTAGTGATTGCAACTTCACAATTTTATTTGGCTATGAAGTAGCAAATAATTCTAATGTTTTGTGGCCAAGGAGGGTTGCACCGCCAATTGAAAAAAGAAACAAGTAAGCAGTGTTTTGTTAATCTAAGCCCGCTGTATAGGCACTCCCCTAGATTAAGCCCTCTGCATTTTCAGCCATTGCAGGATGCATGGTTTAATTAAACGGTTGCACGAATTTCTTCCGATAAGGTACTCATAGAAAAATACCAGACGGAATACGCAAACAATTACCTGATGAGACGGTGACCACGAGAAATCTTTGATGACTCCTACCTTTTTTGCCTCACCTGTTCACAAAAGTATCCAGCTCTACATTGAACCTCGAACATTGAATTGTCGACACTCGTAATACGCATTTCATTTTTTACCGTAGCGAATGAGATTAAGACTGCAACTAGAAGCAGACGAAAGGCGGCTCAGCTTCGCCTCTTTGGCCCCTCTGGGTTTCCACTTCCGTGTTTAGATCCCGACGTGGAAAACGAACACACCGCGGAATTGCTGTACATACAAGGGGACTAGGCTGTTTTTGTACAAAAGGCAAGTCTGTTTACACACTTTGTGCATGTTCCCTCAATATGACTAAATCACGGAATCTTTTTCTTGTTCGTTTCCATTGTATTGATATTGTACAATTTTGCATCCTGGCAGCAGTTTTTGAATGGCGCATGGACGTATCTTCCGTTTGTGAAACTTGATTGGACTGTGACATAAGCCGATGGAAAAAATGTTCTTTCCTTGTCTCTCA
The DNA here is from genome assembly GCF_048455015.1 of Haemaphysalis longicornis. NCBI lineage: Eukaryota > Metazoa > Arthropoda > Arachnida > Ixodida > Ixodidae > Haemaphysalis > Haemaphysalis longicornis. Next base: position 105,758,217 of record NW_027526204.1, on the reverse strand, counting down.
TCGCTCTATCTCTCTATTTGTACTTCTCCGGGTGCAATTAAAAGCGACGCGTATGTGGTTTTCAAATGTGCGTGTGTCAGTGCTGTTCTTTTTGTCGCACGCAAAACTATTGCAGATTGGAGCGTCTGATTCAAGCCCATTGCTTTCGCGTTCTTTGGGGACTGTGTCAGATGGCTTATTGTCCATGTAACTTTTATAAAAACTGCCGAACTCTGTCTGTGAAATGGAGCGGTCCGACGAGATTACTGGCATTGGTTACTAGAGCAGACACCTTCAGCTTAGCCTCATTAAAGGGGTCGTGAAGAGGTCTTAAAAACGTTGTCTTGTGTTGGTACTTCTAACTGTGGAACCTTGATAAACAAACAATGCATACCCACTTCGTTGCCCGATATCAGCGAATGGGATACCAAATGCTGTTACGGCTTCACTGGGGCTTTCCTCCTCAACTTGTGAAGGAACTTCTTGGTAAGAATTAAGCCCCCTCCTCTGCACAATATGTCGGCATAGAGCAGGTTCACAAAGGGTCAGATAAGGCTACAACAACGGCGCCTTTATGAAACTCGCCCTGCAACTGAACGGTGGACGTCTCATCTCTGATACGACTGATCAACGTGGTCGAAGTTTCTCAACAACGTGGGCGAGGGGCGCAGGCAGAAGTAACCACGTTTAAAGTAAACTGGGTATTTATTTGTAGACTGTTTACGCCGTTTCGCACGAGTCTAAACTGTTGTTCTACTCACCGCGGTGGCTCAGTGGCTAAGGCGTTGCGCTGCTGAGCACGAGGTCGCGGGTTCGATTACCGGCTGCGGCGGCCGCTTTTCTGATGGAGGCGAAAAGCAAAAACGCCCGTGAGTACGAGATTTCGGCGCACGTTAAAGATCCCCAGGTGGTCAAAATTAATCCGGAGCCCTCCACTACGGCGCGCCTCATCGCCTGCGGTGCGTCGGCGCGTTAAACCCTACAATCAATCAATAAACTGTTGTTCTGCTAGGCGGTATTCTTGCACAAGCTTGCCGACGCTTGTCTCATGTAGCCTGTAATGCGAGTTGTGCGAACATGAAACTTCTGACCTGACATGGTAAATGACCGAAAGCCTAAAATGAGAATTTTTCTACATAAACACGTTTATCGAAGGAACTTTGAGTTGTTGGAACCTAAAGCCAACCTGTCAGTTATACCCCTGTCAAACGTGCCTATTTAAGTGCACTTCCGCCGAGTGCACTCGGGATTCCCAAGTGACATTTAGGCTGCGCGCTGCTAAACGACGAAATAAAGTGCCCTTGGCCGTGATGTCAGTGACGATAGCCGGCGTGCAAAATTACTTGAAATTCCCCCTCTTTATCACGTGAGGAATGAAGCAAACATTTCGTTGTGTTTTCATTGTTTTTAAAATCGCAATCGGTGCCTCGCACAAGACCACAAAAAACAGAGTCGGGACGGCGACTGAACACCGGCGCTGATATCTTCACTTTTATTCACTGCGCAGTGAATGACATCAGCATTATTGTTGGGAGAAAACTATCTGAAAGTGTTGAAAACAACAGAAATAGGCTGAAGTAGGAACACAATCACAGGGCCACAAGAAACAACCTACGAAAAGTACGAGAACGCCGTAGAGAACGGCTGCCATGGAGCAAAACACCCACCAGGCGGCGCTGGCACGTTGTTGAGAGAGAGATTATTTTTTTATTTTTCGTCGCTGCTTCAATTTTTGTAAAAGTAAATAAGCAATATATCTATAAATAACTTTTAACGTTACTGATTATCATCTAAACGCTCGCGGTTTTATGTTAATTTTTCCGATTTTCGGACTTCTGTTCACGAGATTACTCACTTGGCGAGCTGGCCCCGGTAAAGTGTGTTTGGGGAGCACACTCAGCTTAAAGTGCGTTCCTTGTAAAGTGTCATTCGCGTTTGCCGTTTAGCTGCTCCCGAATGACATTTTAGCCAAGTGCACTCCGTGTAAGTGCACTTAAATAGGCACGTTTGACAGGGGTATTACTCATCAAGCTCCAAAATAACTAGCGAGAAGCAGTGATCCAGCGCCTAGTCGCCGATTCCCACCATCAGGCAATTCGATTGCGTTCCTGTTTCCTCCAAAAAACTGCTGTTAAAGTTGTTTCCGGGCCCCTTTTGCTTACTGCAGAAGCGTTGAACAGTAAGTTGGCGGTTAAAGCTCTGGGTTGATTGGAATTTTTTAAAACACACCAGAATGCCGGGCTGCAAATGCGAATTGGCTTTTATGCCGTAGTTTTCTGCAGCGCCTGCGCTTCTCACGTCGATTGTGTAGTGAGTAAAGTGTCTAACTTCAATGCAGGCTGACAAAAATGTTGGGCTGCCCCGGCGGCAGCAAGTTCTTTTCTTTTTTTTTTTTTGCTTGAGCGGTTTTGTGCCATTTGGTACAAAAAAGGTAAGATTCCGAAGAGAGTTAGGCAGAGCAACATGAACTGCAACAAGGAAACTGGCTACAAACCCTACAAACATGTATGTCTGAGATCTACAGTTGTTGCCAGACAACTGAAGCGGTCGCGAAACCGGACACGTCGTCACAAAAATGGACTGATGCCACCAAATAAAGATTTTATTGGAAAAAAGGGCCGTAATGACGTGATGCAGGTGGCTTGTGCTGCTGAAGTGGCTCTCTGTGAGAAAAAAAAAACGCTTTTGGTGGCATTTAGGCTAAGTATTAATACGCCAACCTTCTCCAATAACCGTTGCTCAAATTGGTCCTTCATGAAATGATCCTATTGTGAAGAGAAAAAAAACTGTGACCACCGAGTCTGAGTTGCGCCACAAACACTCCGCAAGTATAACAATAATGCATTTCACAGGAGAGTTAGCGACCGTTCAACCGCAGCCTGGTCAAATTTGTGTTCGCGCATATCGGCTCAGTGCCGAATCCACGCTTAACTAACTTCCGATAAATGTGTTTAAAAAGCGCTTTGCCGGACAGTAACTTACAATAAATGTGTTTAAAAAGCGCTTTGCCGGACAAAAATAGCTCTGCTGAAATGTATTCGTCCAGTCTGTTCTGGTTCACGTCGCAATGACCCGATAGGCTACGCCGGTGCAATTAGGCTGAAGTAAGCGTGCACACTGCAAATAAACGGTTTCTCGTGTAAAACGGATACACGGAAGAAAGGGCGTTGAGCCATTGAGGGGCGACCATGCATTTCAAGTGCCCACTCAAACGTGCGCGAATTCAAAAATGCGACAACATAAACTGCGAATCAAATGTACATACGTCAACGGCGAGGAAACTAAATTAGCTCGCCCTCAAATTTTTACCTGCGGCAAATTTTGCATTCTCTCTATAGCCGCAATGTGCGCCGGGCCGATCGAGCTCATATTACGCTGAAAATCGTTCCACTGACATAACAACGGGCTTGTATTACTACCCGGGTGGCTTGGCGTAGACGCAAAACATGACTTCGCCCAACAAAGAGCTTACACGCCCTCGACCCGCTACACGGTCACACGCAAGCTTCCGCCGACCAAAACAAGCGTGAGTTCAGGTGCTTGAGGCACGGCAACCTTACAACCGACTGGACATGTTACGCCGCTGATAATTACGCTGGGAAGTAAGCGCGCACACAACGAATACACGGCCTCCGGTCCAAAGCAAAGCTCACGACGTGACGCACTCTCCGCTGCGCGTAATGCCTACTCAGAACAAAGGATGAGTGACCGTTTAGCAGCGTATACGCATTTCTTCGTACGCGAACGCTATAACGCGTGCAGAATTTAACACAGAGAGAACTTACCCCGCAAAGGCGTGATAACAGCGTCGGGTTGAAGTCACCCGTCCAAATCTAAGCAGCCAAACTTCTCTACTTTCCGTGTGGCGTTTCGTGGACGCAAACACGAGCGAAGTCCTTTGCCATCCCTGGCCGCATTCGGGCAGTCGAAGGCACAACACATCGGCATCGCGAAGCCTTCGAAACGAGCAGCTAACTTTTCGGTTGTTATACGCTTGCGACTCCGATAATAAGTGTTCCGAGGCAGCCTCATCAGCCCGGTCAGAAATGGCGAAATAACTATGTACCCGGTCGTGAAAGATGCGAAAAGAAAAAAAAAAAACGCGGGAGCAGGCGGCGGAGGCGGGGCGATTTGACCGCTGGCCAATTGCGCGCTAGGTTCGCCGGCGAAAAATAAAATGGAAAGATACGAAGGAGGGAAGGAGCTCGGTTGAGGGTGAAAGGCGGCGAGACCATAAGATGGCGCTACCTTAGCTATTTTATGGGCCTTAACCCAGCGTTCCCCGCGTGGAAGTGCGTGGTCTTTGGCGGCGGCGACGGCGACGGCGGCGGCGGTACGGCTTTGTCGTCTGCTTTAGCGATGGTTGTTTTGGGCCTGTTTTGGTGCAGCCTCGCGTCCATTGCGCGCTGCCTTCGCACGGCTTGATGGACTTGTTCCACAGCACCTCCAGGGTAACCAGCACCCGACGGAATTAAGTGGTCGTACGGCGAACATACGTTAAGGATTGGTTCGCAGGGCGGCGAAACAAAACGTAGAGACCATATACAGAAATCTGTCCGCTAGAGAGAGAGAGAGAGAGAAAAAAATTTTATTTCTCCAGCAGAGGCTGATGTGTGGGCGTCGCCCCGTGGAAGGCGTCCCTAGTCCGGGATGCCTTGACTTCGGCTGGCCGTCCGTGCTCGGGTCACCAACTTAAGCTGGATATCCGGGTCCGGGCTGGCCAGGGAAGCCCTCCACTGCTCGAAGGTTGGGTTGGAAAGGGGGGGCAAGTCTGGAGTTCGTTGGCACTCCCATATGATGTGGTAGAGGGTGCCAGGCTGGGGACACTAAGCGCAGAGGGAAGGTTGTTGGGTGGGGAAGATGAGGTGGAGGCGGGTGGGATGTGGATACGTATTCGTTTGGAGCCGCCGCCAAGTTGTAGCGTCCTCTCTGGAGAGGCGCCAGTGTGGTGGTGGGAGATGACGGCGAGTTTGCCGGTAATGCGCGAGAATCTCCGTGTAGCCACTGAGTGGGTGGAGTTGATCGTGAGGGGGTAAACATTGGCCAACGTCGGCAATGGCTCGGTGTATTATATCGCGAGCCGCGGAGAAACTCTACCTTCTGAGCATTGGTTGCCAGGAATGGGACTCCGTTTCTAAATTGGTAAATACCAACTCAGTTGTGTTTGAAGGGGTATTACAAAAGGTGAAAGTAGGAACTAGTTCTGATAAATGGCGATTATAAAAGTTCCCTCGACTTTCTCGCAATTCTACAACTTACTGAACTAAATAGTTTAAATCAGTATAAATGGGTATCAATAAGTACACATGCCGAATTGTTTCGGTGTCTGCACTTGCGTTGCGCGGTGGTGTAGCCCCAAGCTAGCACATCAGGATGGCTAGGTTCCGCTGTCTCACCCTTCGAAAGACGCTCCTGTCCGTTTTCTTTCTCCCGACTCAAGGCCGGACAAAAGCGGCGGCGTCCGCCGCTCTAGCCCGGCCGTGGCCGACGTTGGGGCTCTTCGATTTACAGTCTCGGACTCACCGCGGACTCCCCGAGAAGCAGTCCGGCATTTGATTTTTCCATGTATCCCTATGGCTTCGGGGAATCCTCGGACTACCCGCGGACTATCCGCGGTGAGTCCGAGAGTGTAAATCGAAGAGCCCCGTTGCTGCTGCGTTCGGGACGCTGCCCCCGCGAATTCCAAATAAAGGCTGCCATAATTTCTGGTTTCATTTTTTGTAGAGCCACGTGTGTGAATTCAAGTGACGTCCCATGGGCAATTGTTGCGGGCGTCGTTGAAAGCTTTGCTTTCCAACCACCCTCAAAGCGAGGACTGGAGCCAATTTTTTATTTTTTTTTTGCTTTCGCCATGCAGTTCTTTCTCCATCTGGTCAAGATAAGGGACCGTTTGATTAGATTGGTGAACGCGTTTCCCCAAGTGCCTCTTGAGACAAGGCGTGTTGGGTTTTTCACCAAACTGATTATTCGCGTTTATGGTGATTCGACCGCTAGTGTGTTCGCTTGTCGGGTGGCTTGCGTCGAACAACCTCAGTAATGAGTGCCCGTTCTGGGGCAAGATGGAGGCGAAAAGCGAAAATACCCGTGTTTACGAGATTTCGGCACACGTTAAAGATCCACAGGTGGTCAAAATTAATTTGGAGCCTCCCACTAGGGTGCGCCTCATCGCCTACGGAGCGTCTGCGCGTTAAATCCAACAAATCGAAGACCCTTCTGGGGCAATCGCGTGCAGCCTTAGAGGAGACGGTTAACGTCTGGGCTTGCAGTCAACAATATCTGCTAAGGATCTGTATATATAAACATTGTATTCACTCGCCCAGCGTTGGTGAAGGCTCCTTTTTCTCCTAGAATTTCCATGCCCACCAGGTGGCGCAGGGAAAGCTCATTTAGGTAAACCACTGCCAGTGGTGCCGGAAAAGAACCCTTGATGAAAGACTGTTTAGAATGCCGTCCGACGGTTCTATAAGCACTCTACTCTATCGAGGTCCACCAGCATTTTGTAAAAAATTGTCTTGTGTGGAACTACATCATTCTACCTAACGTAAAGTAAAGTAACGCCACCTAAACCAGCTTAACATCACATAATATGACCTAACGATCATAAAGCAATCATTTAAAACGCCAGAAATTAACCTATACTATGAATATTATGAGTTAGTTTAAAGGTGAAAAAATTAGGCAACAGCCGGTCTCGAACAACCATCCTTGGGAAACAGTAGCTATGATGGAACGTTTACAGCACAACGACGGGCCCTTAGGGTGGGGCTACCCTAGTCCTACGTATTCGCGTGTCGTCGGCGGCACTCTAGACCCTGCGCAATTTGCAACTAGGCAAATGACCGATTCATCGCAACGAACATTCCTGACTAAACGGAGCCGCTACGTGTTGTGTACACCTTAATTCAACAACACGAATCGCTTCGAAAAAACTGATTTCCTTAAAGGGAGGGTTTGGTGTACTCTTTAAAGAAGTTTTCGGCATACAAAACTGATTGCTATGTGCTCGATATCCCCTCAACAACGGGATTGCTTCAAATACACCGCGAAAAACGTTAACAAAATGGGACTTGCAAGGGTTAAGGCTTGGGCGAGTTGGTGCATGATTAAAAATAGGGGAACAGCGCAACACAGACAAACACAAGAAGGTGAAAACCACGAGCGCTGACAAGGTGACAACCACGAGCACTCGTGGTTGTCACCTTCTTTTTGTGTTTTGTCTGTGTTGCGCTGTTCGCCTATTTGTAACGAAGTGGAAAACCAGCGCAAGCGCTAAAGAACAACTACAAAAAATTGGCTCCAATCCACACTGCGAAGGTGGTTGGAAAGCAATGCTTTAAACGACACCCACAACAATTGCCCATGTGACGTCACTTCAATTCACACACGTCTATCTACAAAGAGTGAAACAAGAGATTCTGCCAGCCGTTACTTGGAACGAGACAGACGTGCTTTGTAGTCGTGTCGCCGATCTCTGTCTCAGTCCATTAGTTTGTCGATGTAACGCGGAAGTGGTACGATGCCCAATTTTGCATTCCGCGAGGAGCGCTTCAACAGCATCCGAGAGGAATACACTCCACTGTCGCTACGCAGTTCCCGTGGTGCACTGTGGCGTAGGAAAAGGGAGCACAGGGTGAATGCACCAACCTCACGGGCCGTGGAAGCGGTTAGCGCTGTTGTTTCGGCGTAGCGCGTCATGTAATACACTGCCGCAATTGCGCAAGGGTGACCATAAGACGTGTACGGCGGAGGGCCCTATCGATCAATGCCAACACACTCATATGGACAGATGGGACACGGCGAGGCTGCAGCGGCCAGGTCGGCTTGGGAACAAGCGTGTTACGTCATTTACACTGAGTGGCGGCACGAATGAATTTATGAACTAAGCTGTAGGCTGATTCCACGAGAGATCGAAATTTCTTGACCACGTGTATTTCTGTTTCTTAACATATTTTTATGGCTTATGCGGAAGCCAGCGGATGGCCCAAAAGTGCATTCCGTCTTTACCTATCGTGCGAAATTTGCGAGAAACGAATCGTAAAGCGGCAGCTGGCGGCGCGTGGTTTCCGGCGGTGGCAGTTCTTTCCAGCTTTGGGGCTGTGCACACGGCAAGATGTAATTGTTGGTACTAAAATTTGTTTGAAACACACATAAACCAAAATGACTATTAGTTCAAAAGAAACTTTGAATTCTGGCGTGAAAAAAAGAAATTATCAGAAGGAACAAAACTTGGTCCATTCTACGGCACATCCCAGATAAAACACACTCTAACTAAGAACAGGCAACCTAATTGCCCGACCAACCAGAAGGGTCGCGACAAAACCCGACTGGGTAGTTTAGCTCTTCACCAAGAGATACAACTGGTGAGGAATAAGAAGAGCGCCCAGAATACTTGGTACCACGTGACTACTTTGTGGACGGGCAATCAGAAAAGCAGAAGATTGAGAATGGTGTAGGACGTGAAAACGTCTCCCGCCCTGGTAAAACCGAGTCATCAAGGAAACGCTTAGAAACTGTTCCTCGAGCATTCCGTCAGAGCAAGAAGTTGTCGACAGAAATTGTTGCTAACGCCGTGTATAAATCAAATTCCTGAACGAATCATTCTGGCCAGAATAAACAGGCTAACAGAAGAACAGGAATTGTTGTCCAACTTGCATGGTCTTAGTGCAGGGACCTGTGGCTAACGATGTCCACGTGAGACAATACTACGATCTGCTGAAGGAGCCTCCCTCGGGGTACTCGGCTGAAATTATATATAGCCTCGGACGTCATCTTGGCATTCTAGAAGCGATCACTCAGCTACCCTGGCAGTTCTGGAGCTCATACGAGAAGCCGTACGTGCATTCCGTTAAGTTGCCGACTTCCTATCGCACGAATCGCTACGGTAAGACGGGTTGGCTCGTGATCACCAGAGCTCCCCCTTTATGTGGGGCATCACAGGGGTCGTGTATATTTTCCTACTGTTCAATCCACCAGTGTCACACTTAGCCTCATTTCTAGAGCCGGCGTCGGTGTACGCGGGTGACAAAACTCTGTGGGTCACTCGAAAAAGTGTTACATTACTAGCAGAAGTCATTTACGCCAGTGCTACAGCAATCCTACGAGGAACCCGTAAGGCGGGCCTTCAGTGCTGTCCTACCAAGTAACAAAATGCATGTTTTACTTCCTAAAAGACCGTCACCCTTGCTAGAGGCTTTCACTCACGTCATAGCTGACGGAGAGCCTGCACAACGGGTAACAATGGTGTTTATGAACGGTCGCTGTCGTAATCTAAGAAGCTTGCGCGCATTTGCCCCGAAACGGGCACTCGGGGCAAACGTCGTTCGAGATAAGGTTGGGCAGTCAAACAAGCCCCCGACGAGCCAAGAGACGTCCGACGAAACCTACAGAAGGGAATTAATCAGTGAGGCGAAGAAGCCCAGCACACCTTGTCTCAAGAGGCACTTGAAACGGCGCCGCTCATCTTACAAGACGCTAGCTTATCTTGCAGGTCAGGAGATAAACAAATTAATGAGGAGAGCAGAAAAGATTGGACCTATGTGGTTCCCATGCTTAATCTCTAAGCCGTGTGGGCTGATTTCCATCCCTATATTCTATTCTAAGATGTCGGACGAGTGTTTGTGTCTGGACAACAGTGTTTGTGTCTGGACAACGAAGACCCTTGACCCTTCAGCATTCCTTAGGGGACTCCTACTATCATTGGCTACATGGATCGTGCACAATCACATCCGAAAGACCCAGGGAGCTGCCATATACAATGAAAAGAAATGTGAATAGCGAGGAAGCGTGGTGTTTCACTTTGATTTTGCCAAAATTTGGACTCTCCTCCTTCCCCACGAGTTGCAAAGCTACCACTTGATTACAAACCAAGTATCTATATTCACTTGTGTGCTGACGATCCGAAAAAAAGTCATAGCTTTGCGGTTGCAAGCGATGACGTTTCCCATGCCTCTGCGCATTCTTGCTTGGCTTTAGAAAAAATCGGGCATTGGGTGGACGAAAATCTCCCACTTTACACCAAGGTGACTTATGTCAGTGACGGGTCAGTGACGGGTCATTTCAGATACGATCGAACAAGGCATGGCTGGTCGACCTCTTCAATCCGCTTTAATTTTTTTTTACCTCATTCCCGCATGTGCGTAATGTGCGGATTCACAAATATTTCCGGCGGAAAAAAATTTAGTCCGACTGAAAAAAACTTCGGAACGCACCCGCGGGGACCCCGGCCGCTACCTGCCCCTGCGCCGCGGCTAAATTTAGCGGCGTACACTAAAAAATATACTCATCAGGCACTAATGGTTATTTTTATGGTTAATCTATGCCTGGTGTACATTTCCCCCAAAAATTTCGTTGGCAAGAAAAACAAATATTTTTGGTAATAAATTTCCAAATCTTGCTCAGAGCGCATTTTCTTCTGTACTTTGCGGCCAAACATTATCGTAAGTTATAGAGCTAGAGCGTTCATATTTTAGCGAAGGATGTTTCTGGAAAGCATAAATAAAGGCCTTAAGTATTCTGTCTGCGCAAACTACGGTTAAAAAGCAACTGGCGCACAAGTTTGAAGAAAAAACAAAAACACTCTAAGTTCAAAGGCTTATTTAAAAAAAAAGCACTTCTTCGATTTTGCTCAAATTCTCCTCAGATGTTCGCCTGTGTATGTACTTGACTTGGCATTAAAGCATGTTGCATCATTTTGTTCCTGACGCGCCTACAGCGCGAGAAAGAGGCCTCGTATGCCAGGTCTTCACAAGGTCATGAGACACGAAATAGTGAGAGCAACTTCAACGGAATGTGCAGACATTTTATAATTTTTTGTACCAAAGGCAAGCGAGTACTTATGGATAATATTACGGAGAATTCAGAAGCAAAACTGAAATTTTTATGTGAATTTTAGAACAAAAATAAAGAATCTGCGCACCGCTAAACGTGTACAGTTTGAAGAAAAAATGGAGGAACTCCAGGTTCACGCGCAATTGTTAAAAATACGCATCTTCCAGTTTTATGAAGCTTTCCGCAGATATTTTCCTCTAAATTTACTTGTGAGCCCTAGAAAAATTGCGCGTCATTCTAAGCACAGCGCGGATACAGCGCACCTTTTCTGCGGTGGTGAAACCGCTCAATGTATGGTGGTAAAACGCGCAATTGTAGGTTCTTCGCGTCTATTTTTAGAGCGTCCTCTAGATTTACCCAACCGCGGTAACCCTTTGCCTTATATTATCAACGCTGTTTTTTTTCTGTTTTTTATGCACACTGCTGCCGTGATGCGCTTTATTTTTGGTTCATAAGATCAACTATTTGACAAGGTGCACGCAGTCTTGTATTTAACTCGCCCTTACGTAACTTTCGTTCGCCTGAAATCAAAGGTCCAATGGAAGCCAGTCCCGTCAACAGCACACATGGCAAGTATAAAAACGGACATCGGCCACACACGACCCCGGCGCGGGTAACGCCTCCAGGTAGCGCGCCCCTCTTCAGTCCTTAGCCGGGGACGCTGGTTCAATTACCGAATTAGCGACCCAACAGAAAGGCAAATGCCGTTGAGCCTGGTGGGGTACGGGGCGACACGTGTGTGATCTTCATTTTTTTGTTTGAGTCGTCAATGTTTTGTGCTTTTTCTACCGGATGCGGGGGCGTGGATTTGGCTGACCGAAAGAGCGAAAGAGAAGAGTGGAAGAAAGGGGGCTGCATGCGTTTGAATCGTTGCGAGTTTGGAGTTCTGTCACACTGGAAGAGTGCCTTGCGCAGCCTCCCCGCTTTTTGACTACGGTCGCACTTAAATCTTCATTTCATCTCTTTTTTGTTATTCGTTTTAAGTATCGTGATATTATTATTTTTTGTATATATTTCGCTTTTTGCACAGTCTCTTTTGCGTTAAGTCTTGTTCGTTATTTCACTACTGAATGGCTGAGAAGAGTAGTTTTCATCGAGTGCATTGGGCGGGCTATTTCGACAAGCATCGACAGAGGATACCGCAGAAACGAAACTTTCGCAGTGTTAAGGCCCTGGACTTCAGCGTTCTGAAACGCCTTTTGGGCCTGAACAACTTCAAGAAAGTGAGTGAAGATGATTACTTGCGTCAGCGCTGCTTCATGCAATTTACTAAAGACATTTCTCTGCAAATGTCCGAGCCTGACGCCGACATTTTTGTGACTGCCGCGGAAGCTGTGGAGCACCTAAACCTTGGCGTACTTCTTCCTGAAGTGTCCATACTGAAACCGCCAAGTGCAATGAGAAAATGGGACAGACCAGCTTATGCCGAACGAAAGCAAAGGGAATTAGAGCAAGCTGTGGCCAAAAAGGTGCGCTCGAGCGTGCGGGCCGCATATAACACGAAGACTTCATCTGGCTCAACAGAAAAAAAAGTGCTTTACCTGCGCCGAGTTCAATATCAACTTTCGACAAGCTTTTGCAACTTGTACATCCTGCAGGGAGCGTTGTCAGCTGCTCATGTTGCTGCCGTTATCCCTCAAGAAGAACTAAGTACAAAAGATCATTCCGGAAGCTTCCATGTACGTGATCAACAAGTCACGGAAGTTGAGGGAAAAGCGCGGCGTATGGTATCAGCCGGACCCGTACACGAGGCAAAGGGTGAGTCAGGAGTGCATATCCACGGCATATGAATACTTCACGAAAGATGAGGTGCAGTGTGCGATACAAAGACCGAATAAGAAAGACGTCATCTCGGTTCTGCGTGACGGAGAAAAAACTCTTGTCACCAAACGCTTTATGGCACGATCAATTCGAGAAGCGTTCCGCATTTACAAGGAACGAAATCCTGACTCAAGCATTGGGCTAACAATGTTTTACTCGTTGCGGCCCCGTCGGGTAAAATGTAGTCCTCAGCAAGAAGTGTGTGTCTGCGTCTACTGTGCCAACTATGAACTCTATGTTGTTGCTGTGGAAAAAGCTAGCAATTCAAAAATAGATGACAGTGGATTGAGTGCTGCATTCCTCCGCACTCCGGCATCAGACCTGTGCTTCTTATAAGAGTGCGACAAGTGCCCAAAGGGAGAGTCCCTGACGCTCGAAACATAAATATCCACGAAGAAGCAGACATTGTGGTGGCCACGTGGGAGACCTGCGACCTTGTGAAGAAGACCCTTGACCCTTCAGCATTCCTGAGGGGACTCCTACTATCATTGTCTACATGGATCGTGCACAATCACATCCGACAGACACAGGGAGCTGCTATATACAATGAAAAGAAATGTGAATAGCGAGGAAGCGTGGTCTGTCACTTTGATTTTGCCGAAATTTGGACTGTCCTCCTTCCCGACGTGGTGCAAAGCTACCACTTGAATAAAAATCAAGTATCGATATTCACCTGTGTGGTGACGACCCGAAAAAACAGTCATAGCTTTGTGGTTGCAAGCGATGACGTCTGCCATGACTCTGCGAATTCCTGCTTTGCTTTAGAAAAAAATCAGGCAGTGGGTAGACGAAAATCTCCCACTTTACTCCAAGGTGACTTATGTCAGTGACGGAGCTGCCAGTCAGTTTAAAAACAGGTACCAGATGCATGAGTTGCGAAATTAAGTGTGACGTGCCTGAAACGCAGTGGATATTTTTCCGCAACAGGGCATGGACAGAATGCCTGCGACGGAGTTGGGGGAATCGTCAAGCACCAGGCGACACTTTACAACCTAAGCGAACCCTCAAGAATTGCGATTCAGACGGCAAAAGACATGGTAACTGTGTTGTCTGTGACAAGCATGCTTGACAAGGCTCTTTATGCTCTTCGGTGATCAAAATGATGCCAGACTTTTAATGCCTCACTAAACTAAATTTGGAGGAAAATATTTGTCGAAAGCTTCGTAAAACTGTATTAAGCGATATTTTTAAGAGTTTTTTTAAATGCGCGCGAACGTGGAGTTCCGCCGTTTTTCCTTCAAACTGTACACGTTTAGAGGTGCGCAGATTGTGTATTTTTGTTCCAAAATTCACATAAAAATTTCAGTTTTGATTCTGAATTCTCCGTAATATTATATATAAGTAACCATTTGCCTTTGGTACAAAAATTATAAAATGTCTGCACATTCGGTGGTAGTTGCTCTAACTGTTTCGTGTCTCAGGACCTTGTGAAGACCTGGCCGACGAGGCCTCTTTCTCGCATGCAGGCGCGTCAGAAACAAAATGATGCAACGTGTTTTTAATGATCATTCAAGTACATAGACTGGCGAACATCTGAGGAGAATTTCAGCAAAATCGAAGAAGTGTTTTTTTTAGAACCCTCTGAATCAAGGACTGGCCGCTAGGGGGCTGAGCAGTGTGGACGTTCCTCCATATGGCTCTGTGTTTACACAGCTTTCCTGACGGAAATACCTACGGTTGGTGTACTTTTCATGCTGTTTAGTGTGCGTAAGGGACACCCGAAGCGCAGCGTTTTCACCACGAGTGCCCCTGGGCGCTTACTTGTGTGTAATCGCCACCGAACCCAACAACCCTCCCTAACCCTAACGGCGGCCGGGCCGCGTCCGGCCGACAGCCTGGTCGGCCATGTCGGCTGACACCGAAGCACCGGGGGGGGGGGGGGGCGGAAAACGCCCGAAGCACCCATCCTAGAGGCAAGAGGTCTACAACCGATGGCCGTTGAAGTCGAAGGTGAGAGAGAGTATTGACCCTGAATCCTTCGAAAGCGAGCCCGGGTGGCTCCTTAGCCACTCTAGGAAAAGTAGACGAGCTCTCGCGGAGCTATGGCAACTCTCTCAGAAAACGTCGCAGCAGCCATCAGTCGGCGCTGCAGGGATCAGCGTCCGGCAATATGCGGACAAGACGAAGAAAGGTCCCAAGAGACCCAGCTTCCCCAGGAAGGACATTAAGATTGTACTCCGCCCCCGAAACGGGCTCAATGTGTCGAAGCACTGTCAAGCGCAGCTCCACGACAGCATCGCTAAAGCCACTGGAATAGGAAAGGAGCTAGAGACGGAGGACATCCTGAGAGCTAACCCTGAACAAAATACCCTGGTGATCAGCACCCCATCGCTAGCCAGAGCGGCCGTCTACGGCAAAATTCAGGAACTCTCATTCGGCGGAAGCTCCTACGAGGTCATGGCGTACGCAGCCCCACCTGAAGACACGGCAAAGGGTGTCATACGAAATATCCCCCCATATGACACCCAAGAAGACATCACCAGAAGTTTGGTTAACAAGCGGAACCCAACTATCTTACAAGCATGAAGAATGGGTCGGACAAACTCGCTCATCATAGTCTTCGAAGGAGGAAAGGTCCCGCACTACGTCTACTACCGCGGGGCTGAATACCGCTGCTTTCTGCATAAAAAGAAGTACGAGGTTTGCAACGTTTGTGGCAAAGTGGGCCATCGTATGGACGTATGCCCAAATCCTCAGGATGTGCGGTGCAAGGGATGTGGGCTAGAACAACCGCCTGAAAACCATCGTTGCGACCCCGCCTGCGCCCTTTGTGGAAAAGGCCACGCCACCGGCGACAAGAAATGCCACAAACGATTTCAAACCCCCTACCTTCTGAAGAGACGCCAATGGGAGAAGAAACTCCGCCAGCAAGAAAGCCCGTCCAAGGAGCGCCCATCACGCAGCCCCTTCAGAAGGAAAGGACGATGTCCATCGGCAACGAGGAGGGAAAGATCTGTTTCTTTCCCGCCTTTACCTGGAGCAAGACACAGCAGTAAGGACCACAGGCCCCGATCTAACAGCCGAGGGCAACGACCGCCAAGACACCAGACCCAAGAGAGCCAAAACAAAGCCAGTGAACAGGGTGTACAAGACAAGGCCACCCGGCTCTCCGAGGACAACCTGGGAGGCAGCAGAATCCTCGCCTCAAGCAAGACATCAGAATAGGTGAGCTGGGCAAGCCAGGTCTCCAAGAACAGTAATAGTAAAGCTAGACAAGAGAGGAAACCCATGCCTAATAGACAGCAGGGCGAGCAAACAGAACTCGCGCACATCCGACAACTCCTCGAGTCAGTCATGCAAGAAAACAGAGAACTCAAAAAGAAAATAGCAGCACTTGAGGGCCAAAAAGAACCCCAGCCCATGGACACCACGAGCGCAAACCCTTCTGAAATAGCGCAGGCTCTCAAGGCGAACGGAGAGCAAGTAAATGAAACACCTGCAGTTGACAAAACCCACTGCCACTCTGAGAACCTCAACCCACCTCGGAAGCGCGCAAAAGAAACTTCTGAACCCGAGAAGCAGGAGAATAAGCTAGACGAATCTGACAACAGCCTGAAGATCGAATTAAGAGCGGAAATGAATGCGGCCGTAAATGAAGCTATAAGGGCGATGCAAGACATAATACAACGCGCCGTAGGAGACCTGACTGACAGAATAAGCCGCATAGAATCAACGATGAACAGCACAATGAGCCACATTGAGGGAGCTATAGCGGAAAAACGCTCAAAATACAGCAAGCCCTACGACAGGTACAGCTCCACCGATAGACGTAGAAGCACTGATCTCAATGACTGCAACGATGCAGACTACAAATAGGGATTCCCGGTACTGTGTCTGGCAGTGGAACTGCAGAGGTTTCCGAAAAAAAGAAGCATCACGCAGCTATTCTTAAGTACGCAGCAGACGCCCCCCGACATCTTGGCCTTACAGGAAACAGGAGGAAAAGCCACACTTGCAAGCTACAGATCTTTCATAGACCTTAACGCCACAGACAAGTCAGCCACCGTTACTTCTTTGGTCGGAAGGAATGTACCGGCTCTTCAGCATGACATCGAAGAAAAATTGATCGATCATGTTCTCCTGGAAATTTTCCCTACCTCCAAGAAAGGTGACACGACCCTGTTCATACTTAATCTATACAGCAGCCCCAAAAAACAGCACAGGTTCGCCAACCTCTTCCGCAAGACAATAGAAGCCGCCAAGGGGCACCCGCTGCTCATACTCGGTGATTTCAACGCGGCCCATCCCGCATGGGGGTACACGAAAGAATCGGTCAAGGGCAGAAACTTGTGGGCAGACGCGCAGAGGGAAGGCCTAATTCTGATCACGGACCCCAGCCAACCCACGCGGCAGGGAAATAGCGTCACGACAGACACAACCCCGGACCTTGCGTTCGTAAGGAACCTGGCTAAAGGTGACAGTGCCGATTGGAGCTACCTCGGCCAAGATTTGGGCAGCGATCACATCATCACAGCCACCTGGATCGCGACAGTCCCGGCCAAGCCTAAGGGGGCGGTGTGCAAAATTATTAACTGGGAAAAGTTCAGGCAACATTCCCAAGAAACTGGCGGTGAAATACGTGACATCGAAGAGTGGACGGCTAGACTTAAGAGGATGGCAGAAGATGCTACCACAACCATCCCCGAAGAAGCGGAATTCCAACAAGTGGACTCCAGGCTTTTACACATGTGGGAGGCCAAAGAGAGCCTTAAAAGACGCTTGAAGAGGAATAAATGCAATAGGCCACTCAAACGCCGCATAGCAAGACTCAACCTCGAAATTCAAGAGTACGCAGACAAGCTCATGCTGCAAAATTGGCATGCTCTATGTGAGCGCACGGAACTCCAGATGGGCACCGCTAAAGCCTGGAATATACTTCGGCACCTTATTGATCCCGCAAAAAGTAAATCCGAACAGTTCCGGAATATGGAAAAACTTCTTCACACACACAATCAGGGTGATGTACAAAAGAGAATCCAAGAGATGCAAGCTCGATACATACCCGAACACCCCTGCGAGAAGCATGAAGACTATGAAGGCGCTCCCAATGAAAAAATGAACCAACCGTTTACCATAGAAGAGCTCAAGGCGGCCCTACAGGGACTAAAACCGAAGTCATCGCCGGGCCCAGACGGCATCACTAATAAGATGCTGCGCAACCTCGCAGACGAAGAGTGTGAGCTCTTACTCGACTACTTCAACAAGTGCTGGCACGACGCAACACTGCCCAAGCAATGGAAGAAGGCGCTAGTACGGCTCATACCTAAGCCCGGGAAGGCACTTTGTGTGGAGAACCTTAGACCGATCTCCCTGACATCCTGCCTCAGAAAGCTCCTCGAACACATGGTTCTCAATAGAATCAACAACCACATGGAAGACAACCAGCTCTACCCAAACTCTATGGTAGGCTTCAGGGCCGGTTTGTCAACCCAAGACGTCATGCTGCAACTACAACACCAGATCGTCTACAACGAAGACAAGGCGGCCACTGACGCCCGCGTGATAGTCACGCTTGATTTAACCAAAGCCTTCGACAGACTCAAACATGATGCAATTCTCCGCAGTCTCCAGAAATTACAGGTAGGGGAGAAGACCTACAACTATATCAGGGAATTTCTGAACGACAGAACGGCACAGCTTAAGGTGGGACCCCATGATTCGCCTGAAATCTTAACAGGGAGCATTGGAACTCCACAAGGATCAGTCATTTCTCCATTCCTATTTAACGCCAGCATGATCGACCTCGCCAACAAATTGCAAATCATAGATGAAGTACATCACAGCATCTACGCTGACGATGTCACTTTGTGGACAGCGGGGGGCAGCGATGGAGACATACAAGATCGCCTTCAATTGGCAGTGGACGCTGTGGAGCAACACGCCAAAACAATCGGCCTTACCTGTTCTCCGGAAAAGTCCGAACTGTCGTACAAGCCCACGCGACGAGGTCGAAAGCCCAAGGATACCCCACAAAATCACAGCATAACGCTGCGAGTAGGTGATACCCCAATCCCCGAAGGGGCCGAGATACGTATCCTCGGCCTCCATCTCCAAGCCAACGGACACAACGGCAAGACAGTGCAAACACTAGAGAAAGCCACCCATCAGATCACGAGACTGATTGCGCGGATAGCCAACAAGAATAGAGGCATGAAGGAGAAAACTCTGCTAAAGCTCGTGTATGCGTTCGTAATTAGCAGAATTACGTACGTAGCCCCTTTCTTACCCTTCAAACAGGCAGAGCGCAATAAAATCAACAGTCTCATCAAGAGGGTGCATAAGCAGGCTCTGGGAATCCCGATATGTGCCTCTAATGAAAAATTTGAGGTACTGGGTATACACAACACACTCGAAGAGCTCATCGAGGCGCATCGCATTGCACACCTCGAGCGTCTGACCAAGACGGCCACCGGCAGGCAAATCCTCGACCGCCTACGCATCCCGTACGAGAGATCTTTCGGAGACAAACACACTGTTCCGGCCGAACTACGCAAAGGCATCTACATTCCTCTCCTCCCCAAGAACATGCATCCAGTCTACAACGAAAAGCGAAGAGATATGCGAGCCCTAGCGCTAGGGAGACAGCTTCAAGGAGAACCTCAAGTCGTCTACACGGACACTGCCTCTTACGAACAGCGAAGGGCTATGGTCTCAGTTGTCACCGACCAGGAAGGAAAGGTTCTCACCGCCTGCTCCATCCGAACACGACACCCCGAAGAAGGTGAAGAACTAGCCATAGCGTTAGCCCTAGCCACAACCCGAGCGAGGAAAATTGTCAGCGACTCTCAACCTGCAATCCGCAACTTCACAAAGGGGAGAATCTCCAGTGCGGCACTGCGAGTCCTTGCCCAGGAGGACAAGAACGTAGACACCCGAACCACTCTAGTATGGACGCCCGCACACGCGGGCCTGAAGGGCAACGAACGGGCCAACGAGGCTGCTCGAGCATTCACCTACCGAGAGCCCCTGCAATCCGCCCTACACCCTGCCGACAACACCAAGGATCGCCTGTGCACCTACCGGGACGTGCTCGACCAATACAGAGGCGAAAGACGGAAGTACCCTGCAGCCAACCCCTCGCTGACAAAAAAACAAGAAGTTGCATGGAGGCGTCTTCAGACCAATACATATCCCAACCCAGGCCTCTACAGGCATTTCCACCCAGAAATTCGGGACGGTAAATGTAAGCACTGCCCTCAGCTTGCAAGTTTGGCACACATGCTTTGGGAATGCCCTGCTATACAAAGAAAAGACTTCAGCAATACAGAGGGAACATTTATTATCCACACCAAGGAGCAGTGGGAGACCGTGCTGCTTAGCGAGGACCCTGTCATCCAGCGTTGGGCCGTCCAGAGGGCCGATGACGCCGCTAGGAGCCAAGGCATCCTGGCCGTCGTCTGAAGCACACCGGCCATAACTAGGCCTTTCCTCTGGACACAATAAAGTTACTTCCTCCTCCTCTGAATCAAAGTGTTTTCGTTTTTCTTCAAACTTGTGCGCCAGTTGCGTTTTTACCGTAGTTTTCACAGGCATGATATTTAGGGCCCTTATTTGTGCTTGCCAGGAACATCCTTCGCTAAAATATGAACCCTGTGGCTCTAGTACTTCCGATAATGTTTGCCCGCAAAGTACAGAACAAAATGCGCTCTGAGCAACATCTGGAAATTTATTACCAAAAATATATGTTTTTCTAGCCAAATGAATTTTGGGGATGAAATGTATACCAGGCGTAGATTAAGCATAAAAATTACCATTCGTACCTGATGAGTATATTTTTTAGTAGACGTCGCTAAATTTGACCGCGTCGAAGTGGCAGGTTGCGGCCGGGGTCCCCGCGGGTGCGTTCAAAATTTTTTTTCAGTCGGACGAAATTTTGCCCGCCGAAAATATTTGTGAATTCACGCATGAAATACAAGCGGGAATGAGGAGCGAATTTAAGCGAATTGAAGAGGTCAACCAGCCATGCTTTTTTCGATCTTATCTGAATAGACCCCTCTGTAGTTAGAGCCCCCTACCCCGAACTCAGATAAACTGCGCACTTCTTCAGATACCTTGACTCTGAGAGTTAGTCACAAAGCTTATGCCGCCAGTTATCTTGAGAGCTCGTTGAGACCTATGGAGAGATACCGGAGCCAAGAAAGTTTCGCACAAGCCCGTCTGAAATTAGAAAGGGCACTTCTGGTCTCAGAGAAGGTTTTCAGTATGCCTGGTCCTAAAATTAATTCCGCGCTGCTGCTGGCCTGCTTGACGGCATTGGCTGTTGGATCGAGCGGCCAGCGCCAATCAAATTTTGTCACCATGGTACAGTGCCTGTCAAGGAACGTGGGATCTGTGATGAGCACTCTGTGCGCTGGACAGCAGCTACTGTCCGCGGACATCGAGCGGGACTCGGCCAATTGCACAAACTGTGACAGGTAAGCTCACGTTACGGTAATTGAACCTTTTCTGATACGTCTTACCGTGTACAAAAAGTGAGTCCTAACTTTGGCCAATCGGGGATCTCCGGAGGGAGAAGTTTTTATTTGGTCAGGGAACTCTAGGTCAAGTGGGGAAAGTGGGAGTATAGGTAGGGGTGTGCGATGCCTGGGGCGTCCTAAAGGTTTAGTAGAGTTTAGGCAATGAAACTTCTGGGCCCCTTAAGAAGTCGTAATAGGTCGCGTGGAGTAAAAGAGCAGACTTCTGTCACCAAACTGCTCGCGTTATACTGCTCAGCGTGGAGGGGTCCGGTGTGTGAGGGCCGACGTGTGCAAATGAAGCATTTTGATAAGGGTTGAAAGTTCTGTAGCCCGTGAAGTTTCGACAGGGAGATGGGCAAAGCGCGGTGGGGACATGGAGGCAGTAGGTATGGGTGTACAAATTACAGATGGTCTTTTGGATAAGACTAAAGTTGATGAGTTGATACAATAGGATATAAGCTATTTGCTTTGCATTTGCTCCATATGGATGAAGGTTGGCTTGGCTTCTATATTCGTTGTGGGCTCCTAAAAGCGCTGGCGGTGCATGGCGCGTATACCCATGCACCACCAGCGGTCGCTACGTATGAGACCACCGATTGTCGCGGAGGTCACCTGACAAACCGATGCGAGCGACGACGAAGGCGCCATGCATTGTCCCATGCACACACGTCCGACGTGCCAACGTCGCCGCGGGCACTCGATGAGGTTGACGGTCTACGTCGTTTCTTCGGCACCCATGGCGACAGCAAAAACGGCATTAACGCAATAACCACTGCTGATAAGAAAGTCTTTCGCTTGCGATGTCCGAAAGAAAGGAGCATCACAATTTCTTTCCAGCTATGTCTAGGGTATAATAAAATGGGCGGTGGGCGTATTCCGCGAGCGCAATGGTTGTCTTCCAGTCATTTTCCGTCGCATGCGTCGTCGCGTGGCGGTACAGTGAGCCGAGAGGAGGTTTATAAAAGCGATAGTCTTTCTTGGGTCACTTAAATGCAGAAATTTTGGCCTTTCTGTCTGTACGTCTGTCTTTCTGTCTGTCTCGAAAGAATAAATTTATTATAAAAAATATGGTACCAACGATACAACGTGACCAGCAGAAACAATTAAACGAGTGCAGCGCCTGTAGCTACAAAATTAACGTGACTCGATTCAGCCACCCGGCCAAAGTGAAACAGATGCTGCGCAATAGTCTTGTGTACCTACAGCCAAATCTAAACGTCTAAGTCACGTGGCAACGTTCGTACCTGTCAACATTGTTGAACAAGAACAAGACATTACGTAAATGTAAGGTGGAAAATCAATACATACGTGATATGTGCAGTGTTTCTTTATAAAAAAATTTTGGATCCTTGATTTCTGCGATAGCAAATGAAATACTAGACCAATTGAAGAAAGCCGCCGCTTGCTGTTGCCTTAGTTTTATTAACCTTTATTAGCTTCATTGACTCTTCTTCCGCCTACAATTGGCCTTCGATTTTTTCTACTTGCATTCCAGTAAGCGAAGCGTCGTATGCTCACTTGTGTGGAGCGGCTCGGGATTAGAGGTTGATACAGTATACAAACTCACAAACTAAAGGAAAATTCTTCCAGGCAGAAACGTGTCGTGGCTAAGTTACAACTGAGCGAGCGAATTGTGACGACCCGCCGGCGCCGCCAACGACTAAACAAACACTAGGCCTATTGATTCTGTCGGAGGGTCGGCGGGCCGTGCACCAGCGTAGTCAAGCTTAGCCATATCATTTTGACGTCATACGAAACGTCATAAAAGAAATCGGCAGGGATGTTCAGAGAGGAGACCAGCATTTTCGAATTGATTTTTCTTTGAAATAATGTCGCGTAAACGCAGCGAGAGTGATCGAAACATGACCTAGACTCCCGACTACAATTTGGGCTAGTAATCCCGCAATGTTTACAAATAACTTCCCTGTCCCCTTAAGCAGACGACACTGCACTAATCAGAGCTTTGACCTCACGCCATTTTTTTTCCGGGTTTTCCGCTAACTTCCCTGCGCTAGCAGTGCGCCTGTGTAATCGTACCGCTCGCCCCGAAGGTACAAAAGGAGAAATCTGGTTGGACTCTCCGTGGATATTCTCCGCCATTGCCGTGAATTTCTTCGGCAAGCATTCCGCGTAACGAAAGCATCGAAAACGCGATCCGAAGCACCATAACTAGGAAAGCTCGCGAAATTCGCACGCGCCGTGTTCGGAGCAAAGCATTTTTCTTTCCCTTCAGGGCGCTCCGGGCAACGCAGTACTCCTTGTCTGAAGTTCCGGCTCTTGATGCTCGCGCAGGTACTTCATCTGCGTCGGCAACAGCCGGGCGATGTCCGAGTGCGGAAACTCTAGAGCAGCAAGGGAAGGGGCCGAACGTGCCAGCTACTGTATCGAGACAGCCGGAGTTGAAGGCGCCCACAGAGGCGGCGACCAGGAGGCCAGCCGCTATGGCCTCGAAGGAGGGGACTGCGCGCACAGATACCTGGCGGCCGTTCAGTGCGCCTACAACCCGGATACCAAGAGATGCGGCTAAGGTATGATATACCCGCGCTCTGAGAACTGACTGCAATAACACCTTTAAAGCTGATAGACGTTCGTGGGCTATCTAAACGGGGAAATTTTGGTCTGTCTGTTGGTCCACCGGTCATTTGAATATGGCAGATATGTTATTGGTCAGCCTGCTGACTAGTAGGTTTCAGGTACACCTGCAATTGAGGGGGTGAATGGTGGTGAGTGTGCGACGACTGTAGAGGAAAGGAAGGCTAGCGCGTTATATATGTAACGAGATCATGGTACAGAAACGGAGGAAACGATAAGAAAGACTGTAACGGAAATGGTGTAGAATGGAGGGAGAATTGCAAAGTGGAGGGGAATGAGTCAGACTGGAGGGGTAAAGATGGCGAGAAAGAGATAGATAATTCATGACGGTAAGGAATTAGACAGCAGACAGAGAGAGGGAAAGAGTGCAGCGTTAGGTGAAGGGAAGGAAAAGCTGGATAGAGACAGAAAAGAAGAGCGCTAGTGTTTGGGTGAGCAAGTGAGTCAAGTAGAAAATGGTGACAAGAGTGTGGCGAGTAGGAGGGTGGGGTCGTCGTGGGAAAGGTTGGTGAGGTGAACAACTGGGAATGCCTAAATTCGAAATATTCGGGGAAGCAGGAGTTGAGGTGCGGAAAACCAAATGGGTGGTTGCGAATGGCATTGGAAATGGGATGGTAAAAATCGAGTGGGGAGAGTTGGGAGTGAAAAAAGGGAGGGGAAAAACCAAGAGAAAAGCTGCACAAGAGGTATGGGAACAGAAGAGATTGAGGGGAATAAGATGACGGAGGGAAGGAGTGCAGGAAGGTGGAACAAAGAGGAAAAAAGGCATGATGGGAAGGAAAGGTAACAAGAGGGGGTGAACTGGAAGGGGAGGGGGGATTGGTGATGGGGTAAGTTGACAGAGGTTTGGAAGAGGAGTCGCCAAAGAGAAGGGAAATGTGAGGAGGTAGAGAATGGAGATTAGAGTGAGAGAAAGAGGGGAATTGGAGTTCGCGTGGTAATGGAGGCGGAGGAAAAACTTTTATTGTTGCCCGGTAAGGAGTTAGGAGTAGGAGAGGTGGGAGTCCCCTCCAATTCCCCCTCAGCCATAAGCCAGGAGTCCTTGGTCTCTGGCGGCGGCTTCGGCCATCCGGACTACTTGTAGCTGGATGTCAGCTTTCGAGCTGAGCAAGGCTGCCTCCCACTGCTCGGGTGTGTTTATAATGAGTGTTCTCTGACCACTTTTATCTGAGTGAGTGTAAGGAGGGCTAATAGTCCTCGAAAATTTCATCAGGCTAAAGGAGTTAAAGGAATGCTCAATCGCCAATTTCGAACAATCGAGTTTTGTTTCTTGCACTCGTAGGGAATATGCCCCATTAATGGTGTTGTGTATCCTGCAAATGTTTTGTTTCGCTGTCCAACCGTGTTCACTCCTTGGATGCGGGGCAATTTTTTTCAAGCATTGCATAGCATCGCAATGCCAGCGACGACTAGGCCGGAATTACCCCTAATCAAAAAACACAAAAAGTTTACATAATGACACAAACGTAGTGAATTTCACATTCCAGCTTCTCCGTGCAGCAGAATGTTCGACAGATTACCATTACCTCTGGACTTTTCTCAAGAATTTGTTGGTCACAAACGACACTTCATCCACTGTGTTTACACTGTTCCATACACTAACTAATAAAGCAGAAGGAATGTCTTCCACTATCATTAAACTGGTACAGAGCATACGTCTGCTTCGTTTCGCCCTGGTGGCTCCTTGTAAAGATTCGTTGTTTTGTCGGTGCTAAAATAAACGTAGTCGGTATTGCACTAGTGGAAAAGGATTATTCCCGTTAACGTTTCTTTGTATTTCCATTTGCTAAGCGCTACAGGATAGGGACTGGTTGCAGTGCACCTAAAACTGATGGCGTTCAGTGTCTTGTTTCTAGAATGACGTGAACTGCACCGAAACTCCCTTACCTCAGAAAATAAGCAAATGCTTCGAATCGTTTCAGTACTGCACTTTTCCGCTGAAATATCATTTGACAATTCAGAATACCTGACTAGGGGCCACCAAGTTGTCGGTTACATCGATCGATGATACCTAATCGCCACTGGGCTGATCTGTATGTGAAATGCTCAAAGAAAATAGGGCTAAGTGTGATCACGAAGTTTCATTCTTGGGGCACAAAAATGAACGTCGCTCTCTAATTAGAAAGACGGTTAAAACGCGACGCCTTCACCTTTCAAACGAGAGCCAAGAGGCGCAACTCCAAGCCGCTTCGACCGTGTCGATATGGCGCAGTCAGATAAATGTTGGCTTCATAACGCGCATGGCCGCGGTTCAATTTCGACCACGGGAATCGTTTTTTTTCTTTTTGAAGCGCTTACAAGGCAAGTCGGATTTTCTTCAGTGCAGTTTGGGCATAAAGATGGACAGCATTTGGGATCGAGGCATAGGAAGTTTCGCTTTAAAAACATACATTCGCCTAATCTGCGGCTATTTCTCATAGACGAACGAATTTCTGTTTTTATCTCTTGCAGTTGGAAGATCGCCGGCAATTTCAGCGTGAAAGGGATAGAGAATAAACAGCTAATCAAGCAAACTGTGGCTGTTGATTCGTCCTTCGCGTGGAAGAGTTGCCTAGCCCGGGTGCCCTTGGAGCGTCCCTGCAGACACAGCACGTGTTGCCAGAGGTATGTAGTGAACATGGTTAAAGCTGATAGAAGGCCATCCCACCGCTCGGGAGAATGGTTGGGGATAGCGGTTAGAGACGATGTGGAGTGGCAAGGACAAGTTATGTGGCAAGTGGTATTACGACACGGCAATTGCAGTTTATCGTCTATATAGGTTGGGGAGATTGAGTGGATGTTGGGTACGTTGTACTGAGATTTTCACGTGCTACGCGCATTTGAATACTTCATCTTTGGTTAATCGAGGATGGGGTGGAGGCAGGGTGACGCGAAGGTTTCAAGCCCCTATTGTAGTAGTAGCTCACTAACCAGCTCAGGGATGCTGGTATGATCTAATATTTTTGGGCATAGTGTTTTGGACGTAGTTTTCTGGCATGTCATCTTCATTTCGCGCCATCAGAAGTGTCAGCAGCCCGATCCTGCAGAAAATAACGTTCGCAAGGGGTGATTCAGCCACCAATAGTTTCAACAAGCAACTGAATAACCATCAAGATTTGATATCGATCTGGAAAGCACTTAGCCTAGAACTTTTTTGTCAATTCTCCGCATAGGTGTACGTCCGCACGGTGTTTGACGGTGTAATGAGCTTTTTTCGCCAGATATTGCCTTACGGCAAAAGTGGAACTCTTCAAAGGTAGAGCACTGCACCCGTTTCACGCAAAAATGCGGGAAGACACCAGTGATGCAACTTCCATATCCACATCTGACTCTCCGGGAGTCTCCCGGAATGGAGCCCTGTACGTCGGAGGTGTTGCATACGGGCATTTCCAAGTGTTCGGCAGATCCACAACACGTGTTTATCGTCAGCTTCAGACGCAGAGAACGCAACCAGGGCCACGTGTCCACAAACTGGTGAATACTTATACACCAGGAAACATGAGACCTGGGAAAACGAGATTACTTCCGCCTTAGAACCATTGGAGCCTTCGTCAAGCTCAGATTTTTCAGACTGGTGAACACATGTGTTTTTTCAATCTTGAAAAGGGGTTTGCGCGAGACCATAGTCCCGCACATACACAGGCATAAACATATGTACCTGCGTAGGTAATTTCGAAGTTCTCTAGTTACATACCACGAAATAAGAAAGGTTATCACAAATACATTCAAGTTATACACCAAGATAGCGAAGGCGGTGGTGCTGATGTTTCAAGCTAATTGCTTGTTGCTACAGGTTAAATCCAGAAGATGCATCGTTTCCTTGGTACAAATCTTCTTTTCGTAGAAAAGCTAGCGTCACCTTGGGTTCAGCTATTAGGCCCTACGCTCCTCCCGTGCGAGCTGCGGTTAACTTGTGGGCAAGTGACGACACCTGCTCGCATTCGCGAAATTTCCCTGCGCATGGCAAGAAGAACGCCCCTCGGCGGCAAGAAAATCTGAGCACAATAGATACATTCGCTTGTCTTTCACTGTTACCAAAGTTTTTCTTATCCTGTTTCTAAGTAATTTCATGTTTCCATAAAAGTGTGATATTGTGGAATATGCAAAACGTACATTTGTGGCCTGTCAACTACGGTGCTTATGTGTGAGCATCGTCTGAAGTGGTGAACATTGCAGGTGAGGGCCTGGAAGAAGCGCATGTACCACTTGGTAAGGAGGAGTACAATACTCATCAAACTGCAGGGGTACGCCATGGCAAAGGCGACTGAGCTTGAATAAATGATATCAAGTGATTGCTAGCTAAACGAAATAGAGCATGTGGCCTGCATCTTTGGGGAAACCTGCTCCATATCTTCGCCATATCTTGAAGGAGGAGAAAACGCTTGATAAAATTCGGGTGTCAGCGCGGGAAATTGTAGCTTTGTCACGAATCTACCAGATACTTCTGGGAGCCCGAATTATTTTCCCAACTGCTGCGTTTTATGAGAGCTTCCACAAATCATCTTACGGCATTACCTGGGCATGAAATGGGCGTGCGATAAGAATAAAATAGGCAGGTCCCAAAACTGTTTTGATCATGTATGTTGTTGGGGAATCAGTTCGTTGTTTATTGTGGACGTTTTCTAACCAGCATAACAATGCTATATATAGATATAAACTCTGGGTTCCCGAAGAAACAAAAGAAGTGGGCCATGACGAGGACCTTGTGTCCGTGAGGCGAAGTCCGGGGACGCCCGGAGCGCGGGCTCTAGTAAGCGAGGTGCACGAGGAGTAGTCTTTGTAGGGTGGGCCAGATCTTTACCAAATGCTTTGCTGTAGCCTGCTAAACAGGAGCGGGACAGAAGGGGCACATCTATTCAAACGGGGCATGGTACTGCGCTGGCTAGGTCCTGGTCAGAGGCGGCGTGAGGGCCATCCCCGAGGGAAGTTGTTGGAGTAGGACCTCATCCAATCGGGACAACCCGCCAGGGAGATCCGTACCGCGCAGAAATATGAGTGCGCGTTTGGTGCGCCGAAGACGTTCTTTTGCACTGACGAAAATTAATATATGCTTTACAATTAAGCTAAAATATCTTGTGAAGGAAGATATAAGCCCTGTATAACTTGCATTTGCTTTTGCCGGCCTCTGCCAATCGCAGAGCTGTCTCGTATGACATTATAGGCTCTGTTGCGGGAAATGAGCTTGTGAGTCGCATGGCCATTGCCCTTTTTTCTAATTATGAAGCTTATTTGAGTGAAGTGTACTTTAAAAGTGCTGTCAGTATGATTCTAACGAGGGAATGTTTTGAATGAACTAATGTCGTGTTTTGTATTCATGGCTCCTTTGAGGATGAAGAGCAGATACGGGTTTTTTTATTCTTTTTGCTCTCCCCATACAACAAAAGCCTTGAAATCACTCTCCGTCAACTTCAAACCCGGACCTTCCTTCATAATACACTTTGGCATTTGGTCTTCCCCACCTCACACTCACCACAGTGCAAGTTTTGTCCCCAAAGGGGTACTCTATATCACATAGTATGTAACTGCTCCCACACGCCCGACCTCCACCCAATCCCCACCCCTCCCCTTCACAGTGGGCGGCGCAGCTGTCCAGCTCTGAACTCGGCTCCCAGCTTAACCTGGTGAAACGGGCCCGGACTGCCAGCAAGAGCCAGGGACTCCTGGACTAAGGAGTCTCCCCACTGGTCTGCCTTCACAAACGGAGTCGGATTGGGCCTCAATAAAAGTTTTACCCTCCTCCTCCTCTCACCATGCACTTCTTTCTGTATCTGTTCAAGATAATGGACGGTTTGATTAGATTAGTGAACGCGCTTCCTCAAGTGCCTCTTAAGACAAAGAGTGTTGGGCTTTTTCACCTCACTGATTATTCGCGTTTATGTTCATTCGACCGCTAGTCGTTTCGCTTGTTTGGTGGCTTGCTTTGATTACGCATCGTTACCTCGAACAACCTCAGTCATGAGTGCCCGTTCTGGGGCATATGATGGAGGCGAAAAGCGAAAACGCCAGTGTGTTCGAGATTTCGACGCACGTTAAAAATCCCGAAGTGGTCAAACTTAATCCGGAGCCCTCCACTACGGCGCGCCTAATCGTCTGTGTAGTCTCTGTGCGTTAAACCCAACAAATCAAAGACCCGTCTTGGGCAAACGCGTGCAGCCTTAGAGGACAGCGATGGTCCCTAAACGCCACGCACGTGTATCTTCGTTCCCACACATTGACGTGGTAATTTGTCATCACACACATTCCAGTTGTGGCGATGTCTGGTTTAAAAATGAATTGGTGATACAGTGGAACACCTCCAAGGATAAGATCTCGTCCCTGTCCCTCCCTAACTTCAGGCTCCGCCCGATGACCACGCCTTCATACCTCTCCAAAAAGTTCGCAGGGTGGTTCCACGCCTCTCAGAAAACGTTAACTGGACAATTTTTACCCTTTATTTTTCTTAGACAGCTTAAAGTGGGAGCCAAGGCTATAGGCGGGCATCGCCTGGCGGGACCCCGGCCCCCTTACAGGTTTCACAGTTTCACACAAAGGATCTAGATTCAATCAGCTGGGTCACGGCAAAACGAGATAGAAAACAGCAACAGGAATTCAATTTAACAAAATAGTAAAACACATAACACAGGTTCATGCATTAAAACAAAAATGAAGCACAATACTACTACAATATATCCACGTGCATAGATGAAGCGTTTCAGGGGTGTATCTATCTGTGTAACATGTTATAATAGCAAACATTAAGTAAGCATACATCGCACAAATGTTAATGGGGCGTAGAGTGTACAGAAGGGAATAGACAGGTATTTCTAACAATGGGCCCAGTGAATTTGTTTATAGCATGAGTAATATATCATACATATAAGTTGAATATTCAAACACACAATACAACGTTCTTGGTGATCAAAAAATATTAAAGAAACAATATTTCACAAGAATCAAAAATCCCCAGTTTAGAGAATTGATGTACCATTACGGACCAGAAATTTTCTGCATTCGCTTTTGAATGGGGCAAATGGTCTTAGGATATTTATTTTCATATCACTGCTATTTAATATTTTTGTATCCTGATAAGGAATAGCCTGTTTACCATAATTAGTGTGAATTGTAGGTGGTGGAATTAAGGTCTTGCGTATTGGAAATGTGCTAGGTTTCGCCGTTAGTACGCTATGTAGGCGGTTCTTATAATCTGTTGTAAAAGTTTGAAGTAATAGATTTGATCAGCTTTAAGCATGTTATTCTTTATAAAGAGTAGGTCTCTCCTTAAATTTTGTTTGTTCCTCTGGTAGCATTTCTCTTCTGCAAAATAATCAGGTTATTGTAGTTATAAGCCGTCGTGGCTCCCCATATTAATATGCCATAACTCAGTCTGGAATAGAAAAGACAATAGAGTGTTTGTTTTAGCGAGGTGGTTATAAGATTTTGAACTCGGTATATGCTTCCTGTTACTCGTGACAACTCAGCTGTAGGTTTGTTGACGTGAAACGACCACGAAAGCTCCTCAGAAAACCAAACACCAAGAAATTCTTGTTGAGCCACTTGTTCCAATAAGTTACCTTCATACGTTAGTTTAATTGCACTGGTATTTCGTTTACTTCCTGGCTTAAATACGATGTACTGTCTTAAGCCTTAAATGATTGGTTTCTACCACTGCGATAGCTTCATGAGGTACACGTTAACTGATTGTTGCATGCATTCTACAGATTTTCCAGTAAAAAATACATTTGTGTCGTCGGCGTACATAGTCAATTCGGAAGAACCAGGAATTTTTGTATTATTGTTGATGTATATCAGAAATAATAGCGGCCATAAAATAGAGCCCTCGGGGACGCCATACTGAATCCTCAATTGAATGGATGAGAGACCGTTGACAGAAACGCACTGATACCTATTTGTCAAATAATTTTTCATGGAGTTTACCGCTACACCTCGTATGCCATACATTTCAAGTTTTTCAATTAGTATGTGATGCTGCACGGTATCGAGCGCTTTTCGTAGATCTAGGAATAGCCCACGTGTAAGTAGTTTTGTTTTCAATGTTCTCTATATTTTTTTCTTTGATGTGAATTAGCGCCATTTCCGTGGATTTATGTTTTTAAAGGCATATCGCGCTGAAGTTATTGTTTCCATTTTCGAAAAAAAGATGTGAGTCTATCATTAATAATCCTTTCAAATACCTCTGAAAAGACCGGTAGGGCCGACATCGGTCGATAGTTGTTTATTTCCACCTCTCCTCCTCCTTTATAAACGGTGTTAACTTGCTACTTTTAGATCGTCGGGAAATTATCCTGTTTCAAGCATACTGCTTATTAGGTGTGACAATATTGGGCTGATAATTTGGGAAGTGTATTTGAGGGGCAAGGCCTTTATACCGTCATAACCAGCAGCTGAGCCATTGTCCACATTAGCGATTATTTTATGAATTTCATATGGCGTAGTCGGAATGAGCATAATCGACTTTGTTTGCGTACTGAATGGTTTGGGGTAATCAGCGCTCACGGCATTTCCTGTATATTTGCCTATGTTAATACAGTGGTAATTCATTGTGCCTGCATGTTCCTGTCCTTTGATACTAAATTTGGTTTAATTGCAGGCCCCCAAAGACGGTTAACGTCTGGTCTTGCCGTCAACAATATCTGGTAATGATCTATATCTATAAACATTATGTTGACTCGCCGTGCGTTGCTGAAGGCTCCTTTTTTCTCCTAGAATTCCCATTCCCACAAGGTGGCGCAGGGCACGCTCATTAAGCTAAACCACTGCAGTGATGCCGGAAAACATCCCTTATTGAAGACTGTTTAGAATGCCGTCTGACGATTCTATAAGCACTCTACTCTATGGATATCCACCGGCGTTTTGCATAAATTGCCTTGTCTGGAACTACATCGCTCTACCTAACGTAAAGTAACCCCTCCTAAACCACCTTAACATTACAAAATATGACCTAACGAATACAATTCGTTCAATTAAAACGCCGTAAATTTACCTAAACCATGAATATTATAATTTATTTTAAATGGGAAAAGAAGCTCGAGGCAACAGCCGTTCTTGATCAACCATCCTCGGGAACCAGTAGCTATAATAGAACGTTTACAGCACAACGACAGGCCCTTAGGGCGTGGCTATCCTAGTCCTACGTATTCGCGTGCCGTCGGCGGCACTCTAGACCGTGCGTAATTTGCAATTAGGAAAATGAACGATTCATCGCAACGAGCATTCCTGACTAAACGGAGCCGCTACGTGTTGTGTACACCTTCAACAACACGAGTCGCTTCGAACAAACCGATTTTCTTAAAGTAAGGGTTTGGTGTACTCATTAAAAAATTGTTCGGCACACGAAACTGGTTGCTATGCGCTCGATATCCCGTCAACAACGGCGTTGCTTCAAAAACAGCGGCTAAAACGTGGGCGAAGTGGAAGACCAACGCAAACGCTAAAGAACAACTACAAAAAGGGTATCGGAGTTGACAATGTATAGAGAATGCTTGTATTTGTCTGTTCTCGTTAGGTCATTCCTGCATTTTATAGCTACGCCTTTTGTGAAAGAAAGAGTGCCAGTACGGCTCAGTAGTAGCTAGGTTCAGGTGTATGTCCAGGTGCGCTTGTTGTTGTAACATCGCCGCATGTCTTGCCAACCGGGTCGTACTTGCATTGGACGGGGGTCAAGTATTGGAGGGCACAGTCTCCGCCATTGCGGCCGTAGAGGTTGGCGACTTGGTCGGCTCCGCTATCAGCGCCTCTGTCGGCCTCCTCGCGGCAGTTGCTCATGGCTTCGGCCCCTCGACGAGCTTCCTCCGAGTTTCCGCAATTTTTCATCGCCTGGTAGTTGCCAATGCAGTGGAAGTACCTGCAGAGGAAGGTCCAAGGGCCGGTACTTTAGACTGGAAATAGCGGGTGGCCCTTAAGGGGCCGTGAGGACGACATGTAACCTTGTTCATTTGAAAATGTGCTACCACTTGGTAATAAACTAAACTCCATTCTATCCCCGAGGGTCGTTTCTTAACCGAGAAAACACAAGACATATAGAGAAATCCGTCCTGCCCTGCGTATGTGTATACGACAGTATGACAGTATGTGTCTTATAGAATCTGTGGCACTAGATCATCCCTTGACAACACCTTTGAGGGCACCAAGGCGGACGTAATCGGTCTTATTAAGCAGACAATGAGCAAAAAGCAGGCCGGAAGCAAGCATCATCATCATCATCATACGCTTTATTGAAAATGGGGGGAAAGGGATTGAAAGGTGGAACTATGATTGGAATCCTATATCCAAAACCCCGGTGACAATAACCCGGTCTTGACTCTACGCATCAGTTCTAGTTTGTCCTGTAAAGCGTGGCTTGCCGGGGGCCGCTCTCTGAAGTTTACATTGAGGAGTGTACGTTGTTCTGTCTGCCACTATAATGGGGCAGTTCCATGTAGCGTAGAAAAGAGTGGTCTTGTCATTGCTTTTGAAGGCACTTATTTTCATTCAAAAATACAATGAGGAACGCAAACAGGCAAGCCACTAGTGGGTCATGACAATACTTCTGCCCAATCCCCCGGTAAGGTTCGAGTTAAAATGACAGTAGGACTGACGACATCTTTCAACTTCTGCGAGGGATGAACCGCTAATGTTTTTTTATCGGCGGCCTATAATTTTGCAATTTCTGGCTGCAGTTGAAGCGTGTCACATAGAATACTACGAATTGTGTTTCCGTCTTTCAGAATTCTTGCTAGTCTAAAATTAAATTAAAAGCCACTAGGTGTGGTTCTGATCAGCAAACAAGTTTTGGTCGCGTTGTTAAGACTCCAATGCTGAAACCGTGAGGGTTGCACGGTTCGCTACCCGGTATTTATATGTTTTATCTTTCCAGTTACTGATTGATTGATTGTAGTGTATAACGCGCCGACGCAACGCAGGCGATGAGGCACGCCGTAGTGGAGGGCTGCGGATTAATTTTGACCACCTGGGGATCTTTAACGTGGGCCGGCCGAAATCTCATACACACGGGCGTTTTTGCTTTTTACCTGCATCAGAAAAGCGACCGCCGCGGTCGGGAATTGACCCCGCGACCTCGTGCGCAGCAGCGCAACCTCCTAGCCACTCAGCCACCGCGGCGGTTCTTTCCAGTTACTGCTGAAGGGATCTACTCATGTTGGGACCCCAGAAAATGCTTGCCGCGTATCTCTTACTTCGCTGCAAACATCATCGCCGAAACACGATAGTCCAGCGCCGCCGCTGCCACGTAAACGCTTCTCTTATCCCACCCCCTCCCCAGTTGTCACGCTTTTCGCCTTCCCTCTCGCTGCTCCCACGATAAACACGGCGGAGCTTTGCTCCAGTGAAGTCAACATTAGCAATGTAGAGATCGTAAAACGTTTATTAGAGTGTAAGAGAATGGGGTAATGGAGAAGGGCAATCTTCCGCTATCGCTCCATCTGGCGGAAGCCTTCGTCGCTATGGGACCTCTTGTAATGCCGCAACAATGCGTCAGTCAATCAAAAATAAATAAATAACATAAGAAAACTTTATTACAGAAGGTGGACGCGTCGGTCAGCATGGGGAAGAAAGGAAGGTGGGGGAGAATTTAAAGGTTACGAGAGGCGGTCGACGCCTGAGGAGCGCGCGAACTCCTACAGAGAAAGCAGCGTCTGCCGGGCAGTGGTGGGTTGCAGCGATGTAATAAATAAATAAATAAATAATAAAAATGAATAAATGAATAAAAATCCATCCATGTGTCCGTCCGTCCGTCCGTCTATCTGTCCATCCATCCATCCATCCACCAACCCACCCACCCATCCATCCATCCACCCACCCACCCACCCACCCATCCATCCATCCATCCATCCATCCATCCATCCATCCATCCATCCATCCAACCACCCACCCACCCACCCACCCATCCATCCATCCACCCACCCGCCCACCCACCTATCCATCCATCCATCCATCCATCCATTCATCCACCCACCCACCCACCCATCCATCCATCCATCCATCCATCCATCCATCCATCCATCCATCCATCCATCCATCCATCCATTCATCCATCCATCCATCCGTCCGTCCATCCATCCGTCTGTCCGTCCGTCCGTCCATCCGCCCGCCCGTCCATCCATCCATCCATCCATCCATCCATCCATCCATCCATCCATCCATCCATCCATCCATCCATCCATCCGTCCATCCGTCCGTCCATCCATCCGTCTGTCCGTCCGTCCGTCCATCCGCCCGCCCGTCCATCCATCCATCCATCCATCCATCCATCCATCCATCCATCCATCCATCCATCCATCCATCCATCCATCCATCAATAAAGTTACAGTCGTGCAAAATATCGCTTTAAGTGCATGAGAAGAAACTTTACACAAAAATCACCCCCAAAAATCTGCATAAATACAGAGTTATCTACTAATGCGTAGCATTCTTATGCCATTTGTCGTGAGTGTGAGTTTTAAGTGCGAATGCACTTCTTAAGCGAGCCTGAAGCGTCCGCCGCCGTCCGCATAGCAACAGCTGCGGGTGCGCGCGCTCCTCGTCTTCCTTGGCAACGGGGGGAGATGGGCGCGCGCTGCCTGGCCGCTGACATGACACATACCCACGTGGGGGATTGGCCAGGAATCTCCTCGTCTTCCTTGGCAACGGGGGGAGATGGGCGCGCGCTGCCTGGTCGCTGACATGGCACATACCCACGTGGGGGATTGGCCAAGAATCGGGCGTGAGAAGGGCTAATGCACCCGCTTAAAGGAGTACTGACACGAAATTTTAAAGCTGAGATCCGCTCTAGCAATCAAGTACAACGACAACACAAATAGGTGTCTGTGAATAAATGCATCTTTCTTTCTTTGTAGTTGTGTGTGTGTGTGTGTGATCTCTCTTTCGCGAACATTACCGAACCGCGCAAATTCAACTCGTGCATTCGCACTTTCACATTCTTCCCCTCGGGGAAATGCGGGGAATTTTTTTTTAAAGACAAAGCCGTCGGTTTTTCTAAGTACTGTCTGACCAATTATCTCCATTATGCTGTTATAACAATTACAAGTGGAACTTTCACGAAATCTGCTTTACTGTGGAAATGCCATGCGTTATACGTTTTGAGATTTCGCGTAATTTTGTAACATTTGTTTTATTTTTGTAGTTTTTCAAAATGTCTCCCGACCGGTTATCTCCATTTACCTTATTATAACGATTACATTGGGAACTTTTCCGCAATCCCCATTATTGTGGAAATGCAGGGCATTACACGGTTCGCCAGTTTCCCTAATTATTTTATATTTTTCCTATTTTTCATTTTTCCAAAATTTTGTTCGACCAATTATCTCAGTTTACGGTAGTATAACGATTTCAGGTGGAACTTTTGTGAAATCTGCCTTATTGTGGAAATGCCATGCGTTATACGTTATGCAATTTTCTGTAGTTCCTTTGTATTTTTCTCATTTTTTAGTTTTTAAAATTTCGTCCAATCGATAACAATTACATTTGGAACTTTCCCGAAATCTGCATAATTGCGGAAATGCAGAGAGTTTCACGGTTCGGCAGTTTCCTTAATCATTTTGTGTTTTTATTCTTTTATTCTTTTTTTATTTTTTCAGAATTTTCTTCGACCAATTATCTCCATTTACGGTATTATAACTATTGCACGTGGAACTTTCGCGAAATCTGCAATATTGTGGAAATGCTACGAGGTATACGTTTTGCCATTTTCAGTTATTTTTAAAGATTTCTCGTATTTTTTTACTTTTGCGAAACTTCGTACCATCAGTTATCTCCATTTACGGTACTATAGTGGTTACAGGTTGTACTTCCACGATATCTGCAGTATTGTGGAAATTCAGCGCCTTACACGGTCCTGGCTTTGGGGTTACTCGTCAAAGAAGGCTACGCATTAAAACTATGGCCAGTTTTCCGAATTGTTTTACAGGGTTTATGTTACAGTCGACTTTTTGCTGTCGGCGAAATACCACGATGCTGCAATAGTTTTCTTTACTACGTTTTGAGCGGTCAAAATTTCGAGCGAGAAAGCAAGGCGGGACCATAGCGGCAGCTTACTTGTCGCACTTTTTGCAATTGGCCGCCCTCATCTCTTGGTACGCGTCCCACAGCTGCCTGGCAGCGCAGAGGGCACCAACGGAGGCGAACGCTGGAGAGTTTTTCCCCACGCAGCCAACCATGGAGAAGAAACTGGAGCGGCGTTGTCGGCGGGCTCCTAAGGCCGATGACAGCAGGCAGGCCAGCAGCAGTGCGCAATACATCTTGGGACCTAGCATTTCTTCCTAAAAGAGCGCCGCCGAAGCTCCGAAGCCGTCGTTGCTCGACTCAAACGGGCTGCTGCGAAGCGTGCTCGAATGTGGTCTCTCTACCGGTCCCTCAGATCTCGGCGAGAGCTCAAGATAAACGCCGATATGCGCTGCCACCGGCATAAGTAGTCGGAGAACACTCTATATTAGATAAGCGGAAGCACAGTAACATAAACACGGAGTGCTCAGACAGTCAAGGTCGGGAACGAGATGAGGGGTGTGTTTGTTTCCCTGATGACGTTGACGTTGTTTTAGGGCAAAGCCCCTTAGGGGTTCGGGCTGTTGGCGTCTCCTGTTGTCGTCGTAATCGTCGTCTCATGGAGTCACGGTACTAAAACACCGGCACAGTCGTGTACACCTTGCGCTGGAGCACGTAGTACAGCGCACTAAAAAAACATCGGAGACTCGTTTACGACTCGCGCTAGAGAGCTTCGTGCTTCAAAGACAAGAGACTTTTACAGCAAAGCTGTATACCTGTACCCCCCAATGGTTTCATCTCCGTTGGCAAAAACGACAAGGCACCAAGAATATTCTTATACACTGCTTGTTGGCCCCTTCCCGGGTTTAACGTTAGCGGAGATGTCCGGTGATTTTTTTCTCTGGTGCCCACTTCAAGATATGGTACTTTTTGCTGAGATAGGGAGGCGGCTTTCTCGAGAGGTCCTTCAGACAACGCGTTTAAATTTAGTGGATCCCATCGAATGATTGTGTTGGCGCGGTTGTCTCTGGAGTATCATGGCCAGGCAAGCGGTTTCCTTTGATGTCTGCCTACTTAGCTCAAAGTGCGCGTATCACGAGTTATTTTTCAGGAAAGATGCGGGCAGGGGTCTCATATCAGGTCACCGATCTTTCACAAGTGCCACGCGCCACTTCATTCGCATATACCCACCTGGAAATTTATTTTTGGAGCCTTGGTTCAGTCGTCGCCATGCCTGGTTGAGTAAAAAGGCTTTCGAGCTACCCCTGTTCTTTCTCACGAATGACAACTTTCAGAGACGCGTGACAGCAGCAGGTATAGTCTGAAGTAGTGTGACTATACTCAGTTACAACTCAAGAACAGCAGAACCTCATGTAGTGTATCACTCCGCCAAAGCGCCGGACCCGTGACGTCAGTGCGCGCGCGTTTTGAAAGGGGTTTGGTATGAATGCGTGATATCGTCTGCCTTGTCTCGAGCAGTTTGTTTGTCGTCACTGCAGCCGTTTATAAGAACGCCATGTTCAAAGTATTCCCAGTAACGCCCTACTTGCGCAGCGCGGAGAAACATCCGGCTACGGTGATAAGGCACAGCGGCAACTTCCGGTGCCGTTCTTAAGTTGTCACCGAGTATAGTTAAGATACAGAGTACCGCCACAGAGGAACGCAAGTGAGCAACGGCGGCCATTTTGGTGTTTATCAGTGTTACCATCTTGCCGCTTCTGCGGCCTCACCGTTAACTATGACGAGGTGATTTATAAACAACACTGCCGAAGACGCAGAAACACGGCATCTTCGGAAACACTTCTGTAGCCGAAATGCTGCGAAGCGCGTTATCTGATTCGCGCTCAGAACGACGCCAGTCGCGCCTAGCCACAGAGCAGGGAGGAAAAGCCAAGACTACCATAATTCTTGGATAAAACCAGCGCGAACTTAGACAAAGACGAAGGAAGTGCAACACAAGGACAGCCGCTCGGCTTGCACTTCGTTCGTCTTTGTCTGAGTTCGCGCTGGTTTTATCCAAGAATGTCTTTACAACTAGCTCAGCTTGCAACACTACCATAATTGACCGACAGAAACGTATAAACAACAAAACGGCGGTGCCCGTGAACCGTCGCAGTGTAAACAAGTTTTATTTATTTTATTTATTTAGAGATACCGCCAATTTCGTGAGAGATAATAGCAGGTGGGCAAAAAAAAGTACATTGAAGTGTAAAAAATGTGCCACAGATGTGATAGTCAGTACTAAATGCATAGCAATACAGCGCACAATAATAATGTATAATAACAGAACGATTTCAGTTATCATGGTGTGCATCTTACTGGCATTAATACACTCTGACATTACTAAAGCAAACTCACACAGTTTCATGTCTGAAAAGGTTTACATTTGGTTGATCCTTTCAGCAAAAAATACAGGCATAAAAGCAATCGAACTGTAAAATATTCAGAGTAATACATACAAACAGACGATGATGGCAGTTTATAACACGGGTAGCGCCACATGGTTAGAGCTAAAAAAATTAACTTTGCACCATTTACTTTTCTACAAGTCTTAAAAAAGTTGTCATTGAAGTGGCACTCGTGATGAATGGGCTTAGTTTGTTCCATTCTCTTATCGCTAGAGGGAAAAAGGAGTTCCTGAGACAGTTAGTGCGGCAAGGGAATTCAGTGAGTGTAAAAGAGTGCTTATTACGCGTCGGTCATGTCTGTACGACCGAGATGAGGTTTGTGGTACTAATGTTCATCTGATTATGAATCAATTGGAACAGGAACTTTAAACGAGCTCGAGGTCACGGGTTCGATTCCCGGCCGCGGCGGCCGCTTTTCTGATGGAGGCGAGAAGCAAAAACGCCCGTGTGTACGAGATTTCGGAGCACGATAAAGATCCCCAGGTGGTCAAAATTAATCCGGAGCCCTCCACTACGGCGCGCCCCATCGCCTGCGTTGCGTCGGCGCGTTAAACCCCACAATCAAATCAATCAAGGAACTTCGAACGCGCTAATTTCGCCCTATTTTTCACGGTCAACAACTCACCTTTTTTTAATAACTCGGAACGTGACTCTGTTATTTTGTATTTGATGAATATAAACCTAACCGCTTTCCGTTGTATTGCTTCGACTTTGTTAATATGCACTCTTTCGGAAGGGAACCAGACGATGTTTGCGTACTCTAAGATTGTTTTGACGAGTGTTTCACGTAAGCAGCTTTGTCTCAGCTGGCGCGAGATGCAGGCGGCGCCTGGTAAAAAATAGCCGTTTCAGAGCGGATGATGTAACGTTGTTGATATGGGATCGCCACCTAAGATCATGCGTTATCGTGATCCCTAAGTATTTATACTCTGTCACCCTGGTAAGGGGCGTGTCGTTTATCGTGTGCGAAAATTCAGAAATACATTTTTTTTGGTCATGTGATGCGAACTCACGAATGATCACGGCAGTGACGTGGAACAATAGGAGGACAGAGTGCCGATACTCTGTAGCCTTATCTAGTGGCACTAGTCTGAAGTGCAGGCGACAGGAAGGAATGCAGAGTAAAATGACGTGATGAAGGGGGATACCTTAAATAAAGGCAACATATTCAGTTTGGTGCCGCGGGAAATGCGAGTGGCGACATGGGAAACAATGAAGGTTTCGCTGCCTTTAGCGAGCAAATTTTGTCGGCAGCTCGACAAAAACCGATGCAGGACATCCACTTTCGTTATAGGGTATCCATCGAAACAAATCAAAGCCGGCTAAAAGAAAGGACGTACGGAAGGGTTCTCCAAAAAAGCCGAAGAAACTTTTATGCTCAGCGATTCAAAGCCCGAGAGAGTATCTCATGGGGGGCTTCATAGGTCACTTTGCGCGCACTTTTTTAAACTCTGCGTTGTGGTACAGCGGAGCTCATTCAAATTAAACGAGAGGAATGGTCGAAAGCATACTTCGTAATATTGGAGGAAACAAAATGCAACGCTTTGCTTTTCACCCACCTTCTCGGGGACTCTTTAACCGTTAACGCGCTAGCATATTAACAGGCATATTAACGGCTATGAAACTGAAAGAAAACGTCGTTATGAAAGAAAAAAAGGCTTAAAATGCAATGCTATAGACCCCTAAAACAGAGAAAAAGCCCTAGACTCCTCTAATCCTTCAATTTCCGACCGTACTCTACCAACTATACTAAAAGTTGTTGGAGTATTTTAAAAAAATGAGCGCATAAGAATCTGCCACCGCATGACATCGAAAACACAAATAATATATAGAATCCGTAACTGGGGTGCACGTGCATAATGCACCATGCCTGTTTATGTTTCCTCCATACCATTCTGCGCATCTTCATTTGATTCGCAGCCTCTGTCTGCATGAAGTTTGGTTTTACGGAGTGCTGACCCGCATAAAGTTTTCGTTCCTTTAGAATTACTAGTTTCGTCCGCATTTGTCTTAAATACGGGTTCTCGACTAATCCTGAGTGCGCCACAGAGCAAGCAGTGAAGGGTCAATCGAAGCTGTAAAGCCATAAACAGAACAAACTTCGGCTCCCAGCTTTGGGACACTAAATTCAGTAAATTAGCACATGCTTCCAAGCTTAGAACATGCAGGGCACAAGCGAGCTGAAAGACGAGGCTTTCCTCGAAGCTGACAGCATCACCCATACCCAGCTTTCTCGCTCAAAATTACAACCTCTCGGGAACCTATAAAAACCACTTTAGGAAAATGATAGTTGGCATAAAGCTAGAAGTCAACGTGAAGATTAAAACGCTAAAAAACATTCCAGGTTTCTGAATATTTTTTTGTGTAATTCGCTGTCAAATCTAACTGCCCATGCATTTCTGTGGGATAGTTCCCATAGCTCAGGAACCCAGTCGCGCAACGTGCGCGAATTGAAACTGTGCACAAAGCAAGTATTCACCCCAAATATTAGCTGTGCAAAAGAACGTTTCCTTTCGCTAAAAATTGCAGAGTAATCACTGTTGAAAGGACTGCCATGAGCGGGAAAGCTGCACATGCCTTTTAACTCCCGCGAGGAGCTCCGATTGCTGCAGCCTTGCGTCTTCTCAGAAGGAGTAAACTGCGCTAAGGAAGACGCTACACAGAGAGAGGTACGCAAAGACAGGCGCAGACTTGCAACTAACGATGCCGTTAGTGAGAGGTTGCAAGTCTGCGCCTGTTTCTGTGTACCTCTCTCTGTGTAACGTCTTCGTTAGCGCAGTTTACCCCTTCTGAGAAGACGCACCAACTCGCCCAACAACAAGTACTCAGCCTTGCGTCTGCAGACATTATCTGATTTTTTTTTTCTACATATGAGCACGGGGAAGTGTGAACACTACAATGTAAAATGGTTCACACCCGCACGGCCTAGCAATAACACGAGAAACCAGCCTTTTATATGGCTTAAAGAAAAATTACACCTTTGAACCTTAAAAAACAAAAAAAAACATCTGTTGGCAGGGCATTTTGTTCATTACATTCCCTCGAAAAGGGTGTTAATTTTGTGTATTTGCTGTGATGTAAGGGCGTGAGTTACAGACAAAAATTGCCTTCAGATGTAAATTATTCTAAATTGTGGGACACCAGAAACAGAGTGTGAAGCCAGTACTTACAATGCGTGTGCATTTCAAGTGAGTGGCCGCAAGCCTACAAAATGGACCAAACGTGGCCGAAGTTTAGGGCTATTGATCAGACCAAAGTGCTGGCTTTTGCTGGAATGCAAATGCTTACACTCGCCTAAGGTTTTTACTCTTGCAGACACATAAGGTAAAGCGTGTTATGCGGCAACTTTTTGTACGTTTATGAAACATGCATTTCGAAAAGTTTCTAAGCATGCAAAATCAACAAGTAAAAGGTTCTCGTTCTGCAAAGTTTTATCCCCTCTCTTACGTCTTTATGCAACGAGTCTGTCAAAAATGTGTTCCGTGAAATACAGGGATATATCGTGTTTCGTGGAATACCGGGATATATCGAATGCGTGTTTAAACACCCAGACATTACAACTGCGATTACTACAATAAAAAAAAATTCTGAAGACGCACGTGGCGTTAGTAAGAGGTCGCTGCCCTGATATAAGAACGCTGCCCGTATCTTGCCTGAAACGTAACTCGCGATGCCAGCCGTTCTATGTAAGGAGGCAACCCTCAAAGCAAGCTGGTCGCCAAGCCAACAAACGTCAAAACAAACCGTGCGAACACAACCATTCGGTGAGACCTACAAGCTCCCAAAGCGTCGTCTCGAGGGTCACTTGAGAAAGCCGCCTCCTTAATCTGAGAAAAGCATCCTTATCTTGAAAGTGCACTTTATAGAAAAACAACTTGGTGAGAAAAAAAACTAGACTGGAAGCTCCAGGTGTTATCTTCGACTGTTTGAGTTCTAGGCATTTATTTC
The DNA here is from genome assembly GCF_048455015.1 of Haemaphysalis longicornis. Classification (NCBI taxonomy): domain Eukaryota; kingdom Metazoa; phylum Arthropoda; class Arachnida; order Ixodida; family Ixodidae; genus Haemaphysalis; species Haemaphysalis longicornis. The sequence continues at coordinate 105,714,233 of NW_027526204.1, read as the reverse complement.
CATCTTCTGCTTCATCTCATTCATTCTAAAATCTATACCGACTGTTTATGCTGGCGGGAGAAAGAATACATAGCCTTACCTTTCCCACAAGAATCCCCCTCTCCTCGCCTCAACCGAACCAGGAACTTCAGCTGAGTTCACTGAAAGAAATTGCAGACCGAAAAACAGGAAGCGCATATCGCTTCCTGCTTATCTCGAGCTCTCGCCGATAGCTGAGTGCCCAAGTAGAGGAACCAGATCCGAGAACGCTTTGCAGAAGTCCCTCTTAGAGGAGATACGACGCTTTCCGAGCATCGGCAGCGTTTCTTTAGCCAGAAATGCCAGGTCCCAATATGTATTGCGCACTGCTCCTGGCCTGCCTGCTGGCCCCGGCTTTTGGAGCCAGCCGCCAGCGCCGCACCAATGTCTTCGGCATGGCGGCATGTATGACGAGGAATGCCGCTGCATTGCTCTCCAGTGACGCCCTCTGCGCGGCGGGAAAACTGCAGTCTGCGTACGACGAGATGAGGTCGGCCAACTGCATCAACTGCGACAAGTAAGCTTCCGCTATGGTTAATGTTTCGCCACACAAGAAAGGCGATTCCAACTGAGGATCACTGGAGACAATAGACACTATTTTGTTTATATTTCGTGGAAGCACGGGGCAGTAACCTGGAGTTGGGCAATCAAGAAACTTTTTAGATGGATTTAGCCTGAAACAGTAATCATCCTTGACGCCAGCCTATACCTGGAGTGTCAGAACCTAGCCCTAATTTGGAATTGTGTAATGAGCACGTTAACAATCAACCTAGTCAAGCGATTCGCAACAATATCATTCTTTCGAGGAACGTTTACCACCCTTCGCGCTGTACAGTTAAAGGGGCCATGCAGACAAAATGCGTTTGTTTTATACGAACGTCTTCGCGTTTTATAGTGCCCCCAGCGCTTGTCCGGCAGCAAACGATGCTGTATTCACTGAGAAATTAATCAATTCTGTTAAAATATTGATTTTCCCGTCAAATCGCTTGTGTTTCCGTGACGTCTGCCATGAAGTCACAGCGGGAGGTATTCAAATGATATTCCAGTGCGTCATTAGGCTCTGCTGTCTTGCTTACCGTCAGTCCTCTCAGATGGCGCTACGCTACGGAGCCGCGACCGTCGTCCGCGGTTGCTTTATTTTGACTGTATTTGCACATGGCTTGTTTTTGTTACGGTAGGAAGTAATCGTTTCGTGAAATATGGGGTATGCTCGACAAACAGGGCCACGTAAAAGAACGTCGCTTGCGTCAATGTGCCAGTGTCGTGTAACACAACTCCAAAGCGGCGGACTGCTCTGCAGCTATGCGCCCAGTACCAACAGCAGTGCACATCGGGACTTCTAAGTTTACGTGTGTTGCCGTAACTTTCATTGTTTACCCCGCCGTTCTAGCTGCTATGAAGGGAATATGCATTACACTTAAGCGCAAATAGCTCCTTCGGTAAGCTTATGAGACCTGCTTAACTTGCGTTGGCTTTTGTCGGCCTAAGCCAATCGCAGAGCTGGGCATGTGACATCATAGGTTCTGTTGCGGGAAATGAGCTAGTGGGTCACATGGCCATTCTCTTCTTTCCTAATTATATAGCTTGTTTGAGCAAAGTGTGCGTTAAAAGTTGTGTCAGTATGATTCTAACGAGGAAATCTCTCGAATGAACTAAACTTGTGTTTTGTCTGCATGACCATTTTAAACTTGTAACGCTTTCCCATAGCTCTTGTTTTGTATGCAGCCTAAAAAGCGGCAGCTCGACACATGATTATCTTTCTTTGTCAAAGTGTTATGTAGCATGCCGGAAAGGTCTTATTCTAAGAAATGCTGCGCAGTACTACGCAGTAAAAAATTATTTAAACGTATTTCATAAGTTCATTAGTAGTATAAAAATGCCTTTAGCCCTCCATCCACTTTCTCAATGTTGGAGGGTACCAACATGCGTAGATCCTTTCTGCTGTGATTTGAAAGGTTAGACACTACCATGTACAGGCGAACGAATCAAGCAAGCCACACAGTTCCAACAATTGAATCGTAACTATGCTACCGCAACTCGTTTGCTGAGAAGAACCAAATTTAGGGGCATTTAGCTGTAGATCAGTACAAATACTGAAAGGCGGGAAAATAATTCATAGCATACTATGTGATGACTCTCTAGGGCACCCAGAAATGGCATGAATATATGCCGCTGATAGAAAACATATGGTATTCGTCCAGCGACAAAAGTGAAAGACGGCCTCAGGGGCATTCCCAGTTTTGGTGTAAACCTTAGCGGGGGTTTGACCAAAAGTATCGGTACGGCCGATTAGCCGCCTGCTTATTTGTGGCTTGCTTCGCTGATCCCTGTCTGCTTAATGGGATAGATTACTGGCTAAACTACTCTCCTGGTGACGCTATTGGCGGTGAGCGCGACCCCGGGCGGCGCCGCGAAGAACGTCTCCTTGGCGTCGGCTGAGGGATTCTCGCATTTGTCATCTGCTTCACTGGGGCTCGCTCTCCCGTCTATTTCTTTGCCCGCGGTTGACTTTAGTGCTTGTCCTCACCAGACTTTGCGGGTGCGCCACTTTTTACAATTATAACAGACATAAAATGGCATTGACTAGCGGAAGAGGTGATTTAAAGTATAGTTTTTGATGCCTCTCCGGAAGAAACATTGCCGGCGTCGCCCCATTCCTGCGACGCTGGTCCCATGCGGAGCGCGAAGAGTCGGAGCTAGGCGTCAGCTTCTGTGTCGAGCAATCTTTCGAACGAAGGGAACAGCCAGAGTCTAATAACCGGAAATAGCGAAAATGAGAGACCAAAACAAATTCCAGACCTTCGGGGCTGTCGGCTTTGGCAGAAGGCATTACGATCCCCAGTAATCGTATGTAAGGTAAAACAGTATTTGGAATCTTGCCGAGCGCTTCAAAGTATTGTATTACATCACTTTATGTTGTTATAGCATGAAAGTTTGCCGACATGCAGTATGGGGCGCAAAAATGTAGGTTGATTTCCAAATAACGTACTGTATGTATAGGCGCGCGCTGGTTTTATACCAGGCTTCTAACTAATATGGGGGCTTATTAAAAATAAAGGATAGTATAGTAAAAATACAGTAACGCTATCCTTCGTGCACTTTCTTCTATTCAAATCATATGTTGGGCGCCGCCATTCACCGAATTTCCACACTAGGAGACTTGGAATGGTCAGTTCGGAGCGCTGTGATGAAGACGGCCGACAGATACTTCTTAGAGCGTGGTGCATTCAAACTGAACGAGGTTAAGTTTTGCTTTAGCGGTCTCCTTAATGGCCTCTCGGTATTTCAAATTTGAAGCTCCGCCCCCTGGTTCCCCTCCGCAGGTACTTCCACTGCATTGGAAACTACAGGGCGATGAACCAGTGCGGAAACTCGGATGCAGCCAGGCGTGCGGCCGAAGCCGTGAGCAACTGTCGCGAGGAGGCCGACGGCGGAGGTGCTGACAGCGCAGCCGACCAGGAGGCCAACCGCTATGGCCGTGGCGGAGGAGACTGCGCCCACCGATACTTGGCCGCCGTGCGCTGCGCGTACAACCCGGATACCAAGACATGCGGCTAAGCTATAATACTACCTTGACTCAGGGAATGGGATACACTAGCACTTTTTTTGCAAGGCGTAGCGTCGGAGGGCTGTCAACCTCTGGTGTTCAATTATCCTTAAACAATACCTTCAGAAGTCTAACATACCAGCGAAACCTTCCTAAGTTTTGTAGCGGGGATTCTTGTTGTGGAATTATTTCGAGTTGTCAGCACTGGTTTTTCTTCGCCGCTATGCTGGTTGCAAGCAACGGTTCAGCAGTTGTAGTTGAACGGCTTTATACAGGAATAAAATATTAGGAAGAATTTCCCCTTTAGAGTAGTTGAATAGATTTGGAGCATATATCTCATCAGGACTATTCTTTGGGATGGCTGGGCTTTTAGTTTCTTTTCTAATAAAGAGATTATTTTGGTGCGACCAGCAGTGGTTTGCTTCCACGAAGTTCCCTTCCGCCGACGTATACGTACGGGCATGTTACAGAAACGTATGCCTCCACCACAGAACAAAAGTCAGATTTCAAAGACCGACTAAGTTGAATGCTTGAACATATTTGAGATCCTTACCGAATGTTACCGATTGTAAGCCTTGATGTTACAGGTATTTGAACGTCTGCATTGGAAGAACATTTTGCTAATATCCGTTTTCCTTGTAGTACAGAGCCTAGGAAGTTTGCAGTTCAGATAAAAGAGGTGTACTCCCTCTCCTTAGGATGAAACTATCTTATTCATACTAACGCAGCACGCACAATTTTCGGTCACTGATCCTCGCCACCGAACACGCCGCTTCCACTTCATTCCGCATCACACCCGCCTGACTCGAACGAGCCAAAATAGGCATATGGTTATCCTAAGTATGGCAAATACCGCAGTGTACTCTGGGCTATAACTTAATCCCAGCCGCTCACGCTCGAAATTCCACCGGACCTATCAGCTAAAGGGAGGAAGGGAGAGGGGGAGTGCATGAGACACCGTCCCCCCGGACCTCTCCTCTACCCACAGTGAGGGCCATAAGGGAATAGAGTAGGGTAGATAGGTTAGATAACTAGGTGATCACAATGTAGAGCTACACATGACACTCAGACACCCCCAGCTCCCACCACCACCGCTCTTCCCAGCTATTATCATGGACTGGAAGGACCTTCGGAAGGCACGGCGAGCAGAGGACCTCCCATCTTTCTCGGCGCCCGACCCAGAGGGATGGGCGAAGCAGCTCCTGGTTGACGTACGGGATCACCCAAAAATTATATGTGGGAAGCTCTCAAAGGCATCACAAAGCGATGGCGCACGCAAAAGCACAAGTAGCCTGCGAGCCCGAAGACTTGGTTTAATGCACCTTCTAGCTCTAACATGGTAAAAAAAAAATTAAAACCAGTTCCAATCAGTGCTAAATCGGCTGAACAGCGGAACTACGGTTTCTTGTTTGGGTTCACCTGAATTCTGCAGCTCGCGCAAGAGAATTATCAGTTTCTGTCCTCCATGCATCAGTTAAACGTCAGCGGCGGGAGGCTTTCGCATCGGGAGGGAGAGGAACCCGCGTCTGCGAGACCACTGCGCCCATTATCGGTGTGTCTTAATGCCTAATGCCACCGGCGAGGCGGTTTGCACACTCACCGATGGAGGCCGCCTGCGGATCTGAGAACCTGCCCCTACCCCTGCGTGACACACGAGCTTCAGCAGGCGAATGAAAAGGCGCGGCCGACAAAAGCTCCCCTGCTAAAAGAACCGGCTAACCAAGACGTCATCAGAGGGCCTCCCCCGAAATACTTCGACCGACATCAATCCTCTCTGGAATACGGGATAACAGAAGCAGAAGATACGGGACCGAGGTAAAACGTGAGAACATCTCCCCCCCCCCCTGCTCAGAACGTGTAAGTAATAGAATGCTGAGAAACCTAAACAACCGGTCAATCGCCTACTTCTATATCCTTTCACAAGGATTAGACGAAAAGCGCTGTTCCCAATGAATTCTCTCGTGCGAACGTTTTCTTGATTTAAAACTGCGCCAGCAGTTTTGTAAAAAAACATTTCACTAAACTCATGTATAGGGAAAAATCTTCAACGAATCTTTTTGGGCGGAATAAACAGGCTGATGCAAGAACAGGCACTGTCACCTAACATGTGTGGTTCACCTCAGGCAATACAACAATCTACGAAGGGAACCTTCGTCCCCGTGCATAGGTACTGTAAGACGATTGGACATGACCAAGACATTTAATAGACTATGCCACTCAGCTATCCTGGCATAGCTTCAGAGCACAAGACCAGGTATGCGGGTATGCAGCCATGTTTGCGCCGTCCTATTTCTCAAAAGAAGCGCGATAGCATTTCAGGTGGCTCATAATCACCAGAGCTAAGCCTGCCAGAGTTCCACCTCGATCCCTCTACTGTTCAATCTAGTAGGTTCACACATATCACCCTCTTTCTACCGAGTGTCCATGTATTCCGATGGGTCATTTAAAAAAATGATTCATGTATTAGCGAAACCCTTAAAAGTGGTGCTACAACCCTTCCACATGGAGCCCGTGCGACGGGCCTTCAGTTGTCTACTACAGAGTCCTGCTGGATTTCTTGCCTTACTAAAGACTGCGACCCTTGCAAGAGTCTTCCTCCCACGTCTTAGCGGACGGAAAACCTGTACCACGGGTATCCGCGGACTAATTGAACGGTCGCTGTGCTTCACTGAGACGCCTGCGCATATTTCGCTCAAGAAGGGAAAACCAGGACTCAGGTCACTGTTCGAGGTAACGAAACATAGTCATAACAAGCAACCTGCCGACCCAAGGGAAAACAGGCCGAACCACCAAAACACAATTTATAAGAGAGGTAAAAAAGCTTTTCGTGTCGCCTCAAGAGCCACTTGAGGAAACGGCCTCACCTATCTTAGCAAAAGTTTCCTTATCTTCAACAAAACATATAAAAACCACTTAATGTGGAGAGCAAGAAACACACAAGCAAACAAAGAACTAGGCGTATCTGGTACTCATTCCTTATCTCTGAGGCCTGTGTGCTGACTTCCAAGCCTTCTTTCTATTCCAAGGTGTTCTGCGAGTGTTTATCCATGCGGGAGGGTGAAATACGCAACATGAACTCCCCTATTAGAGTGCCCCTACCCCACCAGCATCAACCGAACCGCGTACTCGTGCAGCTTACCTTGGCTGTGAGAGTTTAATTCAGTAATCGTATGCCAGCGTTTATCGTGAGAGTTCTTTGAGACCTATACAAAGACACCGGAGCCGAGAAAGTTTCGCAAAAGCCCGTCTGAGCATAGAAACAATGCTTTCCCGACTCAGATAACCTTTGGGATACGCCTAGTCCTATAAGGATTCCCACTGCTGCTGTTCTGCCTGCTGGCATTGGCTGTTGGATCGTCGAGCGGCCAGCGCCGCTGAAACGTCTCCATTATGGTCCAATACATGAAACCCAATGCACTCCCTGTGCGCTGCTGAAGCGGTACGGCTCGCGGACGACGAGCGGTCGGCGGCCAATTGCACGAACTGTGTCAGGTAATCTTACGCTATGGTAATAGTGCCTATTCTGTCACGTCGCAGCGTAGACAAAGTTTGAGTCCACAGTAAAAGCAGCCGGGGCAAATGGCGAGAGTATACTTTTTTTTGTAGCGTTTTGAACAAGCACGCGTTTGGAGTTGGCGAATAGTGAACCTTTCAGATGAAGGTTGGCTTAGCCTCCGTAATCATTAATTCTATACGACTGGGTATACCAAAATGTGTAAATTGCGCTAAGGAACACACCACAAAGAGAGAACACAAGGACATGCGAAGACTTGCAACTAACTCTTATTCAACGCAGAAACACACCTAAATACAGACGGGCATATCATTGCGCACGCGCCAAGAGCACAAACCTAAAGCTTGTGGAGAATATTTTCCCAAACGTTCTACGATAAACATCATCTCACGGCTGTGCTTTTCCTGAAAAGCCAAGATGCCGCTGTGTACGAGACTTCCGCGCACCTTAAAGATCTCCAGGTTGTCAAAATTAATCCTGAGCCCTCCACTACGGCCCGCCTCATCGCCTGCGTTGCGTTGGTGCGCTGAACCCTACAATCAATCAATCAATCAATCAATCAATCAATCAATCAATCAATCAATCAATCAATCAATCAATCAATCAATCAATCAATCAATCAATCAATCAATCAATCAATCAATCAATCAATCAACGTTGTGCTCTTCAATAAACTGATGTTAATAGAAAAGCGTTTGCGAAAATCCTCACGACACTAGTTTTAGAGTTGTGTTTCTTGCGCGTGCGAATTATATGCCCGCCTATATTTATGTCTGGTTCTGGGTGTAATAAATGTTTGTTGCAAGCCTGCGCCTGTCCTTGTGTTGTCTCTGTGTGGTGTTTTCTTTAGCGGTTTACATTTTTTAAAAACATGCACCGAATCCCCCAACCAGTCCTTGTCATGCTAGACTGGCCATACCTTGGCCGGCAGCCAGTAGTCCTCATTTGGCATTTTTCGTCGCCTAAGGGAATATATTGCTCTCATGCGGAACCCTTCGCACCACTATCCTTCGAAGCCTTCATAAAAACTTTCAAAGCTTTCCCAAGGCATTTTCTTCTGTGCTACCCGAGCGAACCCAACACTGAATTATTTTTGTTTCCTTACGAATCGTGCGGCACGCAGGCCTAGATCGTACTCCCGGAAAGGGCTTTTGGTATTAAGAGCAAATTAATAAAACTAATAAAATTTACTGTTGGGCATTAAGGGCCCATAGTGCCGCCCAACCCCTATTTAATTATTTGTGATTGTGCACATGTGAGGAGAATTCTTCCGCCGATACAACACAACCCCGTACTGGGGCACCAACCAAGCCTCAAGCCTCACAGGTGCCAAAGAAGGAGCCATGAATTTTGACTATAGGTCATTTGCTGGTAAGAACAAAATTTTCGGCTTCTGTAGCCTATACTTAGTGAAGACTATAGTGGGAGGACAATAAACCAGTATGCTGCCTATGTTGACGCCTGCTTGGCATCCAATTATTTTCAGTTGGTGTTTCTCTTCTGTATGGAAGCCAACGTCTGCTAGCAAGTATACCCGTGATTTCGTGGTGGATTGTTTCCGGACTTGTAATACGGCATGCACATTTCAACTTCGTGACTTCTGATTTCTGAGATTGTTTCCTTACTGTAAGTATTTCTAATTTCAGCCATTAAGTTTGATTGGGGGTTTCTCACTTAATTTGCGGAACTGAGCACCCCTTGCGCTTTTCCTAGTGCCCTAGGTCTGGTCATCTAGGTATCTTTTTTCTGAAATTGTGTCATTGGGAAATGTCTTTTTTCCATGTTGGTTATGCACGCATTTCTCCTGCAAAGGCTTGACAAAAAGAAAGTCGAACCAAATCTACCACGTTAAAGACCTGAGCTAGCTAGCTCAAATACCCATTGTGTTAACCTGTATTCATACATTTACTTGTTTTTACTGCAGGCGTCCACAAATATAGATGAATGGATTGAAACTGCCCCTTCAACGCCTGTCGTACTTGCACTTGGTAAGACAGTACATAATATAAAATCATGTTTGTGCCTGGAACCCTCATTTATAAAGCAAACTATCCAATCCATGAACTGGCACAACTGCACCATCTTCCAACTACCATTCACCCCTTGCTCTTGTTTGGTTGAGTACTGCATGCCTTGTGAAAAGAACATATTTGGAATTGATTTTTGGAACCTCTGTTTCATTGAATGCATTGTGAGGCACACAAAATCGGTAATAGAGAAAACCTGAGGGAGAACCAGGAACGCGCTTTGGGAAGGAGAAACAGCCGTGCTGGAGGGTTTTGAGAGGGGGAGAGGGACCCTAGAACGTTCTAGACGCATATGTTGCCGCATGTGCTCAAAGCTTCATTCCACATGGCCATGGGCCACTACGCACCAGGCCCTGTTCACGGGCGGGGAAGACCGAGAAGTGCAACGCAATGGAAGGAGCTTGAGCAGCTCGAAATTCTGCTCTTCGTAACTGCCGTCATGAGGAAAGTGGCGAGTGGTGCAGCTGCGGCAGCGGGCTGATGGGGGCAACATGAGAGATCGAAAGCAGATCAACAGAGGGCCCAACTAGACTTTTGCCTTCACATTCGTAGAAAGTTCTCACCATCCGCCAAAATTTTTGTGCAAGTTGAACCACCTCTATGAGGGCTAAATTAGCTCTGGTTTTGGTAATGGCTCGTCAAAGGAGGAAATACAAATAGATGCACAAACAAAGCTATGCTGTTCTTGTTTGTGCAAAGCAAAGGTGCCCTAAAAGTATACGGATCACGGCTGCATGAATCAGAATAATTTATATTTTATGCGGCTGCTACCGTAAATAATATATGTGTGCCCGATTTTATTTTACAATGACTTTTTTGAATAGCCACTCAAGATTGCTTGCTAGGAATACGGCAGAGAAATCCCCTCAAAATCTCCAACCCGTGCGCCGTTTACTTGTTGGGGCACCTGTACATGCGTAATGAAATGTAACTTTAAGCAAGGGATCACACTTTTGGTTGGCAGCTGGCTGAGTGGCCAGGAAGTAGTAAGACAAATGCACGGCATATGGTCATAGAAAAAGTGAGAAATTGCTTTAGCCCGGTAGGAAGTCGGCCCATTTGTGTTATGCGAACCCCCCCTCCTGAATAACTTCCCTGGGTTGAATAGAATGGAGGGTTTAGTTTAGGTTTTAGGGAGTTTAAGCATCAGTAGTCTTGTAATGCGCAATCACTGTAGCCTGTAATCCGACAAACAGAGAGGGGCTGCCAGTTTTGGTGTTTCTCCAGCGTTGCACCGCAAGAGCAAGCTGGGCCAATTTTTCACATCCGCCTGAGAAACAGCACCTGAGGTCCAGAATTAGAACACGCGAACTCATGCTCTGAACCGCAGTGAGATCGCCTCAAGGAGAGTCTAGCGGTTTGCGGAGTCGGACAAAAGCCTTCCTCAAATTATCCGGCACCGCACGAACGAACGGCTTATAGAGCGTCTGAAATGTAGAAGGCCTGGCAGTAAAACCTCGTTCACAAGTTTGCCACGTCAAAGCACGATAGCCACCATGGGGGGTAACAGCGCAAACTGGGCGAAAACACGAAAAGGGTGTGTATTAGATGCGACTGCATCTCATTCACTGGCCTTTTCCCTCCATACGGCGTTGTTGTTGTCCGTCCACACCCCTCCCCCATTATCCTCGCCGCGTGAGCTGCGCTCTCCGCCGCTCACCCCCTCTCCTCTCCGATAGCGAACTCTCTCGCGAGGGGCATTGGATTGGATTCGATTGGCTTGGTTTGGCTTGGATTGGATTTGGATTGGATTGGATTAAAGTGGATTGTGTTGGATTGCGTTGCGTCATAGCCGCGCCACGTTGCGTCATAGCCGCGGCAGGGGGTTCACGGCACGTTTCACGCGATGGGAGAATCAACCTAACGGAAACAACAACGGAACCCCCTATGCGTCGCATCTACACAGGCTTTCCCGCGAGGGGAGGTGGGAGAAATTTTTGTTTTCGCCTAGTTTGCGCAGTTACCCGCCATGGAACACTACCAACTAGCCCAGCTTACAACACTCCTGCACGATAGCGTCGGCTACCCGCGTAGCTTGCAACTACGAAAAGGGACCTGACAAGCGCTGTCAAACTTACCTGCATGTCTGTGTGGCTGCGTGCGAAACAGGCAGCGAGAGTTGAGAACCTCGTCTTCATTATGTGGCCTTTGGTGCAAAGAAGCTCGCACTGAATCCTTGCCCAAAAATTAAAGTAGTTTCACTTGACGTGAAAGATGTCGAAAACGACTGAAAGTGGCTCGCCAGTGTTTCCTTTGTTATTCTTGAGAATACCTTGTGTTTATGTTATTTTATGCAACGCCACCTGCATAACATTGCCTGATACAGGCGGCGGCGTTGCTCCTACTTTTCCGCCAAGAGGGGCTGCTACGCCCTCTCTTAACTAATTTCAGTGTCAGTCTAGCGTTGATATGTGCTTGCCAAGGCCGCCTCCCATGTATCCAGTGTGGTAAGCTGCATTGAGGTGTTTCTGGTTCCAGTTCCCCATATGATTGGGCAGGACCATGTGACGTGGAACAACATGGCTGTCTCGCCGCATTTCTTGGAGTAATCCTCAAGGTCTCTATATTCTTGTCGCAGCATCTTGAAACATCTGGATGTGTGTATATAGGCATTTGTTTGGATTTTTCGCAGGATTCACGCTTCAGAAGCAGTGAGGCTTTAATGTGTAGGTGGAAATTGGGCCCCGAGCTGCCGCACTCTGTGTCGGTTTTCACCACAGGTCAGCCCTGTGTAAGGACGCGTGATGCTCCCGTGGGCTGCATGGTAAATGTGTTGTGCCGCATTGGCCACCTCATTCCCTTCGACTACTTTATTTCCCGGGGTACACGTGATGTGTTTCGAACTTTCGCATTGCTTGTGGCAGTATGGATGTCACCTGTTTGTGTATTCTGCCAGCGGCGATTAGTCGTGCCGCCATTTTAGGCTACGTAGGCTACTGTTGAGGCTACTTTGCTTTATTTTCCTAAAACGAATGGCCGAAAGTATTGCGCTCACTTCTCCTAGTTTAAGGCGATTTTCTGCTGCAGGCAGCCTAAAGTTTCTGCCTACTTTGGTGGCTACCACTCAGACCGTCGTTGTGGCATTGTAGTTTGCCGCGTCGAGATACACCGCTTTGTCGGGATTGCTTAATTTGCGACGGATGAAATCTGTGCTACCCTTCCTCGGGGAAAGCTAGCATGGAGATCCACAGAGCGGATCCTCTCTTTGTGGATCTCTGGGTAAGTATTCTTAGAGAGAGGCAATGCTTTTTGTGTTTCCCTTGCACCGGTGTTACATCGTGCTCCTGCTCGAGGATTTCCATTTCCAATGAGTGTCCTTCCACCTACAGTATGGATCGTCCTGTCCCCAACGATGTTTCTGTACTGCGGGGCTGACTTCTTTCTTTTATGGTGTCGTAAATTCGTCACCTGAGCCCGGTAGCTTGGGTTCCACCCATGAATTCCACGCCAATCTATTCCCTAACCCCATCCCTCCACTTCCTTTTCTTCAGTAAAGTCAGTCAGTCAAACAGTCACTCACTCAGTCAGTCAGTAAGTCAGTCAGTCAGGCCTATAAAGAGACACCATACTAAGTTTTTATTATTTTGGTATATAACGAGTTAATTAATTATGCGTTATTTATATTTTTGCAGCCTATGTCCTATGTGTGGCCTAGCAACGGGAGCGTTCATGGCAAGGGCGCAGCGCAAAGATCACCACTAACACCTCGCATACCAACAACGTGGACGTCTGTGGTGCAGAGCAATAAACAGAAACTTCGTAACGCGAGTGGCTGAGGTTCTGTGCTAACCAGAAAAAGCGGTTTTCTTTTTGAAACCTCTGTTTGTGAGCGCGACCACGTGACCCCGGACGAGCTACGACGACATCCGGGCCCTTCAAGTGTTCCGCACTTAAACGTCGTCGAAACACGACAGGGCCCGGCCACACGCGTATCCCGAAAACACGACACGGGACCTGATAAACGCTGCCATACTGAAGAGCATCTCTTTGTGGCTGCGTGCGAGACAGACAGCGAGAATGAGAACCTCTTCCTGTATGTTATGGTCTTTCGTGCAAAGAAGGTGCTCGGACCTCACGTGCGTAAAAGATAAATTAAAGAACAAACCAGACAACAAAACGAAAGAATGCGTTTCTGTGCAGCAGCGACATTTGAACAATATATTTTTTCTATCATGCGGCGATGCAGCTCTACAACCATTTTCTTCAAGCGTCCGCCTCACCAGAAGAACCTCGCGCACAGTTTGTCCAGTGGTTCGTAATACTCGGTGAGGGCTTCGGTGCTGTCCTCGATTTCTAGGCGAGTGTTGTTGGTGGACTTCCAGGGTTCCCACGGCTCTCCATTCTTCATCTTCGGCACGCTTCTGGCGGGGAAGACGGGGAAGGATATGAGAACAAATTTCTGATTCTGATTATAGGGTTTAACGCGCCGACGCAACGCAGGCGATGAGAGGCGCCGGAGTGGAGGGCTCCGGATTAATTTTGACCACCTGGGGATCTTTAACGTGCGCCGAAATCACGTACACACGGGCGTTTTTGCTTTTCGCCTCCATCAGAAAAGCGGCCGCCGCGGCCGGGAATCGAACCCACGACCTCGTGCTCAGCAGCGCAACGCCTTAGCCACTGAGCCACCGCGGCGGGTGATGTGAGAACAAAACTTCGCTTGCAAGCAGTATATGCATTCAGCATGGGCGAATATTAGGTGTTCTTGAATATTCAATTGAATTGCTCTCCATGCGTTATTCGCTTCGATCTGAATGCAGGTATTTGATATTTTAGAAGTATTCGGCACTCCCGATTGGGTAGCCAAATGCAGAGCTTCTCGGTCAAGCCTTCCGAGATTTAATACCAGGCTTGTCTTTCATCCCGGGCTTTCATCAAAGACCCTGCCAACGCAGACATTTCTATCAGTGGTAAGTTATCGCCTTGGCTAGAGGTTCGACCAGCTCTGCCGCCATCACACTATGAATTCAAAGGCTGCACTTAAATGATCACACTGCCGACATACGGGACCAAGCCGGTGCACTACTACTGCCAATTTGGTACAGAATTAGCGGAACACTATTCAAAATGGTGGCCTGTAACTTGAGCTTTGGTTGGCATCGGACACGGATACGAGTGGCTAAAATACTCTCCTTTACCGGAGCTTCTATTGGCGCAAGATCTCTGGAGCCAACTGCGTGTACTTTTCTATTTTGGCTAATACTAATGGCGTTTGAAAATAAATCTCCTAAGTGCACCCATCACTTCTGTGTTTACATCTTTAGTATCTGCTTAGAATTCAGCACATTTGTGTTTAGTAAATATGGCAGCTCACTGGGTGAGCGGTGACCGACAAGTTACCGACTACTTGGGCGCCCCTGTGCTCCCACGGTCTGAAATCCCTCTGGAGGCGGGCAGGGACCATGGCAGCCGGCTTTACCTTGCGCTGGCCGAGGTGGGACGAAAGTACCTTTGAATTCCCGCCACGAAAGCGTGAAGTCAGAGGCCGTTCTTGACAACAGGAAATGTCAGCCGCCCGCAGCAGCTGCTTCTCCCCGAGTATGTGGGGCAACAAGTATTTCTTCACGAAAACATGAGAATACACTAAAGGAAAGCTGCGCATGTTTTTTCGAGTATATTCTCAAGTGGTAATGTATTTCCTAATGCTGTACCTACGTGAGTTCTAGTTCCAGTCGAATCACAATTTCCTTTTTCTTTTCAATTTGTGATATGCACTATTTCAACTATTCGATTGTAAAACATTCGACCAAATCACTATTGGCTTCGAATTGGCTTCGAACCTCAAATTCTTTATTCGCTCAACCCTAAAATGCATACAGTGAAGGTCATAGGTTCGGGTTCCCAGCGGGGGCGCAATTCCGTTTCTTTCAAGATACACAAGTAAAAGCGCCTAGTGCCATCGGCTGATTCATTTTTACCACATTCTGTTGAGGAAATGCAAACATTGTTTATCAATATCCGTACCAATTTTAGCGTAAATAACAGGGTTTCGGTGTCAGGCGTTAGGCAGTGATCAGCCTCTCAACGTGTTTAATTCATGCTTTGCGCCATGCAGGGAGGGCCGCTTCTGTAGGGTATACGAAATGACAATTGCCGCCAGGAAACTATGTTTGTCTTTCACTTGCATTCTCTCAAACATCTCAGGAAATCTATTTCAATCGAAAAATGATGAACCACTTCCCCCATGCCGTCGATGAAGTTCTTGACTGCTGGCTTTTCTCTGTGTTTATCCGACGAGCCACTTAATCCAAATTGTGATTAGCTGCTCGCACAGAAAGGGCCTAGGTTTTTCCACGCTTGCTGCCATAGATAGCATAAGAGGCCGATCAGCTTAATGCCAGTTCTAGATGTCGTAGACGGTCACGTCAGGGCCCCGGGATGCTGGAACATTATACAGCGTTTGTGGTTGCACAAATATAAAAATCCGTGTGGTATTGATTGCAATTTCACAGCTTCCGATCTCCATACCTTATGATGGGCGTGCTGGAAGTCACTATCGTGTCTGCGTCAGCTGTACCTTGGAGCGCTTTTACGACCCATATCACGGTGGTGCCTGCTCCTAACAAATGCCAGTAAACCAAAATACGTTTGTCAACCCAGGGGTTAAACTGAGCGAACCAAGACCCCCGTGATCCCCCAGTGGATATCACGCTAACACGAGCAGAGCTACCTGCTGCGAGGATGGTATTGCGGTGGGTTCTGCGTTCAAAATTTTTGGCTTTCTTCAAGGTTACACAGGCCGAACAAATAGTGGTCATGGCTTGTACAAATCCCCGCAAGTGGCAGCAGCATATCACACACACATCTCTTCTCATCCCCACCCGTTGTCGCACGCACTTGTTACACACATCCACGGCGAATACAAAGTATGTCGGACGGTCATCTCCTCGATGCTTCTACCACCAGGCACATTCCCGAGCAATAGTTTATTCTTCTCCTTCTAACCAGCTACGTTTAAACGTACCATATATACTACCGGTACCGGAGAATAATAATAGTCACGCAATAAAAAACTGGTTACACTGCAAGCTGGCCGGTGTCATAGCCGCTGTAATAAGGGCTTAAAAATAGCGCTATATGTGGCTTGCCATAGAAGAAATAGAAAAAAACAGGATTGGAGCCAATACCAACTCCAGCATGCAATAGAAATCTGTAGCTTCTTCAGCCTCGATCGCTTACGACGTATAACTTTTGAACTACATAACGTATGACATGCATCAACACGGTGCCAAATAAACCATTGTTTTCTCACGAACACGGCCACTTCGACGCTGTAACAAGCCAGCAGGATCAATACCGTACAATACAGCACAGTCATCGACTATTGTTGGCTCAAAAAGATTTGTTTCTACAGATTCTGCTAAAATGCATGCACGGCTGTAGTCACATATTGGCCACAATGACTTTGCATTGCAATGGTCATCACTGCAGCACCAAGTTCTTATAGAACCCGAACAGCTATACATGCATGGAGCGCAATTATCAAAGAATGTACCGTTATTGACAGACCACAGGCCATCCCGCTCAATGCATTAGTGACGAGAAAAACTTGAGCGGAATACTTGTGCAATTAAGCAAACACTCAAATCGTCATTATCGTTCCCTGTTTGTATCCACTGAAGGCTGAAGGCCACTCCTATAGGTCTACGCCAGGTCATGTCTTGTGATGCGGTAGACCAGGGGTCGGTAACATTTTTGAGGTGGAGGGCAGAGGAATAGAATGAAGCGAACACTGCGAGGAGCTTTGCAGGCAAAGAATAAAAGACTGCCCAATTCACCGAATTACCTTACAATAATTGACAGTATGTTGGCTAAGTGTGCAAATGGAGGACACTGCCAACTAGTATTCATCTTTCTTTTTTTTCCTATCTAACCCCATTTCAGGTCAAAAGTTCCATGTGGGCCTTCAGATTGCAAGTGACAAGTTGAGCGATGAGGTTTTTGACGTCGTTCCTGTAACCGCATCATACTCCTCCGCGGCCGCAGGTTGCCGACTCCCGCGCCAGACCCTTCTTACCAAACTGATTATCGCGTTTCATCTTCGTGAACGCAATCACTCCGTGAATGTTTTCATCAAGAACGCGTCCTGCGCTGGTGAGGAGCTTCCCGTACATTGACACAAAAGGACACAAAGGGACTGTCAAGGTCAATTCTCTCATAACGGTTGCCTAGCCACTCCGTGATCACCTTCGGACAACGCGATCAAGGTTGACATTAAACCTCTCATGTTAGATAACCCTACCTGACTGATGTGGCGTTTGACGCACCGAACCTACACCGGGACTAGGAGGCGCACCGCAGTGGAGTGCTTCGGATTAATTGTATAAGCCGCCTTAAGTTCCTCCCTGCCAAAAACATGTACCGCACGTAAGGTTATCGAGATACGAGGTGTGCTTGAGCCCCGCTTGGTTTATCAAGTAGCCTGTCGACATTCTATCCCTTTGACGGTCGTGGTGTTTAGCCATGCCGAGGGTACGTAAAGTTTGATAGTCTCTCTCCACAGAGAAGCAACCTGGTTGTAAAACATGATATAGTTTTTCTTACCCGTTTTTTAGGAAGTTTACTATAGCGGCCATGTCCAGGACGGGTTCGAAAAGGTCTCCGCCCGTTCCGCTGGTGATGTAGTGGTATCCGCTCGCCGTTGCTCGCTTAACAAGCTCGCGTGTGCTGCATCCGGAGGTGAGAAGGGCCACAGTGTACTGCAACCCTTTCTCCGTAGTAGTGAATGCATCCTTGAAACGATTGTACGCCGCAGTTCCATTACCGAAGATGTATCTGAGCACGAAGTCGGAGAAGGCGCTGATGTTTCCTGCCTCGCCAGCAGCCACGGCTCGATGCATCACGTATACTTCAAGAAACGAGATGACCTGCGCGGGATGGTGAATAGCCTGTCACTTACGGGAACTCCACATGTCCTTTTAACACGCTCTAATGTATGAGTGGGAGGAGGAACAAACATCTATTGAGCAAAAGGACGGGAGTGAAGGGTGGTGGTCATCCTCCTACGTCCAGGAGGCAACGAGCCTTTGCTGATTTCAGAGCTCGTTGTACAAGGGCTTTTTGGCGCTCCGGTGCCGAGCTGGTAAGCACAAACTCCCGCTACTCAGGGGAAGAGGAGTGGCCAGGGTCAGGGTTTCGTGGGTTGTGTAAGGACTGTCGTGTCTAGGTGCGGGCAGTTGTATTGGTTTATATATGGAGATATGTGTACGATAATGGTGTGCTTTAAAAGATTTCACTTTATAGTCTGCGGTAGATGTATGCCTTGTAGTTAGATAACGTGTGGTGTGAGGAGATATCTTCTCCTCGTGTGGGTGTAAAGTGTCACGAGTGAGCTGTAGCTGCTGTCGAGGGGTGCCAGGTTGAAGGGGTTCACGGTCCGTACCTTTTAAGGTAGCTTGTGCTGAGGATGGGAATGCCCGACAGTGGAGTTCTTGCGCGGCAGCGCGCGCCCAGCTTCCCAACAAGACCCGAGTGGCCAGCAGTCCAAACAATGACGGCTTCCATCTCTTGAAGCAATCGCTGTGGGATTGGGATGGCCTACGGTGGGGCCAGCCCAGCTTGGTACAATCGGAAGGCTTGCTGACAGTTCGAAATGATGGTGAGATATGGTTCCATGTGGTAAGTGGTTTTTGCTTGGGGTATAGCTAGAGGTTCTGTCGATCTTCTAGATAAGTTGAAGTACGTTGCTGCAGTGGCAACTTTTGGTTTGCAATCATGCGTGACCAGGGTGGTGTCGAGAGTCTTGGCATTCTGAGCGATATCCGTGTGTCGGCTATGAGAGTCGTCTGCATATTTTTTCGCAAGCTGCTGGACCCTTGCATCACGGCGGCCTCGATTAAAGACAGGGTGAGTATGCTTGGGGACGGGAGCAACCTAGAGTTTCTTGCATATGTGTAGCGGGATTCGTGGAGATAGGTCTTCTGATGCTGAGGTCGGTCTTCCGATGTCATAAAGCACCTTCCTCCCTGCAGGAGTAAGTGTTAGTCGATGAAGTGAGTTTCACTTGGCTTCAGTTAGCTCTTGAAGGGGGTTGTATAGCCCAAACCTGAGCAGTTTTTCATTTGAGGTGTGTGTGGGGATGCGTAAGGCCGTTTTGTATGTTTTTCATATGAGCGCATCCAGCTCGCCGTTCTATTGAGGTTGGAGTTCAGTAAATGGAATTGCAAATGTTATTCGGGTAAGTAGAAAAGCTTGTACCAATCGGCACGTGTCACTTTCGGTGAGACCGTCATTTTGCTTTCGTATTCGGCGTATGAGGTGAGTGAGTTGCTTCTCGGTTTTGTGAAGTTCTGGTAACAGGGCCGAACCCCATTCATCAAGGTGGAAAGGCATACCAAAACGTCTAAGTGTTCGCACTTTGGGAATGGGCTGCCCGAACATGTTTCGTTTGTATGCGTTGGAAATACATATTTATGTGGAGCGGTCACTCTGTTCGCAAATGTGTATTTAAGAGAGTGTAAATGCTTCTGACGCGATCTCACTGCGGTACATTCGGTCCGCATTAGCGCCAGGTGTGTGTCACAGGCCGGCATCACGAAACCGGCATATATGCATGGAGCTGACTGTAATTCCACTGCCCTGAAATTTACTAACGGTACCTCCGTAAGCAGCGTTCGTTCAGATGCGCATGCTACGGCTATACACTGCGATGTAAATTGGTTTCGTGTGCTTTCATAATCTAGCGGAGCACTCGCACTTGACAGCCCGCCAGTTACGCTTCAGATTTCGGATATTGATCCCTACCCTGAACAAGCCAATGTTGCATAAATTTCACGCACGTTCTGCGCAATAAGTACGATGGATAATGAAAAATTACACGCGGGAGTCAGCACAAAGAATTTACGGCTGGGTCGTCTTGTCGCGAGGTGAGCTTTCCCAAACACTCATCGGTTACATATATCCTCCGGTTATATCCGCGACCATGACTAAACGCTTCTTCGAAAAACATCATCATATGACACAGGGAGCCTGCAGAATTTAGCACAAAAGTGTAATCAGAGCGCCTTATCAGATACCACACTCTTCCAACGAAACCTTTTATCGCTTGTAAACTTACCTACTGTATACTTCAAAAAATGTGTCCTCCGAGTGATCTGCTTTTAAAGTCGAAAAACAAAATGAAGGTGCACGTGCAGCTTGTGTGTGATTACTAAAATGGCCATTCCTTGATTTCGCTCCGCATTTGTACACAACAATAGTTATGCGCATCCCTCCTCCCGATACCTGCCTTGGAAAATATCAGTGCATTTCGCATCTAGTAGGCCTAGTGAGTTCAACCTTGCTTGTAAGACAAACGTCTCAAGGATTTCCGAAACTGCACTGCTTTTTTTTATTCCCGCACTAGCTATTTTCCGCACTTGGTAGACCATTTATATTTCCGTGGTTTCATTAACTCTCCTTGGTCCATGCTATCAGGCGGGAGTGGGCACATATTTAACGACCCACAGACTTGGAATATACTTAGCATGTTCGCGTGACCTCTATTTCTATAAAAGGCACACGTAATTGTCACGTCCAAGGTAATCATCTCCTCGAATGATAATTTTCTACGACGTATACATTAAAACAAGGCCGAATTCGTTGTCCACGCGGCAAAACGAAACCAACCTCTCACTGTGGCAGTATTAGGACTAAACAAGGCTTTAATAGCATTCACTTTCGCCTGAGATATTCGGAGGTGACAGTGGTGATATGCCGCTGCCGTCGCCGACGCCCGTAAGAGCGGCGAATAAGCGCGCAGTACCGTGTCCCCGATTAGCTCCAGTTGGCGTTCGACCACTCTAATCAGGACGCAGCTGTTTTTTGAAGTGCCCTAAACGTACTATTTGCTTACAAACATCACCCTAACCAGATTTTTAGGGCGCGTAAAGGCTAAAAGAAGCGAAACAGAACCAAAATACTGCTTGAGCCGCTATCAGCTGCGCAGCGGACATCCCGTAAGCGCCGCGGAGATGCGGCGGCAGGCGGCGCAGCGATCGCGAAGCTCGAGGCGTATAGGCAGACCCAGATATCAGAACACCACAGAAATTGAAAAACTAGAGGTATTCGTAGATTAGGTTACAGTGTGCCAGCGTAGCTTCTGTATCCCTGCCAACAAAAGAGCTTCACTAACCCTCTTCTCGCGGCCAAAGGAAGCGTTTGGCTTATTGTTACACGTGACAACCTGTATATTTAAGACTGTGTTTTAGGGCTCCGTGATATCATTCTTGTTGTACAGTGATCAATGCTATTGTATATGCGGTGTTGTTTCAAAATAAAAATTCAGTTAATAGTAGCGCTTTGTGTCCTATTCGTTCTCGTTTTCATCCCCTGTCCCCGTCATCAGTCGCGTTCTCCACACCTCCCGCTAGAGCGCGCCTGCGCGTCTAGGAACGTGCTCCTATGCCTGCGTGACGGACGACCTTGTGCAGACAGACGGAAAGGCTCGACCAGCAGCAACTCCGTGGCTAAAACCTTACAGCCGACAAGCGCCCATGTGGTTCCCCACCTGCCCGATGTCGGTGCCAGCAATGACCTCTTTCACCGCAGGCAGGGGTTCCTTCTTAGAAAGGCTGTCATCGCACCAGCCCGGCGTGAAACGAAGGTCCATCTTTGCTGCCGTCGAAACAAGCGCCTCCAAATCAGCGCCCATTAAGCAAGAAAGCAGGGCTGAGCCTTGTGGATGGTCGCCGCAGCCCAGCGAAGCGCTCAGGTTCTTCGAAGGCTCTGGTGTACCCTGCGTTAATAACAGTCGTCACTTTTGTTTGCTTCATAGGTGCGCAGGCTTTATCCAAAGCATCGATACGCGGAAGCCAGGAAAGATATGGTGTTGTCAGGCAGCACTAGGAAATTTATTTACATTCAACAACAAAATCCTTCGCTGTGAAGCAACGTCGCTCCAAGTTTAGGTCACGATACGTGCCTCGCTATACCTCACTCAGTGCATATGGGTATTTTGGGGGGAGAGGGCTATAAGATGGTTATTAAAGAGTGAGTTTATAGTGAATCCGCACCCTCTTCTATTGCACCGAATTGAATGACAGTGTTACATTTTGCTTTCTGTCTGCTTTGAGACATGCTCTCAGTATTTTACAATAAAAGCGAGTTACGATCCCCGCAGGAGGCTTGGGGAGCAGTCTATATAGCTTAAAAGCTGATCATTCTTCACCACAAATGGCGTGGCTTTCGCTTCTTATTCTTAGATTATGCGCATTCTTAGGGTGTTTAAGTCCCAACAAAGGCATATTCAAGTGCTTCCACCGAAGTCCCTCCTCTTGCCGTTAACAACGGTTCCAGCTTTTCGTTTTGGGGGGGGGGGGGCGAAGAAGTACTGACTCCAGGCACATAATTAAACTGCCAACTAAAGGAATGAAAAGTCGTTAGCAGTCTGCTTGGTAAACAACGTAGGCGTGACCCCTCTGCGGTCAGTGTTTATAAATTTCTTCACCAAAACGTATATTAACTGTAGTTTTATGAAATACGAGGTGTTTGGAGCACTACCGTGGTTGGGAGTAACCTTGATCCGGTCATCACCATCAACTTGTAGGGCACCTATGTCGCCAAATTGACACCGTGATCAAGAAGGTGTGGTATACTGATTTGTGCCGTCGCGTCATTCGTCCTACTCCGTTGCTGCAGGCCTTCAAGTAGTGTTATTTTATCACAGGGGTTAACGCGCCAAAACTACACAGGTTATGAGGCGCGCCGTAGTGGAGTGCTCTGGATTAATTTAAGCCACCTGGGGATCCTTAAAGTGCGCTCAAAATCGCGTTTTCGCTTTCGCCTTAAAAACAGCGGCCGCCGCGGCCGGGTAGACCAGCGTTCGGTGTGACACGACCGAATCTCTAAAAAGATGCGACTGTTTCTTACGTACCAGCAAAGCACTGCAGAGGAGAATAAAATGAACTGAAGACCTCCCAAGGAAAACAAATGAGCTACTATTCCGTCGACACATACGGTTAGACATTTGTTAACCTCTGCGTATATAAAGGTTACCATACAGTTTCCACATCGCTTCAAACGAGTTCAATAGGAGCGCCGGCGGGAATAAGATGCATAAAATAACTATGTGATCCGCTTTGGCCATCCAGCCAGATACTTTACAGCCTCAACTTACATATTGTGGCCTGGTTACACCGCAGAAAAAGTTTGCGAGCAGCGGCGGGAAATGAAGAAGAAAAGGATGTCACTCGCCCTGTTCACTGGAAATACTGATCTAGGCAAGAGTCCCTCGAGGATGGCCCGGGAGGAGCTGATGTTCAGTCTTGCAGCCGCCTGGGCCAGGATGTAGGCTCCCGACCCGTGGCCCACCAGGGCGACTCCGTCCGCGTTGGCGCCGAAGGCGGCCGCGTTGGCGATGGCCCACTTGACTGCGGCTATGGCGTCCTCGTTGGCCACGTCGAGCACCGGCAGCACCTTTTTCGGGTGCATGAACCCGAGCACGCCGAGGCGCACGTTGGGGGACATCACCACCATGCCTCCTGTGTCAGTTATATTGCGTTTACTGGTCAGTGTAACACCAGTACAATCATTGCATCCGATCTGACTTTTCAATAATCCATATGTTCGTTCTTACACCTTCGGCATTCCCTTTTCATCATCAGCGCTTCTTTGCTTTTAAGCTTATCAACCAATAAAAAGACAGCCAGGAGCCATTACACTCCGTTACAAATGAGCAATGAACAGGCCAGAGGAAAATAGAAACAAATTCCCCCGACCGAGCTTCCGACTTCATCCTTCCGTAGACTTCAGACTTCAGCCTTACATAGAAAACAATCTTTTCGTCACTAACAAAGTTTATTCTGGCAATACACCTCAAGGCTGCATTTGATAACTTCATGCACAAAACCATACTAAACAACTTCACCGACATATACTGTGGACGACGTGCTTTCACGTACATCAGCGCCCTCTTCCGAAACTGTACCGCCACGGTGCATGGTGGGCATAGGGGCCCTCATAACCCACCCTCTGCCTACTTCAAACAAGGGAACCCCGCAACGAGATCTACTGTCGCCAACACGCTTTAACATAGTGCTTATAAAACTTCCAGCTCGACTCTCGGCGATAGAGGTCATGTACCATGCTGTCTTCCCTGACAACGTCACTATATGGGCAAACCGACTCCGAAGGCGAAATACAGGAAGCCCTGCAGCGCGAGGCCGACATTACCCAGCAGTACACCCGCAACAGTGGTCTTGAATGTGTGCTAGAAAAATAGGAGCGGCTCTTGATGAAGAAAAATTCGGGAAACTTCTATAGGGCCTACCACAAATCTCTGCGTTCGCCGCGAATGAAAGCGAGGGACCGCACGACTTTGAGCCGTGCTCGGCAATACAGGTATATCAAAGGTTTACCAAGCGAAACCAAGACTCAACCAGAGTAAGCCACGCTTTTGCTTTGCTTATCCAAGATTAGCTGAGCTAATCCGCTTCTATTTTTTTACATCAATACATTTTTCCTTCCCTTCTCATCTTTACCGCGTTGTCGCCGAAGAGTTGTAAAGCGGACGATTCACGTGCAACGCGCCAGGTATGTGTAGCGCTGCCTCGGGGTGGCATTTCGCTAGCCACTGGGCACATCATTGCCACGCCGGCACTTCTTCGCCGCAATGTAGTGTTTTCGTTGTCCTCCGGTGTTTTCGTTGCACTTCATGAGCATGTCTCCGCGTCTATGCTTGGTACTTCATCCCCATTGCCGTGGCCGCTGAAGGATGGAAAATCGCGTATATGGCGCCGTCCTTTCCTGAGCTATGTGCACACAATACAGAATTAAATTCTACACCTCCTAGTGCAGACAAGAAACACGAACCACGCAACGCCCGGGCGAATATATTTCTGTTGACACGGTGGCAGCTCCTGGCGGTCGCCCTGGGAAACCCACAATCGTGCGCTCCGAGGGCAACTGCAAGATGGCGCCGTCTTGTACGGCCACTTTTCTTGTCTGCTTTGGCTGTATGGTTTTATTTGCTATCGCAAAAACGAAGCACAAATTTTAATTTATGAACACGGAAAACATCACTTATGTATTGATGTTTTGCCTTATATATTCGCGATGTTTTGTTTTGGCTAAGGAATGTTGACAAGTGTGAAGATTGCCACCGGTGTTCGACTTTTAAACATGGCTGTAAGTATAGACGGTATTCGTTCAAAAGTTTAGCGGTCAATTTATTCGATTGGCCACACTGGAAACGGCCACAGACATGGCCGATGCGCCACCGACACGGCACAGCCTGGGGCACTGCGGCCGCACGCCGAAGAAAAAAAAACTCCCCCCACCTCCCCGAAGGGGATCGTGCGGAAATGCGAATGCATTGGGTGCACCGATGAGTGCGCTGCGGCAAGCAGTCACGGAGAGAGGCGCGCGCTCCACTGCATTTATATATATTTTTCCGAGCGCAGTGAGCGGAGAGAGGGTACGCGGAGAGGAGAGAGAGACCCGCGCAACATGCCCGCCCCGCACGCGAGCTCTCTCCGCCGAGCTCCGCGATGCGAGCGCCCTCACACGCCGAGCGCGCTCCTCCTCTCCCCTTGCCATCCGCTACTCCCGCCCGAGCTACTACATGCTCCGGTTTCTAGGCGCGCCACAGCTGTTGCTAGGTGCACGCCGGCCAACGCACGACAACCCCCGACTAAGAAATGCATTCGCATTTAAAAGACACCGGCGTGCGTCATCTGATCCGTTCCAATCCGATTCTAAACTGTGGGGCCAACAGAGATGTTATTAATCGCACTCACAGTGAACTCTACGCAATAATTTGCGTTCGGCGAAGAGTTCGTTACGTGAAACACAGTCATGTGTTTCACAGTCCTGCTTAGCTGGACAAGTGTTGCCATCCCGCGGAGCCCGACGTAACGAGTGACGGCGCACCGTGGGCGCACTCACACAGTTGCATGGAGGAGAAGAGGGGTGGCTGATCTGCGGGCGTGCGCACAACGTCGCCTAGCAACAGACGCTTGGCCACAGATATGGCGGCGCACACTTGGTTGCCTGCATGCATTCCACGCAATTGAATACCGAGGATATAAACCTGTCGCTCAACATCGGCATTAACTTTCGCCGGGCGGCTCAAGAGCAGGCCACAGAGACCGACAGACAAACAGACCGACAGACAGGCCAAAATTTCCGCGTTTAAGCAGCCAAAGAAATACTACCGTCTTCAGAAACTTTTTAATAAGCTATATTGAGCTGGTAAAAGCTTTTACCTCGGAAAGCCAGTTCGGCCCAGTCGGGTTCGTTGTTGGAGCCTCTTTGGAACCAGTAGCCGGAAGACGCCAATACCAGGGTCCTATCGGATCTGGTCGCCCAACTCCCGTTCGGTGCCCACACGTTCATGTGCAGGCAGTCTTCGCTGCCCACCAGCGTGCCGTTCCCCCACTGAGGGCAGGGCGGTCGAGGCTTGTCGGCCATGGTGCGCTTCCGGACGGCACGGGGAATGGGCTCGCGGAAGCGGTTCTTGCCCCCTGTGCTTTTGGCGTACGGGATGCCCAGCCAGCGGTACACTTTCCCGCCGTTCACCGAAACCATCGTTCCGACGAACTGGCCCGATGTGGTGGACACCTGAATATTGTGAGAGTGATGCGACCGTCGAGATTTATTTGATGCCACAGCATCCAAGACTGTGAGGTGTGAACGCACGAGTTCGACACGTACGCCCGGTAATATAGGACTCCCATTCTCAGAGTGCGTCTTGTCATCCTTGACGCTGTCAACTATGGTGCCTAGAAATACATACGGTCAACCACGTACTGACGCTGTTTATACTATACTCTTGCGCCCGTCCTTCAAACAGTTGCGCATTGTTGCGTCTTGCGAGTCTCAGCGGTGGATCGGTCTATAAAGCTGCTGTACTGAGCACGCGTTCGAGAGATCGATTCCAGGCGGTTGCACTGTTTTTTAATGGAGGAAAAAAACACCTTGGTGTCGACGTTTCTGCGCCGTTAAAGATCCCTAGGTTGTCTGAATTAAACCGTATCATTCTGCTTCCGCCTAACACATTTTGAATGCGTTACCTGGCGTTAACACTGCCACTTCAACTTTTGGGTTGAGCACAGTTACCGCCACAGAATGTTAGCGTTCGGTGTCCCTGGAGTGCGAAACGTCTGGGAATTAAACACCCCGCAAGTTAGCAGGATGTTCTCTGCTCGTATTGGCGCGAGAATTATGACCGCCATTGAGGGATGACAAAACACAAACGATGTACAGCGTTTCAGGATGCGCCGCGACTAAACCATTTTCCTTCTTTCAATATGATGTTTCCCATGAGCTCCTTACAAGTGTCGGTGTCCATATCATCGAAGCTGCATTGCCTTAATCATCGTCATCGGGTCGGTTTTGCCTGAAAGATGAAGGCTACATCAGCGACTTGCCTTTTTTAGCACCATGCGTTACCTGAATGCATTCTTTGCCCTGAATGTCCCCATACCCTTCCACAGAGCCCTGTGTACTTGCCTACGCATAACCTGATTCGTTTGCGGCTAACAGAGTTACCCTACTGCTTCACCTCTTTTAGCCCTGGAATTACGCGGCCAGTGTAGTTTTACTCGTTTGGCCTAATTTGAGCTGGTATGCCTTCTTTACACTTCACATACATGGCTGTTTTAGCTTACGGGTTACGTTCCCCCCATGGCCCTCTATAGCAGTTCCGTAACACATGCTGCTCCTTGGTCTTACGAGTGGCACACCGTGCGGGCTTTACGCAGGTCCTCTTCCACACAAAGATCTTCTGATAACAATGCATCGAGGACTTAAAATCCCAATGTGGCGCCATGAAAGCACACAATCAATTACGGCCTGCCAGCAGAAGCAAAGCAACACCACTACTGATGGCCTGGAGTGCGCACCAACAACGACAGTGGACAATACCTCGCGGAGGTAAGCTTTGTAAACTCACCCGCATATTTTTTTCACTGCACTTGTGAACGAAGGCAACTCATCTGACTGAAACCAAAACAGGTAAAGCTTCCCGCTGGTATTAGTGGGACCACCTGTTTTGAAATATTATGCTGAAAATACGGAATTCGGAATAAATTCTTTTATAGCACCCCGATCGGTGAAGACACACTGACCAAGGCGACATGGCAAAGTATTTGTCACGTCGTTTCTATGTGCTTCCCTTCTCCCATTGTCATGCCAAACGATGGTGTTTTATAGCACTTTTTAGTTATACATTGCGCATCAGTATCGAGGGCCCACAGGTTTTTCACAGACACGTATATCTTACGTCTTCGTGTAAAATTTTCCAGGTCCCGCCAACAGTTTCAGGCCCCCAAGAAGAGGAAAGCGAAAGCGTAACACTCAAATAGTACAGATTAGTATACGTATTTAAAGAAGAGAGGTGCCTGTTTCGCGTTTCTCTCATAAAACATTTCAGTCTCACTCGAGAGGTAAACTTCTAGTTCGATTCATTTGTGTGCTAGTAAACTTTCCAATGCCTCAAATATTTTTGAAACGATTGTACCTGCCCTTTGATCGCAAGAAAGCCGCTGACGCCAGCACGGCGTATCTTCTTTTCCCATTCGTGACTTAAGACATCACATATCGTAGCTATAAGTGTACCTGGTCAAGATACGGCGTTCATGCTTTGGGCAAGTTCACCTGCAATGAACTGCTTCTGCTTGAAGCGAAACACCTCTACATAAAGAACTACGATTTCCCGATATAGGCGGAGAACGTTTATATTTTAGTGTCACTTAAAACACGCATTCCGAGGTATCAGAAGCGATTGTTCTTGATAGATCAAGTAATTCTTATCTTGTTGCGATTTTTGCCCCGCGTCCCTCTTACCGCGTAACTAAAAGCCCGCGTTGAACAACCGCCACATTTTTACTCAGAGGAATACCAAATCAAGTCATATCATCATTATTTTATCGTATACATCGGTACAGGGGAAAATCAGCCACATAAAGTTTTCCGGAGCAGCTTGCTAGGGCCGCTGCCCCAAGCGCATGGGCACAAACGGAGTCATACAAGGCAAAAAGCGCGAAAAACAGAAAAGGTAGTCTCGAACACGATTCTAGCAAGCACACCCTAAATTCCAAGTTGCTGCATCCGTGTAGTATAAGCATCAAACGGGTGAATAAACGACTGTTGCAAATCCAAGGCTTGCGTTAACATCATCAATATACAAAGCTACGTAACCAAAGCTACGTAACCTACGTAAACCTTAGACGCTAGGTTTCCTCCACGTGTGTACCATTTCCAGATCCCGCCAACTCAAGGTTCCGCTAGGATGACAAGAGAGTCTACTGTGAAGTCGCCGCCTTCTCACCAGGCCAGGGTCGTCTTGTGCAGGATTGATGAGCAACAGGAAAATGACGATGGAAAGAAGAAGACCGACGACCACGCCCACAGCCCCGAGGAGTGGCACGATGGTGCTGCAGGCAGGAGCGAGTCAGCAGTGCAATCCTTCCCTCTCCGCACAGGAGGGTGCAGGAAAGGAGAAGAGAAGCGCGTTAAGAGAAGCGCGAAGTAAAGTTAAGAAAAGCGCAGGGGCTTTCTCACACTAAAGCTGCTGCAAACGTGCATCAAAACTTTCGCTAAAAGTGAGTCCAACCATCGCAGAAAGTGCGTTCAATCAATCGCCAACCCATCCAACACCCAACCCACACGCCAAGAATGAACCTACTTGACGATGCTCCGCGCACTAAAGAAAAAACGAATCTACGATCTAAATGTATACCGATACGAGATTTAGCGGGAGTATACCACATAGAGTATACAATTGTAGTCGACTTTTTGCATTGTTGAGCGGGCATCATTTTTCGCTACTTCGGTGTAACCGCTGTGACACAATGGAAGCCCGGATTCAGGCCAGCGGCGTTCGTCCGGACACCTTATCCAAGCTGTAAGGTCGACCAACGGGTCTATGTATTTTTTTACACGTGGCGGTAAAAAAGATTTCGCTTTAAAAAACCGGTGGTGTCGGTTGAATAGGCATCATCTCACCTGCCCGGGTTTCGCTCCTCGATCTCAACATTACCGGCACCCTGGTCGGCCCGTCTGGGGTTGGCCTGTGCCTACAAAATGGTAGTAGGCCACCAACGTTATTCCCGAATACTGTTTCCGCTACAGAATGCTACCGATAATGATCCGATGAAAATTCTCTATATTACTTTTTTGTTGAAGAATAGAGGAGGACAGCGGTTTGACCCCGTACACCCACGTTTACTTCCGCGCTTTCAACAAGGTGCTTACTGGGAGAGGGGCGGCTGCGGATTCCGACGGCGGCTGCAGGGCGGTGACGTCAGCACCAGGGTTGGGGGTCGGCTTAGCCTCGTCGGGCTGGCCTGGCAGCTGACCTGGTTCCGTTGCTGGTGGCCTGCAACCAATCAAAGACAAAGTGAAGCACAGCAAACGCGCTTTAGGGGAGTTGGTTCTTTTGCACCCCTTGTTGTATCTCGGTTTTATACCAAAGAAAAGCTAAGAAAGAGCCCTGTGATTTCCCCACATTTTGAATGGCTTTTTGCGTCCCAGCTACGCCTTTGGATATAGGAGGCCCGGCTTAGTCCGGTGCAAAAAATTTACGAATATCTGCAACGTTCAGCGAAATTTGGGCACACGGGAGTGTTCGTTCTTCGCCGTCATGAAAAGAACAAAACCCTGTTCCTCCCATTGGGAAACCTGGTAGAACAGTGTAGCTGTGGTTATCTTGTCTCGGCTGAACGTCATGAAGTTCTCGCCCGAGAACACTGCCGCCGTCAGGGAGCAAATTGTACGGTTCGAGCAAAAATTTGGGAGATAAATGGCCGAAGCGTGAGGATCTTTCTCGCGGGATGGAGAGGAACCCTCTTCTGGAGGCCAGTGTGCTATCTATTGCTTGTTCTAGGAACTTGCTCCCACCCCTGCGTGACGCATGACCCACAGCAGACGGACGTAACGGCTCGACCTGCAAACGCCTTAGCCACTGAGCCAGCCCAAAGGGTTCTAATTCTTGTCGGTAATGAGCTCTGCAACGCCGCTTGGTGATTTACTCGGTGATGTACTGCTCCAGAGGAGAGGGTGGAGGGGAAAATGCGAGCGCGCCTAGAAGTGGAGTTTGGGCCCCCTTTGCCACCGGAAAGCTGAGATGAAGCCAACTTTTATTCGTATGAATAGATAGTGACGAGCGGCCGAGAAGATGATAAAATGTACGCGCTTGGGGGTTCGGCATACTCACAGCTTATATTTTATGATTATACCAGACACAACGTCCGTAATTTACAATACATCGCGATTTCCGAGTAACGATCTCTGAGATGTTGAAAAATCGAGCTCTGGACGATTTTACAGAGAATTGACGCCAGCAAATGATACCGCTTGGTGATTCAAGCTTATGCACAGATATGCTCGGACGAAGTTTGCATGTGAACATGCATCACTATGTTTCCCGCAGTTGATAGCGACTCCTCCACTGGAGTGCCTACCCATTCACTGTCAGCAGTGTTCTGGGAGGGAGCGTTCCGAACGTTTCCCCCAACCTCCTATTTTGTCATAGCAGACTGTTCATTGTGTCTGTAGGATATTTTACTGCCACCAGACCGGACCATTGTGACGATGACTGTATTTACACGCGGTTGAGTGCGAATGCTCCATACTTCGTCCCCAAACTGTGTGAAGG
Organism: Haemaphysalis longicornis; assembly: GCF_048455015.1. Lineage (NCBI taxonomy): Eukaryota > Metazoa > Arthropoda > Arachnida > Ixodida > Ixodidae > Haemaphysalis > Haemaphysalis longicornis. The sequence goes on along the minus strand of NW_027526204.1, from coordinate 105,682,551 downwards.
TGTGCTGGGGAGGCCTTTAGCACTACAGAGCCCATGAAACGCCTATGATATTAGTTGAACGAGGTAAGCTTCAAACTTAAACCAGTCGCATGTGCGTGCATGTAGCCTCGATGGGTTTACAGGTACGATAACCAAGTCGCAGAAAGCAAAATCACCAGGCAACACGTTCTAATCCTATCAGTCTGTCTGTTCCAATAGAAAAAACTCGCCGTGGTGGCTCAGTGCCGGAGTCGTGTTTCTGCTGTGCCTAAATACGCGGGTTTGATTAACGTCCTCAGCGACCGCTTTTTTTTTTATAGAGGCGAAAAGTAGGAGCACCCGTGTGTCGACATTTCTTGGCAAGGGCAAGATCCCACATGGCCAAAATTAATCCGGAGCTTTCCACTACGGCGTGCAATATAGCCCAGGTGTAGGTTCCGCGGGTAAACAGCAGCCAGGGGACAGGGCGCTAAAAGAGGAATTTCATGTGCTCAGAAATAAAGTTACAGCGAAGCTCCGACTAGCAAAGAGACGTTATTACTCTGACGAGTTAAATAAGGCCAAGGGAAACATGAAAAAAACATGGCTGCGGTTAAACGAGCTTATGGACAGGAACACTAATCGGCAAGCGGACTCGGCAATTCGCAAAGGCTTCGGAGATTCCTGCCAGACTACCTCATTGTGTGACACATTTAATTCATTGTTTATTGGTAGCGCCGTACTTCTTAATGAAAATATAAGGGTCCCTGAATCAAAAATTACCAATGTGCCCAGCATTGTTGAGTCAGCCTTTCTCCCAGACATGACCCTGGGGGACCTCCACAATATTGTGGATACGATTTCAATTACGAAACCAGCGGGATACGATAAGATCCGAACGCGAGATATAAAAGTTCATGTAGACAGATTAGGCTTGGCGATTTTGTCGATACTTAATGGCATATTAACGACCGGTAGTATTCCAGAAAAAATGAAGATTTCCGTAGTACGCCCTATACATAAGAACGGTGCTAAAGATAATCCTGAGAACTACAGGCCAGTAGTCATCTTGTCTGTTATGTCCCATATTCTTGAAAAGTATATTTCGACAGTCATAATAAATCTTTGCTGCAAACATACCCTTTTATCTGAAACGCAATATGGTTTTCGACAGGGCAAGAGCACAACGTTACTTTTAGAAGACTTTAAGGATTCTATCACTGAAGCAATAGATAGCAATAAAATAGTGTTAGCTCTGTTCCTGGATATGTCTAAGGCTTTTGATACTGTTGATCATGAAATATTGTTACAGAAATTAGCACACATGGGATTCAGAGGAAAATATAGCCAATTATTCAAGAACTACTTTACGGGAAGGCACCAATCTGTTCGAATAGGAAATGCCATGAGCGGAAAATTACTAATTAAAAATGGGGTTCCACAGGGCTCTACAATTGGCCCTTTACTTTTTAATATTTATACGAACGACATTAACAATTTATCTCTTTCGTCCAGGCTGTATCAGTGTGCTGATGATACAGCATTAGTTTTTGAACATTCGTTGTGCGAACATGCCGTTGAAGCTCTTCAAAAGGACATAAGCAAAGTACTTCATTGGATGCTTGAGAACTACATACACGTTAACAAAGCCAAAACAAAACTTCTTTGCATTAGAAGCCCCTATAAGCAAATTCAATTGAACAGAAAGGTAGTTCTACACTTAGAAAACTGTAATGGTTGTTCTGGCTCGACTTTAGAGTACAGTCAAAGTGTAAAATATCTAGGTTTGTGCATAGACGAGTTTTTTAACTGGTATGAACACATAAATCAAGTTTGTAAAAAACTGAGGACAATATCTGCCTACATGTATAAATTGCGAGACCGCACTAATATAGAAACACGATATCGTGTTTACCAGTCACTTGCGGAAAGCACTCTTCGCTACGGCACAACTCTGTACGGAAGCTGCCCAATAACTAAACAGGAAAAGATAAATAAGCTTGTTCGCCGAATCGTCAGGAACATTGTATATGCTACAAGCCTGCATGAAAAGAAAACAACAGATATAATGAATGAAGTGGGAATATTAAATCTTGGTCAGTTGTTTCGTTATACCGACTTTATTACGCGCTACTATCTCGTGGAATTCAAAATGCCTGTAGCTAAAGCTAGAACGTTAAGGCAGACAGAACGATTCCACATACCTAGAATTTTTACGAATTATGGGAAAAGGAATAGACAATATGTTCCATCCATGTTTAACTCGGTCCCAGCAGAACTTCTTAATATAACCAGTCTTAAGCAAGTAAGAAAGCAATTGAAAAACTGGTGTCTAGATTTTAAGTAGACCTATAGTGGAAAAAAGAACTTCGCGGCCCATTTCAATGCATCGTGGTTGTCGCGGTTGGGTTGCACAAATTGTGATCTACATTTTCATCAGTGTGGCATTATTGTGCATCATGGCAATTACCTGTATGCAAGTCAGTATATCTCTTTTGTAATTTTTTTCTTCTCTCCCTCCCTCGCATATTTTTGCGAATTGTTGCCTATCCTTTCTTTCTTTACCGTCCTGGTTCATTCGTTATGCAAAAATTGTCTTCTTTGTTTGCTTGCAGCTATGACGTTATGTTTTCTGCTCTTAGTGCAGCATACATTGATATGCGTCAATTGTGTCGTACGCCGCTGTATATTTGTGATATCGGTATTGTGTAATCTTTTTAGGCATTACTGTTCTTGTTGCTGATTTTGTTTCCCTAGCAGTGTTTTCTAAGGGATGAAATGCTGTTTGAGGGCATACATGGATGTATTTTCATTCTTTATTTTTTTTCCCCTTGTTTTCTTTTATTTCAATTTTTTGCGTTATCGCACGGTCGCTGCGCTTCTGATCTGCCTGCCCACTCACAAGCACTGCGTGCTTGTGAGTGGGAGTAAATATATCGTGTATATAAAACATTGAATAAAGCTTATATTATAATTATTAGTATTATTATTAAAATAACCCATAATAAATCAATGAACCAATCAATCAATAAATCAAACAATCAATCAATCTATCTATCTATCAATCAATCATATTTCAGTATAAAACAGAACTGAACCATTTGTCAAAGAGGCCATGCGACCAAATACAAGTTGAGTTCATTAAAATAACTGAGTTGATTGTCCCCATATCAACATTAATACCATTTCCGTCGCGTACTTCCAAGAATATTCCAGATGGTAAATAAAACACACAAAGAAGTGGCGACTGCCCAGCCTTTTACGGGCGATTATAAAGGACGTCGACGAAACTTGTTTTTTACGATTAGCAATCACCAACAAATATCACTGAAGATTGTAGTCGGGCCTGTAGTTCCGTTTCAACCTATCAGTTGAATGACAACTTCCAGTTAACAAACTTATACTGCGCTTTCTAGTGGCGGCGCATATTACTTCACTAATACGCATGTTTAGTGACGGTAGTGGAAATGGAAACTTTTCGATATCACTTCTTGCACTTTTGTAGGAATAAACACTTTTCGCGGTTAAAAGGACATAAATGAGTTAGCAAAGGCTAGGTCTTTGAAGCAGGACATAGTTGTATTTAAGTGCAGAGCACTTTAAGGCCGCGCCTTGTCGTTGTAGCTCGCTCGGTGGACCCAAGTAGAGCCACACGGCATTCCGTAGTCGCGTCGTAGCCCAGAGGTTCGGAAGCCAAGCGGTTTATATAACCATGAGCGGTCGCAACTCGTGAACCACTGGCGCTTGTCATACATCTCCCCGTTGTTTGGCGCAAAGAAAACTTGAGGCAAATTATGTAAAATTAAGCGGCAGCGCCTGCATTCATTTAGTTAGAAAGGCTCGTTGGGCTGGTGTTTACGATAGTAAGCGAAAGGAAGTGGCATTGCAACGCCGGCACGTGCGGGAAGAAAAGCAAGCGCAAAAAGAAGAGAACTCCCGCTGACGCAGTTTCAGGCACGGAGGTGCGCGAGCAATGCGAAGGCGGAAAATTTGATTTGCATTGGGTGGTAGCACTGAGCGCATAACGACGCTACTGCTCAGTATGGCGAATCACTGTTTTGCTCTTCCGGCGGGTTTCACACTGCGATGAACGGCATTAATTTTTTGTTTTCATGGTTTCGACTACTGCACAAAAACAAAACACACAAGGGCAAGAAAGGGACATATGCAGTGCTACCATATTAAACCAACTCGCCATCACTTCACTTTACTAAATCTTCATGGCGCGTTCAAGGAGCTGAGAGCTGTAGGAGACCCGAGCAATTTGTGAGAGTGCGCAGCGAGCCACTAATGGCCATGCGCTGGAGTGGCTTCGTGCCTTCTGGGCATGAGTAGACACGTTCATTATCCCCGCTTCAAAGTGCACTAACAGGATCTGTTCTCAGCTCGGGTACAGCTGCCTGTCCACTTACACGTCCGTCGCTGCGTCGTCGCTCGAGGCCTTGCTGCTTCTACGGTGCTTCTTTCGACGTTTTTCAGTGGCACCCGTCGACAAGTGCGATGAGGTGACGTCGTCCTTAGACGAAGCGACGGCCGCCGTCTTGTCGTGTGTCTTCGCCTTCGTTCCAGCGAGCGCCGATGTTTCAAGTGCGCTGAAAAGGTTGGAATAAGAATCGTGTTCGGATGTTTCGTCCCGGTTGCTCTTAATACACTCACCCTTCGTCCTTGGGTGCGTTGTCGCTGGTCTCCTGGTTGTGCTTCTTGGAGCGCTTCTTGCGGCGTTTTTCGCCTGTAGCCGAGGACACATATGAAAAGCTGACGTCGGCTGCAGACGAAGTGGGGACTGCATCCTTGTCTGGGGCCACCATGGTTCGCTTCTGCTTGCGCCCGAATTCCGAGGTCTTTGGGAAGGGTGCTGGAAATTATGGTGATGATGATGACAGCCCAGACAACGAGGGCTCGTGATAATGGTAATGATGATGGTGTATGTGAATGAAGCGCGTATCACTGCTGCGTGGGCTGGCGTGGCTTAAAAAGGGACGTCTACGTTTGCAGGAAGTTGGCAACGCATCAGCAGAAATTAAAAACGTTTAGGTAGGTTGTCGTTCTTCCAGAAAGATTTATTGGAGTTTGGAGTTACCAAAACTGAATAAAAGGAAGGTGGGATGGAATAACTGACCGACTTTTCAGTCGAGAAAGAAAAACAAGCTCATAATATTGTACGGAAGATAAACATTGGTTTTACACCCGGAAATCACCAAACTGAAGAAATAACACGCCAGAGGCCCCAGTGTAATATCTTTAAGGGGGCTATGCAGAAAATACACAATTTTGTTTTGTTCGAAAGATTTCGTGTTTTAGAGAGCCCCCGGCGCTTGTCCTGAAGCAAACGAGAAACTGTCAATGCAAGTTAAAATTTTGATTCTCCCGCAAAATCGTGCATTATCGCGACGTCTGCAATAACATCCCAAGAACCAATCTCCAGCCGATCGCGGAGCCTTGTTTACCGTTATTAAACCTAGATGACGCCACCATACCGGAAAGGGCCGTTTTCTGTCTTTGCTAAGTTTTTCACCGTATTAAGGCAGAAAATAATCGTTTCGTGAAACATGGTGGTCGCTCCACAGATATGTTCACGTAAGACAACGTCGCTTGCGCCAATCGGCCAGTGTTGTCTGATACAAGCCCAAAGCGCCGCAGTGCTGTGCAGCTAAAACAAGCATATTGCGCGTAGTACCCACAGCAGTACTCATCGGTACTTCCATGTTTAAGTGTACTTTCATAACTTCCACTGTATACTTCATTATTATTACTGCTATAAAGTCGCTGGGCCCGCGCAAGTAGCTCGTTCGGCAAGCTTGTAAGCCCTGCGTAAGCTGCGTTTGCTTTTGGCGGCGTCAGCCAATGTTAAAGCGGCCGCATATGACATCATAGGTTCTGTTGCATGAAATGAGCTAGTTGGTCGCATGGCCATTCCCTATTTTTCTAATTATGTAGCTTATTTGAGCAAAGTTTGCGTTAAAAGTGGTGTCAGTATGATTCTAACGAGGCAATCTTTCGAGTCAACCACTTTTTTTTGTCGACATGTCCCTTTTAAATCATCAATGTGAGGAAATATCAGGCCAGAGGTCCCCCTGACAGAATGGGTGGCAGATAAGATGTGCAGAAACGGACAAGTGAAATGGAAACACGAAGATATAAACCAGACGAAGTAAAATAAAAAAGTAATTTTCGTGGTGGGCAAATAATATATTTGAAAAGCCACATATCCCAACTTTGTTTTGGTAATACGGACACACGTAAATTTTACTTGACTGGAAGGGAACAGCCGTTTTTTTAAGTGCGAATGCACTTTATAAGCGACCCCAAACCATCCACCGCCGGCGGCGGCGTCGGCGGCGGCGTCGGCGTCCGCAGTGCTCCTCTATATTTAAAAAAGAAACAGCATCCGGCGCCAGGTTTCGATCCGAGGACTTTGCGGCCGCAGCGCGACGCTCTACCGACCAAGCCACGGACGCGACGGTGATATCAGTGTTAGTGACGCGCCTTATATCTTTAACGCATTCAAACTACGTCGTCAGCGGCGTGCGTTGGCGACTCAGCGGCGTTATAGCGGCTTGATAACTGCGTGGTGTACACGTGATACTACAAACCCGATGGAAGAGATGGAAGAGAAGGCGGCGAGGCGGTGGGCTGCGAGGGCCGAGCGCAAGCGCCGCAAGCGGGCCGACAACCGTGCATTCGCACTTTCACATTCTCCCCCTCGGGGAAATGCGGGGGAATTTTTTTTGCGTTGCGGTTTTCAATTTTGTGATCGCGATTCATTTGTCCATGACTGTACGTATGGCAAAACCTGAAGAGCTGGGGCCCTTACACGAACTGAAAACAGGCGGAAGTTTAAAAGCCAAGTAGTTGAATTCGAGCTCGCAAGTTATTGCGTTGCAATAGAAATAAGTGGGAAAACGAAACAAAGTTATGTGTAGTGTTTTGTTTGTCACAAACAAAATATATTAGCTGAAGGCAGGCATACCAACGAACATTGTTGTATTTTACCGAAGTGATGGATGCAACAGTGACTAAGTAGGAATGACGGACATGGGAACCTCTCTTCATAGACGTTTGAACAGGGGAGCTTTTTAGAGGGCGAGCGTTATCGGGCTGTCGTACCAAAAAGCCTCGAAATGTGAGGGAAACTCGCGAGGAGGCTATAAGCGTACGAGCAGGTGTTTGGAGTGCACGTCTCAAGAAAAAAAAATGTGGTTTGGGAGGTCAAGCAAATCGAACCCAGGACTTTTGCGCCTTGAAAATGGCAAACTATCTACTGGGCCACCTCAACAGAACCAGGGGTACGGGGTTAGCAACGGCTGGGAACAGTAACATGTGCAGACAATTGAAAAGAAAAAAAGGTTGTGTTAGAATGTAGTGCGCAGCACCTAGAAAAAAAAGGCAAGATATGAATTTTAACAAGTATACGAGCCAAATGCGTTACTTTCGGAGCGGGAAAAAGTAAGTAAACATAACATCGAATTTAGGCGCCCATAGCGTGCGGAAACCCTTCTTTCTTGCCTTCCGACGCCTCATCACCAGACGGGAAGGCGAATGCACACATGTGCTTGGGAAGTTGGAAATAACTTACGAAAGAACGAAAAAAGCATTAACCTAACCCCACAATTTAAGCACAACCAAAAACAATTCAAACACGCTGCCGCAAAAATAAAAAGAGACGAACAAGGGGGAAACACTTCCCGTGCTCGAAATCTAACCAGGGTCCCTCTCGTTATAAAAACGGCTTCTCTCGTTATAAAAACGGCTTGCTGTTCTCCTCGCCAGTTCATGCGCGTTCACGCCTGAAGTGGGGAGCACAGAGGCCGAGTTTGCGCTACTAACGCCGAGATCGCAGACTTCCTGAGAAGCCGTGCCTGCAGCTGTCCGCGGCCAAGACAAATGCCATGATGTACCACCCACGTGGCTACCAGGCACGCCGAACACCCCCCCCCCCCTCACCCTGAGCGGCCAGCCTGAGCGTCCAGCCTGAGCGGCCAGCCTGCGCGTCCAGCCTGAGCGGCCAGCCACTCCCGTGGTACCTCAGGGTCATATATGTTGTGTCGTGGGCGACGGCGAGCGGCCTCGGCGGCGACGGGAGCGAAGGCTCAGCGCGCCGGGCCCACGCACAAGCCCAAGAAGAAAGAGTGCGGCCTCCTCGTACCAAGACCAAAACCCAAAGAGAACGTTTATTGTTCGACAAGACGACACCGAGACGCATACGCACGTGACCCGTCACGTGCGACCACAGCAACGACATCTAGCTACAATTAATACAACCAAGCGCACACAGTGAGCGGGCGCTCCACTAGAGGGCGCCACTACACCACATCATCTTCCCGTGCAAAAGAAGTTCGCACACTCTGCGAAATACGCCAGTACACCACATCATCTTCCCGTGCAAAAGAAGGTCGCACACTCTGCGAAATACATACAGCATCTTAAATGCACACTCCACATCATTCTCCCGTGCTTTGAAGAATGTCTGCATCTTCCTTTCACTTGACTCACACAACAGGCTATCAGTCGCTCACGACAGTTCTATAAGTCCCCCAAAAAAAAAACCCGTCCAAAAAACATCTTCGCTCACGACAGTTGTCTAAAGTCCCAGAAAAAAAACCCGTCCAAAACACTTTCAATGATGATATACGATTCAACACAGACATGACACGTTCAACATGACGCAAAGCATGAACCGTACGTATACCCCCTACCGCACATAGTCGCGAAGCCACTGAGGCTGCTTAGTCTTACGGCGTGGACGCGTAGACGATGAACTTGAATTATCTGACGACCCAGACGCCCCCTCATTTTCCTTTGTGTTGTCTACATGGCTATTTGAATCTGTTTGCTCACTATTTTCTTCCTGACATTCTACCGTTTCCTGAGGAACAACGGATCCAGACCTTGCACTGGAAGGAAGCTCTGACAGATCAGAGTCTGTCTGGACACTGGGGTTTGCCCCATCTGTCAACGGTAGACTAGGGGACTGACTGTCACAAATGTCTAAGTTAGACAAAGAGTACAAAAACTCTTTATGCCTCGACGAGAGTTCAACATTGTCAAAGGAATACGGTGCTGAGCCAATCTCAATTCCTTTCGGAACGACTGTGAGTTTCGAAGCGTTCCAGATCTTTCCATCACTGAGCTTAAAGGTGAAAGGTGCAACCTGAGCTAGCACTGTCAACGGCTTACTATACTCCAGAAATCCTTGCTTACGGAATTTTACCTTCACGACATCTCTCACCTTTATGCGGGTCGGTTGCGCACCTTTCCTTCTGTCAAAGTACTGTTTAGCTTTATGCTGCTTCGTGAAGACCTGGTTCCGAACATGAGGCAGGAAATTGTCCGATTCTGCTGCCCTTTTACGTATCGTGAAGTTGCTAATACCCACTTTGGAACGAGGCTGACGTCCATGCAGCAAAAAAGCTGGAGAAAGACCTGTCACTGAATGTGGTGTGACCCGGTACGACCCAAGAAATTGTGTAATGCTTTTCGAAGCATCCTTGCCTTCAAGTCTGGCTACCTGTAAATGTTCTTTGAGAACTCTGTTAAACCGTTCAATCTGGCCGTTAGCCTGATGGTAATAATTCGACGAGAAGACGTGGCGGATACCTTTTTCCTTTAGATACTCTTGCATTTGTTTGGAGACAAACTGGGGTCCATTATCCGTCACTAAAACCTCAGGGAGCCCTTCCCGACTGAAAGACGAGTCCAACAACTTAATGACATCCTCAGTTGAAATGGAATTTGTGCCCAGAACCTCAGGCCACTTAGAGTAGTAATCGACTAGTGCAACAAGAAATCGGGGGTACGACACATCTAACGGACCGACGATGTCCATTCCCAACTTTTGCCAAGGCCCTTCAGGCCATACCACTGGCTGCAACGGAGCTACATGAGGCTTAGCAGACTTGTCTGCCAGCTGACAAACGTGACAATGCTTTACATGCTCTTCAACATTGCGATCCATTTGAGGCCACCAGTAACGTTCCCGGAGAAGTTGCTTCGTTCGTACTATTCCTTGATGATTTTCATGTGCTAACTCGAGAAACGTAGGTACCAGTACACAAGGAATGACTACACGGTCATCACGCATGAGTAATCCGTCCACAACAGAAAGTTCATCCCTTACATGAAAGTAAGCAGTTAAATCACTGTGTACCTTTTTCTTATCGGGCCAACCCTTAGAGACATACTCTGCTACCTTCTGCAATGTCACATCTGCCTTCGTTGCCAGCTGCACGGTTTCTTTATCGACTACTGATGTTACTAGTGACACTATCTCTTCCTCCTTAACAAGTTCTTGACCGGTCTGAATGGGTAATCTCGATAGAGCGTCAGCCACCAGATTTTCTGACCCTTTGCAATACTCGATGTCAAAATTGTAGTACCGCAGACGAGCTGACCACCGTGAAATCCTTAAAGGTCTCCGACCTGAGTCTCCTGCGGCTAACAAAGCCACTATAGCCTGATGGTCAGTTCTAAGTGTGAACCGTCTGCCCCAAAGAAAAATGTGCCACTTTTCACACGCGAACAAACAAGCCAGCGCTTCGCGCTCTCCCACAGAGTATTTTCTCTCAGTCTCGGACAAAGTTCTAGAAGCAAAGGCTATGGTTTCAAGCCGAGAACCATACCGTTGCTGTAGTACCGCACCAATTCCCACATCAGATGCGTCGGTAGTAACTACTACAGGCAAGTCAGGATTAAAGACCTTCACAACCGGAGAACATGTGAGGCACGCTTTCAACTGATCGAAACTGTGCTGAGCATCATCAGACCAACAAAACGTCTGACCCTTCCTGAGCATGAGGCGCAGTGGCTCAACTATCTCTGCATAGTTCTTTATGAACTTGGCATAGTATCCTGCAAGACCTAAAAATGATTGCAGTGACTTTATGTCCGTAGGAGCGGGAGCATGAACTATAGCTTTTACTTTGCTCTCCAAAGGTGAGATGCCCTCAGCCGAAACCTTGTGACCCAAAAAATCAAGTTCCTTGACCGAAAAAAGACATTTATCGTTCAACTTCATGCCACTGTTTGCTATACATGTTAAGACTTCAACCAGGCTCGCGTCATGCTCAGCTTGAGTCTTTCCCCACACAAGAATATCATCAAGATAGCAAACAACATTTTTGCAATTCTTCAAGATCTGAGACATCATTTTTTGAAAAACCGCAGGCGCCGACGCCAGACCAAAACACACCCTCTTAAACCTGAATAAACCTTCATGAGTCACGAAAGTAGTTAAGTCCCTACTGCCCTCTTCCAGCAACAACTGATGATAAGCCGACGCCAAGTCAAGCTTAGAAAAACAAACAGCACCATGAAACATCTGCAACAGCTCTTCAACATGCGGTAAAGGATACCCATCAATGATAATTGCCTTATTCGGTTCCCGGAGGTCCACACACAGCCGAATGTCCCCGTTCTTTTTCCGGACGACGACGAGTGGCGAAACCCACTCCGAGGCGTCGACACGCTCAATGACATCATTGTCCTCGAGGCGTCGCGGCTCGCTGGACACTGGATCACGGAGAGCAAGAGGCAATCTTCGTAGCTTAGATGCAACTGGAGTCACACCTGGCCGCCGTTGGATCTTATGCGAGACGTCCTTGACAAGACCCAACTCGCCGTTGAAGAGATGTTCGAAACCCGGGGGCACATTCACGGGACACTGCACTGCACACACCGATGCTAGTCGACACGTAAGAGACGCACCGTCGATCTGAATACCCAAGTGCTGGATGGCGTCGAGTCCCAAAAGCGATGTCCCTTTGTCTGTGACGTAGAATGTGACGGAGCAAGACCGTTGCAAGACTTGAACAGGAGCTTGGAATGAGCCGCGGATGCCGATACGTTGTTTGGAGAAATTCCACAAGTTGACGGAAGCCTTGGACAGCGCATGCTGTTTACTGAAGTGACGCTTGAAATCTTCGACAGTCATCAACGACACGGATGCTCTGGTATCGACCAAGAGTTGCATGGTCACTCCGCTGACTTCGGCTTGAACGACTAAGTCCTTTCTTGGAGGATTGTTGACGCTGACTTCCGCTTGGACGACTAAGTCCTTTCTAGAAGAAGTGCTGACTGTTAAGACGGAAGAGCTTGCGGGTGCGTTGATCTCCGTGGATGCTGGATGCTGTGCAGGTTCCGGTGACGGAGCGAAGCCCGTAGCTTCCTCCGAAGAAACTCGATGCACTGGTGCCGGCTTGCGACACATCGACGCGAAATGTCCCCACTTATTACAAGAGTTGCAGCGCCGATTTCGGGCTGGACAATTTTGAAATGCTGAATTATGCCATTTATTTCCGCATCGTTCGCACAACTGAAGCTTGCCTGCAAACTTCTTCGCCTGGACTGTACCGCGAAACTCTGCAGCTGACTGCGAATGGAAGCGTCCATCTTGGGGGCCACCATCTTGCCTTCCCGAACCCGGTGGAATGACGTCACGGCCTCCCCGGCTGGCCAGGCCATCTTGAATTCCTGTGCCGCCATCTTGAGCGCGCCGGCCTCCCCGGCGGCCCATGCCATCTTGATTCTCCACGCCGCCATCTTGAGCGCGGCGGCTTCCCCGACTGTCATTTTCCGCGACGCCAACTTCTCCTCGTCGGCCTACCGCTTGTACTTGATGATGATGCGAACCGAAGGCTTGATTCGCCAACGACAACGATTCAAAACTCCGACCAATCTCTTCAGCTTTCTCCAAAGACAACCTTTCGCCATGTGCGAGCAGCTTTTCTCTAACCTGGGGGTTAGACGTTCCATGTATGATTTGATCTCGGACGCGCTCCGCGTACGTCAGCCCGAACTTGCAACGTACGGCTTTCTCCTTTAGAGCGGTCACGTATTCTAAAAAACTTTCCCCCCGAAATTGACGACGGCTTGTGAACTCATGTCGTTCAACAAGCGTATTTGTGGACGTAGCGAAGAGCCGGTCCAGCTGCTCCAAAAGTTGGTCGAATTTCGAAATGGCCGGAGCCGAGGATGCGGTCACACTACAGTCGGTCGCGGAGTCGGTCACGAAAGGGCTGGTTACATTAGCGTCGGTCACGTTACTGGCGGCGTCACTCCTTGCTTCGTCCTGCTCCGCCTCAGCAAAATACCTTCGTTGCCCCTCCCTACCCAAAACACTGACGAGCGCCGACGCGCGTCGTCCGTCATTCCAGTCGCGGCCGCCAACCGCCTCGAGATGGGCCTGAAACAATTTTTTCCAGTTATGCCACGGAATCGGAGGCGGCCCCGGCATTTCGAGGAAAACGGGCAGGTTATCGAAGAAGGCCATGCTGCCAAGCAGGAAGGAGAGAGACGCAGGAGCAGAAGCAGAAGAACGAAGCAGGGCGAGGCCTAGGCGATGGTTCGACGAGCGTCAGCACATAAGAACGCTAGGCCTCACGACGCCAGACGCGCCAGACAGTCACACTCGAGCGAGGTCAAACGCACTCACGTTTTCATTCTGCCGGACCCGTCGACGATGTCGTCGCAGCAGAAGAAAATGATCCCATCCTCGTCGCCAAAAAGATGTTGTGTCGTGGGCGACGGCGAGCGGCCTCGGCGGCGACGGGAGCGAAGGCTCAGCGCGCCGGGCCCACGCACAAGCCCAAGAAGAAAGAGTGCGGCCTGCTCGTACCAAGACCAAAACCCAAAGAGAACGTTTATTGTTCGACAAGACGACACCGAGACGCATACGCACGTGACCCGTCACGTGCGACCACAGCAACGACATCTAGTTACAATTAATACAACCAAGCGCACACAGTGAGCGGGCGCTCCACTAGAGGGCGCCACTACACCACAATATACCTCTTTGACTGCCGGATGACCTGGATGCCAGCGGTGATGGCACTCCATCAGCGCACGGTGGGAGTCCAGCGGGCCGTGGGGAGGGTACTGGCACGGGGCCAGGGTGGCTCGTACTCCGTGGCCCTGCGAGTGTTTCATGGGATGGCGTCCTCGGCCGTCCTATATGCCCGGCCACTGGTACACCCGCAGCGACTGCCATGGAAGGAACTGGAAATGGACCAGTGTCGGACCATACGCCTCTGTCTGGGCCTCCCGAGCACGTCCCCGGCGGTGGCTACCTACACAGTGGCCGGCACCTGGTCCATCCAGATGCGGGCCCTGCAGACGGGGCTGCACCACATCCACCGGCTCCATAGCACACCGGACGGCGCAGCCCTCCCGCAGCACTACCACTGCCGCCCCTACTGGCAGATGGGCACGCTGGCGTCCATCTACAAGGGTCACAATGATCTGCCGCAGCGTCCCCCTTCGAGACACCACCACCTGGCACCAGGCGAGCTCTTCGCATCAGCACCCCGCTCCTGGGGATTCACAGCAAGCGGTCAACACCAACGCAGGCTATCCGTAAGGAGGTTGCTGCCCTGCTGCAGCATGAGACGCCCTGCCACCTGCAGCTCTACACAGACAGCTCCGTGCAATTGTCCATGATCAGAGCTGGAGCCGCCTGCACGGCAATAGAGCTTGGCACCAGTCGTGTGTGCTACCTGACCTTCTCCGCACCCTCCACACATGCAGAGCTGGCCGGGCTGCACCTTGCTGCAGAACTGCTCCTGGAGAAGGGCGACCAGATTCAGGGGGCCGTCATCCTCACCGACTCCCAGCCCCCCCTATTGCGACTCCGAGTGGCGGATCAGCCATCAAGCTTAGCGGCTACGTGGAGCGGTCGCTGGCGGCGAAGCTTCACAGAGCGGAGTCCCGCGGAGATCCTTCGGGGTATTTTACTGTGCTTGTTTTACATGCAGAGCATCTCATTCACTCGCCTTGTCTCTCCGGCGTCGTCGCCGTCGTCGGCGTTGTCCACCCCTCCCCCATTGTCCTCGCCGCGCCAGCTGCGCTCTCCGCCGCTCACCCCCTCTCCTCTCCGATAGCGAACACTCTCTCGCGAGGGGCATTGGATTGGAATGGATTGGATTGGATTGGCTTGGCTTGGCTTGGCTTGGATTGGACTGGATTGGATTTGGATTGGATTGGATTAAAGTGGATTGTGTTGGATTGTGTTGCGTCATAGCCGCGGCAGACGCGCTGGGGCCGGCGTATGTGCCGTACTCTCTCTTCCGCGGTTACCTCTCCTTCGGGCGCGCTGCGAATATAACCGGTGTGCCGTTCTCCGGCGAAGCAACATCTACTCTTGGCTCAAACACCTAGAGTCCACGCTGCTTTACAAGTACGCCAACGTCGTCATCGGCTGGGACCGGCTTACGCAGTCCCCTCAACGTTATGCGCGCTATAAAACGCGGTCCCTTCCCCGCTCCGCCTATGCGTCTACACAGGGGTTCCCGCGAGGGGAGGTGGGAGTTTTAATCGGAAAAGACCGCCATCACATTGAGTGAGCTGTTCTGTTTCCCTGCGCCCATGAAATAATCCTTAATTGGGACTTTCTTCTGCCTCAGCCGTTATTTGCTGCCGTCAACCAGCTATCCACAGCGCCGACACAGAACAACCACATTATCGGGACTTACCACAGCAAACACTAAAATTGAATGCCGATCACGTTTTGGCAGCCGGTTGCGAAGAGATTCTGTCGGTCACATCAGACGAAATTGTCGAAGGCGACATGGTTGCCATGCCGTGTAGTAGGCTTTTACCGCAAGGGATTGCCATTGCGACCTGCCTTGTTCGGTTGGTGAGTGGGTCCGCAGCCTTGGGTGCCCGTAACACCACGCATTTACCGATACTATTGTCACATGGAACTACTATAGCTTCGGTGGCCGACAGTACCCCTGCAGCAGTCGTTTCCACTGGCAAGCGTACCTTGAACGCGCCCTCACCTGCTTCACCTGGGAATTTGTCAGCTCTTGCGGCCACTCTCAGTCCCTACCTAACACCAAACCAGACCAAATTATTGCCTGATATTTTGTCCAAGCACCGTGCCTCGTTTGACGTGCATTCACCTGGCCTCACACAAACCACTGCCATTGCGCATCGAATCGAAACACATGGATCGGCTGTGATCCGACGCAGACCGTATCGTGTATCCTTGTCTGAGCGCGAGATAATTGAGGATAACGTGGCCGATATGCTGAAACGCACAGTCATTCGCCCATCTAGAAGTTCATGGTCATCCCCCCTTGTGCTGGTTGAGAAAAAAGATGGCTCTGTGCGTTTCTGCGTTGATTATCGGGCGCCTAATAAGATCATTAGAAAGGACTTGTATCCTGTGCCCCGCATAGACAATGCTTTAGATTGTCTGCAATGGGCTGAGTAGTTCTCCAGCTTGGATCTTCGATCGGGGTACGGGCATACCTCGATGGCGGAAGCGTACAAAAAAAAGAAGGCATTTACCACCACAGATGGACTTTATTAGCTTAATGTGATGCCGTTCGGCCTTTGCAATGCCCCGGCTACATTCGAACCAAAAGGTTATTTATGCGGGAGGTATTTCCAATGTCGTCCTGTGTTTTCAAAAGATTTCGCAGTACATCGGCAAGTTGGGTGATCTGGGTGCAGAATCCGTCACGTTCTACATGTGTCACTTAAGGGGATGATATTAAAAGCAAATCAGTCTTCTATTCACCCTCCAGAATTTCCTTAGCTTCCTTAATTTCCAACACACCGGAGTGTTTGTGTGTTGTAGACGTCTGTGTATTCCTGGGAACACTTTCCTTAAGTTGCTGGGGCTGATAGCGACATTCATAACGAAAGGCGGAACCATTTTAATTTATATGTGCGTCAGGCAATCGGCATAACGTGCCACAGAATGCGTATTTTGCTCAAATTCAACAAATTCGTGCCCGCTAGCCGAAAATTGTAACATTACATGATAAATAGACTGCTGATCGAAAAGCTTGGCTGTGACTGCCCTCATACGCGGAGTTTGCTAAGTTGGCACCTTCTATGTCCTCTGCTCACATGTACTTTTCTAGGACTAATTTTTGTGTGGTGTCTTATGAAGCTCCGTATTTTATCACCATTGTACCTTTGAATTGTTAGTCCACCGATTGCGCTGTGTTCCTATCCTTCCTATTATTGCTTGTTTGCAAGCTGGTTTCACACTAAACAGCCGCTACATCGCTGTCGCCGGCTGTGGCTTCAATCACAAAATTGAGCCCACCATATTCAGCCTTGGATAGGTAAAGCAGTCTTGTCTAGAATAATAAAATCCTTGGAAGAGTCCTTCTGTTTTTAGTTGTATTTCCTTATCTTAACGCTTGTTTCTTCTCTTTTTCTGCCTGCGATCTATCGGGCATTGTTTCCTCTGTTCCCCTTCCCCCGCCAAGTAGCATGTCCCTGTCGTAATTCCGCCAAACATTTCAACTCCCTCTTCTTATAAAGACTTCGTTTTCTCTCTCTCTCTCTCTCTCTCTCTCTCTCTCTCGTTGTAATGACAGTACCCGGAAGACCATTACATCAACTACTACACAACAAACATTTTTCCAACAATGAACAAAAAGCATCACAAAGCAGTCAGCAGCCGAAAAAATGTCGGTAAGGTTCAATATTTTATTGAGTTCACAATCTGCAGGGAAAAAAATTGCAGAAGAAAATTGTTTACGGTGGATCATTGTCTACCTTTGGAACAAAAATATTTGATAATTAAGATAGAACTGAAACAAAGTCTTTTAGGTGCCAGTGAATGTTACGTAACGCAATACGCAGAAAGTGGTCCCAAACGCACTGCCTACAGGCGACCAACTTGGCAGCCTAGGGCCATCTTCTGAGTTATTGTATGTGCGGGCCACAACCAGGTATGTGGTCACCAAGGAAAGATGACATCTCAGGCGGTTATAAAGCTTCAACACGTCTCCAGCCAGAGGGTACCCCTTCAGAAACAGCCACAGCTCTAAAGCCACAACACTAAAAGCCATGCTAAAAGAAAACCATTCGGAGACTAAATGGGCCAATTGTAGACGCAACTGGTCAATTGGTTTGCAAATGGTTTAGGTGGAAGCGCAAGTGGTCCCATTGCAATTGAGCAGTTCAATTCCAACTGCAATTTCGAAGCACAATGCGACCATTTGGGAGCTCAACTGGACCAATTAGCATTGAGCGGTCTTATTGGACCTCGCATTTGGCACCACAATTGGCCCAAATGGGTACGCTCAATTCCATTGAAGCTCCAAACTGGAATGCCGAATGGGTTAGTGGTTCCATATTGGTCCCATTTTAATTAGGCAGTTGCAATCGGACCAGTAATAGAACCGTATTGGGTCTAACCTGATGGCCCAACTTGGAAGCTCTATTGGATAGTTGCTTGTATTGGTTTAAACAAGCTGTTCGTGCATCATTGTGGTGATCCAATAGAAAGCACGTGCTTCTTGATGGGTAAACACATTGGTCAATATCCCACCGCGGTGGCTCAGTGGCTAAGGCGTTGCGCTGCTGAGCACGAGGTCGCGGGTTCGATTCCCGGCCGCGGTGGCCGCTTTTCTGATGGAGGCGAAAAGCAAAAACTCCCGTGTGTACGAGATTTCGGCGCACGATAAAGATCCCCAGGTGGTCAAAATTAATCCGGAGCATTCCACTACGGCGCGCCTCATCGCCTGCGTTGCGTCCGCGCGTTAAACCCCACAACCAACCAAACATTGGTCAATATCTTGTAATTCATTGAAACTGGTTTTAGTTAAGTCGAATGCGGCGATCGATGGAAACTATAACTTGATCCAATGCAATTCCAATAAAATCAGCTCTGCCTTTTCGCATTCAATGAGTTTGTAATACTACAATGGTAAGCTGTACGTGCAATATGAATTTTAAAATTCTTCATTTCATCTTACCGAGTGACGACTCAACAACCACCATTTCCTCGATTATACCTTAATTCTCTCTTTCAACCCTAATTTGAAACATTGAAAAATATTTAAACCTTGAAACTATACATATTAGTTTATGAAACAATTATGAATTCTGAAACCAGCAATTTCAAACAGAAGTCATCAAAAACACGATAACAACCTAAAACTAAAACAAATCTTTTTGATGCGAGTAGCAAAATGTTTGGAAACACAACCACGAGCCCGTTCAATCCTGTCCTACACGCGCCGCGGACGAGTGGAATTCAACGTGGTGTTTGCGGTTGGCGGTTTCGGCATGTTGGTCGGTTGCACATGCAGTTGACGCCGTCTTCCCATCACCTGCGACGAGCACTGGGAGAGGGCACTGGACAGCTCTGATCAGAAGGTTCATGCGGCCTTGGCGAATCGGGCTGCCATTGTCGCCTCCAGGCTAAAGCCAGCGGCCACCACGTCCCCGTAGCAGAGCTTGGCTAAATAAAGTTTACCTCCTTCTCGTCCTCTGACAATACGTTGCATTGGAAAAGTAAGGCTGTCTGGAAGAGCGCAAGAAGGGGCAACAATGATGTTACAGTGGTGTGTTTCAAAACGCATGTTTTTATTGAAAGCAGTTAAGCCTCGCATCGCCGAAAGAGAGCATCTGTTTATGTGCGAAACCTGGTTGATTTTTAGATGCAACGCATCTCACGCTCGCACCTCTATCCTTCCTGCGTCTTTCCGGCGTTGTCCGCACAGCTGCGCCTCTCCTCCTCTCCTCTCTCCGATAGCGAACACTCTATCCAAAACAGCTGCGGGTTGGCGCAGTGCGCTCTTACTCCGTTGCTAGGCGCCGGTGGGCGGCGCTGCGCTCGGCGCTGCGCGCGCTGCGCATGTGCAGTACTCTCTCTCTCCGCGCTCTGCTATCCTTCGGGCGCTGTGAATATAAAGTGGCATGCCGTGCTCGGGCGGTCTCAGTCGACGGTCATCCGCCCACCTCCCCTTCGCGTGAGAATCCCTGCTATAAGCGTAATCAATACGATGGAAAACGCCATGGAACCCCCATGAAATGCGTTGCACCACACCAGGGTTCCCACGAGGGGAGGTGGGCGTAATTTTTTCCTTCTTATTTATTCCTTTAGCACGAGCAGTATCCTTCGGAATGAATTGGTCTGCCCATATATATTTCAGGACTGTTTGTAACTACTGACGGGTTCACGACATTGCCGCGCAGCGCAGTTCGCCATGCATGAAACGTGGTCGAAAAGCTGAGCTCACGTCACTGAACATTTCAGTTTCTTGTTGTTTTAATGGGTACCACTGCAGTTTATTATAAAACAAACATATTCCCTTCAGCCACTGCCTTTGCGAAGGTGCAGCTAGTCTGCGGGAAGGGAACACGGCACGTACAATGGAAAATTTGCCTAAACAACGAATTGTCTGCCCTTTATAGATAGCAATAAACGTAATTATTCATCCATTCCAAGAGCTCTCCCATTTATGATACAGGTAAACAACGCAATGCAGCGGCAACCCTATCAGACCGAGCGGTTGCGGCAATGGTATAGAACGGATTGAAAGCGCAAAAAGTTGGCGTTCAATCAAGAGTCCAAATGAGTCCTTCACAGGGAGGGTTCAAATGGCGTTCCAGTTGTTCGGCCATTTGTGTTTTAGGCACCCATAGGCATCTCCATTCGGAAATATAATTGTACATACAATTGCGTTCCCAATCGGGAACGACAGTGGGTGCCCAATACAGTGGGCCGACCTAACACAGCGGGTGCTTAATGCGGTCAGCCCATGGTTCTTTTTCAGCTGGATAAGTACAGATACCAGGTTCACAGCTTGGGCGATGTCAACTGGGTGTAAATAAACTGCCGGCTTCTTTTCTGTACAGTCACTGAAAGCCTCAGCTGAAACACAATAACAGCAGATGACATATTGGTGGCGTGGCGCAGTCGCGAAAACGTTAAGGTACGACAAGGTAAAGCTTGCGTGCAACAAGGCCCTGTGCTGCTGCAGTGGCAGTCGGCCTGTTCCATCTGCTACGCTACTGAGAAACTTAAGGCCATGAGTTCTCTCCGGTCTACCGGATCTTTAAACATATTCGCCTGAAACCCCTCATTTTATGTGATGTAATTGGGGAAAGTGAAAAGAAACGGGCCATCATTACATCTGAAACATTTTCTCTAAAAGCCGTAGACGGCAACTGCTAACTTTTTTAAGAGCAGCAACTACAAAGTCGCGACAAGTGAAATCTGAAAAAAAACCACACGTGACAGCAGGAGGACCTTTTATGCAGCATTCGACATGGGCCAACTCGCTCGACAAGAGCGAAAAGCGTTTTATGGGCGAAGCCCGTTAGGGTCTGGGGCGGTTGGCGTCTCCTGTTATCGTTGTAATCATCGTCTAATGTAGCACGGTGTTAAGAAACCGGGAAACTTGTTTACCCCTCGCGCTAGAGCGTACCGCGTACTAAGAAAACACCGGGACACTCGTTGACGCCTCGCGCTAGAGAGCTTCGTGTTTCAAAGACAAGAGACTTTTACAGCAAAGCTGTACACCTCTACCTCACAATTGTTTCATCTCCGTTGGCAAAAACGCCAAGGCGCCAAGAAAGAATACACCTATACACTGCATGCTTCGCCCTTCCCCAGGTTTCACGTTAGTGGAGATGCCCCGGTTTTTTTTTTTCAACCATAGAGTTTCATACTAATAACTAGAGGGGACATTGGCACTGCAGTCGTTCAGCCACCATGGCGCTGATTGTGTGACGTAGACCTGTGATTTTCGAACTTAACGTTAGCCTTGAAAGTTATGTGGATTACGCTTGGAATTTTTACACGCCATGAGTTTCGGTCTCGGCGTCGAAAGCGTCGACGGCTGGTTTCGGAGTACAACAGCAATTGGCGTGGGATTCCAGCGGCTGAAATGAGCAAAAACTGCACGTCTGGAATGAAATGGACACGGGAAGCAGTGGCGCCGCAGAGTACGCTCTACTGTAGGACCCCTCATGGGCTACGGCTTTTGTCAAAATGGACGCAAAGTCAGGATTCCGCACCACGTAGACGGTACAAGCATGTTGTCCCATCCTAGTCCTATTCATGACGATGCTTGCGAGGACAGCATGAGCGCTGTAGCGCATAGGGTAAATAAAAAATTCCCCGCATTTCCCCGAGGGGAAGAATGTGAAAGTGCGAATGCACGAGTGGAATTTGCGCGGTTCGGTAATGTTCGCGAAATAGAGATCACACACACACACACAACTACAAAGAAAGAAAGATGCATTTATTCACAGACACCTATTTGTGTTGTCGTTGTACTTGATTGCTAGAGCGGATCTCAGCTTTGAAATTTCGTGTCAGTACTCCTTTAAGCGGGTGCATTAGCCCTTCTCACACCCGATTCATGGCCAATCCCCCACGTGGGTATGTGCCATGTCAGCGGCCAGGCAGCGCGCGCCCATCTCCCCCCGTTGCCAAGGAAGACGAGGAGATTCCTGGCCAATCCCCCACGTGGGTATGTGCCATGTCAGCGGCCAGGCAGCGCGCGCCCATCTCCCCCCGTTGCCAAGGAAGACGAGAAGCGCGCGCGCCCGCAGCTGTTGCTATGCGGACGGCGGCGGACGCTTCAGGCTCGCTTAAGAAGTGCATTCGCACTTAAAACTCTTTTAGCAGCATTGGTATGTGTGTAAGGAGGAGGAGGAGGAATAAACGTCCCTATAAAGCAGTTCGCCTTGGGGAAGAGTCCTTATTCCAGGACCCCAGAAGCCGGACGGTATGTGTGTAAAGCCGGTGATCCTTTAGCATTGCGCGAGCGTCGACTGGCGGGTGGGTCAGCTCCTTAGCACGGTAGAAACGGCGAAACAAGTGAGGATAGGGGCATGAACAGGACGATTACTCCATTGTAACTGCTGTCTGCTACGCTGTTCCCGCAAACACAACATAGCCCCTTTCAGTTGCTAATTGATTGGATATCCAGGATATCCAATCAATTGATTGGAAATTGATTGGAGCTAATTGATTGGAAACCAGGATATCTACAGTGGGTCTACAGCTACCATCATCCTCCATAGGGAGAGCAGTAAAATACCTATAAGGAAGGGTGTCAGACAAGGAGACACAATCTCTCCAATGTTATTCACAGCATGCTTACAAGAAGTATTCAGAACGTTGGATTGGGAACAGGTGGGAGTAAGGGTTAATGGAGAATACCTCAGTAACCTCAGATTTGCTGATGACGTTGCCTTGCTAAGTAACTCGGGGGACGAATTGCAAAGCATGCTTTCCGCACTGGGCGAACAGAGTAGAACCGTGGGCCTGAAAATTAATATGCAGAAAACTAAAGTAATGATCAATAACATCGGGACAGCACAGCAGTTTGAGATTGGTGGCGAGGCAGTGCAAGTGGTAAGCGAATATATCTACTTAGGCCAAGTTGTGACCCCGGATCCCAACCATGAGGCAGAGATAATTAGAAGGATCAGAATGGGGTGGGTTGCATACGGCAGACATTCTCAGGTAATGAATAGCAGCCTACCATTGTCGCTGAAGAAGAAAGTGTATGACAGCTGCATCTTACCGGTACTCACCTACGGGGCAGAAACTTGGAGGCTCACTAAGAGGGTTCAACTTAAATTGAGAACGACTCAGCGGGCAATGGAGCGGAAAATGATAGGTGTAACATTAAGGGACAAGAAGAGAGCAGAGTGGGTCAGAGAGCAAACTGGTGTTAAAGACATATTAGTAGAAATTAAGAAGAAGAAATGGACGTGGGCAGGGCATGTAATGCGAAGGCAAGATAACCGCTGGTCATTAAGAGTAACAGAGTGGATCCCTAGAGAAGGCAAGCGTTGCAGGGGGCGGCAAAAAGTTAGATGGGCAGATGAGATCAAGAAGTTTGCGGGGATAAATTGGTCACAGTTGGCACAGGACCGAGGTAATTGGAGAATAATGGGAGAGGCCTTTGCCCTGCAGTGGGCGTAGATAGGCTGGTGATGATGATGATGATGATGATGATTGATTGTAGGGTTTAACGCGCCGACGCAACGCAGGCGATGAGGCGCGCCGTAGTGGAGGGCTCCGGATGAATTTTGACCACCTGGGGATCTTTATCGTGCGCCGAAATCTCGTACACACTGGCGTTTTTGCTTTTCGCCTCCATCAGAAAAGCTACCGGCGCGGCAGGGAATCGAACCCTCGACCTCGTGCTCAGCAGCGCAACGCCTTAGCTTCAGTTGCTAACTACCTGCGTGTATTCATCCGTATGAATAGGGTGCACGCACAATTGCTGTTACCGCCCGTAACCATGCAAACTTGTGGACTATTTCCACTGCTGGGCGCATATGGTGTTTGAAGCTAAAAGTAAAAAAAATCTATTGAGATGAATACTCTGTAATATACTGCAGTAGGATCTCGTTAAACCATACAAGAAAGGGAGAGACAAATGTATGTATACAACAATAGAATGGCTTTACCTGTTGAAACAGAACGGCATAATGATTGCTTGGTAGCCTACCAGTACTTTTGAGCCATAAACTATCGCTTACTTAGCTATGTACTGATGAATCTATAGGACTGTAAGAGATGATCACTTGCATGCTTGCTATTCAATTAGGTCGCTGTCAGCCTGCATTGGTCATAATGTTTTTCCATCCAGTGACAGGTGTTGCTGCGACAACTGTTTCCATTACTGGAGCTATAGCTCAGCATCTGGAGACAGGTGCGTTGACCAGAAAAATTTGGTGAGCGGAAGGAATGAATTTATTGTGCCAACAGCAAAGTGCGGAACTCACTTTCACTCTTCTATAAAAACCACTCGCCACAGTCATCCGTGTTAACGCCAATTGCATAAGCACAGCATTGTTAACGGGAAGCTGAAACGCTTTAAAAAAAATGAGAGGCATGTTTATAAAGTTTCTTGCGCGCTGACTAAGAATATCACATTTATTTTATCGTACATGAGTCCAACCGACATTTATCTTGCAAAACTCGCGGTCCCGTTTGAAAGACGCGCGCTCTTAGTCTTTGACGCCTCTGATTGATTACCCGTCATGACGTTAAATGAGGACACCCTTCGGCCGCGTGGGGTGTCGGAAGCATTGGGAACAATCGTACGGCAGCGGCGCTTGCCTTTTTGGCAATTTAACTTGCAGTTTAGTGTACGCACATGATTGCAAGTTCATTTTCCAACTTCCCGTGCTGTTGGTTCAAGTACCTTGGAGCTTGAATTTGCTTTGCACGACCGAGAACCCCCTGCACGGGGCACCTTGAGTAGTCTTGGTGACGGTGTTGGCGACACCGCGGGCCCCGAGCCCCCATACATAAGCTGGGTTCAATCGTGGCGATGTGTTTTAAAGTGAAGGATAGAAACCTCAAACGGAGTCTGTCGGAGCCCAGGTCAAGCTCCGGCGGATGGGCTCCCTGTATGTTTACCAGGCAGGGAGCTCCGGGACCTCTCTCGGTATTAGGGTAACCCCAGCGAAGGAAGTACCCCCGTCTCCCTGCTTTTTCCTATGCCATATGTTAAATCAAAAAACACCCTCCAAACCAGATTGGACCCTGCAAAGGGTCCGCACAGAAGTATCTTTTCCACCTTTTCCTGCCATCAACTCCCCGAAACCCGACAACTACCCCCGTTTTTTGATAGTTGAATCGGTTGACAGATCCAAGCCTCTTTCCTCACAGTCCGTATTCCTTGTATCCAAGTTTCTTGAATCTATCCTTGGCAAGACATGCAATGCTAAAAAACTAAGAACTGGTGAGGTCTTAGTTGAGGTCAACACGCCGCAGCAAGCCACAACTCTCATAAGCCAAATCAGCATGACAGACCTGGATATCAGAGTACCACCCCACCGCAGCCTTAACAGCTCCCAGGGTGTGATACCTGAGCCAGACCTCCTAACCTAGACAGAGACCGATCTGCTCGAAGGCCTACAAGATCAAGGTGTGACAGCAGTAAGGCGCGTCGTCATTAGGAGAGAAAAGAAAGAAATAACCAGAAAACACCTGATACTTACTTTTGACCACTGCACTCTCCCGAGCATGTCAACGCAGGTTTCATCCGTTGTTCTGTCCGGCCGTACACCCCGAACCGCGGCGCTGTTTCAAGTGCCAGCGGTTCGGGCTTGGTACCAACTCCTGTCGCGGCAGAACAACATGTGCCAAATGCACCCACCATGATAATCTCTCCGACAACTGCACTGCAACCAACTTCACCTGCCCGAATTGCCAAGGTCCACACGCAGCATACTCTCGCGCTTGTGAAAAGTTTCATTTTGAGAAAAAAATCATAAACGTAAAGGTAACCGAAAACATCACCATTCCAGAGGCACGGAAGTGGTTCGCCTCCTTCCCTCTGGGGAGGTACGCCGACGCAGCTCGTCGGGAGGCGGAGCGGCGTCTGGTTTCGGCAGGGACCCAGTACCGCGAGTCGGACTTGGTCCCGCTCCGCCCCCTACCAGGTTGCCTCTGGCAGCCCAACCCGCCTCTGCACCGCTCGCTGAACCAGCAGCGGTTGTGGTGGCATCAAGGTCCGGTGGGAGTGATGCTGCATCCTCCACTTCCACTCCACCGTCCCAAACCACATGCGAGGGCACGGAGGAGATGGAGATGGGGGAAGCAGTGGCAGCTCCCACCTCCACCGCACCGCCTGCGCCATCCGAGGCGTTCCTGATCCCTCGGCGGTGGCGGGCAAGGAAATGCGCGCCCCAAAGGGTCCGCGGTCCAAGGAGCCTGATCCCTCAGGCGCTCCGAGGATATCCGAGGATGAAATGGACGTCGGGCCATTTTTGTCTGCGGTGCACCATAAGGAACGCGTCCCGACGCTAAAGCCTCCCGACAAGCCAAAAAAGACTAGAGTCACAGGCCCGAAAAACGACACATAAACATACACACTCCAGTAGCTCTCACACTAAATAATGGGAAGAGAAAACATGATTCAATACAACTGTGGAGGCCTCCTTAAAAGTTTTGACGATGTATACGAAATACTGCATGCTAATCAATTAGCCAAGTGTAATGTGTGTTCAAGAAACACATCTGAATTCTAAGCAAAGAAATTTCTTGGATAGTTAGATGGTCTTCAGAAAGGACAGGGATGGCTGCACACACCCCAGCAAACCACGTTACGTCGTGCAGATATCCCGGAGACGTCAGCAATAGACATTGCAGATGTCCAGGAGACGTACTGTTGGGGTCAGAGTTACATATAATCAACGTCCCCACAACTGCAAAAACCCATCCAAATAACACGAAGGATTACGTACTGTAGACGTCTCATGGTACTTTTATACGCTGTTTGCGGGACGTTACCTTAGTGGTACGTCGTATGGATATTGTAGTGGTACGCATGCAAGACGTTTATAGACGTCTGTTCTACATTATTTTTCTGTCTTCGGCACAAGCATTAGTTTGTTATATTCATGACTAGTGTACGTTAGTATGATATTGTAGAGATGAACCTGTATAATGGAAATTTACATTCTTTATACATTATCTGGATGTTTGGCCAGCCCCCTTTTCAAGGCTGCCTACGTGTTGTAGGCAATAATATTTCAAATACATGTATTACTAGCTATTCAGCACTGTTTGCTGTTACTTGTCACCTGGTTTCTAGAATAATGTTTCCACTTTTGAAGTGCTGCGTACTGCATGAAGTCTTATATGTGAGGTAACAAGCTGACCACACACTCTTGCAGAAGCACATGAAGCACTGCTCTAAACAAGAAATGTCGCATCGAAAACAAATGGCAGTAAGTAACAGCAAACCAGTCCTGCTCAGCACAAGTGACCTTGACACTAAGGCAACAACAGTAGCGTCATCGAATTGTACCACCAGCATGGCTGTTCAGGCCTTCTGCAAATAAACTATCAGGGAAACAATTCAAAAATTAAACTATAAAATGACAGTCTTGCCAACCTGTAAGTAAGTGCAGCTGGGTAGTAAGAAAGCTTTCAATGCACACATAAAACACAAGAGTTCAGTAACACAGTTTATGTTGACTTCACAAAATTATGTAATATGCTTTCGCAACACAACCACTTTATTTTGGTTCCTATTTGCCCTGGCCCACAGGGTACACATTGTATATTTGCAAGAATAGTAAAAATATTCATGACAAATTAAATAAGTCAAACACAGCAAAAAGGTTGACAAAAATATAAAAAAAGCAAACATGTAAACCCTAGCGTACAAGCACAAGATAGTTATGCAACTTGAAGTATCTCACATTAAGTGAAATGGGTGAAAAACAGCAGTGTGGAAAAAAAACAGTGTGGAAACAAAAAAAAAAATGATTGAATGGTGGTTACAAAAACAAAGCAAATTTACGGAACTAAATAGTTCAAATCTAGTGAACAATTTGTGGAACAATACACCAAAAGCACCTTGGAAACACAAACGTGGTGTTGAGTGGTGGGTGTGAGTGCCATACAAATTTGAGATACTTTAAACAAACCAACATCTAGGGAAATGGTTATAGACACTAGAAAAGGTGAGTATACAGAAATGAGTGTACGGCGGTTACAAGAGCAGTAGTAATTTACGTGATGAAATAATTCACACTTAGCGAAATGGCAGGACAACAATAAAACAACAAAAAACTTTAGCAACAACTTATTCAAGTCTGGATAGGAAAACAATACAATGTTACACTATTTCAATATTTCACACAAAGTGATATGATTTTGCAACAAACGAAAAAACAGGGAACACGGAAATGATTGAATACAGTCGAACACGGATATATCGAACACGGGTATATCGAATTATTGTCTATATCGAACTCATAAATTATCCCCTCGAAAATTCTCTGTAAAAGTATAGGAATTCGTACATTTATATCGAACCGTATTTTTCCCGACATTGGGTATATCGAACGCCGCGCGAGCTGGAAGGTGCTCTTCGGCGGTCGCTGCACCCCCGATTGAGGTTGAGAAGGATGTCGAGGAATGCGCGGGCAGGGCGAAGACTGGCTCGCGGAACTAATCCCCCCTACCGGAAGGAATTTGCGCTTGCCCAGTCAGGCCCCGCTACCGGCCGCCGTAGCGTTAGCGGACGGAGCCCGGTATGCTAAATCTCTCTAGGCACACAAGCTTGAACGCTAAGAAAATGTGACAGTGCGAGGTAGGGATGACCCGACTGGGCACGTCCATTTGTTGTTCTTTTTTCTTTTTTTTTTTTTTTTTTTGCGGCTGCGTACGTTCGCCGGCTTGCCGAAAAAGAGTTTTTTTTTCTCTCTCTCTGGGTCTGTCTTCCCCCGATGTCGTCTCGGGAAAGGGAAGAGGGAACGAAGGCGCTGGCGGCCTCCTCCTTCTTTTGCATTTTGATGCGGTTGCTGCTGTTTGGCGAGTTGTCCCGCACCTTACGGAGATCACTGTTTCTCTCGGAGATGACCATCGCGAGCGCTTTGTTGGAGTCTGTTCAGAAAGCCTTGGAATTGTTACCTTCAAAGTTCTTGTGGTACGTGCGCGTTGTTCTTTTGCGCGTGTGTTGTGCATGGTGTGCGAAGGCGCAGCGTACTGCTGGAATTTTCTAGTTGTGCAGCCTCGAGAAGATCAAGAACAGCGTCTTTAATTTCATTTCGAGGACTAAGAAGCAGGCCAAGATCAGCGATTTTTTTTACGGAAATAAAGCGTCCTGTTGCGTCGTGAGTGCGGAATTAGTCGTCATTCTTGAATGCGACGATCGGTAAGTGATCGTCCGCCATAGGTGAGGTCTCAGAGCCCATATTTTTTATATCGAATTTTTCATATATCGAACTATTTCGCGATCCCCTTGGAGTTCGATATATCCGTGTTCGACTGTAATATTTACAACAAGACAGATATACACAACTACATGATTCACACCAAGTGATACGCTCAAGGAACAATAACACAAAATAAAAATGCATCGAAGCAAGGAAAGAATTCAATGGTGGTTCTATGGTGCATGCCTCCATCATCAGTTATGGTAGGGATTCTTGAACAGTTTTCATTCTTCGTTGTGGTGCCAAAAACTGTCAAAATAGTTGCGGACCGGATTGGTTGGAAAGTGAGTAGAAATTTCATGATCCAAAGGCTGAAGGAAATTAAATGCCTCTTCTAGCAATAAAAACTAAGAAGCCGCAGGTTGTCGACAATGTTGATATTTGCGCAGGATGTGACTGACAATAAAAATCTGGGCCCTATACATTGTCTAATGAAAGAATTTGATGTCTGTAACAACACGAAGATATCTAGTTACACAAAATTCAGGATGTCGTTCGTAGGTGGAAAAAAGGGTGCTTCTCTTTTTCCCAAACCAGGAGAACTCCTGCGCCAAGTTGACCGTCAACAGTAGCTTGAGCAGGCGCCTTGTGCACTGTTGCAGTAGCACCTCCCTTGCAAGCCAGTTCTTCAATCTAGGCATGGGTACAGGAAAATCTATGTTGTTAATACAGCTTTTAAGGCTGGTATAATACAGAGTGGCCGCCTACCATTGTCCTTGAAAAGTACATTGTATGACAGCTGCAGCTTACCAGTACTCACCTACGGGGCAGATACTTCCAGGGTCAATAAAAGGGTCTAACTGAAATTAGGGACTACTTAGCAGGCCGTAGAACGTTAGATGATGGGTGTAACATTAAGGGAAAGGAAGAGAGCGGAGTCAATGTAATTTAATGCAGCATTGGCACTACTAAGGCAACCTTAAAATTATGAGTGCTAATGTGAGGTACCACTATTTATACGCACTATATTTCGTGAATCGGGACTCTGAGGACATTTTAGCTCAGCAATGGGTCCGACCTGAACTTGCAAAATATTTTTCTGTGTCTATGTTAACCACTTTTTTGATTGAAGTGAAAATAGATACACGGATGAAGCCATGTCCACAAAATGTGGCAAAAGGAAACATGCACAAACCCGGACAGTGTCACTGCCATGGACGTATACATCCTGCAGCAGAATGGCGAGGTGGGCTAGTTGGAATATATGCAGAACTAAACCTTCAAAAACCACATCACTGAAAAACTCGTCCTGTTGTCCTGTTCGCTTGTCTTGTTAGGCTTACATTTTTATTTGAAATATACGTTGTACAGCAGGAAACATCAAGGTAGTGCAAGAAATATTTACTGCACACTCAAAGTTAAACATAGACTTCCCTTAATTTAAACTCTATGTAAAATTTCCAGTGGCCACTGTATTCGAATTTCTGAGGTTAGAATTCTATTGTAGTGAGTTGTTTTGGCAGGCTTTCATTAAATGAAGTGCATTTTGCTTATGTTCTTTCAGTGGCGTTAGCGTTTAAACAACAGACATGTGACAGTGGTGGCTGCGGCATTGCTTAAAAACAGGTAGGAATGAAACCAAAATAATAGATTCCCCCACTCACTTTGGTTATTACTGCACCTACTATGCCCTGAACACAAGCCAGCCGAATATTTTTACAATTCAACTTTGCATCAATATACAGTTAATGAGGCCACACCGCACGATCCTACAATGCAGTGAAGGGTGGGGCATGGATGGCATTGGCTTGCACCAGGAGATAAACAAGTTTAAAAATATTCGTCTCAGCAATGAAGCACATGCAAAATATAAAGACTTAGGTGGCATTTAGGCGACCAACAAACATGACTGGTAGACGGGATAATCAGGACGCAAACAAGACGCACGTGAAGTAAAACATGATACACGCAATCTGCAATTGATACTGGCTCAATTTTACGGCATACAGCAGGCTTTGTTCGTTGCATAGGTGTGATGAATTGACTGTATAGCAATTCTATTGGGGTAGGCCTTCCCCAAGTGAAAGTTGGCAGTCAGTCTCGTTACGAGTTTGGTGTTGCATTTGCAGTTCAGCGCTAGACATAAAAGAGACACCAACTTGCGCGAAAACAAGGTTGCTATATTAAGCAGAACGGCGTGTTAAAAATACAAAAGTTACAATTTCATTCTTTGAGGCTCAGCTGAGTTTTTTTGCGTTCTTTTAGGAATGAGTCATCATCTTCACCCACCAATCTACGCTCACTGCAGGGCAAAGGTCTTTCCCATAGATCGTCAATTATCCCGGTCCTCCGCTAACTGCGATCAATTTACCCCCGCAAGCTTCCCCTCATCTGCTCATCTAACTTAATTTCTGCCGCCCCCTGCCACGCTTGCCTTCACTAGGGATCCACTCTGTAACGCTTAATGACCAACGGTTATCTTTCTTTCGCATTACATGCCTTGCCCACCTCCATTTCTTAATTTCTACTAATATATCATTAACACGCGTTCGTTCCCTGATCCACTCCGTTCTCTTCTTGTCGCTTAATGTTATACCTATCATCTTCCGTTCAATTGCGCACTTAGTGGTTGGGTGCTTCCGTTCCATGGCGTGCTGAGTATCATCGCACAAATTTTGTCATTCTACAGTTTCTCTGCCCAAATCGCAGAAATATATACGCACAGGATATAACAATGAAAATTCCTGCTACTCGTGTTCATTAAATCACTGCTGCACATCAGAGTTTTCCCGTTCAGGTGCACAATCTCTCGTTCTGTTTTTTTACTGACTGTACAAAAGGCGCCTTCTACGCTGCGAACGCAAACAAATCCCGATGACACTTCTGAGGCGTTGTGCCTTCACGCACGAGTGGGAAACGAGGCTGTGCTAAAGAGTATGGACCAAACCTCCACACAGCTAGTTCCCTTTGGCAAATCAGCATTTCGGAGCCAGTAGGAGCAACGGGTGTAGCTGGCAGGGCGCAAGATGATGTTTACGTCAGGTGGTGTTGCCATTCCTATCGGATGTGTCCCGGTTTATGTCTTTCGTGTCTGAATAAAACTCAGAGTTCACCGCTTTGTCCTATTTTCTCTTCTTATGTTCTCGTCTACGTGCGCTGTAAATCCATTGAAGATCGCGTCGCCAAGAACTGCTTTTGTTGAGGCATGCTTCACAGGAGTTTGAACTTCGACTGGTAGGTTCGAGGGAAGGCGTAGGAGCGGACGGGGCGGACGGAGCGGACGGGGCGGAAACTAGAGAGTTTTAGAATAACGTACGCAACCGTATGTAAAAAGTTAGCGAACGCTTATTCTTTGCGTCGTTCTCACTGCGCATGCGCCGTACGTTAAGCCGCTTCTGCATTTGGCGAACGGAAGCGAAATAGCGTGCCTACGTAAGGCCGCTTGCGTTTCCAACAGGCGGCAAGTAGCGCGACAAGCATCCACGGTTCCGCCTTTCTGTCTACAGTAATTTGCCTCCGATGGAGAAAGTTCCTTGCTTTACGAGTGCTTAGCACATCTCCCTCGCACAGCTCTGTATCGTCGTGACATCGCTGACTGTCCAAACAAAGCTTTGTAGCCAGGCCAGCCAACGAAGTGGTGTGGGTGTGTGTGTGTTGTGGCCGCGTTCGCGATGAGATGCGACGTTGTGCTTCTGCGGTGAACAAAGCGCAAGTGTTTATCTGCTTATCGCTCCGCCGCGTCTGTAACGCCACCGCTTTATTTCGAAGGCACGTTTCCCACAACGCAGCAACAACGTACAGTGCGCGTCAGGCTTGTCAAGGGCAAGCGAGCACGCGGCTTCGGAGCATGCTGGCGACATCTGCTGATAACTGCTGGGTTAGAGATAGCTTGCCATTGCGCGTGCGTGGATCTCGGACAGGCCCTGGCCGGTCGTCGTTCAGCTTTGGCCTCTAAAATTTGGAGACACCACCACCCGCAACGGGTGCTTCTTTTCTTCGTGCCAGCCGTGAGCGGTGACGCCGGAGATCAGTGCGTAATTTGACGCGGTGCATTATCACCCCAGGGACTTACGTAATCGCACAACAGGTTCGACCGAAATCCCTGCAGTGAATTCTTGTTGCGTGCTTTCCGTTTGGTGCGCTTAAGATGCAGAAGATTGGCGCTCGTTGCTTTATGCGATTACGTAACTGCCTGCGATAAACGCGTCAAACGGCGCGTCTATCTGGCCTGTCACCGCTCATGGCTGGCACTGGGGAAGACCAGTGCCCCTCGTGGGTGGTGGCGTCTGCAAATAACAGTGGCCCATGCGAAATGACGACCGGCCCGACCCTGTCCGAGATCCGCGCACGCGCAATGGCAAGCTATCTCTAACCCAGCAGTTATCAGCAGATGTCGCCAGCACGCTCCGGAGCCGTGCGCTCGCTTGCCCTAGACAAGCCTGACGCACACTGTACAACCCATATGCCTTTTCAGAGATATGCTGGCAAAACTAATAAACCGTGATATTTCATTAGTAATGACGTTGAAATGCACAATACTCACGAGGGGAAGGCGATGAACAAGGTCGCAACTGCAACGGTCTAAATAGCGTGGCATCGGTGACAACTGCCGTCGCACTTTCGGCTCGCTGAGCTCTTCCAGACGAATTGAGTTCACAACACAATTCACACGGCTGCACACAGTCTTCTTTCATTCACGGTAGTAACAGTAGACACTTGAGTAACATTCAAGGCTTTCATCCTGTAACACGTTTAAACTGAACGGCGCAGCACGCGGCTGGCCGTTGCACTCGTTGAACCGGTTGAACGCCGAAGGTCATGACTAGTGGATTGGATTGGCTCATATGATCTGGCTTTATAGCACCGTCGTTATTTTGCGGTTTTGCGGTCTCAAAACAGCATATACAACAATAAACTTTTCAATAGGTCGAACTGTAGCGTTAGTACACATTTAGTGTATTTTATGTAGTTTTTATCTTAGCGGGAGGAATTTATACTCAACTTTGGGCACTGCGGGAAATGACGGTGAGATATTTGAGTGGCGCCCCCTGGACGTGACGTCTGAGGGACCCGCTCCTCTGTCGTCTGCTACATAAGCGCCGCGATCGTCCGGCAGCAGTGCCTTTGCTAGAAATCGCCCGCTTTGATGCTCTGGGGCCTTAAAAAGCGTGTTTTTATTTAGATTCCGACAGCTCTGAATAATGTCAAGCTTTATCCCGCACAAGTTTACAACACACGAGGAGAGCGATAACGTCTTTCAGAGAGCACCGCTCAGACGATCGTGCGTAACGCGTCCCACCTAGCGTATCTGAGAGTTTCAGTGCTCAGAGCTCCTTGGTAAGTATTGAAAATGCGTAAGCTTCCCCGAAATATTTCTGAGATGCTCTTATGAAGACTACGTATGAAGCAGCGTATGAAGACTACGTATGAATGCTACGTATGAAGCAGCGGGGCGCACGGCAGGAAAGAAAACGGGTGTTTTCCATTTCTTTCGTTTTTGTTGACTTGTGTTAGATGAAACTTTTTTTTTTCTGTGCCCAACGCATTCATTTTTCTCCACCGTCCCAAACGTCCCAGGAGGTTTGGAGATGTTTTCAAGGCTCACAAAGTTCGTGTGGATATGCAATGCAATGAGATTTGTGCTACGCCGCAGATAATGTTGTCCACAGTACTCGAAAAAAGCGTTTGCGCACCTAATTTCTATCGAACCATCGTTATCGTAACGAACTCAATCTCAACCCGAACAGTTATGCCATGATTACGGTGTTGAAAACTTGATATACTCGCTAACCAACGCAATAAATAGTGTACATGCCAATTTTCAGTATAACACAATTCGAAACCAATGAATAAGTCCAGGCAGCTTTTTATTGTTTTCCAACCACTTCAGGCGCAAAGAACAAATCCTGGGCAACTCGGGGTGACGTTCGGTGAATTGAAGAATTAATCTTTCTCTCTCGTCTGGGACTGAGGAGCCTGCCCACTAACCAGCTCGATTTTACTGTTAAAGTTTTCTCCTCCGGCTTGTCCTCCTCCTCTTGAGTGCAGTTCTACTATAACGCCTACCTGAACATTGGGATAATATGGCTGTGGCAAATGTACCAAAATATCCCTCCAAATTTGAACAAAAATGCCTTACTGTATGTTTGCAATACCGGTTACTCGTCTTGCTCAATAAGCCTGCATACCGCATATTCAATAAGCCTGCATACTCCCTGGTATAAAACCAGCACGCGCCTATACACACAGAAGGTTGTTTGGAAACCAACCTACATTATTTGTTCCCCATAGTGCATGTCGGCACACTCTCATGCCGTGACAACGTAAAGTGACTTTATACAATAGTTTCGAGCGTTAGGCAAGGTTGCCAAATCTGTTTTACCTTACATATACGATTAACTGGAATCGTAATGCCTTCTGCCAAAGCCGACAGCCCTGAAGGATTGGAATTTGTTTTGGTCCTCCATTTTCGCTGTTGTCGGTTATCAGCCCCCGGCTTTTACGTTTGTTTGAAAGACAGCCGCATACAGAGGCTGACGCCTAGCTCAGACTCTTCGCGCTCCTCACGGGGCCAGCTTCACAGCAATGCATGGGCGACGCCGGCAATGTTTTTTTCCGGAGCGGTATCACAAACTATACTTAAAATCCCGCCTTGAGCTAGTTTACGCTATTTTAAGTCTTTTGTTACGAAAAAAGTTGCGCATACGCGAGATCTGCTGCTGACAAGCACAAAATCTCAACCGCGCGCAAAGAAACATCGGAGAGAGCGAGCACAAGGACCAAGTAAAATGGTAGTTTCAGTGAATGAAAACTCCTTTAGGCATCAAATTTTGTTCAGGCATATGTTGATGATAATTTATTTATTATGTCCTCCGCATTTATATTTCTGTAAAAGCAATACTCGGGGATAACAAAACTTGCACAAAACCCCTCGGTACAAAACCCACACAAAACACATACAAAACCCTCGGTAACATGAAAAGGTTGCGGCTGCGGAGAGTTTGAAAATAAGGTATAGCAGATATAGCTAAAAATATGTAACTGTAATAGACATGTACGAAGTAACAAGCAGACATACCAGCAACATCTGAACAACGTCAGAAAAATATGTCTAAATACCGTCCACAAATGAAGCAGCAGCAACATCTAGAGTACGTCTTCAGCATAGTTGAAATAACGTCCCACATTAAGGTACCAGAAACGTTATCTCAACATCCAAAAATTTTCATAAAAATATTGCACGTTGTACGGACGTCTAATGGAGATACTGCTGGGACATAGACGTTCGGATCTTTTTGGGACGTCGCAGAGATGTTAGTGGCTTGCTGGGACTCTTCTGGAGGTGTGGCCGTAATAGCCCCGAAAACTTTAGCGTCCCCCCCTGTCACTCTGAACACTGTCCTTGAGGCTGTAGCAATTCGAACAATAATATTTAATAGGTTGATAACGGTATGCTCCATATATATTCCTCCTGATCTTGCACTTTCGAGCTCTGACTTTGAGGTGCTGGTTGACCAGCTGCCCGAACCATACATCCTCACAGGCGACCTTAATGCACACAATTCTCTTTGGGGCTCTTCTTGTACGGAAGCCCGGGGTCACCTAATAGAGAGGTTTCTAACATCATCTGGAGCATGCCTTTTCAACAGTAAACAGCCTACATACCATAACATAAGACCAAACACATACTCATATCTTGACTTGGCTATTGGCTCCGCGGTCCTTTTTCTTTTTCTCGAGTGGGGTGTGGGCACTGACCCATATGGAAGTGACCACTTCCCCACCTCATTAACATATATAGGTAAAGGCCCAAGCAGTTCATCTTCCTATAATAGTTTCAATGAAGCCCGAGCTAACTGGAAGACATTTACAGAGACATAGAAACTACAGTATACAACCATAAGAAACCCACACGTAGATGAAGCCGCTCAACTACTCACGGTGCACATCCTCGATGCCGCCGAAAAGTCCATTACCCACGCCTCTGGTGCCCCGCGCAACCAGCGGAGGCCGTGGTGGAATGAGGACTGTAGGCGAGCGCAAGAGGCCCAGAAGAAGGCGTGGGGCATCCTCCGTCGGTACCCCTCGTCGGGAAAGCGCATTTTGTTCAAACGGGCCAAGGCGTCCGGAAAACGTGTGCGCCGTCAGGCAAAAAGAGATAGTTGGTGCTCATTCATAACACCCATAAACTCATACACAGACACTCATTCGGTGTTTCGGGCAACATGCTTAACACTATTTCTAGCTACATGTCTTAACGAACGTTCCGGGTAAGAATTGGTAGTTTACTTTCTAATGTACATGTTAAGGAAACTGGCGTGCCTGAAGGCGGTGTTTTGAGCTGCACACTGTTCATAGTGAAGATGAACTCGCTTTGTAAGGCATTGCCACCAACCATTTCTTGTTTAGTTTATGTAGATGATGTCCAAATATCTTTTAAATCATGTAATATGTCAATATGTGAACGTTAAGTCCAGCTCGGCGTGAACAAACTTGCTCGTGAACAAAACGGTTTTAAGATGAACCCCGTAAAAGGTGCTTGCGTTGTGTTCACCCGTGTGCGCGGGATCCATGTGAACCCTAACATTACTATAAACGGCCTGCCGATTCCTGTTAAAAGGAGCACACGTTTTTAGGCCTAATATTGGACAACAAAGTAACATTTCTTCCGCATCTGAAAATGCTTAAGCAAAAATGAATAAAAACAATGAGTATCCAGAAAGTGGTCTCTCATCAATCTACGGTGCAGACAAGCATCTCCTCCTGGGTATTTATACTGCACTTGTAGGATCTCGTTTGGACTACGGCAGCGTTGTGTATGGGTCGGCAACAAAAACGGCACTTCAAATGGTTGACCCAGTTCTGCATTTGGGGCTTCGCCTTGCTTGTCGCGCCTTTCGCACCAGCCCTGTTGAAAGCCTCTATGCAGAGTGCCACAAATGGTCCCAGACCCAGTATCACCAGAGGATATACACTGACTTGTTGTATGCCTCTACAATCATGTCTCTGACAAATCATCCTCTCGACTCGACCATTCATGATGCATCCTCACAGCAGCTTTTTAAACCGTCCATCTAGTCCCATGCCGTTCCATCTCAGAGTGAGAGCAGAGGCTTCTGAGCCAGCGGTGTCATTTTCATACATCCACAAGACACCCATCATTGAGTTTATTGCACCATGGCCGGTCAGGGATGTTTCTTGTGACCTGTCCGTTGTGCAGTTCGAGAAACACAGAACACCAAGGGCAGCTATTATGCAGAATTTCCGCTTCCTGGAGGACAAGCACCAGTGTGCATAGTTTTACTCCGACGCATCAAAGACAGCTGATGCTGTGTCTTGTGCTGCGCACGAATGAACTTTAACGTGGCAAAAAGAATGAACTCCCACAACAGCAATCTTAAGGCTGAAGCACAGGGCATTTTACTTGTTTTACATCAAATCTTTCGACATCAAATTTCAAGGTCCATCGTGTTTACAGATTCTCTTAGTGTTGTACGTGACTTTTATCCAGAAAACGCTAAAAAAACTATGTAATCAATCTTGTTTTTAAGGCCCTTATGTCGGCATACGCCTCAAGTCTTGACATAACAATATGTTGGTTTCCAGGCCACTGTGGAATAGCCTGGAAGGAAACCGCAGATCAGATGGCCAGTGCTGCTACACTCTTGAATACTGTGGACATAGCAACAGTGCCGTACGCAGACATAAAGCAACACATTAGACACCAACTTCACAACGCATGGCAAACACACTGGAGTGAACAGACGATAACAAGTTACACGTAATAAAACCACACTTGGGACCATACACTACTGACTCACACAACAGACACCTTGAAGTTACCTTAGCTAGGTTGCGGATAGGCCATACACGTGTAACACACTCACACCTGCTCACTGGCTCTCTAAGATCCATGTGTAGCAGGTGTGGGGAGGGCCTATCCGTAGTCCACATCTTAATCACATGCAAGGCACTCGACACAAGACACAGACACTTCAAGGAATTATACAGACAACACATTCCGCTACACCCTTCCTTGTTTTTGGGTGACAATGCCATGGTTTTTGTGCAACGCGTTTTTAAATATTTGTCTGATGTTAACTTCTTAAACCTCATATCCTATCATGCGTAATCAACACTGACCCAATACACCAGCCATCACCATTGCTTTTAATTGATTTTACTGTTATTCTGGCTTACACATTTTAGTAGCCACAGTTTTATGTAGTATACCTTTGTTTGGCGCTGTTTTCCCCAGCTGGCCTTGCGCCAAAAAAATCTAACCATCATCATCATCATCATCACGACCGAGAACCCCAGCAATGACTGTGGCGTCGGCTAAAGGGTCCCATCAGAATATTTCTGAACCGGGCAACCAGCATAGAGGATTTGTATTCCTCATGTTATTAGGTACTGCCTGAACTGTTTGTTACCATATACGAAGCCATTTATGCCCAAGATTAAGCGGCATTTTATAAACAGTGTACCAGAGAAAAGCACGTACGTGTACTGCGCGAAAGCATCGCGTTCTTGCGCTGTAGACGTATTTGCGAGATATATGTTGCCGGTACACCCATAAGCCAACAAGCGGACACTGCTTCCGAATTTCCTTTGTTCGTTGTCGCCCACCACACCCCCGCTTACTCATCCCCATACACACACCCCCACACGCGTTCGCGTGTCGCATTTGGGCAGCAGCGCTAAGGCGCCTCCTTGATCGCTAGCTTCACTTCGATGAGTGGCGTCTTACTACTTAACTTGCATTTATTCTGAAAACATTGTAGCTTACTGGTGCCTCCGCAGCATTATCGGCTCTAGTAGGGCTTGATTTTCGCGTGTGCTTTGCACTTTCACCTACAATATTACGGCCACCTCGTTATAATTAACAGACCAGTCGGACAAGCCAGTTACGTTGTAGTTACATTACTTTAGGTAACAATCACCAAACGTTTGTGATAATAAATCATTGGCCTGTTTCAACATTTCTAGAGTTAAGCATTTACCTCGCTAGTCAGACAAAGGCCGTATATTTACTCTTCGCGCCTACTATTTTTAGTATCATCGTTATATATATCAACGACTATCGCTGGAGCACAGTTGAGGTTCAGCGGCATTAAGTGCTTGCCAGGTTGTAATATGCAGGTACACAGAATCTTGGGCAAAGAATAAGGCCCCCGCAGTCACTCACAAATTATGGTACGTGGTGGTTCGGAGCGGTGTTTTTTCATTCCTGACAAAGACAAATATTACCTTCTCGTGGCATGAATACTTTCGAAATAAGTAATGTGGTGGTCTTGGTTCTTTTACTTTGTAGGAATACTAGCTGTTTACCTATTACCCGGGAGAGAACTATCAGAATTGGCACCTTGTTTCAGTTTCTCAAAAAATTGGGTTTTTGAACACTGTTCTAAGCCCATAGGGAAAAACAACCGACGCGTTTAATAAAACAGGTATTTCCAGAACAAATGCGACTTGGTTTATGGAACTGAATGAAGCATCCCGGTTGAAAGTACAGCAGTATTAACCATCCTTCGTAAATCTAGAATTTAATGTGAACATTCGTGCCCGTCGCAAAATAGAAAAAAATCGGAAAAAGAACTGGAGCATTTTACAAAGTATCTCACGTAATGTAGTATATTCTCGGTCATCAAGCACAGCAACCTCGGCTGTCGCTTCAACATGTTAATAAACATCCCGGCATGATATTATCCTGCTTAGGAATACGGCATGGTAACGTATGCCTCGTTTGGAGTTCGTGCATACTTTTTGAACATGAAAATTTTAGATAACTGCTATCAACGACAACAACTACAAGTACCATTGTTCCTGTGGCGAGCCTCTACACGAAACACGGCGAAAAGTGCATGGCAGAGGTGGCCGATCCGGTCGGAAGTCCAGGTATGACGTTTTCCTGCTGGTTTTCGCCTCCGCTCTTCAGTCTTTCGGCATCACGCGCCTAGATGGGGGGCAGGGCATCGTGCCATATTTTTTTTGCGTATTGCGCCACTTTATTGTATGTATTGCGAAAATATTTCGTACACTGGAACTATTCAATATGTAGTTGCTGCTAGTCAACTTTTATTTTATTTCTAAAACCTCTTCACCTTCCCTTTCATTACAAGAAAAGGAAGAGGGCCAACTTACTTTGGGGAAGATTTTAGATAGTTTTAAGGCTAGTAAGCAGCAAATACGCGCTCTACGCAGTGATATTGAGTGCGAGCAGATGCGGTTGGATGGGTGTATTTATCGTGCAAGCAAGAGCGGCCATCAATATATCGGTACCAGGATGTACTTTGTGGCTGCCTACCTGCATATCCATTTTCGCACCAAACATAACCATGGAAGCCGGGGTTTATTGCAGGAACCACAAAATGGTTACTTTAAGCGGTGAGAATATGCGTATGCTAGGCTACGGTAAAAAGAAAGGAACCCTGAAAAAGCTTAGAACTAAGCACCAACCAGCATCTGCCAGCGCAATAGAAACAAGCCAGTGTTATTTGATCCTCGAACAGAACAAGGTTCTCAAACCGGCGTACACTCGGCACGGCAATATCTAGCCACCATGAGCAGCCATGGGTGGACACAATTTTCCATTTAACAACACCCAGAAGTACGTGAGGCAGCCTACTGCCCTGTGATGAGAATCTTTTGAACCTTTCGACCAGTTCAAGATGGGAGAGGGAAGCTTAACATCTTTGAATTCATTAAGTGCAGATGTATCACAGATGAATAACAAAAATGCTAGAGCCACAGCGCAGACTGTCAGTTTCAAGCGACATTCACGGGGTGAAAGCTTTGCCACCATGCACATCCCTCCGCAGCAGGGTCCGTCATGTGAATAACGCTTGGGAAACACAATAGAGTAAATACCACGCAAATAATTCCTCTTTATTCTTTCAGTGCAGTAAGCACGTCCACAAGTCTTCAAATGGTTGTTCGTGCTACCAGTAGTTCGACGAAGTTGGTATCGTGTTGTGCCTAGGATATCGCAAAGTGAAGTCACTGCTATAAGTCATTTATAGAATGAATGGTCTTCAGCAACTAATTTCCTAGCACTTACCCCAGTGGTTAACACTTGATTCAGAGAACATTTTCCATGGCACTGCAAGACACTCTCCTCACCAATTTTTACCCTTTGTTGCACAGCTGAATCTACAGGAATTGTTTTACTATTTACATATCGTAGGCGGCCATCAACCTATCCGCAAGCCCTTTGGCTTTTTCCTTGAGGGGGTTCTTGCTAGAATTCTAATTTTTGTCCCGTGTTGGCGGCATGCCTGCCTCTTATTGCACTGCCTGTCATCCATCTAATGATCCTGCCTTGAAAACTGGTACCATGCCTGGTGCAGCCTCTTGCGCTGTCTGCTGGTCCGCTTGTTGCCCAGACAGCTGGTACCTGTAGCGAACTGGATGGCATGGTTTTACGCTTCCAGAGATGTGTGTACAGATGTTTATATTACAATTATACTCTTTCATCATCTAGCACGCTAATTTGTTTATCTGCACAACGGGATCGAGCAACATAAGATATGCAATGGCTCTGGCTTTCTTATGAGAATCGCAAAAAAACACGCAGAAAGTACACAAAGGGCCAAAAACGTTGCCAAAGGGTTGTGGTTTCAAGAAGACATGAATTTAGCATTTTGATTACTCAAGACTAAAAATACACCACACAAGTTGGGGAGCTGTTTTGAGCTTATTCCGGAACAGCTTCAGAATAACGAGTGCAAGTAGGCAGCTTGTGTATCATGAAAACGATATTGCAGAAGCACTGTTTAGTTCTTGCTATTTAAGGAAGCATTGCCTGATCAGCAACATTTACATGTTTGACAGCTTCGTACTTAACTTAAATCTTTTCCTTCGTTTCGGAACGCTTGTACGATAGGCACTGGCAAATAGCGTGAGCATTCAATAGCAAACGCGCGCCTGGCTACACATGGGCGGGAAACATCGATGCCACGCAGTCTTTGAGCACTTATCGCAGGACAGCAGTGTTGTGGGTGTGTAATGCACACCCGTGGTGCTTAGCAGTAGGAGTGGGCATCATTGGTCATCCAATGGAACATTACGCATGAGAATATTGGCAAAATTAAGAACTCCAGTAAATTGCAGTCCTCTCCTCAAATTTAACAACCTGCCTGCCTGCCTCCGTTGACAAGAGGCGACTTTCGCTTGTAAAGTTACGAAGAAATACGAACATAATTTTTGCAGTCGGCCTAGATAACGTAACCTGCATCCTACGTTTATCGCTATCACTTTATAACTTAACATTTGGGCACAGCAACGGCTCAACACTGACTCAGTACTTACAAGAACACACAAAAAGTAGAACAAACAAACAAACAAAAACCAAGATGAGCCATCCACTCCATAAAACATCGTCTTCATGTTATTGCCAAAAAGCAGTGGCGCATATGTTCGAGCTGGCCGTCATCGCTTCGTTAAAGCACCAGATTGAACGATCATCTTTTGCTCAGCGTAAACAATGCGCCTATTCACGACTTTTCCAGCAAGTCGACCGCACGTCAAGAGAAGCGATAACACACTTGTGAGCGGAAATGAATAACAACCGTGATTACTTACCTGGGGTTATCTGAAGTGTCGCTCCCTCCTCGCAGTCTTCCAGAAGGTGATGTGATGATGGTTGGGTTTATATAGCGCAAGCCCAACTAAGAGCAAAGAGCGCCACTGAAAGTCCAGATGGAAATTAAACGCCACACAGCTTCCCCGCTTCGGTCGCACGCCATCGCCAACTCGCACACAAAAAACAAAAGCACTTCATCGCCTCCGCTAAATTCATTCGTGTATACAGTTTATAAATCTCTTCCCCTGTAATAGAAAAACAATTTAAAACCTCAATTTCAATTTATTGCAAAGTACAAGTTGATTTAACGACTAATAATTTATACACTATAGTCCACATTTGCATTTAAATAAAGCCCACTGAATCAACTCTAGATGACGGCTGCGTCAAGCCAAGTTCGGAAATTAGGCATCGTCTAGGCATGGCCACCTCTATGGGTGTTGAAGCCGCCCTTGTTCGGCTTGCATTGACACTACCGCCAGTTTCCCCTGTAGTGCATGTTACTATAAAACTATGTTTCGAACACGTTGTATCACGCTGCAGCTTTCCGTTCTGGTGGCCGGGCCGTGTTACGAGTATCAGCCGTGTGCTTTCATTTTCTTTCAA
Source organism: Haemaphysalis longicornis (assembly GCF_048455015.1). Classification (NCBI taxonomy): domain Eukaryota; kingdom Metazoa; phylum Arthropoda; class Arachnida; order Ixodida; family Ixodidae; genus Haemaphysalis; species Haemaphysalis longicornis. The sequence goes on along the minus strand of NW_027526204.1, from coordinate 105,638,003 downwards.
CCTATTCTGTTCGTGACTGTACAATGCACCGCCTACCCTTAATTTTAGAGAGAGAGAGAAACAACATCTTTATTTCCGGCAAGTTGTGACGCGGCCTAAATGTCACGTTGGCGGGCCGCTCGGCTTCAGCTGCCTATTCGCACCGCCCCTTCGCAGGGCTGCGCTTTCGGCCTCTGTAGCTCGAGGGCCACCAACGTCTGCTGCACGGCCTCGCGCTGGGCGTCCTAGTCAACCTTTGCCACCGCCTTTTCCAGGCTCGGTTGCAACGCGTCCGTAGTCCCTTCGTTCACTTTGCAGTTCCACGGTATGTGCGCCATGGTCGCCAGGCCCTTGCCGCACACCGCGCACACATCACTCGCGTACACCTCAGGGCACACGTGTTTTGCAACTACCGGTGTCCACACCGCTCGGGTCTGTAGTTGACGTAGCGTCGTCGCCTCCTGCCTCGTGAGTTTTCGGTGGGGCGGCGGGTACACTCGCCTGCCCTCCCGGTACCACTCCAACACCTCCCGGTAGGAGGTGATCGGGAGCACCTCGTCGTGGTCTTCGTCTTCCACATGTCGGGGGCTCGGGCACGCGTCGCGACTTGTGAGCGCACGCGCCGCCCGGTCCGCTCCCTCATTTCGGTTCCCTCCGGTGGTCACCGGCCCCATGTGGGCCGGTAACCACTTCACGGTGACCGGCATCGTTCTGTGTCTTAGGGCCCCGCACACCCTGGCCGCGCGCGGGGACACATTGTCCGTTGCAAAGTTCATGATCGCGCTCCTCGAATCACTCAGCACCGTGGTACAGTGTGGGTCCATCAGGGCCAACGCGATGGCCAGCTCCTCCGCTTGTCCCGGGCTTCGCGCCCGCACGCTGCATGACGCTCGTAGCTCTCCGGTTGTCGCCGCACTCACCGCCACGGCGTAGGCTCACGGCTTGTCCGGGTACCTCGCCACGTCGACGTATCGTGCTCCGTTGTCCGTCGCATGCGCGGCCGTGAGGGCCTTAACCCTCGCCAGCCGTCGCCCTCGATCCAGCTCTGGGTGCATGTGGCGCGGGATCGGCGGCACCTGCAACGAGCTGAGCAAACCGCGCGGCAACGGCGATCGGCCCGCACTTCCCTGCAGCCCTCCGCGATATCCCACTCTTTCTAGTATGTACCGCCCAGTCTTGGTACTCGCTAACCTGACCCGCTGCGCCGTCCACTGCGCCTCGGCCACCTCGTCCAGCGTGTTATGGACCCCAAGCTCAAAGAGTCGCTCTGTACTAGTGTACGTGTAAAGCCCCAACGCTGCCTTGTATGCCCTGCGTATAAGCGCGCCCACCTTCTGGCGCTCCGCCGCCTTCCAGTCGTGGAAAGCTGCGACGTAGGTCACGTGGCTGACTGCAAATGATTGTACCAAGTTTAGCAGACTGGCTTCCTTCATGCCCGCATATCTCGTCGACACTCTGCGGAAGAATCGGATCGCCGCCGACACCTTCGCGTCCAGCTTTGCAATCGTTAGTCCGTTGCTGCGCCTGGCGTCCATGTGCAGCCCGAGCACTCGCAGCGTTTTCATCCCTGGGATGGTCGTTCCGTCGCTCGTTCGTAGTGTGATGTCCGGTTCCGCCGTCCTGCTCCTTCTTACTCCTCGCGGTGGCACGATCAGCAGCTCCGACTTTGTCGGATAGCACACAAGTCCCGTTCCCCGTAGCTGGTCCTCGATCTCGTTCGTCGACTGCCCGCTGCAGCGGCGCCTCGATCTCGCCGTCGCTGCCGCCCGTCATCCATATCGTTATGTCATCGGCGCATATCGTGTGGCTGACTCCCGGGAGGCTCTGCAGGCGCTCGGCCACCCCGATCATTACCAGATTGAACAGCACCGGCGAGATCACGGCGCCTTGCGGCGTGCCCACGCTCCCCAGCGTTTTGCTCGGTAGTTCGATGTGATTGATTGATCGTAGGGTTTAACGCGCCGACGCAACGTAGGCCATGAGGCGCGCCGTAGTGGAGGGCTCCGGATTAATTTTGACCACCTGGGGATCTTTAACGTGCGCCGAAATCTCGTACACATGGGCGTTTTTGCTTTTCGCCTCCATCAGAAAAGCGGCCGCCGCGGGTAGTTCGATGTCGCCCGCCACGATCGTCGCCGTGCGGTAGGTCAGGAAGTCTTTGATGTAGGCAAACGTGCGCTCTCCTATGTTCAGTCGAGACACCTGCTTCAGGATTGCCGAGTAATGGACCTTGTAAAACGCGCTTTGCAAGTCCAGGCCCAGCACCGCCTTGTTGTCCATGTAACGGATGTGCTGGTCCAGGACCTCGTGCTTGATCAACAGCATCGCGTCTTGCGTGCTCAACTTGGCCCGAAAGCCCAGCATTGTGTAGGGGTAGAGCCCTTCTTCCAGGTACGTCTGCCAGCGGTTGAGTAGCGCATGTTCAAATACCTTACCGACGCACGACGTCAGCGACATCGGCCGCAGGTTGTCAATGTCCGGCGGCTTGCTCGGTTTCGGGGTCAGCACCGTCCGCGCGTCCTTCCAATTCTCCGGCAGCTTGTCTGCGCGCCAGCACTTGTTGTAGTAGCCCGTCAGTGCAGTCGCCGCCGCGTCGCCGAGGTTCCGCAGCGCCTTGTTCGACACCTTGTCCGGCCCCGCCGCCGATCTGCCGTTGATTGTTTGGATCACCGCGCGGACTTACCACTCCTCGATGTCTGCGTCGAGCTGGCTGTTGGCCGTGCCCGTGTAGCTCGGGAGGGGGTCCGGTGGGGTGACTGGCAGGTACTTGTTGTTCAATCGCCTCCGGACCTCGGCCTCGCCGAGCTCCCGCTTCGCCTTGTGCAACATGCGCGCCAAGATGTGGTGGTGCGTTCCCTTCGTCTTACTTTCGTCCAGCAAGTGGCGCAGCAGCTGCCAGGTGCGACTTTTATGAATTTGACCGTCCGCCTCCTGGCAGACCGCGTGCCACTGCTGCCTGCAGAGAGCCGCGCTGTGCCGCTCTATCTCACGGTTCAGCTGGGCCACCCGCTTGCGCAGCGCCCGGTTGTGTCGTTGCCGTTTCCATCTTTCCCTCAGCGAGTTCCGCGCCTCCATAAGGTGCGCAAGTCGGCTGTCCACCTGCGGGGTCTCGTCGCCCGCCTCTATCTCCGTCGTCGCTTTGCGCGTCGCCTCGTTGATCGCGCTTGCCCACTCGTCGATGTCGCCAATCTCCCCAGGCACTTCGCTCAGAGCTTCACTGTACGCACTCCAGTCCGTCAACTGCTGTTTTCGTGGCTGCGGTGCCCTCCCACGCATCGGCACCATCATCTCCAACACACAGTGGTCACTACCCAACCTCTCTCCCGTGCTCCGACGTCCCGTGTCGCGTGTGTGCCGTCGGGTCGTTCAGCAGTTGGTACCCGGCGTCCGTCGTTTCTTCAAACAGTGTGCGCCCCTTCGCTCTTGTCTTCGGGTAGCCCCACGCCACGTGCGGCGCATTAAAGTCCCCGCACAGCAGTGCGACGTCGGCCCCGCTAGCTGATCCACCTTGTGCACCAATGTTCGAAACTTCTGCTGGAACTGCTTCGGGTTACTATACACATTTATCACGAACACGCTCTCCTCCTTCTTGCGGCCTACCACGATCTCGATCGCTCGGTGCTCCACCGCGCTGTTGCGCAGCAGCTCGTGCTCCACGTACATGTGTCCCTTCTTGATCAGCGTGCACACCCCTTGTCCGGCGCTCCTCCCGAGCGTTCGCGCGCTAAGGTGGGGGGGGGGGGCTTGCGTACGAGCGGTACCCCGGCATGCTCGGGGGCGTCTCGCTGTGTGTTTCCTGCAGTAGAATCACGTCCGGCCGCCGGCTCGCCCTTTCAATGTATTGTTGTAGCGACGCCTTCTTGCCGCGCAGGCCGTTCGCGTTCCACTGCCACACTACGAGTTCGTGTCTTATTGCTGTACTGGCCATATTGGGCGCTGGTCAGGGCACATTTGTTGGAATCCCGCGCTTAGTCTTGCTATGGCCTCTTGCATTTGCACCAGGGTCTCTTGGACCGCCTGGAACATCTGCTCCAGCTTCGTTAGTCGTACGACGATGTCGGCCGTCGTCGCCTCCACCGCCGCCAGCCTCCTGTTCGCCGTACAGACTACACTTTACGAGCATAGCACCATACTTCACATAATTCGGCACCTTCTTGCCCTCAAACACCCCAATCACCGTCGTGGTGTTCCCGATCATGTGCGCGTCTAACGCGACTGGGTTAGCGTCATTCACTATGTTACCCTGGAGCTCTTGGCACGAATCAGCCAGGGATATCCCCCGAATGACCCCCTTCGCCGTGCCGTTTGGCGCGGACAAGTAAGCGTTAACCTCGTGGTCGTTGTCCCCGACCCGGAGCGACCGGATCCCTGCATATTTGGTTACCCTTCCCTCGTGCGGGGTGCTGATGACTATGATATTCTGCGCCACGTTTGTACACATGGTGTCCTCTTTCGACTCCTGAATCGTAGTCCCCGCCGCCGCCAAAATTGCGGTCATCAACCTGGACACTTCGGTGCGGCCCACGTTGAGCCCATCGCGCGGCCGAAGTACAACCTTAATCTCCTCGCGGGGCAACGTCCGCGCCATGCGCGCTGCCCTGCCTATCCTAGCCGATACCCTCTTTGCGAATTGCGCATTGTTAACCTTAGGGGCTGCATGGGAAGCAGGAACCGACTGACCGATTGCCGCGCTGGCCGCTCGCTGCCGAAGTCGCTTGCCGGCCGCTTGCCATCCCTCCGTGTCCGTGGAGAGCAACTCGGTGCCGTCAACCACCACCGTTGTCCTTCCATCGTGGTAGCGCACGTTCGTTGTCGTGGGTCGAAAATCGTCTCCGTCCACCGGGCCTACACCCGTGTCCATCGCTGCCGCTTCGCCGTCCGTAGAAGCCATCTCCCGCCGCTCGCCGCCGACTCCGGCCCGCCCAGCCCCGAGACCGAGAGGTGACTCGGTTAGGCTTAGCTGGACAACCGCGCTGGGAAACTTTCACACTCAGAAAATCCGGTAAAAATTCTGTGCACCTCACAAATTTTGGTATCGGTCGATGCCCCTCACTGACCTGCGTCGACTAGTGAAAGAATTCCATCGGCGAGGCTAATTAGCACTGCGCAATTAAGCATAATCCACGGAGCCAACGCGACACACGTTCGCTCGTTTCGGCGACCGCAGCGCCACCCTTCTACCCTTAATTTTAGGAGTTGCCCCACTTCATTGGCATTTTAGAGCGGTCCGATGACGTTTGCTGGATCAGAGTGTGACCTTATGTGCAGGTCTGTTTGTGCTTGCTAAAATCTACCTATACACGACGGTTGTTCGTACGAAATTAGCAAGAAGCACCGTATGGGTTCCACATTTCTTTGAGCTTGTAGCCACGATTACATGCACAATTGCCATAGAAATGTTCAGATGTTAAAAAGAAGCACAAACACACCTCCCTCGTCGGGGCATGTGCTTTGCGATCCTTGCTTTTGCACGCACCTTTAAAGTTTGGTATAACCTTCATTCCTGATTATGCATGCTGAACGTATTAGATAAAATGTCTTCAAAACAGCGGTAGAGAAAGCAAATTCGAAATGGCAGATCAAAAAACTACCGCACGTTAAATAGAGTGACATGTGGCAGAACTTCTCAGTGTTCTGGTTCCGAATTCAAGAAAAATCAGAGGTAGCTTGCACTCAAGCCCAATACTTGAATGGAGAAGTTGTAGGTGAGCATTGAAGGAAGCATAGTTATGTTTCAGTACCATTGTTTATTTCTTAGTAGACGTTGTCGTTCCCGGTATGTAGCACACCGAGGTTCTCAAATCCGGGTTTCTTCCTCGGCCGGGCAAACTATCCGCGCCGGCCCATGTAGAGAACTGAGCAGACGCTGGCGCGCGAAGGCGTCTTATACGATGCTGAGCGCATGCGCACGACGACACGAGGAGAGGCGCATCTAAGACCGAACCCCGGGGGCACACGCTATGGCGTGCCTTTCTCGTTCCCAGCAGGTATAGTGACGAATTACGGCGAAACACCCCTTGTTACGGATCGGACACTTCGTTGCGGGTGCGCCGCCAGGAAACGAATCCGTGGGACCCCTGATCAAACGACCCTTTTAATGGCGAGGACTTGGTTACAATGATGATGATACTTGTGCACTCGAGCCAGGAGCCACATCATCTTCCTCTACGATTTCCAACACCCCTCTCCAGTGCTGCGCCGGCTGCAATAGCTCCTTTCCACTGTCTAGCAGCTATTCCGAGAGCTGCGCACTGCTGCACGATAGCGTTCCTCTCGGGTAGTTTTCTGCGGGCCCGAATTAACGGCCTATAACAACGGCTGCGCTGTTGAAAAACAATTCATAGATGTAAGTATGGAAAGTATACCGTTTCTATCATTGTTATGCTTTTATTGCTTAAAGGGATAACTTAAAACACCTTTAACCGACACAGTATTCTTCATAGGGCCATAGATCGTTTGAAAGCGGATTTCTTGATGTAGGCGGCACAAAGGAATGCTGGCAACCTTACATTTTGAGCCGCGCACCGACATACAATTCACTGCATGTAAGATGAAAAGTGGGATTTAAAAACTGGTCCCCACTTGAAACAGTAATAAAATGTAGCCTTTTGCATTCTGTTATGCGGTTGTTGAATTACGCGTTGATATCGACATGGGCGTTTTTAAACGTACGGTAGCGTCAGATTTAGACACGCACCGCATACCTTTCCTACTTCCGAAGGTTTAGTACGAAATTCAAAATATTTCAGATAAGTTATTCAGAAATTCTTGTGGTTATCCCACGGTATAAAACTTTGAGTTTTTAGTTGAGCTAGAAGAAAATTACTTCACAAAAATCGCTTGTCTCTCTAACATCAGACGCAGGCATCGAAGCCCTGCACACATTTTTATTATTGCAACATCCACAAGGTATCATTGGGACTCAAAAGACAGTGCTAAAATATTGCTATATATACACGTAAATGCCATTCAAGCCCCTTTGTGTGTATACCATATAACAACAAAGAAAATACCCGTCTAAAGAAAACAAACCACCGGTTTATTCGGGGCCTATTTTATGGTGGAATTTGTGCAGCACTATATATGGACGGGTGGCTTCCCTTGGCAGTTCCAATTCAATTTCATGCAGACTGATCAAGGACAGGTGTCGTGCAGTACTGTCTGATTACAAATGTCACAGAGATGACGATGAAGAGCATGATTACTCCGGCAATCATTATCGCCACCCATGATTTCTGCTTTTGATTTTGTTTCCAGGCAGACGTTTTCGTTGTTGCTTCGGATACTTTGGTAGACTTGGTTGTCGGGGCCTTCGTGATAGCGGTACGGCTAGCTTTGCTCGTGGTGATGTCTTTGGTTGTCACTATGTTCAACTGGGTTGTCGGGTCCTTCGTGGTAGCGGTTGTGCTAGCTTCGCTCGTGGTGATGTCTTCGGGTGTCACTATGTTCAGTATTCCATCACTAGGCACTCCCTGAATAAATGCAATGTTCGACACACTCTTAAAACCACCACTGTTTGAGACGCGAACTGCGAAAAATGTGTCATAAACATCCGTTCCAGGAGCGGAAAATTGGGGTAGTGTGATGAATGTCACTCTGTGTTCGGTGTAAGGCGGCCGCGGGTTCAAGTCCCCTTTCACAATGTTGGCCTGCGGGATTGGAGTTCCGCTCTCGAAGTTTGCTTTCAGCTTGTCGAAATCCCAGCTGGCTCGGATTTCTGCAGAAGAGGCTGAAAAATGAAAAACTCATTTAGGTTGGCAAAAGCACGTCTTCATAGCAAACAGAGTTGCAGCTGGCAGCTTTTACGCAAAATATTTTTTGAATTAAACGCAGCATGTACATCATGCTGATTATTTCTGGTATCAAAGAAAGACGCATTGTTGTACAATTCTCGGAAAAAGTAAGGATGACCATAACCCTGCAGTGCCACAAAAAATGAGGAATTCAAAAAACCGGGATTGAAACTAACATGAAAGCTCGCTCAGGTTGACGTCATTTATCAACTTATTCTTGGAATGTGGCTTCAAATGGGCTATGTTTCGCTTTTAGGTAAATCTCTGATAAGTATGTAGTACGATTGCAAGTTGGAAGAATTACTGTTCCTGGGAAATCTATTGCTAGAGAAATAAACCTTTCCTTCAGAAAGTAAGGTGCAGACAGATGGAAAGAAAAATTGTAATTGAAGCCCCGGCCTATACTGGGTCAAGCATGATACGAGACACATATATACATATAACTACGAAATTCTGAAATGTGCGACCTTTCCACCACTATCTTAACAGGCTTAGAATCCCACATAATTATAGTCTTTGTTGGGAACATTTCCTTGGCAATTCATCAGGGATACAACGATTACCGCTATCACACCGTAGACTGTAATACTACGTAAGGTGCGTGTGCTGACTTTGTAAGAAATTTTCCCGCCGCTTGCACTTATGAGTTGGGGACACGCAACCTCAGAAATTGTCATAAGAACGCCAAATTACTTCAGAAGAACCTGCTCTGGTCACTGAGGAAACGTCTGTGTCGTAACTCATTGCTTTGGTTTATGGCCGTGTACTGGTATGGCCACCAGCCGTTGCATTCGCTTCCAGTCACTGGAGCAAGTTCTCCGCGACTTTGTACTGGCATGCTGCAGCATCATTTTATGTTGCAGTACAATATAACCGAATATTTATTAATTTATTGTTTCTCTATTTGGGCGCATCGAGGACAGTGGCTTTATATATATTGTGAGCACTTAGTCATGCGCCATCCCTTTGAGACCGTGACAGCTCCTACAGTTACCCAGTGGCTACTATCCCGTACGTCATCTTTCTCTGATAGTCATCCTCATCATCACCTTCCATCCCTTGGGCTCGTGTCCTTCTCTTCACCGTCAGCTGAGTGTGTGTTCCGCGAGGGCTGCTACGCTTAAAGGGCTACTGAAGCGCTTTTAAAAGCGGGCAAAACTCTGCTTTTTACAATTATTACATGGGTCAGTTTATGCCTGTAAATTTTTTTTCGTCATTTTTAGCTTGGGGACAGCGGTATTCGTCGTTAAATTTGACCCTACGCCCCGCCGACTGCTCCATGCCGCATCGCCGGAAGAGCTAGAAACTGGGCGGCAGTGACCGGAAGTAGCGCCATATTCGGAAGACGGCTAGCGCCGTGCGCCGCCGCTTCGCTGTGTCCCAGTTTTCTGGGCGAAGTTTCGAATTAGGCAGGCGTGTAATATGCACTTTATTAATCATCCTTTTCTAGAGTTGCTTCCGCGTCTATTTTAACCGTAATGCTACTGCGTGATTCCCTAAAGCGACTCCGAGATGCCAGAGATTTCCTACCCGAGCGCCCGTGGCTAATACATTGCCTTCACGAGTAGTCGTGGGGCCGGCCGTGTCGTCGGCTGCTCTGTGCTTCATACGCGAAGCGACGGTCTCCAACAAATACGGAGGTACCCCAAGTTCCTGATGCATTATTTTAAGGGAATTAGAAAATTTGTGGGACTACAGCGCTCTGGGATTCCCGAACTTCTTGCTCGTTTTCCCGATCAACGTTGTTGGCTGTGACTACAGCTTAGCTGAATAGCTGGATTTTAAGAAGGAATCAAGCAAGCTGAAAGTATGAAACGTTTTCAGCACGCGGAAGCGCTCCGCACACTCGCCGGTCGTGCATGGCCCTACGGCGCACGAAACGGCTCGCACCACACCACGTCCCGAATCAAGGTCGTCGCGAAAGCAAAGTAAACGTGCAAGAGAGGATGCTAGTGTGGTGAAAACTTGTGCTAGGGGTTGTCATCCAAGGTGATTTCGAAAGAGGTGATGGAATTTGTATCGCGATGCGGAGCGCCGACCGGTCGCGGTGGCTCGTCGATGGCAGCAAACCAACCTGCCCGAGCACAAGATGCGGCGAGAGGCCGATGGATGGCGTTACCTGCGCGCAAAAATGAGCACAGCACCGTTCGCTAGAATGACTACTATCAACGTAGGAATAAGGTTTCACATGCGAGAAAGGGGATGATAGTGTGGTGAAAAACTGTGTTAAGGATAGTCATTCGCAACTGTAGAGATAGCAGCGACCAACTATCTCCCTTGGTGCTAAGCCTAAAGTTCCCAACATCAGCGGCGATCCGTGCAACCTGTGCCGGCTGGAGCTGTAGGGGAAGGCGTTCCAAAGCTCGTCGGGGACCAGCTTGCTGCGCTTGGGTTCCTCTACCTTTTGGGGGGCGACCAACAAATGGGTCCGCTATTCTAAATCATGCGTATGTGCAGAAATGCCACGTTCCGCTGACCGGCCGAGCAGCGACCCGGCACCAGCACCTCTGCGCTACGCGGCGACCGGCGGCGGCCGCGCTGCCTGTGCGCATCGCAGGCCGATGCACGGAGCTTGTTGCGGCCCCTCCAAATGTAAAAACAAAGTTTCACATTCGAGGAGGAGGAGGAAAAACTTTATTGTGAGCGTGGTGATGTGAGAGTGGCTCCTCGGTCCAGGAGACCATGGGACGACCTTGCTGTCTCAGCCCTGGACACCAGGAGCTGCTGTGCATCCAAGCCGGCGCTGGTCGTCAGGTTCTCCCACAGTCAGGGAGGGGAAGGGAAGTGGTAAAGGTGGGAGGGCTGGGTTGTGTGCGAACCCCAACATCATGTGTATGGGGGTACATGGGTTAGGGCAGAATTTACATGTGGCAGGGTATAGGGTGGGGTACATCCAATGTAGCCAAGTTGGGTGAGGAAAGGTGTTTGTTTGACGCCTCCGGAGTATTACTTCTGTTTTAGTAAGCTGCGCGTGAGGAGGGGGAAAATGTTGTCTTGATGTGCGGTAATGTTGGGTGATGTCTTGAAATGTGAGAAGGGGAGCGAGACTTGGTGTTTCGTCAGAGGCCTGGGAGGAGAGTTTGCAGGCTTGTCTATGGGCAAAATTATTGCCCGTTAGTGAGGAGTGTCCCGGGGTCCACACAATGTCGATCTTCCTGTTGGGGGCGTGTTGAGCCAGGAGGTTCCACGTAGTTGAGGCCACGTAACCTGAGGATGGGGATGATGGTGGGTTGAAAAATTGTGCCAGGAATCTTGACTAGCGCTGGCAGTGAAGGCGGCGAACCAATATCTGCTCAACTTCCCTGCACCCGAGAAACAAGTCGGCCATGAGTCGTCGGGGGAGAACCCCTTTCTAAAGCTCGCCGCGTGCGAACCTGTTGCGTTTATACTTCCCTCAGGCTATCCTGTTGTAAGAAAAGATTTTGTGAGCCCTACATTCACCAGAGGACCTTCTAGCCCGTATGTGAACAAGAACAGAATGAGATCTTCAAGCCGAGCTGTCCCCGAAGCGCCAGCACTTCCGAATATCGCGAAAAGCCAATCGCGAAAGGCAGCCAGGGCTCCCACCGCTCCCGCGGGCAGGGGTCGTTCGTTTTGACGAAAAAAGATGGTTTGGGTGTATTTACACATCAAATAAACATGTTTTTCGAAATCAGCGTCAGGAAAATCACAATGTAATGTCCCCAACAAAAGTTTTTTTAAAAGCTCTTCACCAGCCCTTTAATAAACGTCCTGCGGCAGCTGTTCTTCAAGGCCCTTGCAAGATATATATATATATATACACATGTACTAAGAGCGAACAGTTAAGTTCAAGAACTCTCTCCTTCACCTAGAACTGACTCAACAAAACGTTTACATATACCACCACACAGAAATATAGCACGACCTCCAGCGATATCTGGCCAAACACGGTTTACACCGAGGCACGGGTTGAAGGCGGGCCAGTTGGTACATAACTGAGTTATGACACAGCGCAGGAAACGAGACTAGAGAGAGGGCACACAGACAAGGCGCTGAGCATGATGTCTGTGTGCCCCTTCTGTAGTCTCCTTTACCGCAATATTTTATAAAACGGTTTACACCTGAACTTCCGAGGCAACTGGTTAATGTCTAAAAACATCAAGTACCGGCTGAGGAAGTCATTGGATGTCACATTTCCCGCTACATGCATCCCCGCCCCATCAGTGGCGAGCACTGAGCAGCAGACAGAACACGACTTTTCCAACAGTAGCGAAACACCCCGTCCCCCTAAGAACACCACATGCGACGCATGTACAACACCAACTATAGAACAACATCCAGCACGTAGAACAACATCCCGACCCACCGAGGACATCCCGCTCAGTGTTCACGCAGACCCCAACGCGCACTAGAACGCAAACAAGCACCCAAACAGACATCGACGTGGATTTCGCCCCCAACAGCCCCCCTAAACAACCGACTCCTAACAAAGCAGACCCTTCCCGCAGGTCCGCCTGCAAGAAACGCGAATGACCTACACCGAGTAGACCGGATGCCCTGCCCCCCCAATCCTGCACTTTCCTCAGAGTTAAAAAACTCGCCGCAAAGAAACGCACTACAAATTCCACGTCAACACTGTTCATCTAACCTCCAAACCAAGAAAATTCCCAATGGCCTCCGCCTAGAAGCTATTTGTTCCCCTGGATTTCTCCCCCTGAACTAGAAGCTAAATGGCAGGACACTTTGAAATGTGCTTTGCTTTCCCTCTCAGTGTGAGACAACACTGTGACAAACAGCTGCATCAAAGGACTTCTCAAAAAACGGGCACGAACATGCGTTAGAAGTCTACACAGCATTGCGAAAATTAGTTCCAGCCCTCAACTATTTCGACTTTGACTCATCTTACTACTTGCAAATGTTACAACCAGGATGTGCACTCCTTTCGCGCCAACCTAACGCAACGTTTTTATGGGGCTACTTAAGTTTCCCTCTTAGTCTTTCCCCCACAATCTCAAAGTTTACCTTGGATAAATAGATGACAAATTCACAATTTGGGAGCATGGACACCCTGCCCTAGAAAGTTTCATTTTGCAGCTTAATTGTAAGCACCCGACCATTGCATTCTCATGCCAGTACTCGAATAAACTAGCGAACGTCCTACACACTACTCTCGTTCTAGACAATGGTAAACTGAAAACCACGCTCTATAGGAAACCGACGGACAGGCAGCAGTACCTACACTAAACCCACCATCACCCACGACACTGCAAACAATGTATCTTTGTAGAACAGGCTATCAGACTAAGAGTATGCAATGATCACGGAGACTATATAAACATATCAATGAACAAAAATCCACCCTGGCCAGAAGTAACCACCCGGTCAGCTTCCATTTCAAGAGCGTTGAAATGGAAGTGCCCGGCCACCAGCCCTAATAACCAAATTCACAAACGCGCTCCCTAAGATAAACAACATCCTGCGAAATACTACCCTAATGTGTCCCGTAATGACCGACTGATAAAGACGTTCTTAAAAAGACCAGGAGTCAGCTGCAGAAGAAATAAAAAGCTACAAGATATTTTAGTGCATGCAACAACTGCTGCTTCCCTGCAACCAGGCATAAGCCCCTGCTTCTGTCCTAGATGCAAGACTTGCAAACATCTGCAGACGGACTACATTGTTAATAGCACTGCCAGCGAATAGGTTCATAAGAAAAATTGAAGTTTCACGTGCAGTTATTCCAAAATTGTGTATATGCTGGAATGTTTGTTCTGTCAAAAGCAGTACAACAGAGAAAGGAGTCAGCTTATGAACGTACGCCTGAATGGACATTGGGCCGACATAACAGGGCGTCCATAGCAGTGGCGCAACATTTTAACCAGCCGAACCAAATTTCGATGTCCTCAAGGTCTATATTGTGCAGTCAAACTTTAAGCCTTCAAGGGAGACGAAATACAGAGAATGGCACTTAATCCATCAATTGAATTCCCTTCACCCTGCTGAAGTCAATGCTTCTAAAGGCAGCCTATAAACCTTCCGGTATCTATCAGACAGAACAATAAGGCCCTTACAAAAAGTGGGCATCTAGCATCGTAACAACGCACTCGCCCATTCCCAAGACTTACTTTGATACAACCGTTTTTTTTTGCCTTTTCCCTATCTTCTCTTAACATATTCCGGAATAGCACGCATACTCGCCTCCTTCCGGCTTTCGGCATTTCGCCTTATTATCTACTTTACCCATGCACAAAAAGGTCTTTAAACCTTCTGCAAAGCTTCTCGTGGGTAGGACCTGGGGATGCCCCTTCTAATCTACAGAAACTGGCCTTCCCACATGGCATTCTTCTTCGGATTATTCGGTATATACGGGCGGTGCTTTTTTACGAGTTTTCTCTCTGAAACACGTTTCAGTATCTTCGCAATGGCACCCTCAAGGCGCCCCTTTGGCCCCCGATTTCCCGGAAGCCTTTTTTGAAGTCCCCCGGCACCACTACAGCATAACTTAAACCCTTCCTTCCTTCTTCCTCTCCTCCCCCCCGGCCCTCTCGTAGTCTTCACTCCTTAATCTCCTGAAATACCACTACCATCATGTGGCACACCACAGGAGTCGGTCATGTCTCCGTACATTTTAATCTAGCAGTGTCACACAGCCTCCGCTCTGGATCGAGAGCGCGACGTTCAATACATCATGTATGCAGACGATATAACCCTATGGGTCACTCGAGGAAGTGATGCATACATAGAAGAAACCCTTCAACAGCCGTCGTGCAAGGAGCCCGAGTAGCGGGTCTGCAATGCTCTCCAACCAAATCAGAGATGCTTGTCTTGCCAGCAAAAACATCTGGACCTTCGCGAGGGGCTTCCACCCATGTTTTAGTGGACGGAAAGCTTGTACCGCTTGTCACAAGCCCCAAAATTCTAGAACATATGCTACACAGTAATCGGCGTAATACGGGGGTAATCGAAAAGCTGTCGCCGTATGTTACCCAAATAATTGTCCTGCTCTGTAGTTTCATCACCCGAGGGCACCGCCTGAAAGTGCAATACCGCTTGAGACTCGTACAAGCGTTTGTTATCAGCCGACTGACATATGCTCTTCCCCATGTTCCGCTCAATGACAGCGAAATGAGGAAAGTAGACGGCCTCATCCGCAAAGCATACCGAACCGCCTTGCAGTTACCACCGAACGCATCCACCTGCCAGACTGAGGCAACAAGGACATACAATACGGCAGCAGAACTAATCGAAGGTCACCGCACTAGCCAAGTACAACCACCTTATGCGCTGCTCCAGCGGCAGCCTCCTCTTGCAGAGACTCACGATGGGCCCGGCTCAAAGCTCTGAATCAGTGAGCTGCATCAAATTATCAATCAGAAATCATATAGGCGCCCGAATGATTCCCAAAATCATGCATCCAACATTTCACACTCAAAGGTGGATTCATCGACCCACGATACTAGATAAAAATGTCCCCCTTCTTGAGCGACCCTCCATGTCGATGCCGCCGAATTACAGCACAAAGAGGCATTCGCTATTGCTATAAATTCCTCCACATCTCTTCTGGCCACCTTCCCCCTTCACACCCGTCACACGCATATAACAGAAGAGGCGGCAATCGCGCTGCCATTTACACGAAGGCCCACCCCGAAAATTATATTCTCCGATTCGAAAACGGCCGTCCAAAACTTCGCCAAAGGTCTGCTTTTGGCCCAGGCTCACAACATTATCTGCCTAAATACGCCAACCCACACGGTCAAACTCTAATGGCTCCCGGCTCGGCTCACACGGGCATTTGAGGGATAGAGACAGCCCGGATGGTAGCCCAAGCACGTGTCACCCGGGCGTACGATGTGGACTTCCCTCCATGGAGCCAGAGCGACCAGGGACAGTCTCCTCACATATAGAAGTTACAGAGCATTACCGCCTCTCCAACCGCAAGCTTCCCCCCGCTCATTCATCCCTCACTCTCGAGGTTGAACGCCTCTGGCGTCAACTCCACACGTAATCTCTACCCTGCCGAGCCGTCCATCATGTACA
This sequence comes from Haemaphysalis longicornis, assembly GCF_048455015.1. NCBI lineage: Eukaryota > Metazoa > Arthropoda > Arachnida > Ixodida > Ixodidae > Haemaphysalis > Haemaphysalis longicornis. The sequence goes on along the minus strand of NW_027526204.1, from coordinate 105,622,233 downwards.
CCCTTCCCTCTACCCACCCTCACTCTGCTCCTGCGGCGGTGAAAGAGCCACGGTCTAGCACCAAATTTGGCTTGTGCAGAGGACCCATTCCCTCCCATTAATTCCCCTGACCAGTGGATAGAGGCGTTAGGCCGTTCGGACCCCCAGCTCCAGAAAGAACTGAGTCGAGCTGTTGAGGTCGTCACGACCCCCTCATCCTTGATAAAAAAATAATGGAACGTCACTAACGGTAATAAATCGTCTAACTGTTCCCCTATGCCTTCTTTGGCGTTGTGGACTGCCGGCATTTCTTTCTGTATTTTCCTAACGAGCCCCTCATTTCCAAACCATATTATCTTGCGAAAGCTTAACGAGGGCCTCGGTTCTGGCAGCCTTGATGCCAAGGTAGCATAAGAGGGTTTCCCGCCAGTTACCCGCTAATGACAGGCTGTAGACCTTCACGTCACGCCCCGGGGGTTAAAAAGAAGGTCCCCTTCTCCCCGTGTAGTCTGAGTGGCGCTGGCTACCATCCTCAAGCGTCAGATACAGTTGTAGTGAATATAAATAGCCCAGAAAGCGAAGGAGAACACAGTCGCCCAGATAGCCGAATTGGTAAGGCATTCGAGATCTAATCGAAAGGCGTGGGTTCGGTCCCCACTCTGGGCGCGTGTTTTTCTTTCATTCTTTCTCACGTAATTATAATAAAATAAAAAAATAATGGAACGTCACTGACGGTAATAAATCGTCTAACTGTTCTCCTATGCCTTCTTTGGCGTTGTGGACTGCCGGCATTTCTTTCTGCATTTTCCTAACGAGCCCCTCATTTCCAAACCATATATATATATATATATATATATATATATATATATATATATATACAGAAAGAAATGCCGGCAGTCTACAACGCCAAAGAAGGCATAGGGGAATGATTAACCCGTTAGTGACGTTACGTTATTATTTTTTATTAATTACGTGAGAAAGAAAGAAAAACACGCGCCCAGAGTGCGGACCGAACCCACGCCTTTCGGTTCGGTTCGGTCCCCACTCTGGGCGCGTGTTTTTCTTTCTTTCTCGCGTAATTAATAATAATAAAAAATAATAACGTAACGTCACTAACAGTTTAATCATTTCCCTATGCCTTCTTTGGCGTTGTAGACTGCCGGCATTTCTTTCTGTATTTTCCTAACGAGCCCCTCATTTCCAAACGCTATATATATATATATATATATATATATACAGCAAGTGCCGCAACTCACACGCCATTCAAACAAGCTATTGAATATCGGAGAATGTCACAGGGCATACAACTCACATAACTTCGTTAAACAAGCAATAAACAACCAGAAAACAAACAAAACAAGAGCAATAACTGAGCACCGTGACAAGGTATACTCCAGGATGCTTGCGGTACAGCAAAGTATTTTCAGGCATTATACATTCTTTCAAACATGTGATGAAAGCATAAATTGGTAAAAATAAAAATGACATTTTTTACTGACAAATGTCCTCATAAGAACAATGCAAAAATACATTTACGAGGCGTGTTTAGGATGTCTATGCATCTTACATCCAGGTAGTTAAGTGGAGCGGGTAATGCGTGCCGAATTCTTTCCGTTCCGTACGTAGTGCGAGAAAATGGTATCTGCCATGATGGTCTGTAGTGTAGGTAGTGGTAGTGTAGTATAGTGTATACATATATTGTTATGTATATTGAGCTGAGCATGCTCTAGAAACATGTACAGCCTTCTCTGGTGCGGCACTTTTGTAGGTACGCAAAAGTCTGATTATGCATATAAATGTTGCGCTTTCATTATCGCATGTTTTTCAAAGAGTGGTTCTGTGTGGTGTAGGTATGGAACATTTGCTATAATGCGAATAGCTTTTTTTCATAGTAAATAAATTCTGTGTGGTTTAGATGAAGTTGTTTTAGCCCACACTAGTGCCCAGTAACAGAGTTTCGAGTAAAAAAGTGGGTTGTACAGGAGCTTTTTTAATCCTACATGGTAGCAAGTGCCTAATGCGGTTTAACATGCCGATTACTTTGCTGAGCCTTATCGATAAATTCCTAACGTGATCACGACATGTGCTGGGTAAAAGTAACGCCCAGTGTTTTTATAGATTTTTCTACCGCAATACTGAAGGGGCCTAGAGTAATACTGTCTGAACCGGATACATCGGTATTTTGGGTCCTATACAATACGAATTTTGTTTTTGCTTGATTCAGTGTTAAGCTGTTTTTTTCGACATCATTCTTGCAGCTGGTGGCAGAAATTACCAGCCATTCGTGTTATTGCTTCTATATCCTTGCCACTAGTGAACACTGCGCAGTCACCTGCGTAAAAAACAAATTTGCAAGTTTTATCTAGCATGACAATATCATTAATATAAAACAGAAAAAGGATCGGTCCAAGAATACTACCTTGAGGGACACCTGATTGAATAGTTCTCAACTCTGATTTGCATTTGTTTATTTCTACAAACTGGTAACGGTTCGAGAGATACCACTGAATTAGGCTGTGAGCTAATCCACGGAAACCGTAGTTTTGTAATTTGGCAACTAGAGTTAAATGATCCCCACGATCGAATGCTTTACTGAAGTCAAGGTACACTCCTAGTGTCAGAAGTTTATTTTCTAAATTTTCTAATATTATTTCTTTTTGGGCCAGAAGAGCGCTTTCTGTGGAGAGGCCTTTTCTGAAACCGAATTGAGAATCGTTTATGAGATTATGCTTACCTAAAAAACTGTCAATGCGAACAATAATGATATCTTTTCTAAACATTTCGAGAAAACTGGCAAAATTTAGACCGGGCGATAGTCGCTAAACATGTTTTTGTCTCTACCTTTGTGGATAATTACGAACTTCGCAGTCTTCCTTTTGTTAGGAGAGACCCCTGTTAAAAGTGCCGCGTTAAAAACATGCATTAGTGTCGGGACGATCAAGTCCAACACATGCTTTATTGGTTTGATTTCCACGTCATCAGCATCGCAACAATAGCTGTTTTTAATCTTTTGAAACAACATTATTATTTCATAAGGGTGGGTTGGGCAGAAAAATATGCTTCCGCTTAAACTTGAAATGTTGGCCGCAGCTTCGGGAGGGTATACGCCTTCTACTATTTCGAAAAAAACGTCATTAAAACGATCTGCTAGTTCTTTACCGCCTATTTCTTGGCTGTCAACAACAAGACTATTAATTGGATCATTGCCTTTGTTGGGGTTAATAATGTTGTTTAGTTTTTTCAATACCACTTCAGAATTCCGTAAGCAAGTGCTGTCCAAAACGCGGTTGTAGTATTCTATTTTTGCTTGGTTTAATTTTATTTAACTTGTTTCGGAACGCCTTAAACTTTTTCAATTTAGTTGGGTCACGTGATTGAATAAAAGATCAATAAAGTCTTAATTTCTCATTTATTAATCGGATGTGTTCCCTGGTTACCCAGGGCTTCCGGGACTTCGTGGGTTGGCGGGTTTTTAGAGGGAAAAACGCAAAATAGTGGGGTTTAAATATATAGAGGAATTTTTCATATGCCTCATTTGCACCACATAGTGTCGTTACGGCCTGCCAGTCGTCCTGCATAAGCGTCTCACGGAAGTTTTGCAGAGTGGTGGATGATATTTCGCGCTAAACGTTCTTCCTTTTTTTTTTTTTTTTGCTTCCATGATTTTTTGCGTTCTAACATTAGACACATAGGCAAGTGGTCACTGATGTCGACGCGTATTGTACCTGACATGGGTTTATCTGAAGGTGCATTTGTGATAAACAGATCAAGCACAGATGACACCATGGAAGAAACACGCGTGAGCGTACACACTAAAAATTTTTACGCCCAAAAGGGTGCTTCAGCTTGTCGCCACAGGAGCACCCTAAAAACTGAATATTTTACGCCCTTTAGGGTGCTTGGATTTTGTCGCCGCAGGAGCACCCTCTGTGAAGCACCCCAGAAGACAGGTGCCTTATAAACACCCTTGTCCGCCTAAAAGTATCCTAGGGTGCTACTTAGCACCCCAATCTGTAGGAGCATCTTCTGCAAAAGCACCCACCTAAAGGGGTACAAAACGGGTGCGTCATCCTCGGTTCACAGGTGCAGCAGGTGTGAGACCACATATTGCACAATATCACACACGATTATGGTATGAAACATTCGTGCTTTCCAAGCTCGGTTCTGTGAGACATTCCATTGAAGCTCAACATCAGCTGATAATTTCCTTGAACTTGTGTCACCGATTGTTAAAACATCAATTTAAAAAGTCAGGAGCCACATCTCAGTACAGTTATAACTTTAGAGGTAGTTGATTACCCAAAACTTCGTAAAAAACCAATTATATGTTCACTTTGCCGAACTGCAGTACACATCCTTCGAGATTCACTGCAGAGCCTAACCATGCTGTGCAGTGAAAGCAATTAGGTGTGCAACACTTCAACCACACAAAACTTCCTTGAACCTTAAAACCCTTGGCTTCTTAGTATTGCATCAAACTTCCAATCAAGGTAGCTACCTGCAATGTTTAGTGCCTTATTCTTGAGCTGAGCAGGAAGGTTCAATATCAAGGAAGACCAAATGCAAAATGTATAGTTTCCTCCGTAATGCGGCTCATAATATAGTTCCCTCCGTACTGCGGCTCATAATCTACTTATAAAAGTTGGGTACCCAAGCCATTTATTTTCGTTTGCATTATTGTTTTTGCTTTACGGAAAAATATTCATATGGTACAGCACTTGCAAGGTTTGGTGGTATTTGGAGTTTTATAAACATACCTTTAGACTAAATGACCCCACATAGCAATAACAAGAACTGCAAACATCACAGAACAATGCATACAAGTTCCCTGGTGAAGCCCATGGTTGAAATGTAATGCCATTGTTCAGAAAACATTATTTTATCATGAGGCTAGCTTGTACATGGTGCCTTGCATTATGTCCCTGCCGGTGGATGTGGGGTCACTTGTCACTGTTGCAAATGAAAAGCCAACAGCCAGGGCCCATTAGTTTTGGCTAGTATTACGAGGTGCCTCACGGTAAGTATTCTACGTCGATAGACTTTTTTAGAGTTGACTAGAACTGAAATCAGCAAAAGATTCTCTACAAAACATTCATTCTATCCGCAGCTTTAGGGTTTGCTAATTTCCATAGTTGGGTTTCTTCTGCCTTTCTTAACAACATTTTTCTTTTGATAAGAAGGTGCACAACCAAAAGCAAAAAGCTTTTCTGTAAACCTTTGGTAGCTATATAATTGTTACAAAATATTTTACTCTAAATATGGCAGCTTAAACTGAGAATATTTGCATTTAAAAACATTCAAATAAGTTTAAATTGATCATAAATTTTTCGCTGTTTTTACGCAAAACTGTACATGGGATATGAAGTGCACCACAAGGAGGGCTTTGGATTAGCTTTAGCAAATTTGGGACATTTAAGGTGCACTGAAATCGCTACACATGCGCTTTTTCACTTTCTGTATCCACCAGGAAAATGGCTGCCAATTTAGACAGCGATTCTAAATAGTAGTTGACGTGCATTTTAAAATAATCACAAACATTATAGCCACAAAATTAATTTTTACAAGTTGTAGACATTGCCCGTTACACCAGACATTGGACTACACTGTCAAGAGCTTTGACATCTACAATGACGTCTACAAAGCAGGCTTATACTGGTGGAATGTTTCATACCATAATTACTGTGTGTTCAGAGCTCACGTGTGAAGTATGGATACTGCTGCTTCAGCAAGAACCGAGGATGAGCACCCTTCCTGGTTCTGAAAAAAAATAACAGAGGAAATGCCTTAAGCAGGATTCTGAAACGGGGTTGAATGAAACAAGAATGAACAAGAAATTCTTTCAAAACATGTAAAGCAATGCAAACAAATATTTATTTCAACTTATTTCTACAAAAGACCACCTCATGAAGACTGGTGGTGGGGTATTGGCTCAAAAAAAAAAGCAGAGAGCACTTATACAAATGCTACAGGGAGCTTTCACAGCCAACAATTGTTTGAACACACCTAAACTAATCACTGTTCAACAAACTCATAAAAAATGTTTGAATGCATAAGAAACCAGTGGTAAACACAGGAAACAGTTAAAACAGAATGACGGCACAAGTTTGTCCCGTCGTTCTCTTCTGTGTCCTGGGTTTTCCTATGGTTTTTCATCCATTCAAACATGTACCAGCTAGCCCAGTCCAACGCCTTGGTATCATAAAAATATGGATAGTCAATCCTTACACAAAGTTGAAAAAAAAGAAAGTATAAAGTAGGTGACAAAATTAAAACGACAGCAAATTGGTTGGCTTTTAATTTTAAATGATAATATAAAAAATAATGGCATGAATGAAAGTGAGCAGCACGCGAAGTACCTTGTTGCTAGCCCGACATTCCACTTTGAAGCAAAATGTCCGCTTTCAACACTACATAGGCTAAACATGCAATGAGGCATTCCTTTAGGCACACAAAATATACCATAATTGTTAAAAAAGCTACGAATCAGTTGAAAAACCTGACCACGACAAATTGGAATTAGTGACTAGATACAGTTTCAGAAATACACAGCGACATCATATAAAAATATATGGTTCCCATACAAAGATTGATCATAACAAAAATTCAGGACATTTATCAGACTGGCATCAATGTGCAAAGCAGCTTAATGAAGGAAGACGGTCTTCACTAAAAACATGTTAATATTGGGAGCTCATGTGCTTCCCTGCAAGTTGGGTGTGTAAACCCACTGACATCTTAACTAACCCGCCTGAATCATCACTTGATAGACATTGAGGAATTTTACGAATTGGTTTATTGTAGCCAGCTGTCTAGTTTATTTCCCTATTTTTCTTGGCATTTCGTGTCTAATTCTAAATTTGGTGACTAGATAGCTTTTACTATGGTCATGCACTGGTGACAACGAATATTTGATTTTACTTTAAAAAAATTTCAGTTTTGTTTTATTGCTCACCAGCCAACGATCTGAAATATCAGATGTGCTTAAAACGTATGTTGGCATTTCCTTCCTGCAGTGTAGTACAAATAATCATGACTTTTACCATAATTTGTTCACAAATCGTAATATGTGGAAAGTATTCAGCTTAATGAAAATGTCATTTCAGAAGCATGCACAATCAACAAGGCCTCAATGACTCTCATGACGTGGTCCACTTGTTTCTGTCACAAATAACCTGAGTGCAGACACATTCCACCGAAGACGAAGGTAACATGCCCTCTTGGGTGATGAATATTTAAAAAGCCTTACGAGTAAATTTGCTGCTGAGCACGTGAAATTGTGGCATTAAAACAAAAGATCCCTCTGCGGCATCTTTCACTTGGAGGAGCGCTTGACCACAAACTTTGAGAAGCTGGAAAATGCTCCATGAACCGCTCCAGCCAGCAGAAACGATGCAGGACACAAGTTGGTAGGCGGACCGTAGGCATCCTGCGATTGTGAAGATATTTCTGTTTAGTAGATGCTCTTCTTTTTGTACCACTGTTTATTTCACCTTTAACAAGTAGCTGAACTCCTTAACGTTCGCATAATAAAATGCTGCAATGCAGAACAGTTAGCAGGGTTACCTCAATTTTGCTTTTCTACGAATTAACACAATGTAGGTAATCTGCACACAACTACAATCAAAGTACAATTTTCCCCTACTTCACTGCTAACATCAGCGTTTGACTGCTCAAGCACAAATACAGGTTAGACATGTGAGCAATCTGCTAAACGTATCCCCACAAACTGAAAAATCAGGCATCAGAAATCGCCAAGGAAGGAGGTGTCACGTTTAAATGGCACTTTTTTTGTTCAAAACATAAACACCTGGAAGCTTGAAGCGTGAGAGGGGGTCTTTCACGTTGACAATGTCAGAACATAGCTTGCTAGTGGGCACCTGCACGATGTGCACAATGTGTTTCTTGAAAATGCGTGCGAAAGTTTGATTGATGTGTAGGACGAGAATTGCAGCACGTTTTGACACAGGCCTTGTGGACGCTTCTGCCTGCTAATGTCAATGTGGATTCTTGCTAGTCGCCCTCTTCGCTTCTTTCTGAATATAATGCTTTAGGCATTATATTCAGGACAACGACTGCATCAAAACGTGCAGCAATTACCTACGTCCCACACATCGGTGAAACTCTCGCACACATTTTCAAGACACGCAGTGCATACATTGTGCATGTGCCCACTAGCAAGCTGCGTTCTGACATTGTCAGCGTGAGAGACCCCCTCTCACGCTCCAAGCTTCCGGGTATTGTTTATTAGATTCCATGCGCTGAATGCAAATCAGTGTACATTGGCGAAACGGGCAATCTGCACAGAAGATTAATGCAGCACTGGAACGAAGTGAACAAGGGCCATGCAAAAACAAGTCCACTGGCAGAGCACCGTGAGAGGACGGGACACGTGGTCGACTGGAACAAGACAAAATTACTGACAACTGAGTGCAATCTATCTTCTCGATTACTGCTCGAGTCCCTCATTGTTCAGACGACGCCCAACATTATCAACATAATGGATGGCAATCTGCACCATATCTATGCAAACTCATTGCGCCGCGTAATGCCCAATATATAGCTTCGTTTTCCACGACACATGCTCACCGTGAACAAGCAACAAACCGTTAAATGGCTTTCTTGACTTGGTCGGTGACCTACGTTTCATCACTGCAATAATGCTTCTACCTGCCTACACGGCATTCCGTCAAACACTGGACTACACCACATGAGCCATTGGCGTTCTTAACCTGCACCAGAGTATATAACCTTTCACTACTGCTATGAGATAGACCCATAAACGCACTTCAATATGGCCTTTATATTTAGCTCTTGGAAACATTATGTATAATTTTACCTTTAAGTTGCACCTGCTACAGCAGCTGGTACTATACCAAAAACATGAAAAAAAAAACGGTGGTTTAACACGCCAAAGCTACACTTGGGATATGGGGAGCACTGTAGGGGAAGGCTTCGCATTAATTTTGACCATCTGGGTATTTTTGTGCGCATCGAAATCTCCAAACACGGGCGTCTTTACGTGTTGCCTCCATCTGAAAAGCGGCTACACCAAGCGGTATCTAACCGACATTCGCCTCCACAGCACACCACCCTAGCCACGGCAGTGGGTTAAACATATGAAATAAAGCGAGTTTCGGAGTGCAAATGAAAATATTAATCACACGTCTTATTTTCCCAATCGATGTACCTTTTGAAATCCACCATGCAATCCCCCCTCCCCTACCGGCCTACCAAAACACCTTTGTCTCAAGAGGTAATCAGGCTGTTGTTAATGAAGTAAGTATTTACAATCCGAGACTTGCCACCGTTAAAGTCATGCACTTTGTTTTAGAGATAAGCGACATTAGCCATTTGCAGCACCAGGAGTTAATTGTGCTAAGATCAGATTGAAAGCATTGACGGTAGTAGTTGAAAGAAATTGTGTGATAAATTACAACATCATCTGCAAATAGACTTACATGGGAGGATATGCAACATGGAAGATAGACCAAGCAACCTGCCTGGGGGGACAACAAAGTGGCACGAGCAAAAGAAGTATATAGTTATTAGAAGTAAACTGCATTTGAGAAGAATGAAAATCTTTTGCTCAAGTGAGGACATTAGGGTGAAGTTTGAGAAGTAGTCTGTGGTGTGCAATGCGATTGAATGCTTTAGAAAAATCGAGAAAAACTACCGCAGTTTGTAAGCCTGTGTCAATGGATCAATGTAGATCGTGAACAAATCCTGAAAGTTGTGTTTCTCAAGTAACCCTTGTGAAAACCGTGGTGATACTCGAATGTGATATTGTGATTTTATAAATAATTAGCGACCTGAGAGTGGATGAAATGTTTCCTGACCTTGCATATGGTGCTTGTTAGGGAAATTTAATGGTGAAGTACCGTCTCCTGATTTAAAGACTGGTGCTACCTCGACTATCTTCCAACCATTGAGATTAGTGCCTGTCATGAGAGACTGCGAAAAAAGCGCTGTCAGAATTCTACAGACTGCGGGATGTACTTTTCGGTATAGTATGATTATTACCAGTATGATCTGAAGTAGACCAGTTTGTATTGCAAGTTTAAAACCATATCGAAAGATCCTAAATGTTTGCTTGGCTTGATTACATACGAATACTTGCTTCAAAGTCAGTTCAATTTCTCTTCTTGCCCTTTAGTCGTCAGCCCCAGATTCTCTTCAATATCTCTGCTAAGCAATGACACGCTCCATACGCACAGCACTGCTTCATGAAAATGTTTCAAATAATCAGAGGCCACAGCACTGCTAACAGGTATACATCATGGCAAGTTCCACAACATGCAATAACTAACCTGAAAATACATAATCGGTGGGTGCACCGATATGGCAGCAGTGCCTGGACCGATGTGTCGAGCAAATGCGCTGACTTCTGAACGGGTGGTCCAAGCGGCCATATGATGGATGAATGACCATTCCTGGCGGCAAAGCGTACGGAGCACCAACGAAAGGCCAGGCAGTACTTGGGTACAGCAGGTGCAATGTCGGTTGGCCAAGGGAGGCCCTGGCAAAGCCTTTGAAACTGGACTGGAAGGCAGCTGACCCAGGACAGCCAGCAGCAGCACCTGCAGGTGCATAATCTGTGAGTGTGCTGACACTTGTTGAAATACAAGAAGAGCACACACAAAGCACGAATGCTTACATCAAGTAGATTTTTAATCGTTTAAAGACAGTAACCTCCAAGGCACTAATAAGAACGTTCCCGGAACACCCCAAGTGAAATTTAGGTCACAGTAAGAATGTATTTATTAGACCCGCAGGTACTGTGAGTGGGGTATGCATGATATATGCAAAGCTCACTCCTGAGCTAATTTGCATGGAACGCAGGCTAGCAGCTCATCTGTATCCCTTGCTTTCAATCAGAACTGGTGTGTGATAGTTGAGGCTCCTCCATTTCAATGTCTGACTTGTATCTGCACGTTCAATTCTCCAATATAAATCGAGTTGAGTGAGTGCCTACAGCTTTTTTGTTAGTCTCTGTATGGCCTGCGGTTTTGCGAAAATGAGAACTTGCGAATTGGCTCAATTTTCTGCACTAATTTAAACAATACATATGCCTCTGATATCAAGCCCCAGACTTCACGAGAGCTACTCTGACAGAATCGGCAGGCGCCTCGCAGGCGTTGTGAAATCTCCCCCACTACCCCGAGACTATGCTAACTCCCTGCGAGGCCACATGCGCGCATTTCACCTTCAATTTGCACGTATGTGAATTCTATACCTCTATGAACTCTCAGACGGGCGTCGTCATATTCGTGCCGGACTCGTGAAACTCGGCAACGTAAATTACCGCACTCGTTCGCTGGCACGCGGCCCGAACTCTCTCACCGTTTCCGGCCCTTGCATACTATTTTCTCCACCTTGCACTTTGTAAATTCTCATGTTTAACTACACCTCGTGCGCCCTCATCTCTTGCCTGCTTTTCTTCCAGCACAACTCCGTCAGCACCCGGTCGACGCGTACGCTGTCGGGGCGCGTTGGCGAGCGAGTACGGCAATTTCGCTGTTGTCGAGCTTCACGAGAACAGCACACATATCGCGGCCCGAAGACCGCGAGGCGTACGGTCGCCGGTCTCGCGAGCGCAATAGCTGCGAAGCGCACTGCACGGAATTCGTGAAGGGGGGGGGGGGGGGGGGGGGGGGGGGGGAGAGATTTCACAACACCTACGAGACGCCAGCCATGGAATCACGTGTAAGCGTTTTCACATGCACTTCCAGGGAACCTCCTGTTCATGTTATTTCTTGGTATACCGCGGGTATTCACGAGGGAGGACTAATCACAGCGTTGTGCCACTCACGCGAAATTGCGACTGCGATCTGCAACCGCAAAGGCACTGTTTGAGAGACACATAAACAAACGCCCCGGTGTTAAAGAGCCTTGCGTGATGTGAAATTATTAGCAGCCGTGTACCATAGCGCGAGCATCGTAGCCAAGGTCTAGCTTCAGCGTAAATTGATGCTGACTTCTGCGGAAACGGTGGACTGGGCGCCAAACAAGTATACTAACTCACGTAGGCTCTCAGAGCAAACGAGATGGGGGTCTAGCGAATTACTGACCCATAAACACCAGAACTCATTCCAACCAAATACAGAATAATAAAAAATGCGTACTTACCCGAGCAAAAACGATGTTTCCAACGTAAAATTCTCCTTCACTGTCGTCTTCATCTCGCGGACACACGAACACGCTTTGTTCTGATGCAATGTCATCCACTTTTGACGCGCAGTATTTTATCCGGCGATGATCGTTCTTCCGGGGTCCCCATGTTCAACACACGCGTAGGTTAGAAGGGTAGACATCACCCATAAAGCTTCTATAACTATGATTTAAGCTTGAAATAGATAAAACAGATTAAATCACGCCACCAACCACTCGGCACAAAACGCCATGAAAAAACACACACAAAAGTGAGAGATAGTTGCCAGACTTCAAATGCAGCACCTCGATGTTTGACGAAAATTGTGTTACTACTGTATTGTTGGTAATTATCTTTCTGCTTTCAAAGTCTGAAATGTGTTTATAACTTAAATTTAAGGTTTTTAAACACAAAAAGTGAATACACATAAAGTAATTGACATATATACTGATATTGTAAAGAGGTTTGACGTTTGTTTTGGTTTTGTTTTCACGGCGGGCTTCTCAAGAGAGAACGTGCGAGAAAACGAGCTACTTTGGGTTTAGGAAGAGGGCGGTAAATGTCGGCGTGATAGAAAGCAAGGAACAGGTGCTTACCCTGGTCGTTAAAAAAGGAGCTAATGAAACCCTCACGTAAAAAAAAAAAAGAAAAAAGAAAAAAAAAACGTTCGACGAGGAATCGAACCATTGACCTACAAAACAGTAAACGGACGCGTTAACAAACAGCTATGTCGGCGGGCGTGCTCAAGACGCCTAAAACAACTCTATACTTACGTAAGTTGTCAACGAATATTGTTGCTTGTGTCTAGTCATCGCCTCCTTTAACGATGGTCTAGTTTATGCTGCATTTTTGAAATTCTGGCTGTCCTAACGCTTGTTTCTCACGCACCGGTCTTGCAGACGAGGCCGCATTGCTAGCGCTGCAAGCGATTGAGCCAAAGCTCCATTATTTGACTCAAGCAAAGCTATCGCAGTCAACCCGACCTTTTCTGCGCAAGCCACGGCAGCCTCGAAATAAATGGAATGTGCCGTTAGAATTATGGCGTTGATAACGCTTGTTTGACCGGCACCGTCTTGCAGACAAGCAACGTCGCTCTAATACTACAAGCGATGTCACTCCTGGCATGTCAGGCGCATCAAACCCATCGTGTAAAACGACTGCTAACAGTGCGAAAACCTCTGAGTTTGTAACAAGTGGGGATTTGCGGTGGCGGCGACGTAATAGGTACAGCAAGCAGGTAGGCAGAACAGCAGCGTAGGGTTACAACCTTTCCCCGAAAAAAAAACGCGTCTTCCGGGGGGGGGAGGGGGGGGGGAGGGGGGATTGTGTTGAAAAAAGACGCCATGTTTTTTAACATGCAGTGCCATTTATTGTAGTGTTTTCTTAGAGAGAAATCAACATAACGTTTGTACTGAAAGTGATTGAGAGCTTGGTTAATCGCTCTGCATGTGCTTCACTGAAAAGTAACCGCAATTGCTGACCGCGGCGGTAGAATTTTGTTATTTTGTTCTTCCCTTAGGTCCCCCTCCATCTGAGGCAGCGCGCTCGCCCGCGTATTTTCTCTGCTCGCGTGTCTTTGCGCAGCTTGTCGACATAGGCGTGCGCAGAGTTCTCAATTTGGGGGGGCAAAGTCTTACCGCTGCGCCCCCCCCCCCCCCCAGAGCAACTCCCGACCTCTTCTCACTGAAGGCCTTGCGGTGCGAACGCAGTGCAAAGAGGGATGGTTATAAAATTTTTATTTCAATGTGATGGAATTGCAACACACACAAAATATTTCTGAGCAGAAATTTTACTTTCATGTGTTACATCGGCAAGGCAGGCATGGGGCAAATTTGGCGCTTCCTTCAGATGATTAGGGGGGGCGGCCGCCCCCCCTGCCCCCCCTGTGCGCACGCCTATGCTTGTCGACACGTATTTATCGTCTTAGTTGTTGAATTGACGCTTATAAAACGCCAAAACGGGCATAATCACGGCACAAAAGCCAAAAAACCGGCTGATGACGACTGGTTTTAGATATGGACCGGCAACCGGCCCGCTGTTTAAAAAACCGGTCGGGCCGGTCCAAAACCAGGAAGGTGGCAACCCTACGGAAGCGACGAGCGAAAATGATTTTACACGACCGCCCCCGTCGGCCTGCGCAAAAAAGGAAGATAGAACCCCTGCATACACGCCCTCGAAGAAAGCTGTACAGCCGATTCAGTTTGTTGTGGACGAAGAGCAACCGAGGCTGCAGCCACAAACGATTGCGCTTGCCGTGGTATGAGCCAAAGCATATCTTCACATAGTTATGTTATCGTCCGTCTGACTGTTACTTACTGAAGGGAAAATTCAGAACACAAACGTTGACGTCTAGCGTCTATGCCAGACATAGACGCTGCTGTTTAGGCCCTAAAAACCACCTACAGGGCGTCTGTCGGTTCTGTCTGATGGCGCGCTCGCGCCGCTGATTACGAACGAGGCGTCTGTTGGCGTTGACTTATCGTGTTGGCGAGCCGGTAAACGCCATCACGGTTAAACTCCCTGTTGGAAGACTACGCTGTTGGGACGATAGAGTGCCGACAGAGCTTCTTATTGGCCCCACAAACGCCATCAAGGTTAAACTCCCTGTTGGAAGACTAGGCTATTGGAACGATAGAGTGCCGACAGAACTTCGTATTGGCCCCACAGGCGTGCTGTGAGCCCAACAAGAAAGTCTTGTTGGAATTTTTGCCCGGGGCATAATAATACGGGAACAAATTCTTAGGTAAATTCGATTTCGTTGAGGACACCGATGCCTCGCGTAAAAGTTTTATTTATAGGACTACAAGAGGCATTTTGTAGCCTTTCCTTCCCGTGCAGCCAGACATCGAAACGAACCTTGTGATACACTCGAAGCAGTAGATTAGTGCAGAGTGGAATTTAAACATTCAGCACGTTTTGTTCAATTTACGAACAGCAATTTTAGAACCTTTCCCCTGGTCTATGTGGAGAGTTCATATTTATTCTCTCAACGGGCGGTGAAATAGTGCAATGTGCGGTTTAAACATTCAGCCTGTTTTTGTGCAATTTTGCATGCTTGCATTCACACACCGTTCTTTTAGGCACCCTAACGATAAGGTGCCGTGGTAACACCCCAATCGAGAAGAAATACTTTTTAGCACCCCTGTAACGGTCGTAGCACCCTATGAAACTGTTGATTACACCCCTGAATTTCGGCACCCTCGAGGTGGGGTGCCCGAGCAATATTTGGGTGCTTGAAAGGTGCAAAAAGGGTGCAAAATGTTCAGTACACCCTCCTTGCACCTTAAAGGGTGTAAAAATGTTAAGATTTACACCCCTTAATATGTGGCACCCTCATGATTGGGTGCCGGAGCAATGTTTTAGTCCTTAAAAGGTGCAAACAGGGTGCAAAATGTTGAGTGCACCCTTTTAGCACCTTTAAGGGTGTTAAAAAGTTTAGTGTGTAGCTATGGCAATGCGGAAATTATCGCATTGCAAAATGACCAGAACGTCAAGAGAGAGAGTGGTGTCTTTCGTCATATCGTTGTTTAGATACCCCCCAATCATTAAAGCGCATACTGATTTTCTGCAGCAAAAGAAAGCGGGCTGTCAATGTCGCTTAAAAATCCTGAGAAACTTCCGTTCGGTGGTCTGTATAGGACCGTAAAAATAGTTTTTTTTTTTGTTCTTGATTGATAGCACTTCCTAGTCGTTGGTCATTGCAGTGTGAACTTTAAGAATTTCAAAGCCTGAGACTGCGCTTTGAATGGCCACCCCTCCACCCCTCGTGTCTGAGCGATCCAAGCGGTAATAGCTATAGCCCGGCAGTACAACGTCATCAGAATCTTCAGTGTACCACGTCTCCGTGAAAAATGGTATATCGAATGAGATGCCGCAAGATTCTAATAAAAAAAACGCTTCGTCTCGCTTAGGCAAGATTGAAGTGAATTAACTTCAACCACTTTACAGCATGATTTGCTGATACGATATGTGGCAAATCTTTCGGGAGAATGCAAACCGCCATATCTTCACACGACAAGAGGAACGGACTGGGTGATTTTATGGGTGCTCGCTTCGAATTTCCCTGAATATTTTGTCGAGGTCACCTTCATGTTGAATTGATACGGCATCGGAACAGTCAGTGCGGCGGGCGAAAATGCGTCCGTTTTAGATGTGGAGCATCTTATAGCGGTGGCCTGTCCCGCGTCAGCGTCGGCGTCGTCGGCGTCCGCACTCACACTGCGCATGCGCAACTCTTCTCCTTACACCCACAGCTGCGCGATACTACACTATAAAAAAAGAAATAGTTAGCGGCCCCCGGTTTCGATCCCACGACTCTCTGGTCGCAACGGGAGGTACGCGGTGCTCTTCACTCTACGTTACCAATCCTGGACAGGAGCAAGTGCTACGAACGCGCCTTATGTCCTTGGCTTATTCAAACTACGTCAAGAAGCTGCTGATACAACGAAAGCACGCGAAGCTGAACGTCAACGGAAACGACGAACTGAAAACTTTAGAGGAGGATGTTGAATATCCCGTGGGAAAGCTGTGGCGGGAAGCGCCACGCGCCTTGCAGCTCAACCAGCCCGTCCGCAGCGCCTCTGATGCTGATTGTGGCAGGATGTCCATAGGGATTGGCCAACCAAAGAATCCCTCACGAGATAGGTTCGCGTTCAACCACCGTCGTCATCTTCCCGTAGAGGAACCGCCGAAGAAGAAGGAGAAGAGAAAGCTGTGAAGAGGAGGTCGTGTACATTGCTCTCAGCCGGTGCACCAATGTCAACAACCTTTACCTCACCAAAGCTGACGGAGACTACCGATTCTACCACAGAGACAACATCGAAAAGAACATGATGGACGAGTTTCGGCGCCTCGAGAACCACCACCTACTCACCGTAACACAACAGTACTTGCGTGCCTTTGCCACCGGTGTGGACCCGGACGCGGAATTCTCTCTGGCGCTGGTAAAAATCTGCCCGGCGCCCTGCCCTGCGCCCTGCCCTGCCCTGGTAAAAATCTGCCCTCAACATAACGGAAACACAATGGAACCACACGGAACCGCCACGATGCTTCGCATCCTCATCAGGGTTCCCCACGGGAAGAAGGTGTTTTTTTTTTTGTCCATACATAGCGCCAGTTGTGCTCACGCTTTCGGGCCACGGCCATTCTCAAAAGCCTTTTAGGGTAAGTGCAAAGATGCCCATTTGCAAAAATGCGCATGTCTTCAGACTCGGACGTCGATTCAAGCTGAAAAACACTCATACTTATTAGATAAAACGACAAACTGTTCATTGGGACGTTTTGGAAGCCGCTCCGCAACTTTCTTTTTGGGATTTTTCGTCTAGCTTTGCTAGTTCGAAAGTTGGGTAATGAAAATTGACTAATTATCAAATTAAGTAAACTACAAAAAATAGCATGAGAAACTATATACAAACGTGAGCACCATGCATTTAATTGCGTCGTCTTGAGTGCATCGACATATTTTTAAACTCTGGCTAAAGTTAGGTGAAACACCCTGTATATATATATAGTTGCAAGAAACAGTGTTCTGGACACCGGCCAAATTTATGAAAAAAAGACACATCAAAAAAGGAATGGTGTTTAACGTTTCGGCCGTGGGACGGGCCTTCGTCAGAATAACCAGAAAAAAATTGACCACATCTTTCCGCGGGGGAAACCATGGGGTGATGAGACGCATCTGGGCGGTGCTTGTTACGGTTGCGCCGACCATCGCGATAGCAGACCCGTTAGTCTCCATTCAAATTATCGGTGGCCATCGTATGTCATTGGAGCTGTGGAGGTGGAGCGACTGAGCGGAGCAGCGCAGTTATCGCGTTTATATGTACCGCGCGTTAACGGTGAGGGGAATGAGAGAGAGTAGCGCATGCGGATGTGTTAACCGAGAACTAACGCGCGCTGACGTACAGCTGGCATGGCGAGGGGAACGAGCGCTAACGCAAGATGGCGCTGCGGTGAGAGCGGCGTTACCGCGTAGCTGGCGTGGCGAGGAGGATGGGGGAGAGGAGTGCGGATGGACGCAGGATGCATGCATGGACTGACAAGGCGAGTTAAAGAGATGCGTCGCATCTAAAACGTTATTCTGACGAAGGCCGGGACCATTAAAAACAATTCCTTTCTTGGCGCGTGTCGTTTTCGCATACACACACACACGCACACACACATATCTATATAATATATATATATATATATATGTTTATATATCCATATATAGTCTAGAAAGATAAAAACTCACACAGAGCGCGAAAAAATCAGGTTAGTAGAGAAAGAGACACACGAGAAAGTCGTAGAAAATAGAAATACGTTTACGGAGGTTTCAGGAAGAGGACTTCGTCTGAAGGAAGTCCTCTTCCTGAAACGTCAGTAAACTTATTTCTATTTTCTACGACTTTCTCGTGTGTCTCGGTCTGTACTAACCCCTTACATATATATATATATATATATATATATATATGCTTTAATGCTTCTCCTGCACGAAATCTTGCTGTATCCCATCATTACACTTTCCAAGCACTATTTGGTCTAGTGTTGTGAATAACTTATTTTCTCCGTATGCTTCATTGCTCTTTTGCCCGAAATGTCACTTTGTAAGCTATTTTTGTTCACTGCTATGGTTCCCCATGTTCTACGATTTGTACACGTGTATTCTTTGTATTCTTACGTTTGTCAGTTTGTTTAAAGAATGCTGTGTGCGAATTTATACTGCCATTGATGACTAGCTACATAGTGTCTTTTTTTTTTTTTTTCCTAGATCATTGGAGATTTGTTCTCGTACGTGCGCCACATCTTTCTTTTACTTTTTTCATAATGTGCAAACCCATGTTACTTGCAAAAATATCAAATGTAAGCTGACAATTTGTTGTATCTATCCACTTCATGTCATGAGCCGGGGGCTCGTTCAACTGCTTTTTTCTGTGTGCTGTTTTCTTTGTTTATTTCCTGCCTTGTGTGTCATTTCTCAAAATCCTCGCACAGCCTGCGCTCTTCTTGGGTGGCTCACGCACAGCTCTGTCCGCGTCGGCGCCCTTCGAGGAGTCGTCATTGTCCGCCTTGTGCCCCGGACGCGGGCCGCGGATAAGCCATTTGTGGCTATTATCTGGTCTCCTCCCAAAGCGGCGGCACTTTCCTTTGAGGACGCGGCCCCCTCGCTAATCCTCCCACCTGCATTCTTGAAATTGAACGTCGCCTTCTGCCATTTTGCGTTCCCCAGTGTCTGGATGACTAATTGTCGATTCTACGCTTCCGCCTTATGCGGCAGGTTGTTTCCGCTCCTTTGGAGTAAGATGCCCAGTACCCCTTCCTTATTTGTTTACTTTTCTTAATATTGCTGTGCGTGGGTGGGCGGTGGCTGACGGAAACAAGCTTCCTAAGTGCCTCGCTTTTGCTTTTCGCCGCGTTGTATATTGAGATGTATGACCTGCGCGCCCAGTCGTGCAGTACGTTTTTTTTTTTTTTTTTGTCTACTTGTTTTTTGCTGTATTTCCTTCTTGCACACTTTTGAAATAATGTGCCCACGTGCTCACAGCGCTCCTTGCGAGCCTACATATACCCTGTATTTGACCTATGTTCTTCACTTGAAAAAGGCTGGTTTCCAGCCGAAACGTCGTATTAAATATTGTTATGTTTTTCGTGGTGACTCTAATTTAATATATATATATATATATATATATATATATATATATATATATATATATATATATATACAAAGTAGTAAGAAACCTCGGTAACCGCAACAGCGGAGGGTTTATTTCGAGGTTTAGACTTCGAGACAAGTCTTCTACGGGAATATATAAATATAGCGAATCAGAATATGGAATGAGGTGCTCGTTGAGATAAGACAGAAATATGAGTTGGCAGTCAAGAAAACCTCGGAAAGCCAAGGGATAGGATGTGCTAGGTCATTGAAACAGATCAAGCATTTGGAAAGAGAGAAAGTGGAGAAAAACTGCCCTCCAGGTGGGATACGAACCCACGACTTCCAGAATACCGGTCTTGTGCGATGACCCCTACGCTACCGGCGGGGCGATTTTCTCCTCCACTTTCTGGGGTATTTACGTTAAGGAATTTTCGTTTCCTGTGCTTGGGGATGGTAGCCAGCGCCCCTCGGACTACTCGGGGTGAAGGGGACCTTCTTTTTAACCCCCCCCCCCCCCCATGACTCGAGTTTCTACGACATGTCAAGAGTGGTCGACCAGCGTTGAACCCTCTTAAGCTTCCTATGGCACCAAGACTGCCAGAACAGAGGTCCTCGCTATGCATGTAGCGAATCAGTATAGGAAATGAAGGGCTCGTTGAAATAAGAGAAATAAGAGTTGGCAGTCAAGGAAACCTCGGAAAGGAAAGGGGAGGATGTGGTAGGTCATTGAAACAGATAAAGAATTTGGAAAGAAAGAAAGTGGAGAACAATTGCCCGCCAGGTGGGATCCGAACCCATATCCTCCAGAGTACCGTCATGGTGTAATGACCACTACGCTACCGGCGGGGCGATTTTCCCCTCCACTTTCTGGGGTATTTATTTGGAAGGAATACTGACACTAAATTTTTCGCTTTCAGTTTTTATGTTTTAAAGAATACCTATTGGCTCAGTAATTACGAAAATCGAACCGAAAGCCGTCAGCCGCCAACATAGAATTAATTATAGCACGTGTATTGCAACCAGTTTCAAATTCGGTCGCCGCGTGGGGTAATGGCCGTTCGAAGGCCAGCCTGCAAGCGGGCCAGTCTCACGTCACGATCTCACCCGTGACGTGAGGGACATTCGCCGCATCGTCTGCTACGATTGCACATGGCCCGCACTCGCCCGCGCAGTCGACATGTCGTCTGAATCGTCAGACTCGGATGAGTCGCTGCCACCCGACAGGCAGACAGAATAACTTTATTTGGCCAGGCGATTAGGCCTGCGATGTCATCACCGTCGTCCGTTTTTTAATATCACTGCGGCTCCAACCGGCGCAGACCGTGATAGCAACAGCTTGTCGGCACTCTTCTAACCAATCTGATCGCGAAAAAGAAGTTCCACATGCGAGAAAGTAGATGTTAGTGTGGTAAAAATTGTTTTAGGTGGTGTTATCAGCGCAGAATTTAAAAGTGGCATTCAGATATTTGCCGCGGTGGTAAGCCTACGCTGACCGGCCGCGGAGGTTCGGCGCTCCGACCCAGCAGTGCCGGCACCGCGGTGCGGCGAGCGGCCGAAAGATGCCGCCACCTGCGCGCTAGAATCAAAACAGGCCACGGCAGATGCTTCGGTCACCGATCGCTGAAACGGCAATTATTGCCAAAATAAAGCTCCATATGCGAAAAAGGGGATGATAGTTTGGTGAGAAGTTGTGCAAGGAATGGTCAATCGCAGTTGTACAGTTACCGACGATCAAAAATTTCCCACGATACTAAGCCTAAAGTTCCCAACACCCAAGCTGACCCGAGCAACGCCGAGCCCGCTGGCTTGGGCAACAGTTCTTGCGGCTGCCGCCGCGCACGAACTCAGTCCACGTTTAGCGCTGCATGTCGTCGCGTGGAAAATAATGCATCTTGGCATCGTCGTCGATTTGCTCGGACAGGCTTCCACGAGCAGTACTTCCCATTCCGCGAGCTTGCCAAGCACAACCTGGGCGAGCTCGGTGACGCGCACCGCCGCGATGCGCGTCGACATCGCGCACCACGCGGGGTTGGCACCGCGCAGTTTTTGGCACCTGTGCAAGGGAACACCATGCGCCGGCCACGAACTGAAGAGCAAAGACGTCGAACACGCAAAGGGCGCAAAGTTTACAAGCATTGTTCACACAGGTACATCCACGTCTCCTGCTTAAACGAATACCACCGACAACACCGGATTCCGAAAACGACTATATTCCGAAAACGACTATATGACGTCACCGTTCCGGTTCCGAAAACGACTATATGACGTCACCCTGAACCAGCCAGACACGCCGGCCGATGTTTGGTCACGCCGAAAGCGATTTCGCTAGTGCTGCCGATTTCTGGAAGCTCGCGGCCGGGACAATCAATATCGGTTTTAGATGTGATTCCGACCACGGATCGCTGCAAAAATTTCTGTGAGGCATCTGTACAAACTACTGATTTTTATATATGTGATTTTTTAGGCGTCAAAATTTGGTATCAGTACACCTTTAAGGTATTTTTGTTTCCTATGCTTGGGGGTGGTAGCCAGCGCCACTCGGACTACTCGGGGTGACGGGGACCTTCATTTGAACCCCCGGGCCGTGAATCGAGTGTCTACGACATGTCGAGAGTGGTCGACCAGCGTTGAACCCTCTTAAGCTTCCTATACCCCAAGACTGCCAGAACAGAGGCCCTCGCTATGCATGTAGCGAATCAGAATAGGAAATGAGGGGCTCGTTGAAAATAAGACAGAAATAAGAGTTGGCAGTAAAGAAAACCACGGTTTTCTTGACTGCCAACTCGATTATTATACACACACACACACACACACTCGTTAATTCTTATTTCTGTCCTATATATATATATATATATATATATATATATATATATATATATATATATATATATATATATAGGACAGAAATAAGAATTAAGGACGCATGACTGAGTGGGTAATATGCCTCCGCGAAATTTGTAGCCACGAAAAGAAGAAACAAAACGTACTTCGACGAAGACAAGATACGACCACAGGGATACGACAGATACGGGCGCTTGTATGCGTCCTATCTTGTCATCGTGCACGACTCTTTATAGGAGCCATGAAGACAAAATACAAGTTCGGTTTATTAGAAAGACTGCTTAGTCCCGATAACAATGATACCAATATCATCGCAATCTTCGAACAAATAACGGAGGTATTAAAGGAAACGTGTGAAGCAGTCGCGACGCCCTAGCCAATTTCTCGCAACTTTTCTATGACGTCACCGAACCTTGTTTGTGCGATTGGCGGCCGCCTAACTGACCTGTCGTGACGACACATTACTGTACGTCTGTAATGGGGCCTCTAGTTCCATTTGACCGCATCACTTGAATGCTAACGTGCAGTTAACGCACTGAAAATTATGTTTTATTGTTGGCCTGTATGACGTCATTCTTGCTCATAACACATCACTGCATGTGGCGCTAAATTTGAAAGTTTTTAAATACTTCTTGCTTTTTCGTTCGTTAAAAAACACCTTTTGGGGCTGTGATGGAGCTGAGTGAGATACTGAATCCTAGTTCTTTCAAATTAAACGAAGTTGTATTTTCTCTTCATGGCTCCTTTAACGCCACGGTTTCTTTTTCATTGTTAAACTAGTTGGCGGGCGGTGCTCCGGTTCCCCACGAAGGCAACGTTTTAATAGGCACGCTCCAAAAGAACTTTCCAAACTCTTCAAGCAACCTAATATTTGCAATAATGGTAAAATTAATAAAATCGAAGTTTCTAATGATTCCCCCCCCCCCCAAATATTAACCTTGTTCGTAACTACAACCTTGGACTGCGGAATGTCAGGCACAACCGCTCTGGCAAAAATACTATTTACTTCCTTGGTTTTAAAATATCCTGTTTTTATTTTCTACTTACATAATTGCCCAATATTCCTCGCGTTTTTGTGGCACTTTGTTTAAATTTTCGGTCACTAAAACGTTTCAATCCAAGCCAATGATGAAACTAAGGCGAGCGCGATGTATAATGCGGCCCATGACGACACAGACGGCTTTGATGTGAGCCGCATAGACGCTAGCGCCAGATTCCTCTCTAGTTTCACACCAACCAGTGCACGCATACCCCGGCAATCGGTGATGGCCCCGTGCTTAGGCGTAAAACAGACGGGCGAAAATGTCGCGCGGAAAGCTTCTCACGCTGAAAAATTATCGACTGACGTTGGCGTTGAAAGCCGGCAAGTTGCTCTGGTAACGCCTCATAAGGACGCTACCGCCGTTATCAGCTGATTGAAAAGCTTGTGAAAGAGAAATCGGTGGTGACGAGGGGAATAACAGTTGTGAAAGAGGTGTCAGCAATGGCAAGGAGAGGTCTAGTTGGGTTCGTATTATTGTGGGCTGCGTTTTAGGTTTCATGGTACACAAAATTAGCGAGATCACCCGAACCAAGGGGACAGCACAAACGCAGCATTTAACTCATTTATTACCAGTACAATATTTGCATGGACATCATGAGGGACAGCAAGATGCCTCAATAAGAAGCTTCAAGAACACCGCTACACATGCCAGCAAACAGCCCCCACAGGCAATCTGTCGCTGCACTGGATTATTGAGAGTGTAGACCAATGTTTGAAAATTCTTGTTGTGGAAAAATAACAGAACAACCACACCCGAAACTTGGGAAGTCTATTACACATATAGCGAGCAGAGCGCATACGTGAACTCATGCTCAGTTATTCTGACCGCGCCTGAGATTGACCTAATTAAAAGCAGCTTACAGAGAGTTGACACATTGAAAGAAAAGGCGCCACGAACGCGGATTTGATTCCCGGCCCCAACGGCCGCTTTTCTGGTGAAGGCAAAAAGCAATAACGCCTGATTTTTCGATATTAGGCGCATGTTAAAAATCCCCAAGTGGTAAAAATTAATCCGGAGCCCTCCGCTACGGCGCGCCTCATAACCTGTGTAGTTTCGGCGTGTTAAACCATATAATAAATCAAAAGCGCCCTGCAGAGAATACACTGCTACTTAAAAATTAAAACAAAGGAAAAGTGCCTTTTACCAGGTTATGATGCTTTGCCGCCGGTCACCTGCGAGTTTTAGTGAAAATGTTTCATGCACTTGCCCCTCCAACCCTTCTATTTGTATCTTGTAACCCTTCCGACTTGTTTCGTCTCCAAGGAAATAATGTACTTGTAATAAATCAATTTACAGCAGCGCTCACACAGTCCACTTCCTGTGTCAATTTTTTTCACCATGCAACCTAAAGCGCACTCTACCAAACGGAACTGAAATTCATTTTTATGTATTGGGGGCGGAATACTCGGCCTAGAAATGTAGCAGACGCCACTGCCTGGAGTCTGCCGTTAGAGCTGCAAGACTGTCGCCATAGAGAAATATTTTTTTAGCTGTTGCGCTTGGCAGCTGTGTAAGTCCACTTATGAGATTAGCGGCCATGCGCCCGGGCTGCGCGTGGGAACCCGCCGCCCTGTCTGACGAGGTAGCACTGCCAACACTGCAGAGCAGTCGACGCTAATTCGTCCCAGCGCGCACAGGAGACGGATCGTCTTGCCCACCGTATACCTCAGGGTTAATCCCCCATTGAGAAAGCAGACGGCGCCGCCGAATTCCAGGAACATCGGCTCGACGCGCGGAGGTGGGGGGATTACCGGCGTCTCCATTGTTGTCGCGCCCTGGTCAGCATGACGCACGGTCACCGACTTTCGCTTTCAACCCGCGGGGTCGCCCGAACTTACTCGTCTGCGAGCGTGCCGTTGACCCGAAGATAGCGGCGCCTCATTGAATATTCCGTGACGTGCTGAGTGACAGGTGTCTACGTAAATTCGGGCACTCCCATACGCGTGTACGAACGCTACAGGGGCGTTCCCGAGAGAGGGTGATCTCGAGGTTTTATAAGGCCGAACTTGGCCGTTGGAAATTGTTCTTGTCTGAGCGCTGAGCTGGCAGTTCCCGGCGGGACAAGGAGTCTCGACCGTTAACGCTAGGTTGGGATATAGGAGCCCCCTAGTCGAGGTTGAGATCGCGTCGGAGGTTAAGGGTACAGCGCCGTACCGGGCAACTAGACGGATCTTGCGGCGAGAGAGGGTGTCGGCCGTTGTTTCTCGAGCGGTTTGTGTACGCTCCGAGAATAGGAGAGTTAGACGAAGCTGAGGAGCTCGAGTGATTTGTGCGCACTCGGACCTAGCGTCTAGCGGAAGTTCGGAGTTTTCATTTTCATTACTCATGTACCCAGTTTTCCTACTGTAAATAGCTTTATATAAACTTCCGTTTCATTTAATCAACCTCAACGCCTCGAGTTCGTCAATTCGACCGTCGTCTCCAAGAACTTCAACACCATCGCCCTGCCAGCCTACTGCCAAATCAGTCGGAGCCCGGGCGATTGGGTTCCTGATCGACACCGGACTTCGGGGAAACGGATCTTTACTAGCTGCATTGCGCTTTGGGAGGTTACGTGTTAATCCTTTTTCAGCGTGTACGTTTGACAGTGAGGCTGTTGTTGCTGATCGTAATGTGTGCGGTGTGCGGCGTCATCAAAAGAAACTTCGTCATAGTTACTCCGGCTGTTTACCGAGCGCACGAGCAATCGTCTCACGATGAGCGCCCGGCGTCATCCTGGCTTGCGCATGGCGCTCGCAAAAATAAAAACCAAGACAACAGTTCACGTATGTCGGCGCATCAAGGGGGGAGCACAAGGCAGCTCGCGCTACAGACGCCCAGTTCGTGTAGTAGGTTTTTTCTGCGGACATAACGACCCTGCCAGTCATGCATGAAGAACGGTATAGATGGATATGACAATGGCTACTACTTACGCAATGAAAAGCAACTATGCAACAGGTAAATAAACTATTTCAAGCCTAATGCAATGCGTCGTGGTGTTTACATCGAAAGAAATGTTTACACAGAGAAAGAAATCATCCAGCTTCGTTGTCGTGCAAGCCTTGCGCAAGTTAATGCAAACTTCGCCACTTTTTTATGTGAAGCTTTTTACACCTCTTTGATGGCGTCGGAGCCTGAGTAAAAGCCCCGTAGAAAACCCAACTTTACACAGTGGGTTTCAGAAAACGATGATGCTAAGCGAAGGCACATCAAGCGCCCTCAAGAAAAACCTTTCTTTCCCTTGGTAAGAATTGAACCTGGGTTTCCCGCGATATGAAGCCGACTTCTATCGAATTGCGCTATCCTAACACTGTTGAATCAGTTTCTATTTTAAACTGTGACTTTGACTCAGGTGCACGGGAGACAGCTTCGAGCTTTAATTCTCCCAATACAGGCTTTTTTTTGACAGTTGGATGAAGTTGGTAGGAGTTAATGATTGTTTTGGGGCATGCCTCATAGCCAATGTGAAGCTTATCTCTTAAAAGACCCACTTTTTTTTCTAGATTCACGTAACATAGTGGTGTCGGTGTCAATTGGGCTGTATTGAAGGTCACCGCAAAATGAAACGATTCGTGTGGTTTACAATAACGGCAAAGTTAAAACTCCCGTGCTGTAAAAAACAAAGTCAGTTTGAATATGAATTAGCGGTGGTTGTGAATGAGCGTGAGTGGGTTATGGAAGTGGAAAGTGTGTGTCAGTGGAGGAAGCGAGTGGTGATTGCGAGTGAGTGTGAGTGGCCATTGCAAGTGGTGAGTGTGAGTGCGAGGGAGTGTAAGCGTAGAATGCGAGTGGTGAGCGTGAGCGCGGATTAGTGCGAGTGGTGACGACGAGTGGTGAGCGTGAGAGTGAGGGAGTGCGAGTGGTGAGGACGAGTGGCGAGCGTGAGAGTGAGTGAGTGCGAGTGGTGAGGACGAGTGGCGAGCGTGAGCGGGAGTGAGTGAGAGTGGTGAGGGCGGAGTGGCGAGCGTGAGTGCGTGTGAGTGAGAATGATGACGAGTGGTGAGCGTGAACGGGAGTGAGTGCGAGTAGTGAGGCCTGAGTGGCGAGCGTGAGTGCGAGTGGTGGGGCGGAGGGGTGAGCGTGAGCGCGAGTAAGTGCGAGGGGTGGGGACGAGTGGAGAGCGCGAGCGGGAGTGAGTGCGAGTGGTGAGGGTGGAGGGGTGAGTGTGAGTGCGAGTGAGTGCAAGTTGTGAGAGCGGAGTGGTGAGCGTGAACGTGAGTGAGTGCGGGTGGTGGGGACGAGTGGCCAGCGTGAGCGCGAGTGAGTGTGAGTACTAAGGGCGGAGTGGCGAGCGTGAGTGCGAGTGAGTGCGCATGGTGAGGTCGGAGTGGCGAGTGCGAGTGCGAGTGAGGGCGTTAGGATAAATATATTTTTTTGAGTGAGTGTGAGTGAGTGGCATCCAGTTTTGCCGAGCTATGGGTGGTGGCCACGCGGTCTCCTTCTCAAGGACCAATTGGATTGTTGAGTCGCATTAGGCTGATAAAGCTGCTGTATTTGGAGAGTTTCTGCGAATTCTGATGGGAAACTAAAGGGTAGGAATAAAGAACATAGTTATAAAAAGTATAAATAATATGAGGCCGCCAATTTTAATCGAGGGATAAGCACGTTAGTTTTCCATAACTCTTATTAATCCCAAGCGTCGCTGACCCAAACTTATAAATGAGATAAGATTCCCGAACCTCGCGGTCGTGGTGGGTTTTAAAGGCGGATTCTAAAATCGTTGCTTTAAGATGTTCAAATACATGCCCGGGACTGTTCACATGTTTTGACAGAGGCAAATAAGGGCAGCTTTTTGCATTACAGCGGTGATTATTTAACCGTATTCGGAAGGGCGTTTCAGTTTGGCCGATATATTGTTTCCTACACACCAGTGCACTCTAGAAGGTATACTACATTAGCGGAGTCACAGTTAAAGTTACCTTTTATATTTACGTAGTAGTCTGAAGCCGTGCTGGTGGCGCACTGTGTAGTGGTCATGTGTGGGCATACTTTACATCGGGGTTTATTACAGGGCATGCAGCCAGTAGTTTCGGGTCAGTTGATACGAGAGTTAGTAAGAAAGTCGCCTAAATTCTTATTACGCCGGTATACAACGCGTGGTGGTTCGGGGAATATGCTTTTTAAGCAGTCACTTTGCATTACGATATTGTGATGTTTTTTAGTACGGTTGACGATGGGAGTGCGCTCCACTGGGCTGGTGCTTTGGCATCAGCACCTGATTCTTTATCTTTAAAATTTATTCTGTGCCTGTCATTGCGCTTCCAGCAGAAAGCACTCCACTATAGAAAAGCGAATTCAAAGCTTACCAATTCCCGACATCATATGGGCTCCGGTCGACGTCCATGTGGCTTCCACAAGTAGCGTGCCATTGATCGACTTTCCAACTTCACTTAGTTTCAGGTTATTGATGCGATAGGGGGGCACCTGTGACTCAAACCAGTCCTCTGTCACATCGAAGGCCCCACAGTCAGCTGTCCTCATGAAGTCCTCCATTCGCTGCTCGTCCTTGCCAGAGTACGTTGCCTCCAAAACCTTCATATAGATCAGCCCGCCCTCCTGCGTGGCCCCGGAGGGAGCATCCAGGCTTTTCGCCAGACCTGTTCAAGAAATCTTCGTTGAACAAGCTGCGAACTTAATGAATTAGAAGTTCATTTCAATGAAGCAATGTACTGCAGTTGAGAGCTCCATTTAAAAATGACGCAGCTTTAAAAGCTTAGGGGGCAGAGACAAAACAATATTATCTATATATATATATATATATATATATATATATATATATATATATATATATATATATATATATATATATATATATATATATATATATATATATATATATATATATATATATATATATATATATATATATATATATATATATATATATATATATAGGTTTGGAAATGAGGGACTCGTTAGGAAATACAGAAAGAAATGCCGGCAGTCTACAACGCCAAAGAAGGCATAGGGGAATGGTTAGGCTATTTTTTACCGTTAGTGACGTTACATTTTTTTCTAATAATTACGCGAGAAAGAAAGAAAGAAAAACACGCGCCCAGAGTGGGTACCGAAGTGGGGATCGAAAGGCGTGGGTTCGGTCCCCACTCTGGGCGCGTGTTTTTCTTTGTTTCTTTCTCGCGTAATTAATAAAAAAAATAATGTAACGTCCCTAACGGTAAAAATAGCCTAACTATTCCCCTATGCCTTCTTTGCCGTTGTTGACTGCCGGCATTTCTTTCTGTATGTATATATATATGTATTGTAGTACGAAAGATGAGCAAGTCGACAGAAGCTCTCTACGGAAGCGACCCTTCTGTCGTGGCGTGAACTTAGGTCATCAGAATGGCCCCCTTCGCCATAGGGGGTTGTAACGGCACGGGTCCGCCGTGCCGAGACGACGACGATGAAGGCGGAACCACGAGGCACACGCTTACGTGCGCTCGCGCTGTAGAAATAAAAATCAGTTCGAGCCCAAACGCTCTCGCGGCTGGCGGCTGATTGTGTCTGCGCCGGTCGCGACATGAATAGGTGACGTGGACCGAACTCGCCTCTTCTGACCGCGCCATGTCGGACCCTTTGGCTTCGCCCGATTCTGCTGGCGCCCGCCCAGGAAGCAGCTCCACCCACCCACGAAGAAGTCCGCCTGCTCACTCTACAACCGCGGCTGTGCACAGCACTACTCTAACCCCGTTTTGGACTCGGAACCCGCGGACATGGTTTACGCAAGTCGACGCGCGCTTTCGTCTGCATCAAATCACCAGCCAGGAGACGAAATATGACAGCGTCGTGACCTCCTTCCCAGGCAGCATCGCGGACGAGCCGGCCGACATCCTCGACGCTCCACATCCTGAAGCGCCGTACGACCACCTAATTGCAGCGATAACTCAACGCAAGTCAGAGTCGGAGCGCAGTAGGCTGCAGCAGGTTCTGAACACCGAGGAGCTCGGTGACAGACGACCCTGGCAGTTGCTACATCGCATGCGGCAACTGTTGGGCGATCATGGCCAGGACCTCAACAATCCACTGCTTCGGGAGCTCTTACTTCAACGCCTCCCACAGAACACGGTATTGGTACTTGCGCCAGTCGTTGACATGCCCCTCGACCAACGAGCGGAACTGGCTGACCGCATCGCGGACTATTCCCGGTCCGCAAGCATCGCCGCAGTCGCCGACACGCCCTCCACCGCAACGGACGACTTCAGGCTTGGTCGACTTGAGGCCCGCACTGATGAACGAGCCATCAGCTGTCATCCCTCGCACCCCTCTTGCACCGACGCCGACGTGCATACCGTAACCGACGGTACTCCCCATCTCCGTCCCGTTCTCAACAACGCTCCTCCGCAGCATGCGGTGAGCCTGGCCCTCCGGGCGTCTGTTGGTATCATCGTACCTTCGGCGCTGCCGTCCGCAAGTGCAGCCAGCCTTGCTCATGGACGGGAAACTTGGAGACCGGACACTGGCGGGAGCATGTGAACCAGGTCACGCAGTTAGCCGCCTCTTCTCCGTCACCGACAAGGTTGCCGGCCACCGCTTCTTGGTTGATACGGGAGCAGAGGTCAGCGTCATACCGGCCTCTTCGCTAGACCGACGACGCCGAAAAATGACCTCCCCGTTATTCGCCGTCAACAACTCGCCGATCAACACCTACGGCCAGCGGTCGCTCAGAGTCAATTTTGGCCGACGTCGCACCTGCGGGTGGCTTTTCACAATTGCCGACATCAAGCAGCCCATTCTCGGTGCTGAATTCCTGGTTTTCTACAGCCTGGTCGTGTACGTGCTCTCTCGACGCCTCGTGGACATGACGACGAGCCTTTCGGTACATGGCGTTCTCTCCTCTGCCACGGTGACCGGACCTCGAGCTTTTGTGCCATTTTCTGTGTACCAGAAGGTACTTGCAGATTTTCCCGCAATCACAAGACCCCACACGGGAGAGTACCCGGTGAAGCACACTATCACCCACCTCATCGTCACGAAGAGACCCCCTGTCTTCGCTCGAGCGCGTTGTCCTGCCGGATAGCTTTATGCCATTGCTCGTCGAGTTCGAGCACATGCTGGAACTGGGAATTATCCGCCAATCCTCAAGCAACTACGCGTCAGCCTTGCATATGGTACCCCAAAAGGACCCCGGTGACTGCAGGCCCGGCGGGGACTATCGTGCCCTCAATGCGATCACCGCCGTGCCGGACCGGTACCCGCTCCCGCATTCGCAGGACTTCACCGCGAATCTGGCACGAGGCTGCAAGATATTCAGCAAGGTGCCCTTGGTCAAAGCCTATCACCAGATACTTGTGGAGCCAGCAGACATACCGAAGACTGCCATCATTACACCACTTGGTCTCTTCGAATATGCTTTTCCGCATGCCTTTCGGCCTGCGTAACGCCGCCCAGACCTTTCGACGTGCCATGGACGAGGTTACCCGCGGTTTAGATTTAGTCTTTGCCTATCTCGACGACCTCCTGATCGCAAGCTCTATCACCATCCTAGCACGAAGTGCACTTGCGAGCCCTTTTCACTCGGCTTGACGAATATGGGTTCGTCATCAACCCCAAAAAGTGCGTCTTCGGCGTGCAGACCATCGAGTTCCCGGGCCACTTCGTCACTCCACAGCGCATCAGACCTCTCGACACGAAGGTGAAAGCCATCAAGGACTTTCCACAGCTCACCTCAATTAAGAAGCTCAGAGAATTCTTGGGCCTGCTGAACTCCTACCGGCGGTTCATTCCCAAATGTTCCGAACTGATCCAGCCCCTCACTAATCAACTGGCCACCAAGAAAAGACATTCAGAGCACTTCGTGTGGAGCGAGCAAGCAGCGTCCCCCTTTTCTGCTGCGAAAAAGGCCCTCTCCGACGCTGGCATGCTTATACACCCCGTTGCTGACGCTCAACTTCGCCTTATCACCGACGCCTCCAGCGTGGCTGTCGGTGCTGTGGTTGAGCAGTTCGTCTCCGGTTGGCACCCACTTAGTTTCTACTCCCACAGGCTGAAACCTGCTGAGACAAGGTAGAGCACCTTCGGACGCGAGCTACTGGCGGTCTACTTTGCCATCAAACATTTCCGGCATTTCCTAGAAGGCAGGGACTTCTACATCTTTACGGATCACAAGCCCCTGACGTTCGCCTTCCAGCGCAACCACAGCTCGAACTCATCGCGTGAGATCCGTCACCTCTCCTTCGTATCGGAGTTTACTGTCGATCTCCGCCATGTCAGTGGTCCGATCAACACTGTCGCTGACGCGCTGTCTCGCGTTGAAGCCCTTTCGACTTCACCCCAACCTATTTGCATGGAAGAGCTTGCTTGTGGACAGCAACAAGACGCTGAGCTCTAGCAACGCCGCTCTGACACCTCCACGCTGACTTTCAGAGATGTGCCGTTGCTGTTTACCGAAGGTACAATCACAAGTGAGACATCAACCGGCGTCTCCCGGCCTTTTGTTCCACTGGCGTTTCGTCTAGGCGATTTTGACGCCCTGCACGGAAGGAGCCACCCCGTCATCCTAGCAACTCAACACTTCGTCTCAGCTCGGTAGTTCTGGCCTTCCATGAAAGCAGATGTCCGCCGGTGGGCACGCACCTGCCTCCAGTACCAACGTGTCAAGTTAACCAGGCACACAGTCACTCCTGCCTCGCCATCCCATCCACCGGACAGCCGTTTCGCGCACGGGCACATTGACGTGGTCCGCCCACTACTACCGTCGCGATGCGCCACCTACTTGTTGACGTGCGTGAACCACTTCACGCGCTGGCCAGAGGCAATCCCGATCCCTGATATTACGGCACAAACAGTCGCCAAAGCATTTGTTGGTGGTTGGATGTACCGTTTCGGCTGCCCTGTTGTCACCTCTGGACGCGGGCGTCAATTCCTATCCGCCATCTTCAACGCTCTCGCTGCCATCTTGGCAGTACGCCACATACACACCACTTCCTACCATCCGTCTGCAACGGGATGGTGGAACGTTTACACCGCCAACTCAAGGCAGCTCTCACCACCTACGAGCCAAGGGAACATTGGGCCGACCACCTTCCCCTCGTCTTGCTCGGACTACGCTCGGCTTTTAAGACTGACCTGCATTTCACATCAGCCGAGATGGTGTATGGTTGCCCTCTTCGTTTCCCGGCCTACTTCCTCACACCTCCGCCTGCTGATGGACCTTCGGACCCCGCCGGTTACGTGGCTGACCTCCGTCAATGGTCGCCAAGACGTCGTCGCCGCTGACCGGGTAAAGCTCGCATACATCGCCTCTCTCCGACCAGGCCAGACCTTCCCCGTCTCAACAACCATGCCCAGGACTTTGCACCATCAAACATCGAAAAACAATCACGTGGGGTTAAACAACAAAAACATTTTAACATAAATACCCGAGAAAGTGGTGGGGAAACAGCCCCGCCGGTAGCGTAGTGGTCATCGCACAAGACCAGTATTCTGGAAATTGTGGGTTCGGATCCCACCCGGCGGGCATTTTTTCATCACGTTCTTTCTGACTCAAAAAATTCTTCATTTGTTTCTATGAACTACCGCATCCCCCGCCTCCCCCGCCTTTCCTGTTAATCTCCAATTATGCCAATCCTGTGCTAACTGCGACCAATCTATCCCCGCAATCTTCTTGATCTCATCTGCCCATCTAACTTTCTGCCACCCCCTGCCACACTGGCCTTCTCGAGGGATCCACTGTTACCCTTAATGACCAATGGTTATCTTGCCTTCGCATTACATGCCCTGCCCACGTCCATCTCTTCTATCTACTAAAATGCCCTTACACGCGTTTGTTCCCTGACCCACTCCGCTCTTTTCTTGACCCTTAATGTTACACCTATCATCTTCCGTTCCATTGCTCGCTGAGTCCTCCTCACAATATATATATATATATATATATATATATATATATATATATATATATATATATATATATATATATATATATATATATATATATATATGTGTGTGTGTGTGTGTGTGTGTGTGGGACGAGGGATCCCATTAGAATACACATCAAAGATGCAGTACCTATTTCTAGTGCTATTCCGCTATTTCAAGGTGCTTCGTAGCACCAAATAATAAAAGAGTTAATTGTCATTTTTTTGTGTTTTTTGTGCGTGATGCAAGGATAAATAAACCAGTCGAGAAAAATCCACTATCATCGGAAGCGGGCATCGAATTCGCGACTTCCCCATAATGCGTGGGGTGAGCTCCCAACTGCGTTATGCCGGTTGCGGATTCACTCTCGACTTTCAGAGGGGGGTTTACATTTAAAATTGTTCAGTCCACGGGTTGCGGGGGATATATACATGTATGCCCGCGGGGTGCGGGGTGCGGGTCAATGCAAACACATCACCAAGATTCCGTCGTCATTAATTTTTGAAACTTTCAGGTCGACACCGACGCAGCGTTTTCCTAGTGATCTTGCGTACTTTCATAAGATGGATTAAAGTACATTAGCCAAGGTGAAGTGATTAACAAATCGGCATTTCGTAAATGTTGACTGTTTCTCAAGCAGATAATGACGGTAAATGATTGGAACCAAATTACAGTTACTCCTATCCCCACTAGATAGAAATTCTGTGTAGAGCTCGCCGTGACTTACAAGAACGCACATTTAGCACCCAAGTTCATCTGTGTTCTGGCTGCCTCTTCCCAACTGTCCCCCCAAAAACAGTCGCAGAGGGGCAGCCAGAACACAGTGCTAACGCCTGCTTATTGTTAAAGCCTGAATGCAAAAGCCAACGCCTGCACAGAAGGCTTCTCTGTAGAAAGATGCCTGAAGCTACGTATAGCAGCTACAACCGGCCGATTCGTTATTCCGTGAAAGAACCACTAATAAATTTCTCACGCACTGTCCTGAAAGGCCGTCTTCTGCCAGTTCGAATGAATTGACATCAGAGGGATAAGCAGCTATTGAGAGTTATTTGGCGTCCCAGTGTAGTGTTCAGTGCTGCTAAAATATTTTCACCTGCTAAAAGTTGTTCGGGACGGGAGTCCACTTTTCGGAATCTTTTTTATTGGCCCTGGGAAGTTTGCACAGATAAAAGTTGTGAGCCTGTCGTTCCCCAAGGAAGGGTTCCCGTGAATCTTGATCTCGGTGAAAGCGGAAACGAGCATTGTCTAAAAAAAAGAAACCGTGAAAAGAAACTGAAAACTCTGTACCTTCGACGCACAAAAACGAATCTGTTTCATTTCACTGAGGTTTACCCAAACACAAATGTTTAGTGTACCTCAGTGTATACCATTCTTTTGCGATTATTAGGAGGGTATTCCTTCCCAGTGGGTGTCCGCCATTCCGCGGAGGGAACTACGTGCGCCCTTCCCATGCCGCACAAGAGGTGAACTGCTCGACAAGAGCAAGCGACCGCACCTGCAAAGTGACGTAATGCGAGCGACGTTGATGGCTGACTCCCATTTTGGCGTGAAATGTCGCGAAACGTGCGTTATATCACGCGCAACTACTATAAGAGCCGACAAGGGTGCTGTCAACAATTTATTCATGGCCGATCCCCCTAAGTGAGTACCAGCCAAACATTTTATTCCCATTATCCTCAGCGTCATCGTCATCGCCGTCGTCATTAGAGCAGGAGGATAAAGATGGCTTTGCCAAAAAGCGTTTCGCGTGCGCCACCCGCCACGGCACAAGGTAGCCAACACAAGCTTTGTTTGAACAACACCGGAATTGATGCTTCCACTGCTATTTCGACTGTGCATTAGGACTGCGCGTAACACTTGAACATACGTTTCGTACCACTTGTGCAACAGTCCAGTGAACAGACAGGGCAGGAAACCCGCGTTCGTAAATCAAGTGAGTCGAAATCTGTTCCGACGTGTGCGTATTTACAGCCGTTCAAACTTTAACGCACCCGCTATCTCAGCTGTAACTTGGCGGATTTACGTACTTCATTTTACACAGTCATCTTCAAGAAACTTCGACTGCTTGATTGCAGTTGAGAGCTGCAGTACATAAGGTTTTAGAGGGCACAGGATTTGAGGAATCGGTGAATATCACTCGATTTTATTATTTATAAGGAGCGAACGTCGCCCATATTCTGTACTCACTCGTGGTCGGTGCGAACATGGCTTCGGTGAAGGGAATTCCCGAGCGTCTCCATGATGGATACGCAAGACGTGTCGTGTTCTGGGTTGTCGCGTCAATTTTGACGTGGTATACCCCTTGGCCGTTGAACTTGGTGAAGTATCCGGCGTACTCTCCATCATTGCGCTTGAAGTCAGGAGCTAGATTAGAGTTTACAGAGCATTTGTGAAAAACACATGCTTGCCATAGTGAGGTGACAGAGTTGACAAAACGTCAAGGTTACAGTAGGTACTGCCAATAACTATATAGGCTTCAAACAACATCTTGGTTTCAAAAAATCTCCGGAAATTAAGAGATCTGGCTACTAATGCAGACGATAATTGTGCGGCTTGCCTAGAGTGCGAGTGTCTGCAACCAAATATAGTTATGCGTAGCGAAAGCCGTTGGATGAATTTATTCTTTTCAGTTCCCTTTGGTATCTTCTCATCATTGATGGAAATTTATGCCATTACAGGGAAGTGCCTCTACTTTGCTTATTATATTTTTTTAAGTGAAGGCTAACGTGTAGTGTGAGTTGGTCCGCTTACACTATTTTTATACCTATTTCCAACGTTCTTTTGCGGACTTCTTTTTTATTCTTCTGGTTTTGGTGGTTGTATAAGATGTATATTTTTTACTTTCTCAGATCATTTTTGTTAACTTTTTTTATATTTTGTGGTTCTGTCAAAATTTTGTGGAACCCTCATGCCTGTTTATGCTAATACAAAGTTTATAGTTGTTACTCCGGCCAAATCGGCATTCTTGTGAAAATACAAGCGTTCTACACTTTAGGTATTTTGAATTTGAATTTGAATTTGAATTTATTTTATTTTGTGTTACAAGAAGAATGTATACAATAGAAGATTTCAGAAGGAGGTCCCAGAGTCAGAGACTGAAGAGAGGACCTCCTGTTATTCATTAAACAGGCGGAAACACACGTTACAAGCATGAATATATCAATTTTGAATGTTTTTGAACGTTATATGTATTTTGAATGTTCTTTCGCAAAATTTCTTTGTTTATTCTTCTGGTTTGTATAAGATGCATATTTTTGGGTTTGTCAGATCGTTTTTGTAAATGTTTTATTTTTATATTTTTAAAATTTTGTACGACCAATTTTCTCAATTTACTCAATTATAACAACTAATGTTGTTACTGCCACCAAAACTGCATTTTTGTTGAAATGCAGGGGGTTACACTGTTCGTCGTTTTGGCTATGTTAGTTAGTATTTTGGACATTGTTTCTTAGACTCTTTTTGTTTATTCTTCTGTTTATGGGGGACATGTATAGCTTGTATACACTGCCCAGGCACGCATGCAGGCAACCATGTGAGTGTGCCCTTACTGGTTACGTCGGGCTCCGCGGGATGGCGGTACTTGACCGCGGTAAGCCCATCATTTTTGTTGGACGTTCCAAACTCTACCCCACCTAACGCAAAGTAATGCCTCGAGTGCAATGTGAGTGCGATTAATAACATCTCTGCCAAAACCAGCTTTGAGAACCGGCTTGAAACGCAGTAGATCCACGCCGGTGTTTTTTTTTTTTTTTTGTCGGCGTGCGGGCGCAGTGGCCCAAGACGCGCCGTATGCGTGGCGCATCGGCCATGTCCTCGGCCGTTTCCAGTGTTGCCAAGCAAAGAAATTGACAGCTAAACTTGTCAATTAATACTAACGATAAGATGCATATTTCTGATTTCGTCAAAGCATTTTGTTAAAATTTTGTATTTACTATATTTCTTATTTTTGGTTTTTCAAAAGTCGTCCAACAAATTCTCTCCATTTACGCCCATATATCAAAACGAAGTTCTTACTGCCACGGAATCTGCATTTTTATGGAAATGCAGAGCGTTACACCCTTCGTAATTTTCACTATTTTTTATTCGTGTTGAGAGCGTTTTCTCGGAATTTTTTTGTTTATTCTTCTGCTTGCGGTAGATGAATAGGATGCATATTTTTTATCATGTCATGTCATTTTTGTCACAATTTTGTTATTTTTGTCCTATTTTTGATATTGCAAATCCACGAATTTTTGGCAAAATTTTGTTATTGGTTGTCCTATTTTTTTTAATTGCAAATCGACGAAGTATCTCCATTTACGATTGAAGTTGATACTTCTGGTAATTCTGCTTTTTGTAAAAACGCAGGGCTTTACAGTTCGCCATATTCGCTACTTTTAATTCGCATTTTGAATTTCTTTTCCAGATTTGTTGTTTATTCTTGTTTTAGGGGAGTGTATAAGAAGCATTGAAAAAGCATTGAAAGCAGTGAAGAGACGTCTTGGCGTGGGGAAAAATCAGATGTATGCACTTAAGGATAAGCAAGGCAATGTCATCACAAATAGGGATAAAATAGTCACAGTGGCCGAGGAGTTCTATAGGGATCTGTACAGTAGCCGGAACATACAGGATAATGCCGAACGAGACGGTAGTTCGGAGGAGATAGACATCCCACCAGTAACGACCGAAGAAGTAAGGAAGGCTTTGAAAGAAATGAAAGGGGGCAAAGCACCTGGTGAGGATCAGATAACAGCAGACCAGCAGACCTCTTGAAGGACGGCGGAGAAATTGTACTTGAAAAACTGGCAAACCTGTATACGCAATGCCTAATGACCGAAATGGTACCGGAATCTTGGAAGAACGCGAACATCATCCTAATCCATAAGAAAGGCGACATGAAGGACTTGAAAAATTACAGGCCGATCAGCTTACTGTCAGTCGTCTACAAGGTATTTACCAAGGTAATCGCTAACCGAATCTCTGCAACCTTAGATTTCAGTCAACCTAAAGAACAAGCAGGGTTCCGTAAAGGTTATTCAACAATGGACCATATTCAAACGATCAATCAGGTGATAGAGAAGTGCGCTGAGTATACTGAACCCCTATATATAGCCTTCATAGATTATGAGAAAGCATTTGACTCGGTCGAAACCCTAGCAGTCATTCAGGCATTACGGAATCAGGGGTAGATGAGCATTATGTAAGAATACTAGAGGATATCTACAATGGGTCTACAGCTACCATCATTCTCCATAGGGAGAGCAGTAAAATACCTATAAGGAAGGGTATCAGACAAGGAGACACAATCTCTCCAATGTTATTCACAGCATGCTTACAAGAAGTATTCAGAACGTTGGATTGGGAACAGGTGGGAGTAAGAGTAAGGATTAATGGAGAATACCTCAGTAACCCCAGGTTGGCTGATGACGTTGCCTTGCTAAGTAACTCGGGGGACGAATTACAAAGCATGCTTTCCGCACTGGGCGAAGAGAGTAGAACCGTGGGCCTGAAAATTAATATGCAGAAAACTAAAGTAATGATCAATAACCTCGGGACAGCACAGCAGTTTGAGATAGGTGGTGAGGCAGTGGAAGTGGTAAGCGAATATATCTACTTAGGCCAAGTTGTGACCCCAGATCCCAACCATGAGGCAGAGATAATTAGAAGGATCAGAATGGGGTGGGGTGCATACGGCAGACATTCTCAGATAATGAATAGCAGCCTATCATCGTCGCTGAAGAAGAAAGTGTATGACAGCTGCATCTTACCAGTGCTCACCTACGGGGCAGAAACCTGGAGGCTCACTAAGAGGGTACAACTTAAATTGAGAACGACTCAGCGGGCAATGGAGCGGAAAATGATAGTGTAACATTAAGGGACAAGAAGAGAGCGGAGTGGGTCAGGGAGCAAACAGGTGTTAAAGACATATTAGTAGAAATTAAGAAGAAGAAATGGACTTGGGCAGGGCATGTAATGCGAAGGCAAGATAACCGCTGGTCATTAAGGGTAACAGAGTGGATCCCTAGAGAAGGCAAGCGTTGCAGGGGGCGGCAGAAAGTTAGATGGGCAGATGAGATGAAGAAGTTTGCGGGGATAAATTGGTCACAATTGACACAGGACCGAGATAATTGGAGAATAATGGGAGAGGCCTTTGCCCTGCAGTGGGCGTAGATAGGCTGGTGATGATGATGATGATGATAAGAAGCATATTTTATACTTTTTCCGGTCAT
The DNA here is from genome assembly GCF_048455015.1 of Haemaphysalis longicornis. NCBI lineage: Eukaryota > Metazoa > Arthropoda > Arachnida > Ixodida > Ixodidae > Haemaphysalis > Haemaphysalis longicornis. The sequence continues at coordinate 105,581,547 of NW_027526204.1, read as the reverse complement.
TTTTAAATTTTTTTTTCTATTTTTCATTTTCGGTTTTCGAAAATTCTGACCCACCAATTATCTCCATTTGCGCCAATAAAATTACTATAAAGTTAAACCTCGATGTAACGAAGTCGGTAAAATTCGTAATTTCCTTCGTTACATTGGAATTCCGCTAAATTGAAATTCGCGGTTAAAATGAAGTGTTCATCCCGTGAAGCGTTTCCTGCGAAAGAAAACGTGGCGCGCATAGATGGCTGGCGCACTGTTTCTGTTGCCATCGGATCTTAATCGTCTACGCGGGCATCAGCGTGAACCACACATGGAGCGTTCTCGCGACATCGGGGAGTGGGAGGTCAGAGCCGTGCTGCAGACCATCAGCTGCAAGTCGGCGGCCGGGCCGGACCGGGTGACGAACAAGGCCCTGCGGAACCTCGGTGACGGGGCCATCGCGTCCCTGACGAGGTACTTCAACCGCTGCTGGCGAGCGGGTGCGCTGCCGCGCCAGTGGAAGACGGCGAGAACGGTGCTGATACCGAAGCCGGGCAAGCCGCCCAGCATCGAGAATCTGCGCCCGATATCCCTAACGTCGTGCGTGGGGAAGATTCTCGAACACGTGCTGAACAACAGATGGCAACGCTACCTCGAGACGAGAGGGCTCTACCCCGACACCATGTTGGGTTTCCGGGAGAGGCTCAGCACTCAAGACGCCATGATCCAGCTACAACACGACATCCTGGACACGTCCGTCCGCACCCAAGACAACAGGGCCGTGCTGGGGCTGGACTTGCAGAGCGCGTTCGACAAAGTGAAGCATTCCGCCATCCTGGAACTGGTCGGCAGGCTCGGCCTGGGCAGAAGATCCTACAACTACATCCGAGACTTTCTCTCGGAGCGGACCGTCGAAATTCACGCGGGAGACCTCCAGCTGCCGCCGAAGAAGCTCGAGAGCACGGGAACCCCTCAGGGCTCTGTGATATCGCCGCTGCTCTTCAACCTCGTGATGATCGGGGTGGCGCGCAGACTTTCGGGTATCCCACAGGTCCGCCACACCATCTACGCGGACGACATCACGCTGTCGGTCCCCGGGGGTAGCAACGGCCACATCGAAGACGCACTGCAGACGGTGGTGGACGCCATCGAAGACCACCTCGACGGTACGGGCCTGCGGTGCTCGCCGCAAAAGTCGGAGCAGCTGATCGTCTCGCGGCTGGGCAAGTACCGCAAGAGGGAGGCCGAGGACTCGGCGAACATCAGAATCAGAACGAGGGACGGCACCGTCATCCCCAGGGTAGCCACGCTCGGGTCCTCGGCATGTACATTGAGGCCAGCAGAAGTAACAAGACCACGGTCGACCGCCTTGTCACCAAGATCGGCGCCGCGGCCAGACTCGTCCGACGTGTGGCGACGCGGCACAGCGGAATGAAGGAAGCCAGCCTCCTCCGACTGCTCCAATCTTTTGTAATGAGCCACGTCGCCTACGTCGGCGCGTTCGACTACTGGCTACGGCAGGAGCGGGACCGCATCAACGCAGCCATCCGCAAGGCTTACAAGACGGCCCTGGGCTTGATATGCAGCACCAGTACGGCCAGGCTCTCGAGCTGGGGGTGCACAACACCCTCGAGGAAATCAGCGAGGCCCAAACGATGGCGCAGCTCGAGCGCCTCGCCTCCACAAGAACGGGCAGGCGCATCCTGGAGCGCCTCGGGATGGGACCGAAGACCTCGAACTCGCATCGGCACGAGACGACAGAGGTGATGCAGAGGTGATGCATCGGCAGAGGTGATGCAGCAACTCCGGATCCTCCCGCTACCCCGCAACGTCCACCCCTACCGCAACCGCGGCCGCCGAAAAGCGAGGGCGCGCGCCCTCGCCGCGACGCACGCAAACGACACGGGCGCCCTGTACGTGGACGCCGCCCGGTACCCCGGGAGACCCGACGCCTACGTCGCGGTGGCGGTCCGCGCCACCACGGGTGAAGTGTACAGCGCCTGCAGCGTCCGCGCCCCGTCCGCCCGCCCGGCGGAGGAGACGGCGATCGCGGTGGCGCTCACGGACCCGCGATGCGCCACGGTGATCAGTGACTCGCGCTCGGCCATCGCAAACTACGCCAAGAACAACGTGTGTGAAAGTGCAGTGCGCGTTGTGAGGTGTCGTGCACTGATCAGTGAAGCGGTGCCGGCCACCCACCTCCGGTGGTTTCCGGCGCACACGGGGATCAGAGACGTGGGCGGCGGTCTCCCCAACCGCAACGAGACGGCGGACGCCGCCGCGCGAGGACTGACCAACCGCGCGGCGGCGGCGACGGCGAGCCCGGCCGGCGGCCACCGAGCTGCAGGCGGGGCCCCCCTCCTCCTCCGAGCTCCGCAACGGAAGACCACCGAGAAGACAATGATGACGACGACGGCTGGAACCCGGAGCCCCTCCTCACGTACGGGGAGGTGCTGGAGTGATACCTACTCGGCCGCCGCACCGCGCCACCGCCCTACCCGGGACTCACGCGTTCGCAGGCAGTGCTGTTACGCCAGTTACAGACACTATCGGTAATCACGCCGGCACTCGCACGCCACGTGTTCCCAGACGTCTACGTCAGTGATGTGTGCAGTGTATGTGAGCGCGAACGCGCAACTTTATCCTTTGGGACTGTGCAGTGCATCCTGTAGAAGCAGCCGACCTCTACGGCCGGTTGCCGGACACCATCGTCAGTGCCGCGAACTCACCGGACCTGGCATCACAAACCTTCGCCGTCCAGCAGCTCGAGGCTGCTCTCGCCAGGCAGAGGCGGAGAGAGGCGCCGACGGGGGGGAAAGGGACGAGTTTCCGAGTACCTTTCGCGCGCTGCTCTCGCCGACGCCGGCGGGGCCTAGTCCCGAGGGCGGCGTAAACGCGTCGGGGGGAGGGAGCGGCTCTGCGTTACCCGGAGCTGCCCTCTGCTGGCATTGAATAAAGTGTCTCTGTTTCTCTCTCTCTCTCTCTCTCTCTCTCTCTCTCTCCCCTCAAAAACGCGCCCCGCAAGCCACAGGCGCGCTAAGCAGCCGCGGAGACCACCCGCGCGATGTGGGTAGCTCTAGCCACCCATTCTAGCCACTCGCTGAAACGCAACTGGAGGGGCAAACGAGAGGGGCGCGCAAGAAAAAAAAAGCTGATAACTTGGGACAAATTTTCCCAGTAAAAATATGGTCCCTACAAATATTTCTAGGTACCATAAAACGCCACACGCGCCGCTTACGAGAGCCATGGATCACGAAAGCTCCAACAAATATCCTCCGCCGTGGTAAGCCTAATCGCCTCTGGTGGGGCCGCCGCCGCCTCATGCTGCTGCTTTGCCCATCGTTCAAATTCGCTCATGCCTTTTGTGTTTCATCGTTCCAGCAAGCATTTGTGAAAGTTAATCAGCCTTGAGCGCGTGTTTTTTTCACACCCGCGTCCGCGATTGCGCGCAGGCGGCGGCTTCTGCCGCAGCCAGGAAGTGACTCGCGCTGCAAGCAGCAGTGGGAGGCGCCTGACCAGTTTCACCAATGGGGAGGCCCGAACATCATGGCGGAAGCTTCGAAGCGCTCGGGGATGCCGGCTGGCCAGACGATTAGGCTTACCGCCGCAGAAGATATTTGATTGACGCTTTTGTAAGCAGCGCGTATGACGTTTTACGGAAAAACTTTCGCCTCCGTTGTCCGCTTTTTTTCTCGCATGCCCTTCTCGTTCGCCCCTGGAGTTGCATTTCAGCGAGTGGTTAGAAGCGGTCGCTGGAGCTACGCAGATCGCGCGGGTGGTCTCCGCGGCCGTGTCAGCGCGCCTGTGGCTTGCGGGGCGCGTTTTACTAGGGGAGAAAACGCTCCATGTGGTTCACGCTGATGCCCTCGTAGACGATTAGGCTCCGATGGAAACAAACAGTGCGCCAGCAGTGTATGCACGCCACGCAGTTTGTAGGCAACGGGCCCGCTCACAGACTACGTGGATCGCTGCATCCGCGGCATTGGGAGGCCTGTGTTTTGCGTTCGCGTATTAGTGAGACCCCATTTCGGCCCTTGCGTCTCCAAAAATGTACCTCTACAACTTAATTTCAGTGTTGAACACGTTCCTCTGAAACAGGAACAAAAGCTCGTTCCTCGTTCCTTCCCAATTTTTTTTAACAAGTTCGCGTTACAAGTTACTTCATTGCCAGGTTTTCCTTCCTCAACGCAGATTGTTGAGTTCACGCATGATTTGGCTCTAGCAATGGATAAGCTTAAAGTAGTTGACTGTATTTTCTTGGACTGCAAAATAGCATTTTATGGTGTTCCGTATGAGCTTGCTGTTAGTTCATGGCGGTCTATAAACTGAATTAATCGGTTATTGCATGGATAGCCCGCATCTCTCTCTAAGACAGCAGTCGGTTGCTCTAATGGTTGTTCGTCCGGATATGTCCCCGTGACCTCAGGAATTCCCGAAGGCTCAGTTGCGGGCCCTCGTTTGTTTCTGTTATACATAATTTACATTACTATTGCCCTGAAATGCTTGTTCCAAATGGTCGCAAATGACGGTGTAGTTTACAGAACTGTAGTGAATGAACGTGATTCCGAATACCTGCAGCATGATTTGAATTTAATATTATCCTGGTGTGCTGATTCAGAAAAGTCATTGAATGATAAAAAGTGTTAACGTCACCTTTACAAGAAAACCTTCATTCCAATTGAATAAGTATACCGTATATTACGCTGCTTTAAGAACGGCCGGGGAATATAATAACTAGGAGTTTATTTAACGAGAGGTTAGAGGTTAAAAAGGCACGTTCACAACATAAAAGTTACGGCTGCACGTGTTTTTGGCTTTCTGAGACAAAATTTCAGCGAACCTCCATCTAACTTAAAAGAACAATCGTATTTCACTCATGTGCGCTTAATGTTGGAGCCCGTGTGTGTTTGTAGTGATCCCTGTACCGAATGGCTGGTTGATACGCTCGAAAATATACACAATAGGGCAGTGCGATTCATATAAGGTAAGTGGCACTGTCTACTTAGCGTGGAGGAAACTAGGAGTAACCTAAATGGTCAGAAGTGAAACATCACAGACGAAATCTCAGGTTGAAATTTTTTCGTAATATCTATTATTCGAAAACTGGAATCGAAGAGGAGAAGTATATCCAAGCGCCATTCTACATATCCCAAAGTGGGACCACAATCTCAAAGAATATTATTAACTTTCCTTTACAGGTGACGCCTTGCGCGATTCATTTTATCTTAGATCAATACGTGAGTGTAATTATCTTCCTTGTATGATTTTATGCCCTGTTTCTAAAGACGGCTTTCACCGCGCTTTGTCGAATTATTTTGTTATTTGGTCTCAAATGTGATGCTTAGTGTTATGTATCTCCCTTCAGTAATGCATTCCAAGGGGAAGCCAGCATCAAATTAAAAATAAATAAATAAATAAATAAATTATAAATTAATAAAATATGAATAAATAAGAAATAAATAAATAAATAAATAAACACAAACAAACTTTCGGAGCCGCAAGTTCGCCGTCGATGCGTTGAGAAGCCTTACGCATTCAAACTCAACCAATTAAATAATTATGGTTTTATTCCTTGCAGTATGCAACGTTTGTTGTATGCGTACTACCATTGCTATGTTAGTGGTTTGAAAAATATTATGAAACTCTAGTCTTATGCCTTTCCTTGCGTGAACACAGAGAGACACAACTGAAGCCACCAGAAGCAGGGCGTCATTTGCAACGCGTCTAGAATTTTTTTAGCATAGTACGACATTTGAGGAAACCTAAATTGTTTTGGGCTATAAGTGGTGGTCACGTAACTCATGAAAACAACATCAAAAAAGGTTGAAAATGAAAGTACTTGTTCGGTCTGTCCTACAAAAAACCCTGTGAAAGATCACCAGAAAAGGTGATCTAGCAGAAAATTTTTTTGCGAGAAAAATGGTCAGAAACTAGACATAATTTTTGTGTGAAAGAAATTATGTTGAATGCTTATGAGTTTTTTTGTGGAGTACCGAAACGCTTCGTAAAGGCATTCGCGCAGATTTTATACACAACTAAACTGGTCAAGCCACTGTTGTAAAAATAGTTGATTTAGTCAGAGCACGGAAGTGTTCAGGAAGATTGTCCTAAAAGATTGGCTGTAAGCTACACTTTCATTGTGAAATTCAACCCACTAAAATATGTGCCTTCCGCCCCCCCCCCCCCCCTCCCGCCCTCCTTCCCCGCTTATTAGATGTAAGCCGCCCCACAGAAGATATCCGGTCCTGGACAATACAACTATTACAGCTCTGCAAAGAAATGAACATTTCCTGCATCCGACAGTAAAAGAGGCCCAGTATTTGAAGGAACGACCATTTGTGAGCACTGTTTAATAAATGAATTTTGCTGTCAACTGACGCTGATAATTAAGGAAGGTTGCGCTGAAGGCTGGTCGGCTGGTGGTGGCGTGCGGGCTCATTTTGATGTGGGCGCAGTGGGCGCAGTGGAATTTTTTCTTTATTCTTCTGTTTAGGGGGAGATGTATAAGATTCATATTTTGACTTTGTTAGACCCTTTTTGTTAGTAATTTCCTCTTTTTTATTTATTGGTTTTTCAGAATTCTGTCCGACAAATTATCCCCTTTCACGCTGTTACAACGACTAAAGGCCCAACCACGTGCAGCGTATTAACGGCGTCGCGCGAGCGTCAGCGTCGTTCGGCGTCGACGAGCGTCAGCGTGCGCGCCAAAATGCATGGCGACGCGGACTGACGCTCGGGCGACGCCGATATCTACGCTCGCCAGATATCGGCGTGAGCGGCGGAATTGGCGCTGGGGCCAGTTTCCGGTTGTACCAGTCCGTCTCGCTGTTTTAATGGTGGCCGGGATGCGAACATCGACGCTAAGGCATTAATAACTGCAGTCGCAACCCGCCCCGCTCTATGGCAGGCTAAACACAAAGATAAGAACAAACCCCGCAAACAGACGTCGTGGCAGCAGCCGTGGCGCCTGGTGTTGCGGACGGAGGTAAGGCACTTGTCACCTGCGCTGCAGCCTGTGCGCATAGTTATTGTAACAAGTCGTCATTGTTTTCGTGTGTTTTTGCCGCAGAAACCGTGCAGAAAAAATTGGCCCGGTATCTGCTCCTTTCGCTGCAAATGTCTTTAAAAGACGATAGTCTTTGTAACATTTCCCAAGGAAATGCCCCCCTTCGCTTTCCCGCTCACCTCTCATGCTGTTCCTGTTCCGTCGCGCTCATCCCAAGGTAAACACACTAAAGGTTTTCTCAAAGCGATTTGAATTTACCGCGTTCCACTGCTACAGGCGGGGTTCCTCGATGCCAGCGCTGCAGTACGGCGGAGACGCGCGTGAATCGAGGCGGCCGACTTCAAGGTTTATAGAACCGCGTTGCCGTGCTCCACGTGAGTTCCGAGAAGAACGTGAAACCTAGCTAGTGGAACCTTTCTTTGCTGTTGCCGCGTGATTTCTCATATGCCGCCAGGAGGTGGCGCGGGCAACAGCAGGCGGTACGCGTTGTTCTGCAGTAGATGTAGAATATCATTTGCTATGGAAAAACCAAGCATCCAGGAATTGTTTAATAAAGGAACACTTTAAATATCCCTTGTGTACTAATTTTCTGACTTATATTTGCGTAATGCCTTGTTGTTGTTCAACAATGTTGACAAGTATGAACATATAAACCAGGCTTAGACGTTTACATTTGGCTGTGAGTATATAAGACTATTGCGCAGTAGGCGTTTTACTTTGGCCGGGTGGCTGAATCGAGTTACAGACCGATAGACGGACAGACAGACGGACAGACAGACATACAGACAGACCACAATTTCTCGGTTTAAGTAGCCCAGGAAAGGCTATCGTCTTTAAAAATGAAAGTCCCTGCGCGACAAACACCGGCGACTGTTCAATCTCGTGCTGGACGCCGAGAGAAGCGTCGAGCGCGCACGCCGGCGCGTGATTTCGCCGGTCCCATGCGGTTACTCGCGCTCTCCTGCGGGCCCGCGCGTTGACGCCGAACGACGCTGACGCTCGTGCGACGCCGAAAATACGCTGCATGTGGTTGGGCCTTAATGTTGCCGCTTCCGCCGAAATTGTAGTTTTGTGGAAATGGCGTTAATTGCACGGTTCACCATTTTCGCTATTTTTGAATATGCTTTTTGAACGTTCTTTGGTCAATTTTTCGTTTATCCATTAGTTTATGGGAGAGATGTGTAAGATGCATGTTTTCTATTTTGTCGGAATCATTTCATTAAAATTTTATTGCTTCCATTTTACTTATTTCTTGTTTTTTTTTTAATTATTTCCGGCTGATTATCTTCATTTACGCCATCGCACCTATTAATGTTCTCCCTTATGCGAATTCTGCACCTTGGAGGAAATTCAGAGCTTTAGACGGTCCTGGCTGTGGGGATGCTCGGCAGAGAACACTACGCATTATAAGAACGTTTACTTCATACCACGCTTTTTTGTAGCGCGTATAAGTATCTATTAGTAATACACGTTGCTTTTTCCTTTCTAGCCACATCATACCCGAGCGTGTCGCTGTAATTGATTGTTTTTAGGCCTCACTATAATCCACCCTTGAGGGATTCCGGAAATCAACTCTACTAACTTCCTTTCCGCCATCCCTGTTGTTGCCATACATCAATCAGTACTCCACGGGTGTGACATAGTTGAGAGGTTCATAACAGAAACCGATGTCCTCCATTGCACATCTTATCAACTTGCGGTGTGAAAAGTTGGGTCCTATCAAAGTTACGAAAATGGAATCTTAATAGGGTGCAGGACAGGTGCTACAGTCACACCCGAGTACTATAACCAAACGTCTAGAACTGCTGTGCTGCTGGCACAACACGCAGTGTTCGGACGAAAATCACTGCCTTGTGCGAATAAGTGTAGATTTCTCTGCCACATATTGCTTTTGGAGTGGATTACTATTCATGGTGAGTGGCATGGTATTTTTTTCGTAACCGCGTTTTCAATTACCTGTCCACATTCTGTTAGCGAATTTGATACTGAAGTTCGCTATAAGCCGGTTTTACATAGAACTACTTCGTAAAGTGATCAAATCGCGTTGAGTCCCAGTGTTCCTTATAACCGGGTTTGACTGTATTCATAAGTGCAGGTAGTACGATTTTAACGCAGGAAACTGTACGCAATGAAACAATACCTCTAAAATTTGTCAGTGCTGAAAACGTTTTTGGCGAGACCTATTGCACATAAAAAAGCGCAACACGTGCAACATCAATGCAGCTCAACGAGATCTCTTCAAAGCCCAAGGCGAATGCCTGATGCTACCTCGTTTGCACCGTGCATTAGTATTTTCTGCGCTGTCTTTGAGCGCTAACAATACGTCTTCGGTACCGTTCTACCAACTAGCCCCACTTTCCGCCCACAACTAACGCTTAAGTGCATGTCAACCTTCTGTCTTTACACAAATACAATAACATAACGAGAATGCCGTAACATTATTTTGGGAACAAGGCTAATCTAAAAGAAATCAACTCGAACCCAACTTCTTCACTGACAGTGACGAAATAATTGCTATCTTCTCTCTCTCTAGCGTTTGCTCGATTTATAAACGCCGTATCAAATTGAATGAATACCACCTACGCTGTCGTTATTCAACCGAACAAGTTTACACAGCCAATTAGTGTACGTGGTTGTGCAACTAGATCCGCAAAAAATCTGTCCTGGTAATCACAATCAAAACTGTGACTCAAAATCTTGAAGTGGCTATAGCCCAGTTAAATGAGTAATGCAAAAAAACATTCTGTTTACATACTGACTAATCATGCAGCCGTTCATAGTAGAATAGGCAGCCCGAACTAAATAGCATAAGCTAACCACTTTCGGTTTTATTACACCTCTGAAACCGATTCCTTTAGGCCTTAAAATACAGTTCTAAAGGGCAAACATATTCGACCCCTGAATACAAACCAATACCGTTATCGCCAAGCCTCAATAGCAACAGCGCCGTACACCAAATGGAGTGTAGTAATTTTTCGAGATCTTCCCTTCTTCAACTGTACAAAGCTTAGTCTTGCATACAATTATGCCGCTGTATCTTTTTGCGCATCGTCTTCTGCGTATCGTCACAATCAGCATATTCATGTCAGCTGCAGGAGCAAGGCCTCTGCACACAACATAAGGCACACAACAACAATTTCCGCACCTTTTCCGTTGTCGTAGAGACGAAATATAAACTTTCCTTGCAACTTCTTCGAGGTCACCTCGGCGTATACGACAGCGTCCACGATTACATCGGTGCCTTTATAGAGCTTGGCGAGGATCCACACATCCTCGAACTTGCGGAGATATTCATTTGGCCGCTTGCAGGTGAGGTGAATCCGACCATAATTCTCCGTTCTCGCTTTGGACCTGACTTTCAGTCCGACGCCTATTCGGTCGGAGGTATTACTTGACAGGTGCAGCGTCCAATGTCCTGCCTGATGAGAGAGTGCATACTCATATAATGACTTGAACCCTCTGACTGCGTTACACGGGAACGCGGAACCCGTGCTACACCTTTCGCAATTAATTTCGGTGCAGATAGTGCGAAACTAACAATTTGGCGGTGGACAACACTGAGCCCGGACGGTTATCAAACCGAACGGCCCGATGGGCATTTGTTTAGCGACCCCAACCAAAGCGTTCTAGATAAGAGGTTATCCTGCTTGTCATTTCCAGAAGCCATCCTGCTAATGAGAGCGGCTAAGAAAATTCTGCCAACACACTTACGATCGCCTACGTGTCTTATAGTTCTGCTCGTAAAATAATGTTGTACACTATTTTCGGCTAACGTTTCTACATTGGAACCCATTGGCTTCCCAGCTATTGGCCACCCATCGGTACATCAGATGAAAGATTGCTCGGGCTGCAAGCAAACGGTGACCGGAAAGAGCGTCACACGGAAAGCGCATCGGAGGCCGAGGTTTGTCCAAGCGATAAAACCATGCCGCCAACCAAGCGTGCCTGCCGCGTTTCAGCACGTCGGTCGGAGGCAACTGGCAACAGCGCAGAAAAAAGTAGTTACCAAACTGGCTACAGCACTGCGTAGCGACACAACGTCTATTTAAACTATAGAGCATGGTATTTGAATGAACGTGCGAGATTTTATATTTTATAACGTTCTTTAGGCATGGGACATTTGTATGTCTTAACGCAACGCTGGCCGGCGGACTACTTGCATCTGTACCCTTCCGCTATTTCTTATTCTTCATGCGTAGGTGTTAGGTGTATCGCTGTCTCGCATATCTGTTTTAACACGACAGTGTTTTATGCCGGGGCACACAAACCTCACCGACGCCATATCCGTCACGGAAATGACATCATCAGAAAAAGTTCCATTGAGGCGGCGGCGCTAGGATTCGACCCCACGATCACTCTGGCCGCAAACGGAGGTGTGCAGCGCTCTGCCAACTAGGCCATGAAGTCAGGCCGGCATGGCTGTACGAACGCGCCTTATGTCCTTCCCTCTAACGTCTCTATTCAGATGGCGCTCCCGTCTGCCTGGCAAAGGAGACGCAAAGTAGTGCGTCATGATGCCAATGAGCGCCGATAGTTGGCGCCTCGATAGGGTCCGCCCAACTCTGCGAACCGACTCTCGCGTTCCACAAGGTGACCTCGTCGAATGCAAGATTCTAGTGTACACACCATGGAGCAGGACCAATGTGGTCGCAACTTTTCAGAAGCGACCCGCCAGCAGGTCGTCACTTCCCAAGCACACCCCCCAAACTGCTGCCGACCCGCAAATCATGCTCCTGTCGCTGTAGCGGACCGTGACTTCGCCAAACGATTCGCTGACACCCCGTTCGGCTTCGTTCGCACGGTTTGCGAGCGCCTGGGGATTCAATCGTATTTATACAATGCTCCGGTGCATGTAATCCAGTATCAAATGTTGACGCGTGTAACGGTGCCACACCGATGAAATATAAATAGCGATGTGCAAGTTCATATCGATGCACAATAAATACTCAACTGCTCCTGTGAAAGCACATTTCACTTTCGTGTTTTACTGAATCATATGAAAGAAGTATCAACCACATTTTTTTAGCATTTCAATCGCCGTTGTACTTCTGTCGGTGCCCTGACGTGTGTTTTGGTGTCGGTGACATGTGTTGGGAGCATATCTGCCTGTGAAATAATGCCGTTTGTGTACTGCCGCTGAAAACATGTAAGAGCTTCTGCTCCTTTCCGCCTAACTTGCGATCTCGTTTATAACAGTTCGACTTTTTGAATGCTACGTGGTGTTGTGGGTTCTCGCAAATGAGTAAGAGGTCGCATTCTGTGCTTTTACTTGTGTGACACCAATTTTAGCTATCTTCAGCTAGCGCCTCGCATACGTCGTGAAACCGCTCCCCACTGCCTACCCAAGACTGTTAATTCTGTGCTGTGAGCCTCACAGCTATTGTGCTCGCGAGAGCGGCAGTGGCCGTCGAGACCCTCCACCTCGCGGCCCGAAGACGGGCGTATGATGGCAGGCCGTACTCGTGTACTTCGGCAACAAAGTCAGGCATCGGGAAAGCGCCGTATTCGCTCGCCGACGCGCCCTGACCACATACGTGTCTACCGGGTTCTGGAGGAGGACTTGATTAGAGCGAGTTATGCTTTAAGAATGTAGGCAACGCAAGAAGATAATACAGCTGCATGTCCAACCCGGCCTGAAAATCCTCTGTTTACTGAAACGACGAGAAACAATTTGCTTGACGTTGATGGTGGCGGTGTTCGTGTCAGCGCTCAAATAGATACCGGTGCAAGTATCTCCGTCATGAGGTCCAACGTTCGCCGGCGCCTCCATAAGGTCCTGACGCCTGCCCGATCTCCTGTAGTCAGAGTGGCCGACGGCCGCGCGCTCACTGTCGAAGGACTGTGCATCGCTTGGGTTGGTGTTGGGGACTATCAAATTCCTGTCATGTTCACCGTCTTCGATGCATGCCCGTATGACATCATTCTCGGGCTTGACTTTCTAACCGACAAAGCCGTGCTCATTGACTGTGGCACAGGTATTCTTCGTCTTGACATGCGGACCAGCTGTGCCACAGACGTCGCCAATTTTCTACTACACGCTGTCATTCTGCATCACGGTGCTCCTCGTCAGCTGGTCACGGACCGTGGTCGGTGTTTCTTATCTCAGGTCAGCGACGACCTTCTTCAATCCTGTCGCATTTAGCAACACATCACCACGGCCTACCATAGGCAGACCAATGGGCTCGCTGAACGATTTAACAAGACACTCATAGATATGCTCGCTATGCACGTGTCCCCCAACCATCGTGACTGGGAAGTTCCTCTCCCATACGTTACATTCGCCTACAGTTCGTCCCGCCTAGACACTGCCGGATTCTCTCCTTTCTTCCTCCTTTTCGTCCGTGACCCTGCCCTGCCATTGGGTACAATGTTGCCTGACTCAGCCATGCCATGAACAGAGTACGCACGTGATCTCATTGACTAGGCTAATGTGGCCCGCCATACCACCCGCGCCAAGATTACGGCGTCACAGGCAAGTCAGTAGCACCGCTACGATGAGACCCACCGTGATGTCTGCTTCCCACCAGGCTCCCTTGTCCTCCTTCGGACGCCTTCACGCCGCCTTGGGCTATCTGAAAAACTACTGTCCCGCTTCACAGGCCCCTATCGCATCATTCGCTTGCTTACTCCTGTGACGTACGAAATTATTCCAGTCACGCTCTCGCCGTCAACTGTGTGAACAGGCAAGTCAGTGTGCATGTGTGCATGTGTGCAAAATTGTGCATGTGTCCCGCCTGAAGCCCTAATTCTTCCGTGATCAGCCCTCAACTTCTACCGTCTTCAGTACCTGGACGTTGCTTCTACCGCCGGCGGTCATATCATGGGTTCGGTCCCTTGGCTCCTTACTAAAAACAGAACCAGTAGCCAACCCCTCTCTGCGGGTATGCACCCACTGGGATAAGTGAACCCACAGGCTGGAGAAGAAGGAGAAGACGCTCGCGGATGTTGGTGTGCGTGCAGTACCTGGGACATCGCAGCTGCCTTGTCTGTCTTTACTATCCCGTCTATTTTTGTAATTACTATCTCTAAATACATCCCCTTCGTTGCCACGTCACAATGTGCAAGTGCAGGAAAAGGTGGCACGATGAAACCTAGAACTGCGTTGGAGCGAGTGAGAATCCGGCCGCGAGACAGGGCGCGGGCCGGCGAGCGAGCAGGGAAATTACCCAACGCCCGCTTTTGTTGTCGATTTTCAAGAGTACATCACGCATAAAGAACGGAGTCTTGGGTAGGTGGGGAGGGGTGATATCACATCTTAAGGCTCCAGCCTTAAGTTCTGCTACTGTGCGAAAGAGATTTTTCGTGAAAGGCAGTTTCTTTTTTTCCAGAACGAACCAAGTGCTGCTGTCTTAAAGCATAACACTGAATACTTAATGGCGGTTTTTGCAGTACGTTTCGCTTAAGATTGAGTGTTAATAAGCTGGAAGTTTAGGCTGAATATTTTCACTCACGCATGTGTTAAGGAAAGTGCTAGGTTGTACTGTATTTGGTAATTAGCTTGCGTTAACACTGCAGTGAATGCTTTTACGTGTTGCAGGCGCTTTCCACGTAAGGGTGCCTCCCGTGGCGAAGGGGCGGATCCAGCAAGGGGAAAGTCTCTCCCAAGCTGGAAATTCAAAAATACTGCTGTTGAACAATACATTTCCTTTAAGGCTGATAACTGCACTATTGCAAAAAACTTATTGTTTTTTTTTGTTGTTTCTGTTTTGTAAGCATCTGAAGTTGCTAAACACAGCAGGAACCGAATGGCACAGTATGAGCCTTTTTTATGTCTACTATTTTCGTGTTTTTATTTCATGCTGGAGTCCTGAAATAAAGAGCGTTATTTTCTTTTCTTGCGATTGTTAATCATTGTCGTGTGATAAATGTGTGATGTGCATAATCAGAGTAACCAAAAAGAGCTGGTGATTTTTTTAGGGAAGTCACGTAATTTCTTCCCTGAGAGTTCGTTTATTGGGCCAGTGCCGTTACGCAATTGCTCTGAGTATGTACATCGACACTGCAAACAATGGTCACGCGGATGCATCTTAGGCAGGGAATTACACGCTTCGAAATGCGATTTCTATTATGCTACGTAGTGTAGCCTCCTTGAAATTATATTTCACCTAATGCATCAAATTCGTCAAAGTTAAATTTTTGTGAAATCTTCATTGACATGAGGTACAAATGCTTTTCAAGTCTTCGCGTAGAAATTTGAAAAATGCGTTCACTTCCAATCATTGGAAATATTGTTCAGAAACTTCTTTAATGCATGCCGTTCTCCTTTTGGTCAGTGCCTATCCTATAGATTTCTTGCTGCCTCATTTTTGTTTTATACATGCCATTGCCCTAAAAATTACTTAAACTGAATTATTTTGAAGCTAGCATTGAATAGTTTCCTGTAAAGTGGCATGTATTATGCAAAACTAAGGCCGCAACAAATACTTGAAGAAATACCTGCAACCACGGCCACGTTGAGGTCGGCCCGTCAACCGGGCTTTACCTACTGCATGATTTACCCAATAAAGTCCTTTCCATCCATCCATCCATCCAACAAGTAAAAGACTGCATCAAGGGGCTGCAGTAGCATGGTTCACAGATTCTACGAAAGCCAAGGCATTGTTTCCACCAATGGAGGTGTAAGTCGAGATGTGTTGAACTCTTTTGGCCCACTCGGACCAGATATTGGCTTTCCATGCACTGAACAATTTCTTGGATACGAACCATACTCATGGTCGCGCGGGGGAGGATGTTGTGAAATAAGTAGATATCCTGCACTCGTGCCCCACTATCATCATCGTAAGTGTGCTCGATTAAAGAGAGCATCGGGAGGGGTCTCCAGGGCTCGTCCCTTTCTCCACACTGTTTAGGGGAGAACCTCCATTCTTTACACAAATTGATTTGCGAACACAAACTGAATCACAGTGGAAGGACAGCCAAACGAGGGAAATCCCCCTGTTACCTCCGTTGCAGTGGGTGTAAGGATGCGTGTGTGATTGGCGACAACGGTTGCGACGCATTCCTTGCAGAGCTGACCGTTGGGGTCGACAAGCCAGGCCTCAATTGCTCCTGGATGGTACTTTCTCACATGTACCTCCGTATTGTTTCCTGCTTCACTGTCGATGTAGAATGCCTTCTCAAACGTGTTTCTGAATTCCTCCTCACTTTTCAGCAACTGTTGTCAAAAAAGGACGAACATGCAAGTGAGGAAACACTTAACACGCATTGTTGTTTAAATCATTCTTCAAAGGGTGCCTTCGGGAAGAAAATGGCCCCTTGCCAGGCAGGGTCAGCGTTATGTCTTATTCCGGAGAGACTAATGTTACTGAGCCAACCTGGTGGGACGTTACTGGGCACACATTTTCTCTGGTGACTCCACGAATATATTACCGATGACAAGATTCAATGGTGCACCAGATCTGTCAACCTCTTTATCGTCTCTCCAAGTTTTTTTTTTTTTTAAATACGGTGAACTTTGCTTCCACTGCGTGGCTGGTACGTAGGAGATAGGTTATTCCGGTACGTGGGAAGAACAAAAAGAACTCACAAGTGTGCGGATCTTTTAAACAGTCGAATATCGAAGCGAGTGACGCAATATTTGATGCCACTTGGAATAAATTAGCATTATTTGGGAATTTCTAATTATTTTCGGAGAGTCCGAATACGTTAGAATCTCGATAAATGGAAATCGTTTAAACGGAATTACCGCTTAAATGGAACAGTTGCCTGCAATTTGGTTGGTTTTATATTCAGATAACGGAAAAAAACTCTCGGTAATCGGAACTAAAATTTCCGAATCACCGTGTAATCGGAACGAGAAATGGAACTTATTGTGAAATTCACTGGCATGAGAATCAGCTTTTTACGGTTCCGGCTGTTTCGTTCTTGTTTTTTTTCTTCCTCCATGCTTTTTAGCCTTGTTGGCCTCGTAAGCCTCGTGTCGTAAGTGGTTAGCCGTGTTAGCGCAACAAATGCAACATCGCAGTTCTTGTTCCAGTCGTTCGGTCTCGATTCTAGACGCCGAGGCTACAGGGCTCACCTCCTGTCGCCTCGTTCGTGCAATCGTTGTGCTATTCGTCCTTCATTACCACGTTACCGTCTTCTAAATTCGGTGGCTCGTAAGCACTCGCGAAGTTGAGGCTTCTAGCCTCCGTGAAGATGCAGTTGCAAGGACTCAAACAAAAATAATTGACGCATTTTGTAGTGCACAGTGACTCATTGTTGCCAAATCAACTTTGTGAATGCTCTGCCTACGCTTCTTGTAGTTTTCTTGCGTTCTGAAAACTATCAGCTATAGTCACTTTCTAGTGGTTATAGTTCCATGAAATGCCCTTAGAGGTGTGTACGCACATAATATTGCACCTTAGAACATCTCTCTCAGAAACAGAACTCCTTTGAAACGGAACTAATTTTTCCGGTCCCTTGAAGTTCCGTTTATCGAGAGTCTACTGTGCTTGCACCGGCGCTCTTTTGTTCTGGCGATGCGCTTTTCCGCACTTCTACTGCTAGATATCCACGGGCTAACCAGAAGCGCGGCGGACGTTTGCCGAGGGGTCAGTCACTGTCCTTCCCGAATTTCCGGCAGGAGGCTGGAAGGGTGGAAGGAGCGTGCATGACACCTGCTTGCTGTACCTGCGTTCGCTCTCGGAACCCGCCATCGTGTTCACGCGCAGTAGTTGCCGCTGCTAAAGGTACCCCACTCGGTGGAGCCAAGGCATTGTTTCTCTTTTTTGAGGGGTCCGCGAAGCCAACCCTCAAAGCTCCCTCCACTTCAACACCCGTCCGCCATTCTTTCGCCGGGTTTACCAGAACTTGGTGGCAATGCAAAAAGGTGGTTTCGCCGCATGACATCTACGCTTATTTTCTCCTAATAGGCCGTATATTTTAGCGTCGGATTTTGCACAACACGCCAGCTATAAGAAAAAATCACAACACGCAGAAAAGGCAGCATATACAGTTCAACCTGGATATAACAAAGTCGACGAAAATTGGCAGGTTTTCGTTGCATACAGGTTTTCGTTACATGGAGGTTTCGTATTGAGGCTCACAGGAGTTAAGTAGAAACAAAACCTTAATGCTTGACATCAGTGACAGTGAACACCACACAAAAACAGCGCTCAAGACAGGACACAAAGAGGCAACGCACACATAGCCCTGAATATCAATAAAGTCTTGTTTGCCTCTCGGAAATATAAGAAAAGGTTACACACAGAAAACGAAAAGAATACAGATACATAAAACAATAAAAGAACATAAAAAAACTATAAGCATTCTATTCATCGTAATACCAGTTTGACCATTTCGCTCCTAAACGATAACGGTTAGTCTTCAATAAACGCTATCTCCTTTGGGGAGAAGACAACAGAAGGGGTGCTTACACAATCAATACCTCTTTTATATATCGTGTAAGCTTCCAGCAGCACACGCGTGCGCTGATTACCATAGTGCTTTATCAGTTAACACTGCTCAAATTCCGCGGTGCACTTGCAGAACGGCACGTGCGAGGCGAGCCAGCCGTCGGACTTGGCTCTGACACTGGACGCGTACTCCATAAGCCGAATGCTCAGGCACTCACAGTGAACTGACCTTTCAAGGAGTTATTTCTCAGTAAAAAAGTGCGTGATTTCAACCGACTGCTTTTCCATGGCGCTATGAAGAAGCAAAGTGATTTACACCCGTATTAACAAATGTAACTTACGCATCAGTTTGGCTTTTGACACTTTTCGGTGCTTTAAAGCGTTTCAAGGAGCAAACTTCTGCTGAAAGTACACCTTTTTCGCGAACTCTATGCTCTTTTCCGCACACACAACTGGTGAGAGGGGGCTATCTAGGGTGCTGTACCGGGCGTCGACGCTCTTGTTTCTCGCCGGCGGAGACGGCATTTAAAATTTCGAGCATGTATGGAGACGACAAATCTTTTCTGTTTCTGGCAGCAGAACTCATCTCTGCTCAACCGACACCACAGATGGCAGTCTAGACGAGCGACTACACGCCGACAAGCAGGTCTAGCACCTAACCGACACCGCAGTTACACTGGAAACGCACCGCAGTGTGCGGTGCGGGCGTCATTTGCTAAGTGCATTTCCCAAGCCGATTTTTCAGAAAAATTGCAAGAAACAACGGCTCAACAGCATAGCGATCTTGTTACATCAAGGTTTACCATTGCAGCGGCTTCGCTACATAGAGGTTACAAAAAAATGGGTTTCAATGAGGCTGGCAATGGGGAATTAAAAAAGTTCGTTAAATACAGGAATTCGTTATATAGAGCCTCGTTACACCCAGGATTACCTGTAGGTGTTTACAATACTTTTATGTTCAAGAGCAAATTGTTTATCATTATGACGCGCGTCGTCATAAACGTCGAACACAAAAGACGAGCAAAGAATAAGTGTGTGAGCGATGTAAGCTGCAAGTGATGACACCGATCAACATATATTTAATCGTGGGGTCCCCCATCACATTCGCAAGCCCAAAATGGGTCCCCGGCCCACTCATGACTGAGAAACACTGTTCTAGGCTCTCAATTATGTTTTCGCTAACGAGTTGACTATTTTAAGGTAAACACGTACTTTCAAATGTACGTATTTATTACCTAGCATTTGTATACAAGAAACATTGACTACAATACTCGTTCTCAACTGCATTTTCCGAGGGCTAGTTTTTAAGGGAAAGAATTCCAACAGTAAGGGGACGTCTACCACAACTGAAACTCATACCGTTTGCGACTGATCAATGCCGCCACTCTGGGCAGTGGTAGCCTCCATGAAGGCTCTTTCCAAATCTAGACCCGCGTTCCCCTGGAGGTCTTGGAAGCCGAACGCCTTGCCACCAGTCAGTAATGCCAGCTCCTCGAGCTTGTTGTCCACCGTCAATCCCAGTGTCACTGTGCTCACCACGGCTTTCGCTTCAACCACCATCGGCAGAATGGCTGTGACGCTGGGGTCGTCGGTTTTTTTGCCAGCACTTACAAGCAGGATCAGACCCCCTTCTGCGGTCTCATTCGAAGAAGTGAGTTGCTGGAAAGGCAAAGATTGGGACTAAGTCATCGCTACTTACTCTTTGCGCGCCGCGCAACGTGACTACTTTATGACTACTTTTTACACCTTCACGTGAGAGAAATAATATTAACTGTCATTTGTGTTTGGATGTAGGATAGGTGCAAATCGACAGCTTTTTTAGGGATAACATGGCCTTTAGGCAATAAAGAACCGTTATTTAACCAATTTAACCAAAAAAATAAAAAAAACCCTGCTTTGTAGATGTCACAATTTATGTGCATCAATGGATCGTGCCACAATTTCTGAGCCTACCAATGCTCAGCAACCGCCATCCATCACATTAGCAAGGTCCAATAGGATGCCTGGTCCGGTCATAACATCGCCGGATACCACGCGAGGCTGTACTGATAGGTTCAACCATGCTAGGTGAGGCTCCCTGGTACACAAAACAGCATTTCCTCGCAAGGCAAAGATTTGGCAACACTGGTTGAATACATTTGCCTAAAAACCTCCTAATGATTATAGTACAATCACACTATTCGCCTTCAGGCACTCTATAGCGTGGCTAGAGATCCTTGGGACAGGCCTCCGTCCTGCAGTGGACACAACAAGGCTTACGATGATGAAGATTTAAACAGTTTATCAAGCCTGGGGAATCAATCAGACTTCCTGTTCATGTAAAGGAGGACACCAGTGTATTGCCAAGTAAAGGTTGTTCAGGCATATCAAATGAACAGAGAACAGCTGTTTCGGAAATACTCACATGCTTGCGCAAGAAGGCACCACTTACCGTGTTTATAAATTAAAGTGCATGGACTAGTCACTGGATATGCGAAACAGTGTTTGAGGGTGCTCGTTGACGCCCCTTGGCTATAGAGAGACTGTGTGTGTGTGCGTGTGCGTGTGCGTGTGCGTGTGCGTGTGTGTGTGTGTCTGTACGCGTGTGCGTGCATGTTTTGCGTGTGTGTGCGCGTGCATCCGTGCGTGCGTGGCGTGCATGTGTATGTGAGTGTGTTTTGCGGGCGTGTGCGTGTGCGTCCACGTGCGGTACGCTCTAGTAATATACCTATTCACCCCTGTAATCACACTTAAAGTAGTAATTCCCCAGAGCAATTACCCAACTTTTGGGAAACACTGAGTTTTTTCACTACTACTACTACTTCTACTACCACAGCCAGGACCTTTAGGGCAGCTGAACGTTTGGAACAGTCACCTCCACAATATCAGTCCCATCCCTACATATCAAAAAGCTGCCAGTCTTCCCACAACGCACCCATTACAAATCAGAGGTATGGCCGAACTATTCGCGCGGTGATATAATTCATGTCTCAATGCTTAAGCCCTACCACTCCCTACAGGAACGCCGCTTTTCCTCTCCTTGGGTTATGTTCCGCGGACATAGGAGGCAAGCCAGAAGGAATATCCAGCGCAACCACGTCTTCACGCATGCAATATCTCAGCGCTATGTGCGTGTGTCGTGCCAGCTGTACTCCTAGTGCTTGCAGTAGGCGATAAGGAGGTCTCCCTCATGTTGGGGCCGCCTTCCCTGGCTTGTGACCCCACCTACTTGGACAGTGCCTACTGTACATACCTGTCAATACGCTACCCTTCCTTGTGCCTTCATCGTAACATCTTACGCTTACAATACGCCACTGTTTAAGGCATTCGATCGCAACAGTTCATTAAGAGCACATACAATATCTACACGTGATTCCCTTCCACGTCATCTATAGCCAAAAACCTGCAGGCCGCTGAGCTTTTGCATACCTCAAGCGCACTCTTGAGACCACAACCGATGCAAGTAGATCCGTCCCATTCCAACTTTTCAATTTCGTCCAGGTATCTCCCCCGTGTGATGTTATTCACCAGCATCAAAGGGTGGACAACTTTCGCGTTCGTACTGCACGCAACGATGCCGAGTCGTCTGGAGTTATCTTCAATGTTCTGGACATAGCGCTTTGCAGCCTCTTTCAGGAATTTCAACCAGTCGTTTATCTGTAACAAAATTTGTGAGCGAGCTAGTGAGTGACCGAGTGAGTGAGTAGTGAGTGAGTGAGTAAACAAATAAGAAAGGAAGAAACAGTAGAGCTGCGGGCCTGTGATATGAAAATGAAACGTTCTGTTGACAGCAAATAAGGCAATGAAACAGAAAAACAAGAATCAACTGCTACGTAAGCCTCACAGTGCAGGGATTGTAACCGCTGAATCGCTAGCAGTTCTTCTCGTGGAAAAAAGCAATGACAAAGACAGATTTCCGTTAGACATAAAAATGATGTTTCCAGATGTTACAGACACTTATGACGAAATACTTACATTTGTGCTGTTCGAAACATCCTGGACAAGAACAACGCGTTGGGTCAGGTCATCCTTCTGCTGCGCCTCCTCAAAGGTAACATTAATATGCTTTGACAGATCCGGCTTTGTAAGTCTGTATTAACGAAAATGAATGGGTCTGAATATTCACGGTGCCGCAATTGCCATGGAACACAACCAGCGACATATCAAATGTTCCCGAAATTGTTTTGAAGTACGCTGAACTAGCTGTTTGTTATGGGAATTTCCTGCGGCCTATTTCTTTTTTGTTCTGTCATATAGCTTGTCGCATTCAACTATATACAGTAATTGTGCGCGTGTTGAAACAGCTTTGCCAGTAAAACATGCGAGTGAATGCAGAAGTGACTGCTTTGGCTTGTGTCAGTTATGTTGGAATCTTAGGTTTAACGCGACTATATTTTTCTACAAAACGTACGCTTACACAAAACGACGAACAGGACGCACCTGCAACATCTCTCCGCTTTCACTTCACGGTGTTCCCTGTTTTAACGATTGTGTTCTTTAAATACAGCATCCTCCAATGTAAGATTCAAAACAATCAGTGGGTTGATACTGCCAAGACGCTTATACACGTGCTGCGCGCACCTTAAAAATAACTATTCAATGAGTAAACAAGAGTAGGATGATGCAAATCTTTAATGAAAAAACAGTTGGCGTAACGCTGAAATAGTCATCAATCGACTTGTGCTTGTACCCTGGCATCATCACTTGCACGTTGTTACAGTGCACGCAGATTTTATCGTCTCTGTAAACGTACTGCGGAAGGGTCTTATCCATGTGGTCGACCACCACTCGCAACCCGGTGGTCGACGGTAGAGGTCGAACTGGACCCGTGTGTCATGGGAAGCCTCCAGCACACAAGGCGTAAACCCATCGCTTTGAAGTCCGGACTAAGCCATATTTAAATTACCGACGACGACCACGGGGGTGGTGTGCACGCAACTAGGCGCTGGTCCTTCGAAAAGTGAGCCCTTCTTAGGGGGGCCTACTGTCCAATAGAACGCCAGCGAGGCAATGCTTCCACCCACGTTCTCCAAAGGCTTCGACCTTTTGCAGCCTGAAACGATGTGCTTCGCGATCCCATTGCAGCTTAAGCTTTCACTGACTTCAATCTCTTTCCTACGCGTTGCGCTTCTGCTTGTTTCCTTTCGCTACTGCGCAGCAAAAGCGCGTGCTATATAACTCCTCCCGCAATGAAACGCCTCGCGTTGCGAAGTTAGCCTAGTACAGCTCCTTTGTACAATGGGAGCGCTGCGATATAACACCACTTGCCGGGAAGTGGTTTGTTTTCTATGCGAGCGCTACATCTAAATTTCTCCATTCAGTCGTCTTATCTAAAACACCTGCGGGTGGTGTATTAACGCGTTTTTTTTTCTTTTTTGCCGAATTGCTCTCAAGTCAGACGTGTTTCGGGCTTTTCTGATTATTCACTTTCGAATATGTCGTGACTGATCGCATGTAAAATCAAGTGGCGCTTTATTCCCTTATCCATGTCACTTGTGACTTGTCACATCATGAATCACGTGATTGCCTTCTTGAACATTCTTTTCGTGCTCCTCACGTGCTTTATGTTTAAGATAAAAACATTCCAGTCTTTTTTTATGACAAAACTGAGCGCTGAACAACCCAAAGCCTCCATTTCGTAATACAGAGCATAAATGAGACTTGAGGTAAAAAGATACTACCACAAAATTCTATTAGCGTTACGTAACAAGTTTTTGTGACAGCCAGACTACAGCACTTTGAACTACAGAGCTACTAGCACCTAACAACAGTTTATTTTTCTATTTGTATTTTTATTGTTTTACAGCTTCAATTACATCTTATATTGTGTGACAATAAGCACGTTGTGTAAAGCGTTATTTCATAAACTAAACCAGAACAGTGATATACGGCAAACATCGCATTAAAACCACTCACTTTTGAAAGTCGGCATGTTCACTGATCACTTCCCAAGTCGATCTTTGATTGCAGATGGCGTTTTGTTCATTTGGAGCAAATGGGTTGTGTTGACGGTTTCCATTTCGACCCTTGCAGAATTGGTTCACCTATTGGGTTTTTGTGGCCAAGAGGACCAAAACTGCAATGTAACTGTGAACTACAAAAAGCACACACCAAATGCAAATTTTCTGCAGACGAACTACACTTGCACGTGACAGTGCATTCCCTTTTTATAGATAGCTGCTGCTCTTCAGAAACCCAATGAATCTCCTTTAGGTCAGATGGCTGCAAGAGTACTGACAAATTTAAGTGCCTTGAAAAAGCAAAACAGCCAGACAACCCTATGTAATGCAATGGCAACATCTGTACACTTGTTAAGACATGTAAACTTTGTTTTTATTATGGAAGAAACCTCCAACCCTTCCAGTGCGGGACCTACGAGCAAAACAGATGGAATAAACTTTTTTAACTACAAGGTATGGTTTGAAGTCTTTCTAATAAAATTGCAATGAAAGACGAAAAAGATGGTGAATTGAGCTTGAGGTGAAGGTTCTCAAATGTTCCAAAAAAGTTTTATACACCGCTTGCTTAGGATGGTTTGTGAAGTGGCAGAAGGACAGCATCCGCCTATTTCAGGTGATCTTGCTTTGCAGCTATGCAAATTGGATGAGAGGCATTGGATCTTGCCAATAAAAGTCACATTCTTGCAATTATGCAAATACCAGAAACCATGAGATTTTCTGCCAGAAATACACCGTAAGCCTCAGGACGTAATATGCTATAAGTGTTAGGAAAATTTTGAGTCGCAGTTTGAAAACCATGATTATGTGCGAATTCTTATTATTTTTTCTTCTGTATGAAAGACTTCATGAGGTCTCTTTAAAAGCCAATTGCAATGAAATTTTCTGTTCCTTAAACCCTATTTTCGGTAGACATGAAGTCTCTTTAAATGCCAACTGCAACAGAATTTTCGGCCCTTAAGTACAATGTTTTGCGGTAGTATTAATTAAAAAGGTTGAAACAGGCAAAATTTGGAGGTCCAAATATGGGTCGCTGCATCGTAAACGAAGATCAAAAATGCTCTTTCCAAACCGAAACTGGAAAAGAAGGGCGGATATTACGGCCGGGCGGAAGTAACGTATCAGTCAGGAATCGAGTGAGCGCAGCCGGCGGATTCTTACAACGCCTGCCTGCCAGAAGTCGGCGCGCAATCCATGTGTTTCGGGTCATCCGTTTTTTTATTTCAAAAAGTTAAAACATGATCGCAAATTGGTTGGGAGGTTCGTGCAACCATTATTGCTTCGCTGTAAGCGGCTGAGACGCGCCTATAGTCGTCCGGTAAAAGGTAAACACGCATCGGGAGGAGTCGTGGCGAAGCTGGGAGCTAGGAAATACGTACACAAAAGGCACTGTTCAGCGCTAGACGGGCACCGGCACAGCCATTCTGCCATGTGCCGATCGAACCATTTTGTGCTTACGAGTGCAGTCATCCTGCGTTTGTGAGAGCACAAAACAAAGGGATACGGTGGGAGGAAAAAATTCCCCCGCATTTCCCCGAGGGGGAGAATGTGAAAGTGCGAATGCACGGTTGTCGGCCCGCTTGCGGCGCTTGAGCTCGGCCCCCGCAGCCCACCGCCTCGCCGCCTTCTCTTCCATCTCTTCCATCGGGTTTGTAGTATCACGTGTACACCACGCAGTTATCAAGCCGCTATAACGCCGCTGAGTCGGCAACGCACGCCGCTGACGACGTAGTTTGAATGCGTTAAAGATATAAGGCGCGTTACTAACACTGATACCAGCGTCGCGTCCGTGGCTTAGTCGGTAGAGCGTCGCGCTGCGGCCGTAAAGTCCTCGGATCGAAACCTGGCGCCGGATGCTGTTTTTTTTTATATATAGAGAGGAGGACTGCGGATGCCGCCGCCGCCGCCGCCGGCGGTGGAAGGTTTGGGGTCGCTTATAAAGTGCATTCGCACTTAAAACGTCGAAAAATGCCGGCTAGCGTTTAAGAATTCGGCTTCAGCGCATGTTATCAAAGTTCAAATCTGGAATTTTACTATTTGTGTTTACATGGGCAGCTTTGTTCCTGTTATCAGGATAAAATCGTTAGATAATGTCATGCCATGCAGCGACGAAAGCACTGCAGTGTCTTCGCTGGCGTCGTTAAACAGTAGCGAGTTTTAGCTGACCGTCTTTCACGGTCCGCTCCGCTCCGATAGCGAGCGGGAGTGCCATTGCGCAGGCGTGGCGCGCTCGTGCGCGAACGGCATTGGCTCCGGTTGCGCTGAGCAAGCCGCCGATACTGGAGCGGACCGTCGAAAACGGTTAGCTAAAACTCTCTAACGACCTTTCCCGAGACGCAATGCTGCCAAATGTGGCCCTCTTTTTTATCTCTTTTTCTAACCGGTGAGCAAAATTTTGCCAACAGTGGGTGATTTTTATTTATTTTTGACGAAGTTGCTTGAACTGAATCGATTCCGTGCAGCGCGCCGCATGCTGTAGTTGTTCGCGCTTCGACCGGCCGCGATAACAGTGACGACCTTCCTCCATGGTGACGACAACGTATCGCACGCGTCGGCCCTACTCGCGCCACTCGCGCTCTCGAAGAATCGACCATCCGTGATCGTGCGGAGCGCCGCAGAGCTAGCTTCCGTAGAGTTCCTGTATATCGCGTAGCGCAAGAGTTGCGCGTCTGATTGCCACATGACGCGGGTTCCAGTTCAACAGAAAGCCCGCTTTCAGTGCTGCGCACAGTCAGTTCTACTCAACTGGGCATCGGCGGTTGTGGAAGCGGCGGCAGCGGTGGACGCTCATCTGATAAGCGGTCCAATATCGTGCGCCAGTTTTCGCCCGGCCGCACCTCGCCACTGCTCCTCGCCGCTGCAACTGGCGCGGCGGCAGCTTTTTCACGCGAGAAGGGTGGCTTTCCCGCACGACCTGGAACTCA
Organism: Haemaphysalis longicornis; assembly: GCF_048455015.1. Lineage (NCBI taxonomy): Eukaryota > Metazoa > Arthropoda > Arachnida > Ixodida > Ixodidae > Haemaphysalis > Haemaphysalis longicornis. The sequence continues at coordinate 105,554,375 of NW_027526204.1, read as the reverse complement.
AGATGGCGGATGAACGCGCAACTCTGCTCCCCTAGGAGAGTTATATACAGGGATTCTAAGCTTCCGTACTCGTTCGCACCCTCACCGGCCCCGACAACAGCGTATCGTCTTGCGTTGGCCGTTCTCGCTGGCTGCGCATTCCTAGAGACGCGCGGCCCCAAGCCTGTAATGCGCCGCAGAGCGGCTGTACTCGTTCGCGTGCCGACGCACCGACCAGCCGCGCCAACAGCGTATCGTCTCGCGTGCTCGTGGAGTCTAGCGACAGACTGCTGCCCCCGTCGCGACCACAAAATCAGCTGTTATGCAACTGCCGTACTCGCTCACCGAAGGTGTATCACCTCGTGTGGGCTGGCCCGGGCACTCGTGGAATTTGCTCGTTTAGGGCGCAGCCCTTTGGCAGCCGTTGCCTGAGGTTCGTGGCGTGGGCGTTGTCATAACAGAGTGACCGAACGCGGCAATTACGGCAGACAGATAACAGAGGTGCGTCTGGCGAAAAGTGAGGAGGATGGCGGCACGCGCGGTAATGACATCATCTTTCTCACTGCCTCCCCTCACTCTGGTTTCAGACGTCTACGCACAAAGAGTGCCCTCCCCGCGCACCCCCTCCTCCAACGCTATTTCGTTCGCCGCTAATTCAAACCACGTGACATTTGCGCGGGAGGTTCAAACATGATTTGCAACACTCTGGCCGCCGGCAGCGACGTCCTACGAGGCAGAGTAGCGCGCTCCGCCGGCCGTTCGCTGACCACGCCATCACTTCCTCAGACGCCACAGATATGCGCCGTCACCGCGACGACTTCAGCTCGCGCTGTGCCCAAATTTTGGATTGGGCAGTATTTAACCGCCAGTACATTTTTTTGTCTCAGCAACCAAGAACTTCTTCAGCTTCTGGCATTACGGAAACTATTGAAAGCAATTTTTCATGCACGAGGCACGAATTATGCGTGTGCTCGCTCGCGTGTGGCCGCACGTAAAGGGGTACGGATGAGAGGCGACAGAAGCCGCGGGAACATCCGGGAGTTCACCGCAGTGGCGACAAGTTGTGGTGACACTCCGCTAGGTGATGCATCGACTGCAGTGGCGTGTTTTAGAATGGGTTCAATAAAAACACCGCGGATGTGGAGCTTAAAAGTAGGTCACAAGAGACTTTAGTGGCGTATACCACACGTTGAAACAGAATTTGGGGCAGGTAAATTTTCGTTTCAGTGGGCCTTTAAACCAGACAATATAGAGATGCACATGCGAGATGACACGCTCTGTGATTGGACAAATGTACGCTTCGTATTTCTGCAGTTATTACCACCCGCCGTTTGTAAACTACGCTTTTAAACACACAAAAGATACAGCGGTTATCTGCCGTACTTCTGCTCGGCTTGCTAATGAGTTATCTATAGGTCTTGAAATATATTTACTACTGGGAGTAGGTCTTGACGATGGTCGCCCTGCATGCTCAAAGTATTCCTGCATCTAACACTCTAGAGTTGCTACGTTAATTAGATGAGAATAATAAAATATCCACCTTATTTTTTAGTACTTATACGGTATAAGAAGAATATTTTGTGCCGCTGAGTAGCACGCGCGGCAGCATCTTTTTATATAAACATGCGCAAGGTTTCGCAAAAGGTTCTCTGCAGCTCTTGCGGTTTTCTGCCTGCACTGATGTTTCATGGCGGCGGTTTGAAGCACCAAATAAGCAAAACTGGAGAAAAGAATTCCGGTTCCTTTCCAGGCCTTTAGAAAACAAATAGGTTTGACGTTTCCCTTGAGAACCATCCTTAATTTCCTCATCGCCTCCCCACCTACAATGTACACCAACATCAATCATTTTCCACCTTTGAAGCAATTTCGACGGACATTTTTAAGAATTCAACGTTTTTACGTGGAGAACGACGCTTATAAAATTTTGATATATCCAGGCTTGACAAATTTTTTCATCTATACAAGAGGACTGGCGGTAATGCCCTTTCTTTGTGGCTTTTCATGGTTTACTATCTACTATCCCCCATGCCCTTTCTCTCTTGTTTTTTTACTACTCACTATCCACTATCCACCACACTAGCCGCCATTTTACTATTCACTATCCACCCTTAACTCCGAAATTGTAATCAATTCGACAGCCCTTTCTACTTCCACCTGAACGAATGAAAGTGTCCATTATCTGTTATCTGGCAGTCTGAAAATATTCCCAACATCGCCTGCATTAATCTCAGCTCAGTGATAAGACCGCCGAAATATATATATTGTGCATTAATTGGGAGGGAGACACGTACAAGTACTGTCTGATTTATTTTTAAACTTGTATTTCCCGCATATTTCTTGTTTTTTCTTACCAGAAAGTTAATCCTGTGGACGTCTTTTAACTCAGGTAGCCACAGTGACGTTTACAGTCACGAAATAGTACCAAATGTAGTTATATTTGTTTTGTTAAGGGTTACGAAATAGTGCCGAATCTAGTTATATTCGTTTAACTGACGCGATATTTGTAAAACTTTTTTGGTCCTCTACTGGCCTCCCTAACTTGCTGCGTTCATTTCTGATCGCAAAATAGCCCTCACAAAGTGCGTGCTATAAAATATAAATATGAACAATCGCTCAGAATCAGCTAGTGCCTCAGATCTGTGTGTACATTTCATAAGCTAAAGTATAATAAAAACCCTTCCCAACAAAACCTAACCGCAAATACCTGCAAAATACTGCAGAGGAAGATTTGGACAATCTTCCGGAGGGAACGTCAAGTTATGTTTTCAAATAATAAATTTTTCCGGGACGGCCTAGAACATCACTGCTTTCTACCGGTATGGTCCACAACAGGTCACTCTCTTTCGATACCGAACCCTTAACACAAACGTCCAACGTGCAGTTAGCACCCGTGCACCTGAAACTGCTAAGAGCGTCAACATGTTGCGTCATCAAACGAAACTTCCTAAATAGCTAACTAATCGCACAGGTTACTTTGTTCTTGAACTGAAACCGAAATAGTAATGGAGGCTTGCAAAAAGTGTCTAAATGCAGGAGTGTATTAAACACTTGGATTGACAACCAGGGTTCACCCTGTGAAAAAAGCCATAAGCCAGATCCTCAGCCACTTTGCAAGCCCACTTCGCGCGAACATTGCTTTTAGAGGGAGCGCCGTGCCAGCTACATCTTTCAAAGTCGTTCATCGGGTCCTAAGGCAAAATCACTCGCCTGCGCGCATGCTGCGCATTTCTTATCTCTTCGCTCAATTGGAGCCTCCCCAGTGCGGTACCACGTGACAAGGCAAGAGTGAAACGGCTGCTTCGACTGCGCTTGATCGCTCAGCCCACGTTGGGCCGTCTGTTTGTGCGGTTTAGTGCAAGTGAACCGAGTGACTAGGCAAGGGTTTCACAGCTGCTTCGCCGATGCTTGGTCCATCAGTCCCGTCACATATGACGCACACGCTGGCTGTCTGCGCGTGCCATTCAGAGATAGCAATAGGATGAATACAATCACCCAGTAGATATAGCCAGACAGCAGACAGCAAAATATCAAGCAAAGGGGAACTTTCACGGAACACTTTGTGCACTGTCTATACGTTCCGTCGTGATATATATGTCTAGACTTGCCAAACTGAAGTTTATTTTCAAGTAGATTTATAAATTTTGCCTATCTTTCTCTCTGTCTTGGGACGGGCCTTAATAAACATGTTATGCTCCATGATATAGGTAGTTGAATATATGCAACCGAGCGCACTCGATCTTGCAAAAAGGCGGGGGGTCTAATGCTCATGGTACTTTACTCGGTATAAAGACCATATTTGTTTTGGACGTTATTCATCTTTCCTTTTTTTCACCTTTGATCTAGACGACATGACTCCACTTTCATATTTTTGGTAAAGCCACGTTGTTGGATGGATTGTTTCACTTTGATCTAGACGACATGACTCCACTTTCATATTTTTGGTAAAGCCACGTTGTTGGATGGATTGTTTCATTGCCATCCTCCTTCATTTTTTGCAAGCTTCGTAACCTTTGCCAAAGAAAAAAAGATCCGTGGCTGAAGGGACGCGACCATGTGTGCCACTTTTAAAGAATCTTTATTCTTTTATAGTACAGAGAGGCGTGTGACCAGTTTCCTCAATACGACCCCCCAAAAGTTGACACCGGTTTTCAAAAAGTTCCACAAAGGTTTGCAAAGGTTGTGAGCACGTACATGCAAAAAGCTATGCATGCTTTAAGAGTGCAAAGCCCCGTTTCAATCAAGGAACTACGAAAACTACTTACATTCTTTATGTAGGGCATGAACATGATTGATGATTCAACATCCGCAATCTGCATGGGGATAACGATTACGCAGTTGTCGGGAACAGTGCACCTTTTGCTGATGCGACAAACAGTTCCCGGCGTCTCCGCGATGAGTTTAAAGGTGATATTCCTTGAGCAGGCGTTCAGCTGCACCTAAGGCAAGTATTAAAACAAGGAAGAACATGGTGCATGATTAACTACGACATTTATGTTAATTCCAATGTACTGCTGCCAGCAGTTTTGCGGAAAAAATGGGGCATCTAAAACGTAGCGTAACTATTAAAAATCTCTGCAGTTCCGCATGGTCATGTGCCCGATGAGAGTGGTATGGCTAGTATCGAAATTAGACCTGACATGCTTGCCTTTTTTAGATAGCCCATAGACTCGCAAATAATTCTTTTCTGCAAGAACCCGCACATGCGTAAGATAAAAAAGGTACACATTCCCTGTTCCTTTGTCTTGTGTCCATTTGCTTGCTTACCTAGTGCGAGGGATGTTGTAACTGTTCTGTATGTTGACTTTGTGAGTACATTGGTGTATGAATGGGTGCTATCGCACACCTCCACTTACAGCAGCAATAAAGAGAAAATATAGACTTGGTTGTTCGAAAGGTTGCCTCGTTTGGAGAATGCTCATGCAGCATTTTATGACGATGGTTCGAGTTTTTTGGCGGAAGGCCAGCTGGGGCAAAGAGCGCCAAACAAATGTATATAAAAGAAAGTAGTGGCTACTAAAGCCAGAATAACAATAAAACAATTAACGGCAACGGTGATGGCTGGTGTATAGGGCCAGATTTGATTACGCATGGTAGGAAAGGAGGTTTAAAATTTTAACATCAGGTCAATATTTAAAAACGAGTTGTACAGAAACCATGGCATTGTCACCCAGAAACAAGGAAGGGTGTAGCGGAATGTGTTGTCTGTATAGTTCCTTAAAGTGTCTGTGTCTTGTTGTGTCGAGTGCCTTGCATGTGATTAGGACGTGGACTACAGATAGGCCCTCACCACACCTGCTACACACGGGTCTGGGAGAGCTAGTGAGCAGGTGTGAGTGCGTCGCATGGGTGTGGCCCATCCGTAACGTGGCGAAGGCGAATTCCATGTGTCTGTTGCGTGTGTCGGTAGTGTATGGTCCCAAGTGTGGTTTTATTAGGTGTTACGTGTTGCCTGTCTGTGTATTCCAGTCTGCTTGCTATACATTGTGAAGGTGCTTTCTAATGTGTGGCTTGGGGTCTGTGTAGGGTACTGTAGCTATATGTGGAGTATTTGCAAGCACAGCAGCAGCGGCCACCTGTTCCGCGATCTCATTCCCAGCTATCCCAGAGTGGCCAGGCACCCAACACATAGTTCAAGATTCTAGACATAAGCAGAGATAATGGTCTTGAGGACGAGATTGACGACATAGCTTTTGGATGATTTTGTGGATGACAATGCTTGCACCACACTCAACGAGTCGGTATAAATGACAGACTTAGGGATGTTATGTTCAATGATATGATTTACAACGAGAAAAGTGGCATACGCCTCCGCTGTAAAGGTACTGGTGTGTATATTCATGGTTCTACGTGCAATAAAACTGGACCTTGCGCAGCACAGGACACGGTGGATAATGTTTTGGACGCATCGCTGTAAAATCCTGCGCAGCGGTATTTATTCTGTAAAAACAAGAAGTCCTGCAGAATTGCGCTTCTTGGAACTCCATTTTTTCCGATTTTTACAAATGACAAGTCGCATAGCATAAGGCGAACTTGCCATGGGAGTAAAAGCTTGCTACAAGATGTTTTATATGTATATAAAAAGGAGACAGTCAGTTCAGACACCTGCCCTTCGAATCTGAGTGAGAAAGGTGCAGAGATGATTGGGCGATTTAGAAGGATCTTGGATGGGGCGGCATCATTGAAATAGTTTTAAATGAATGGTCTTATATTGATGAAACTTTCAAAGCATATAACAAGTCAACATAGGTTCACTGGTGCGATAAGCACCATTTGTCACACTCTACATAAAGACTCTGGACAGGGCTAGTCCGGAATGTGTCACACGAAAGACGAAGCCCCAAGTGCAGTACTGGGTCGAGCATTTTGAGTGTTGTTTTTGTTTCCGACCCACAGACCCCACTCGCTTAGTCCAAAGGAGATCCCAACAAACTGGAAAAAACACGCAAAAGAAGTTGTTTGTCCGCACCATAGGACTGGTGTGATTTTAAAAATGTAATTGTTTTCAAGCATTTATGTTTGAGCTGTTTGATGTGGTCAATGAAGGTGAGTTTTCTATCTAGAACTACACCTAAAAACTTGTGCTTCTTTTTTTCATGAATCCAGTTGCCTTGAAGTGTAATGTAGGATCCGCGTGAATCCCACGCCTCTTTGAAAATACGGCGCAGGTACTTTTTGTAGGATTCAGTTTAAACCCATTTTGATCAGCCCAGCACGCCAATTTATTAACGGCAAGCTGGACTTGGCGTTCGCAAATGGACAGATTACAGGATTTGAAAGATATCTACACATCGTCTGCATACATGTAGTACAAGATTGTTCGAGGCAGTGCTTTGCCCAGCGAGTTCATCTTCATAATAAACAATGTGCAGCTCAATACTCCACCCTGAGGCACACCGTTTTCTTGTACATGAACTCGTGAAAACGCAGAACCTACTCTCATCGGAAATGTTCTGCTAGACAAGTAGCTTTCAAATATGATCAACACGTTACCGCATATTCCAAAAGATTTCAAGTCAATGAGGATGCGATAGCGCCATGCTGTGTCATACGCTCTTTCAATGCCAAAACATATGGTCATGCAATATTGTTTGTGCACAAAGGCATCTTTTATATATCACTCTAAGGCCACAAGTTGATCATTCGTGGATCTCCCCATCCTGAAACCTGCGTGGCAGCTCTCGAGAAGACCGTTGTGCTCCAAAAAGTACACGAGCCTTCTGTTAATCATCTTCTCAAGAATCTTGCACAGGCAGCTTGTCAGTGCAATGAGACGATAACATGTGGGTAATGTGGGGTCCTTTCCCTCTTTAAGAAAGGCTACTACTATCGCTTCCCTCTAAGACATACGAAGGTGCCCCGAAAGCCATATTTATTGTGTAAGTGGAGAAGTGCTTCTAGGGTTTCTGCATGTATGTGTTGTATCATTCTGTATGTAGTGTTGTCTGCACGCGGAGCTGAAGGCTTACAAGTGCTTAGATGAGCAGCCCTAAACTCATGGAGCCAAAACACGCAGTTATAAGCAGACTTACATTTGTCTTTTTCATGTAAAGGCTTCTTTTCAGCAGATCTTTTGTGTTTCATGAAAGTGTTTGTTTAGTGTTCAGAATTGGAGACGTGTTGGAAGTGTTCTGCGAGTGCGTTAGCCTGGTCTTGAAGTGTGTCCCTTGTTGTGCTGACAAGGGGCAGGCTATGTGTCTGTTGTCCGTTATATTTACGTATTAGCAGAGTCCTTCAATGCTTTGAAGGACGCTGGTATTAGTATCCATCCCTTGTGTGTGTCTGTGTATGAGTTTATGAACGTGAGGAAGGCGCGCCACCTCTCCCTTTTCGCCTCACGGCACACAGGCTTTCCAAAGGCCTTTGCCCGTTTAGAGAAGATGAGGTTCTGCGACGTGGGGTACCGACGGAGGACACCCCACGCCTTGTTCTGGGCTTCACGCACCCGCCTACAGTCCTCATTCCACCACGGCCTCAATGGACATATTCTCAATTCGATGTTTACACCCTTTTCTCCATTTGAAATATTTTTACATTTGCGGGATTATGCTGCATGCAGCCCCCCGCAGTTCACACAAGAGAGGGTATCGGATGGGCAGTTGTCACTCGGATGATCATGCGCCGCGCATTTTGCACAGGCCGTGCGGCCACGGCAAGAGGTTGTACCGTGCCCGAACCGCTGGCACTTAAAACAGCGGCGCGGGTTCAGGATGTAGGGACTTATTGAGCACCGGATAAAACCTGCATTTATATGTTGGGGGAGAACTGCGCGGTCAAATGTCAAGATCATGTGCTTGGTAGAAATCCTCTTGTCGTCTCTGTGGATGGTGATGTGTCCAACGGCAGTGACGCCCTGATCCTTCAAGCCCGCTTGGACCCTGGCCCTCTCCATCGTCCCAGAGAAAAGTGTTGGTTGTTTTGTTTGACTATTTACACGTAATGGGCGTCGCAGAGACACTTCAGAACTTTACCTGTGAGATCATGTGGACTTTTACGTCACCACGCAAAACTTCGTGTTCCCTTTTTCTTTTAATCTCTTCTTTTTTCCCCTTTCTTCTGCCCGACTTCTTTTAGGGCCTTTACTCCCTTCTCCCCATCCCCGCAGAGTAGCATGTAGGCGGCAACATGCCGGCAAACCTCTCTGCTTTCATCTAATAAAGAGCTCTCTCCCTCTCAAAGAGGTCCGCATCCGTTTCGTTCAAAAAATCTGTCTCGGATATCGCACCATGCGAGCTCTTGAGACTCCGATGCGGTGTGACCCTGATTTTTATTGTCTGAGCTAGGAATTTTGTGGACTGTTGTTTGTCATTTACCTCGATCAGTAGTTCACCAGTTCACCAGGCCTTAAACGATTTTCCTATTATGGCTTCAAGATATTTGGCGATCAAGAAGACTGACTGCGATGCAAGAGGGTGGGCTAGACTGAGTGATTTTATGACAAGAAACCGAGAGTAATGATGCGGTTCAGGAAAAGTTATAGAGAGCAATGAGGGAAAAGATACTTCGGTGCAGCCCCTTTTCGGGGGCCGATCACGTTTGAGGGGGGTTAGAAAAAACTCCCACCTCCCCTCGTGGGAACCCCCGTGTAGATGCGACGCATAGGGGGTTCACGTTGCAGCGTTGGACAGCGGAGGAACGGCGCTGGAACGATGGAGCGGAACGGCGCAAGCACCGCGTTTTATAGCGCCCATAACGGTGAGGGAACGCGCCGGCGCCAGTGCGTCTGGCGCGGCTATGACGCAACGCAATCCAACACAATCCAACACAATTTACTTTAATCCAATTCAATCCAAATCCAATCCAATCCCAGCCAAGCCAAGCCAAGCCAAGCCAATTCAATCGAATCCAATCCAATGCCCCTCACGAGAGAGTGTTCGCTATCGGAGAGGAGAGGGGGTGAGCGGTGGGACAGCGCAGCTGGCGCGGCGAGGAGAATGGGGGAGGGGGGACGCCGACGACGACGACGCCGGATGCAGGTACAAGGCGAGTGAATGAGATGCAGTCGCATCTAAAATACCATATAGCATAGTATAAAAGCAAGGAGACGGTGGTACTTTCTTCGTCAGCCTTACCCTGATAGCTGAAGACGTCCCGGAGCTCCCTGCCTGGCAAACAGGCAGGGAGCCCATCCGTCGGAACTTGACCTGGGCTCCGGCGGCCACCGTTTGTGGTTTCTGCGCTTCACCTTACAACTCGTAGCCACGGTAGCCTACAGCAAGAGTATGGGGGCTCGGGGTCCGTGGTCTCGCCAACGCCGTCACCAAGATTACTCAAGGGGCCCCGTGCGGGGTCATGGAGCATTTCAATCGATCAATGAATTACCCTTAGTTCCAATGGAAGGCAGAACGAGAAAAAAGCTACGTCTAATTATTCTACCTAGAAAAATAGAGAATTTGCAGATGACGACCCACTCCCATGAGCATTGCAACCACTTTCAAGTATTTTAACCAGTTGTGTATCTCTAAATGCAGATGACGACCCACTCCCATGAGCATTGCAACCACTTTCAAGTATTTTAACCAGTTGTGTATCTCTAAATGATGTGAGTGAGTGAGTGAGTGAGTGAGTGAGTGAGTGAGTGAGTGAGTGAGTGAGTGAGTGAGTGAGTGAGTGAGTGAGTGAGAAGCGGATACTTCACTAAATATTCCATACGCCACATTGTTACGCTTGGCCGAGCTGGGCCTCAGGTCGACGCAGAAAGCTCATGCCGGATGCTGAAAAGGCCACATTTATTGCGGCTCACTTGCCGACAGAACAGAGAAAAAGAACCCGACAAATAACATAAGTGTTTTTCCATAGCCCATACCAGGCATGCACCCGCTTCTTCGATGGCAATGTAGGCCCGCTCTCGAATTTTCGGCTCGCGTAGAGAATTCGGTGCTCGTGCACAAACTACACCTAACCCTTTTTTGATTTCGAAGGGCGTAGCAATTCTTTTTCTGCCATTCTTGGAGCTGGCGCTGGCTGCTATTCTCATAATAGCGCTTTTTAGCTTTAGCTTGTGCCTCGAGCTTAGCCGCTTTGACAAGAAGCTGCGTGTCGTACAAGGGCTACAATTAGTTACAAACCTACTCGACTACCACCGAATCACTGTCCTGTTCCCCGTTCTCACAAATTAGCTTAAGTTAAGAACGCAATACCCTCCCGTACACGAGCTCTGCTTGGCTGAATCCGGCTGATTCATGCACCATCCAATGCAAAGCAAACAGCATGGCTATTTCTTTCTATTCTTTTTTTGTATTTGGCTTTTCTTCGGGTTCTATTTGGCTTTGGCTTTTCTTCTGACTTTTTCACTATTCTTCTTTCTATTCTTCCTGTTCTTTTGTTCGCAACACAAGGCCCGTAATATGCGCTTCATTACGGAATGAACCTTCTCTCAACTGTTGCATTGGGTATAATGAACAGAGCTGTGGTGTATTTCGATACCCCACTTTTTCAGAAAAGTAGTTATCAGCTCGCTTGTGAGGACGCAACCAAGATCTGACTGTATTTCACTGGGAAATCCAACGCGGGCGAACGATGATAGAAGCCAATAAATATTTCTCGAGACGTATCATCGCACAGTAGCACTGCCTCTGGAAACGTGGCCGCGGGGCAGACAATGGCCAAAAGATACTCACACCCTGACTGTGTCACAGGTAAAGGTCCAATGACGTAAACTACGACTTTGCAAAACGGCTGAGTAATAGGCAGTGTTGTCATGGTTGCCTTTCGTTTCTCGTTCGGTCGACCTGTACGCTGACAAATGCCAGAGCTACGAACAAATACCTTTTTCTTGAGTAGAAAATAAAACAGTAGCCCTGTAGTACCCCTCATAAGTTATTTATTTTATTTGTTAAAAGACCCAACTTCACTCTCGGCAAGAGCTATAGCTCTTGCCGAGAACGTTTGTAGGGTCCCTATACAGACACTACGAACTGGCACTGCATCCGCGGAAACGATCTGTTTTGGGAATTCACGTCTTCTTTTTTTTGTGCGTGTGTTGAATATGCAAAAAAGGGTATGTGCATTCGTATATAAAACAAATAAATACTTTGAAACTGATATATGCAACCGCCGAGACTTGAACCCACACCCCTGCCAGAGTAGGCATCCGAGCAAGACGTTCCAGACCGCTTGACCAACGCGGAAGCAAACGGAAGGGTGCAATTTCAGCTGTAATTCACCAACCCTCTATCGTGCGGATGTAACGCAGAAACCTACGTGTTTTTTAATTGGCGCCACATGTTGTAAAATGGACCGTTGCAACAAGGTTGCAGGTTGATAGAGCATCCCATACTATGCCTCTGCAGGCCGCAACGTTTGTTACGGTGGAATGCGTTTGACGTAACTTCAATTTAATTTGCAGATTACAGCGGACGCAAGTAATTTTTTACTTTTAATTTTTTACATCAGACTCAAACATTAAGTTAAAATAAAATCGGACCTAACTTTAATTTAAAAAATCGCGCGGCTTGGTCCGAGTCACCTATGCCGAAGTGAGTAGGTTATTCTGCTTATTCTGGGAAGGGTATAAATTAAATATAAAACTGGAAGGTCATTTTGTACCGGGTTGAGCGGGAGGGAACCACCAAGAAGGTTGAAATAAGAACGGTTTCAAATCGCCATGGGTTAAAATCGAACAGGCTAAATGGGAAAAGGCGAAACAGGAAGGATGTTTTGCGCCGGGTTGAAACGGAAGGGAACAAGCCGGAAGGTTGAAATGGGAATGGGTTCACACGGGAGCCTCCCCCTAGAACATGTGCGTTTTTTTCTGTGTTCGCAAATGCACACTAAACCTTTTTACACCCTTTTTGGCCGAAAACGGTGTAAAAATCTTGTCCCATGGCTAACAACTTTCAAAGGTGTTTTGGCAAAAAAAAGGTGTATGGATGAAAAAGGGTGTTGAGCTCAACACCTTTAAAAAGGGTGTTGAGGATGCTCAACACCCTAATAAAGGATGTTGAGTCTCACACCCTTTTTTTTTAGTTGATGGCATGCGCAGAGGCAATGTCAAACGGCAGAGCGACAGCATTCAAGAGAAACAGCCACTACGTACAAGTTACAGTTGGAACACGGGATGCAAGCGGTACAGTGTTATGACTCACTGGCGCCATGTTAGCGCGGGTCAGTCACCCGCCGGTCGACCTCCCCACCGCTTGACGACGGAAACGAAAGGAGGCCGACACCGCGGCGGCGGCCACTGACTGACAGCGGCTTTTGAGCGGTGTTGAGTGTTGTCGCCCCAAAAGGGATTAAGGAGCCGCCGGTCTGCCCCCGGCCTGAGCAACTGAACGCGTGTGCGCGTGAAAGCCCAGACGGCGACGACCGGACAATGGGACCCCGTGGCGGCGGCAGCACAGCGAAGAAGGCAGTGGCGATGGTCAAGCCATTAACCCTTCCCGGAGTGATTCCACGAACCTTGTTAATCTGTGCTGTTGGGCTCCCTGGGAACGCAGCGCGCGGCAGACACCAAAAGAATACGCGGCGCCCACGCGGGTCCTGACGAGTGGCAAGGGTGTGTGTGTGTGTGCGTGTGCTGTGCATCTGCCGACATACCTGAAAGGCGTGTCCCTACCCGAGGGCGGTGCTTCACAGCGAGGAACGTACACATCACCATTGGTCCGCATTGTTTTGTATGGGGATCCCTAACCTAGGGAACTAGGGATCGGGGGTCAACAAAAAGGGCGTGCTGCGGCCCGCCAAGAGCGGTCTTCTGTCTTCATATCCACAACTCACTGTAAAAATGTAAATAAACCCGTTGAGTTTGCTCTAAGCTCTCCCCTAGTCCTGGCTCGACGGAGCGACGGCGACCGGCCCCGCTACCAGCAGACTGCGGTCGCTACAACTCGCTACAAGACGCGACAACTGGATGGCAAGCGGTTGGATCTGAGCCTGGACGTCGGAGAATGATCAACACGCCGAGATCACGGAGACTGACAGCTGTGAACTGGTGAGTGCTGGCTTTGGTTTTTTGGTTGCCAGGCTGATAAGATAGAAGTGCAATCTTTTCGCTGGTAGAGGCTACCACAGAAGCAGTTGTTTCCGGAACTTCTGGGTAGAGAGTGAGCCGCACCACACTAGTTCTCTGTCATGGATTGGAAGCGTTTGTTGAAGAATCAGCTGCTGATTCTGGGGGAGGAGCTAGGAGCAGAGGTAGATTCGGGGATGAAGAAAGACGCAATTGTTCGCGCTATCGAGGGCTTGAATCTGAGCAGTGAAGATATCAAAGAAACGTGGAACGAGATTCAAAAGCAACAGGAACAGGAGCGCGAGCAAAAGCGGGAGCAACAGGAGTGCCAGCTAAAGCAACAGGAGTGCCAGCTAAAGCAAAAGGAACTGGAAGTAGAACGGCTGCGCCTGGAGGTGGAAGTGAGGAAGATGGCCGAGGTTCAAGGAGTGGAGGTAGCAGGCAGACAAAATCTTTGTGATTTATCTAAACTAATGCAACCCTTCAAAGTAGGGCAAGATGTGGGCCTCTTTCTTGTGAACTTCGAGAGAACCTGTGAAAAAGCGAAGCTTGGCCGTAGCACATGGGCTCGAAATTTGTTAAGTTTGCTGCCATGTGAAGCAGCGGATGTGATCGCGCGGCTTCCGGTGGAGGATGCGGACAATTACGACAAAGTGAAGGATAGCCTTCTAAAGAGGTTCCGACTTTCGTCAGATGCGTTCCGGCAGCGGTTTCGCAATCTGACAAAGAAGCAGGGCAGCACGTATTCTGAGTTTGCCTACGAGTTGAAAATCAACTTAGTAGAATGGATGAAGGGAGCCAGCGCTTTTGGGAACTTCGAAAAGGCTCTTGAAGTAGTGGCTCTCGAACAGTTCTTTTCTAAGCTTTCCGAGCCAATGAAGCTCTGGATCCAAGATAGGGCCGGAGTAGTAACCGTGCAGGCAGCCGCCGACTTGGCTGATGAGTACGCGTCACGCCGGGGAGAAAGGGACGAGGTTCCTCCAGCAAAAGCGGGAGATAAAGGAAAACCTTGGACGGGAAAGCAGGGGGCTGGCGCAGGTATGACGGCACAGAAAAAGGCGGACTTCGCTGAAAGTAGTCAAGGATCGCAAAACAAACAGGAGGGAAAGGCTTCGGAGACTTCTTCCAAAAAGAGCCCTTTTGACGCGCGGCAACCACCTACCTGCTACAAATGCAAGGAGGTCGGTCACATTGCCATAGGCTGCCGTAGGCCCAGGCCAGCCCTTTCATACACTTGTGACTCTGCTACTAGTGAGGAGCTACTTAGTCCTTACCTTTTTAAACTAACAGTGAACGGGAAGCCATGCCGCGTCTTACGAGACAGTGGGGCAACCATTGATCTGGTGCACCCGGACTATGTGGCACAAGCAGATTACAACGGCAAGTGCGCATGGATTAAACCGGTTTTGCAAGAGGGAAGCATTTGTCTCCCGGTAGCTCGAGTAGTCATCACTGGGCCGTTCGGAGAAGTAGAGACGGAAGCGGCGGTGTCAGACAAGCTGCCCTCGCAGTACTCCTACTTGTTCTCGAATCAGACCGACCGTCTGCTTAGAGAACAAGGGAAAAGTTTTCAGGAGGGAACAGTCCAAGCCTTGACTAGAGCTAAAGCACGCACGCCAGCAGCCGAACTAAAGCGGAAAGAACCGAGTTTCACCGGAAGTACAGCAACACCAGCTGGAGTCAGCTCAGCGGAGTCTACTATCCCGTCGCCTACTGAAAAAAAGAGAGAGGGGTCGGAGGAGACTAGCGCTGATATAGCTGAAGGGGAATCGGAAGAGGGGCTGCTCGTGTTGCCTGTATCAAAATCACTAGACAATGTAAGGGAGAAAGTGACAAGAGACGAGCTCATCGAGCAGCAGAAAAGCGATCCTAGCCTTAAGGAGGTTTGGAACACAGTCAGAGAAGGGGTGGCGAGGAAGAATGTCAGTTTTCCCGTCAAAAATGGCATCTTGCACCGCCACTACCGGGATGCAAAAGGTCGCACGTTTGACCAGATTGTAGTTCCGACTAAGTATCGGCATGACATTGTTGATCTCTGTCACGGAGTTGGTCGGTCGGGGCATTTAGGAACTCGGAAGACCAAAGATAGGCTCCTAACGGAGTTTTATTGGCCAGGATGCTTCAAAGAAGTTGAGAACCACGTAAGAGCGTGTGACACCTGTGAGAGAGTGGGAAAACCGCACGAGAAGGGAAAAGCGCCATTTAAGCTTGTTCAGCTCATTCCGGAGCCTTCTCACCGGCTGGTAATAGACGTTGTGGGACCACTCCCAGCGACAAAATCAGGCTACCGGTATTTGCTTACCGCTATTTGTCCACCAGCCAAATTTCCAGAGGCGATCCCAATGAAGGAGCAGAGCTCGGTAGAAGTAGTCAACGCACTACTGTCTATTTTTTCTAGAGTGGCCTTACCTAAGGAGATACAGTGCTACCAGGGTTCAGTGTTCAGCAGCGTTCTGACTGCGGGCTTCCTGGAGACGTGCGGGATAAGGCTGATGAACCGAGTTCTGCAGGGGGCTGAAGAATACGCTGTTCCCTACTTAGTCGACCTTGCTATGTACTACAATACATGGGAAGACCACCTGTACCATCTTAGCGATGTCCTTAGACGTTTGACACACGCTGGACTGACAGCGAAGCCGGCTAACTGCCAGCTAGCTCGCGCCGAAGTACGGTACCTAGGGCGCGTGGTAGGGCAGGGCAGGAGGCGACCTGACGAGTTGAAAGTAGAGGCGGTTAGCGAATTCCCGCAACCAGAAATGGAGGATGCTTTCCAAGGCCTCAAAACGGCTCTTGTAAACTCGCCCGTACGGCATGCACCGAACTATGATCGTCCCTTTACTGTGCAATGCGATGCCCGCAACAGAGGCTTAGGAGTAGTACTCTGCCAGGAGGATGAGAACGGTAACGAGAACCCTGTGCTGTACGCCAGCAGGAAACTCTCGGTTCGCGAGGAGGCCTACAGTGCGTCAGAAAAAGAACGTACCTGCAATGTGTGGGCCATCCAAAAATTGGCCTGCTACCTCTATGGAACTTCTTTTGTCTTCGTCACTGACCACTGCCCACTGACGTGGCTGTCGCAAATGTCGGGAAAGAATCCACGACTACTACGCTAGAGCCTTGCGCTTCAGGAGCTTAACTTCACTGTGAAGTATAAGAAGGGTTCTGCCAATGCCAATGTTGGCACATTAAGCAGAGCCTTCTAGCTTTTCTTTCGCGTTCTTTTGTTTTCAGTTGAGGAACGTTTTCAGTAATGGTTTTGAGTAGTGTTGTGAGTAACTCAGTCTAAGCTTTTAGCTGTGAGCAAGAGTATTGGTGTGGTTGCCATATGAAAAAAAAATTGCAAAGCGTAGGTGCATTGTAACACCTTTGAAAGAGCAGCCTGGTTGCCGAAAACTCATTGCCGGCGCTTGCTGGTTCGGGAGGTTGATCTTTGTGGTTTCAATGGTGCTGAACAAATGCTGCTACTGTGATCTCTCCCGTCGAGCAGCTGATACTACACGACGTCCGAGATCTTCCCGTCGGCGGAGGAGCTGTTATGACTCACTGGCGCCATGTTAGCGCGGGTCAGTCACCCGCCGGTCGACCTCCCCACCGCTTGACGACGGAAACGAAAGGAGGCCGACACCGCGGCGGCGGCCACTGACTGACAGCGGCTTTTGAGCGGTGTTGAGTGTTGTCGCCCCAAAAGGGATTAAGGAGCCGCCGGTCTGCCCCCGGCCTGAGCAACTGAACGCGTGTGCGCGTGAAAGCCCAGACGGCGACGACCGGACAATGGGACCCCGTGGCGGCGGCAGCACAGCGAAGAAGGCAGTGGCGATGGTCAAGCCATTAACCCTTCCCGGAGTGATTCCACGAACCTTGTTAATCTGTGCTGTTGGGCTCCCTGGGAACGCAGCGCGCGGCAGACACCAAAAGAATACGCGGCGCCCACGCGGGTCCTGACGAGTGGCAAGGGTGTGTGTGTGTGTGCGTGTGCTGTGCATCTGCCGACATACCTGAAAGGCGTGTCCCTACCCGAGGGCGGTGCTTCACAGCGAGGAACGTACACATCACCATTGGTCCGCATTGTTTTGTATGGGGATCCCTAACCTAGGGAACTAGGGATCGGGGGTCAACAAAAAGGGCGTGCTGCGGCCCGCCAAGAGCGGTCTTCTGTCTTCATATCCACAACTCACTGTAAAAATGTAAATAAACCCGTTGAGTTTGCTCTAAGCTCTCCCCTAGTCCTGGCTCGACGGAGCGACGGCGACCGGCCCCGCAACCAGCAGACTGCGGTCGCTACAACTCGCTACAAGACGCGACAACAAGGAGTGCATACTTACTTAGCAATGCAAAAACTGATATTTTAGCGCAAATTTTGAAAGTATGGATTTTACTACAAGAATATACAGATCAACACGCGGATTTGCAAAAACGTTTTAATTACGCGGTAGTTTTTCTGATCCGTAACTTATAGAATTTTATTAAATACCATACAAGTCTTCCCTACCACCTCAACACCCTTCAAAAAGGGTGTTCATTATTTCAACACCCTTTTTCCCAGAAGGGCGTAAAGCTACAAATTAGGGTGTTCGAAACTAAGAAAACGGGCGTAAAGAAAAAAAGGGTGTAAGAAAAGACCGCCAACGAAGAAAAACAAACCGGTCTCGAGATCTTGTGCGCATACCATCATGCGTTGCGGGGGGTCTGCGAAAGTAGTGTAAAATTATAAGTATAGTGAACAAGGTGTCACTTTAAAAAGACATCCCCCTCGCGAGGGGCACGATCAAATGCACAGCATTTCCGAGGGGGTGCGCCGGCAAGTCGTATCTCTTGATTGCGGGACCCGTGTCGCCATCTTTTGGAGGCGCGGGACAACTTGTGGCGCTTTCGAAACAAACGAGAAATGAGTGAAGGATATAAGGCGCGTTCGGTGCGTCGAAATGTGTGTCGGTTTCGTGGCTCGGTCGGTAGGGCGCCGGGCACCTTGCGTTCCGCCCGCGGCGTCATGGGTTCGAAACCGGGCGCCGGAAACTGTTGTTTTATTTCTTCCTGGCTGCGGACTACGACAAGGCGCGCATGCGGACTACGACAAGACGCGCATGCGGACTACGACAAGGCACGCCAACGCCGCGTGACATTGTGAGTTACTAAAATGCTATGCATTTAAAAAGGTGGAGAGACCTCCAATTTTGGTGGCATTTTGTACCTGTTTACACGGGTGGACTGAACATTCTCTACAAGCGGGCGAGGGGAGGGGTTGTACCTCACGATGTTTACAGCAATATGAATTGGCATAATTTATTACCAAGGAAGCTCTTTAAGCTTCAGGAGGTAGTTTCTGTGGTATTAGCAAAAAAATACAAAAAGAATTGCCCCCACCTCCCCGAAGGGAATCGTGAGGAAGTGCGAATGCATTTCTTGCGCCGAGAGTACACGGCGTAGTAATTCTGCCATCGCCTTGAGAGGCGCAGTACCGGCGAGGGGGAGCTGTCAGGCGAGGGGAGAGGCGCGCGCCGAGGGTGAGTGCAAACCTAACGGGGGGAGAGGTGCGCCAGCTGCAGAGCATGTGACGTCACGGCGCGAGGAGAGGGGGAGCAGACGCAAAGGCGCCAGCGCGCGGTGACGTGGGAGTGTGACGTCACGGCGCGAGGAGCGGTGCGGGAGCCGGCGCGGGCGCGCGCAGCCACGGCGCGGGAGACGGAGCGCGCGCGGGTCACGTGGGGTGTGACGTCGCTGCGCCGTTGCTACAGACGCTCCTTTCCGCTCCTCGCGCCGTTGCTAGGAGAGAGGAGGAGGAGAAATGCGGACGGCGGATTCAGGGTCGCTTATAAAGTGCATCGCACTTAAAAAAGAACTGAGGCACTTGTAAAGGGTGCACCACCGCAGATAGGTATTATAACAGTGAAGTCGGCTTTCGAGCTTGTTAGAGTGTGAGCACAAGGGGCGTATGTGTATCCGCACCTCTTACTGTACCATTTCAAAGGTACTAGCCTTTTTTGGATTCTAAAAGGTAAAAAAATTCCCGCACCTTGCAATAGTGGTGCAAGGCTGGAGAAACAGCAACGCTGGGGGCCGACCTACCTTGTTTCCCTCTTGAATCTCCTGGAAATGGGGAGGGGGGAAGGGGGCACACTGGAACAGCCTTGTAAAATCCGGTTATATTTGGCCTCATCCCTGAGCGGTCATCCTGGCTTAGCAAGAACACTGTAAAGCTTAGCAAACTTAACAAAACTTAGCAACACCGGAAGAAACTAGGTCGACCCCCCGCTCCACAGTTCTTTTTTTGCAACTGAACACCTATTTCACACCGTTTCAACAACCTACAGAAAGCCAAGCGTGTTGCAGTTGGTAAACATCCTTTTCACCACACGACTACAGTCTTCTTAATTTTGAAGGTTCAAATTGGTGTTTCACGTGCCAAAGCTAAACTTGGGACATTTGGTGCACCGAATAAGGACACGAGCGATCATTGCATAAGACAAATTTTTTTTGCATTTGGAAATTTCTTGCGAGTAGAGGAGCATATGAGGGGATGTCTTCTTCTTTAGTGTGCTATTATGCATCCGAACATGGCCTTATTCAATGAACAGCTGAACACCTTTTCCACACCCTTTCAACACCCTAAGAAAAACCAAGGGTGTTGAAGTTGATCAACACCCTTTTTTTTCATACAAAAAGGGCGTAGAGCTAGGAAAAGGGTGTTGAGACTCAAGAAAAAGGGTGTAAAGGCCTCCCAACACCCTTTTTCCACTTATGCTACACCCTTTTTGGCTAAAAAGGTGTAAAAAAGTTTAGGTGTTTCGCACAAGGCTGTCTACAAACTCCGCTGCTTTTCATACCGTTTTCACGTCTGGCCCATCTAGAACCCATTCATTGTCTATTTGGGAGCGTACTACAAAACTGTTCTAGGCAAATATCCTCAAACATTTTTGCCTTGTCATCGAAGGCTCTGGCTCCTTTCATCAAGTTTTCAAGAAAACGTGCCAGCTTGTCCGCAAACTCTGAGTGACTTTCATCTGGGTGCTTCAATGCTTCTCGAAACTTTAAGCGAAAAGCTTCCTGAGACAACCTGTACTGCGCTAACAAGGCAATTTCTACATCTGCATAATACCAATCATCGCCCCCTCACGTGGCATCAACAGATGTCAAATAAAAATGGCATATTGTTTTGTAGGAGCCCTATCTTGCATCCGTATGCATTTACGGTTAAACACTAGAAAGGATCGCTGCCCGCAAATGCAGATGATTTGAGCAGGGCTTTCTCATCGTTGGGGTAAGACCGCAACGATGCAGTAGTACAATGATTCTCAGTTCATTCCCCTGCCTGTCGCAGGTCCCCATTGGTCGCCAGCTCTGTTTCCCATAGAAAAGTACTGACACTCTCTGCGCATCAGGTCTGGCCTGGCCGCGCTAGGCGGTTGTTTGTGGCACTTGCGTGGGCTTGCTTTCTTGCCTACATCCAGGATCCTGGCTTTGAGCACTTCTCCTACAGAAATCCTGCGATGACAGCAGTTCTTAGTCTCTAGCTACAAGAACTGAAAAGTCGTCAAACGTGATGCGCTCGCCTACAATCCCGAAACCAACCCCTTTCAAGCATCAGGCTACAAGTCGTCAGCGGTGCTCCTATGCTGCCTCTTCCGAAGAACTTTCAACCTAAGTGGTGGAAGTCAAGCGTGGCACGTTGCTGCCTACTACCGGCTCACCTACCAAACTTTTGGAGAGGAACACCCCCTCTCCTATGAATTCTTCCGGCGGGAGGAACTGATGGTAGTGTTTCGCGTCCGTATGAGGCAGTTTCTTTAGGAAGAAGCCTAGATAGAGTGTGCGAAGACGTCGACGAGAGGTGGCCTGCCACCGCATTCGATAAGCGCATGGGCCGCGAGTGAGCAGATGTTACATCGTCGCTCAAACAGTGCTGGGTGCTCCCGAAGCCTCACGAGGCTCATGGCCTCTTACGGGGACATTCTACAGCAGCAGCAGCGTGCCCAGCAGGTAGAGGGTATGCTGCAAGCCAAGCTGACGCCGCTGCCTGTGTCTGTTCGTCACGCAACCCGCCGAGCCGACCCACGTTGCGGCTGATGCTTGTGCTGCATCAACACCCCCCCCTGTGTGCTCGTGCAGTGAAGTATTCGCTGGATGACCCCGCCGCAACTGTGACGGGGCGAATGGACGAGACGGAGCACCAAAAGTGCCCGTGGGTCGTTTCGGATGGCTCGGATGACGAGCGCGGGGCAAACGACGTCATGCCGAAGAAGAATGGGTGAGCGATGGCCATTGCTCGCTCTTACAAGGGTCGGAGCCGGCTCGGGGAAGCCGTCAATGCGTCATGAGCCCATGTGACCCCCATGACCCTCTTGTCTCTCTCCCACCAACCACCGCTCGCCCGGGTGAGCTTCCGCCAGCTTCCATAGCCCCTCTTGATAGCGCCACGAGCTTCCGCGCATCGCCAGCCGCCTCAAGCACCAGCGCTGCTGCCTTCCCTGCTGATCTGGTCATCGCGCAAGATGGCGGTGCCCAGGACCACAAACAGCCACTCGGGCCCCTCTCCATGGAGATCGCGACCTGTGGCGGTTTTTCAGGCGGCTCCACAGCCTCGGAACTTGCTCTCGGGAATCGCGAGGGCCCATGGACTCTCCAGCAGAGCCAGGACGGCGGAAGGCCAGGAAACTGGCTGCGCGGACCCAATCGCGCGGCCTGCCGCCGGCGCTTGCCAGTTCCGTCCCGCAGACCGAGCTGCCTCCTTCCTCACGGCATCGAGAGAGGTCATCGCTCGTGACCTCGCCCCCACCCGCGGGCTGTCAAAGGTTAGGAAAAACACCCGGAAGAACGTGGTCGAGGCCGACGCCAAATACGGACGAGTCTTTAGCTGCCCTCCTGGCCACTCAGAGTGTGGCTGGGATTACGGTGCAAGCGGACCGCCCCGCCAGTCGGGGCACGAGCCGCGGTCTCATTTTTGGTGTTGACCATCAACTCACCATCGAGGAGATCCAGGCCAACATCGATGGCGAGGTGACGGTCAGGGCTGTGGCATGGAAAGCTGATGGGGCTGTGCTGTTCACGTTTGC
The DNA here is from genome assembly GCF_048455015.1 of Haemaphysalis longicornis. Lineage (NCBI taxonomy): Eukaryota > Metazoa > Arthropoda > Arachnida > Ixodida > Ixodidae > Haemaphysalis > Haemaphysalis longicornis. The sequence goes on along the minus strand of NW_027526204.1, from coordinate 105,531,902 downwards.
TGCCCCTTGCCCTCCCCTGTTTGTGTCTGTGTACAAGTTGCTACTGCCTGTGCGGCACGTCCCTACGGCCAATGTAGTGTGCGCGCTGTGGTCGACTGGACCATGTGACAGCCTGCTGCAGGGACAGGCAGGTGTGTGGTTGCCGCGGCAGGGGCCACACCGCTCTGCCTCTACCACACGCTGCACCAACTGCAGTGGCCCGCACCCCATCACCGACCCTCGCTGCCCCCGCTGGCAGCACGAACGCAACGTGACCACAGCCATCGCACATGCACTGAAACCAGTGCCCCGAGCTGAGGCTGCAGCGCCGGTCCGCACTGAACAGCCACCAAGCTACGTGGAGATGGCCAGGCGAAGTTCCAGCCAGCAGCAGGCCAGCCGCCAGTTGCAACAGCCTCCCGCCACCCAGGGACGCCAGCAGACGCAGCCTGCAGCTACCCTAGGATGGCAACAGCAGCCACGCCAGCCACCCAGGCGCCCGCCTACGCAGCCGCTCGCACAGCCAGTGCTCGAGCAGCTGCCTGCAGCCTCATCCTCAACCGGTCAGGACAAGCGCCTGCCTGCTGAGCACCCTGCACGCCTGGCGGCCACTGCTGCCCTGGCACACCTGTGTCCCCGCGCCCCCCGAACAAGGCAAACGCTCAGGCCAGCGGCCACACATCCTGCAGTGACTGCAACCACCTGGGGCTGCGCCACACGGAACTGGCAGAGCAGCTGCTGCGGAAGCACTTCTGTATGTATGCATGTGTTTATGGCACAAGGGTATCGTGGCCAAACAGCGCCGTCTCAGCCTGTGTGATCTGTCACTCAGTAAATAAACCATTAGAATGGGGTGTAAAAGGCCCTCAGGTTAAATTACCAGTGGTAGGTAATAATGTTTAAAAATCCGATATCTTGATTGTAAGTCAAAGGCAATTCGTGGGAAACATAGCTCCATCTGCCAAAAATTACGAGGGGTGAAGGGGAATGGCATATCTATAAATTTCGGTAAAGTGTCGGCGTCTGGCGTCTTCAAATCATAAACATTCACTAAAAATGTGTATAACTGAGAGCCGATCTTCACATCTATTGCATACCGGTGGTTCAGTGCTTTTTCATAGGTAGGAATCAGTACCACACGTCCCGCCAATTCCCAGTCTGCACATAGATATTTCAGTAAATTTGTTCCATTTTTCTGTAGTAGATTGACCCCGCTGTGGTTTTATTAAATGTTCTTGTTAATAATTTGTTCGTCCAATTCCCGTTCTCATTGTTGCAGGAGTTTTCTTCGTAGACGTAGCTTCATGTCCTGGTATCGGACTTGCGATTTTTCTATGCCACTTCGGTGTGCGGCCTTACCGGCCAATCTATCAGCAATTTCATTCTCCAGAATTTTACTTTGTGCAGGCACCCAACAAACTAATATTTGGATGTTGTCTGAATAGGACAACACTATCAATTTGATGAGATTATATACAACCATGTTTCTACTAGTTCACCATGTCTTCAACGCTGTGACAACGCTCAAAAACTTCAATGTGCTGGTGCTGCAGGAGATCATCGTCTGTGGTCATCGTCTGTGGCGTGGCACACGTACCCTGCGCCGGCCGGGGTACGTGTGCCACGCCAGCGCAACCAGCTGCAGCCTTCTCTCCTGCACCAGGCATCCATGCCAAGACGCCAGCCACCCACCAGGCAAGTTCCAGGCAGCTGTCTACGTGAGGGCCGCGCTCAACAGTGCTCCAGTGGACCTGGCCTCGGCCGTGGATGGCCCCATGGAATGCGCCACCGTCATGGTGCACATGGGGTCCACGGACACCACTATGGCCAGCGTCTACGTCCGCCCAAAGCGGCCCTACGATGCTATAGCAATGGGACGGCTGCGGGCCCACCTGGGCTTGGATGTTGTGTGTGGCGATTATAACGTGCACAACCCAGCCTGGGGCAGCCCCCGCACCACCCGCAGGGGACAGCTGCTGGACGCTACCACAGCCTGCGGCCTGCTAGTGGTCAGCGCAGGCAACCCGGCGTTCACCCGCCCTGGCCCCTTGGGCACGGTCCAGCTTTTCCACATTGACATCTCACTGGTGTCCAAGGGGTGTGCCAAGACCTGGGAAACTGCCACCATCACCTGGAATTCCGACCGCTACCCCGTCCTGGTCACCCCCAGCAATGTCCACAAGCGAAAAGACACCAGGATCGTCACCATTACCAACTTGAACAACTTCCGCAAGGAGATGGCAAAGTATCTGAAAGACCCAGAGCCTGATTTCCTGGCAGCTGTCGTGCACAGCGCCAAGGCCATGGAACGTGGGGAGGTACCCTTCTCCACGGCACTGCAGGACCTGGAGCTCCTCAGACTCCGAGCCAGGCGCCACGAGCCGCAAAGTCGGGCCATCGGGAGCAGGCGTCCAGAAGACTGGATGGCGTACCGGAAACTGGATGCGCAGGGCAGGAGGAGAGCCAAGCAGCTGTAGAGCCAGAGCTGGGAGTCACTCTACTCCTCCATGAACTCGCGTAGGAACCCGCACAAAGCCTGGAGAGTCTTGAGGGCCCTGCTCCAGCCTTCCGTAACCAACCATCGCCCTCTGGTGGCCTCCCTCATTTCCTTGGGCATCACCGAAGACGCCTTGGCAGAGCGGCTAGCCTAGCAGTTCACCCCGGCTCCACCGGGCGCTACGGCCCAGCTTCATGTGACGTATCAGATGCTCCGAAACTTGGACATCACCCAGCTGGAGCCACTTCTGCAGCTCGTCAAACGGGTGTGGAGGGAGGTCAGCCTTCCACCTACTTGGTGGGTGGCACTTGTCAGGCCAATGCTGAAGGTCGGTAAGCCGCCCACCGGGCCTGCATTGTACCGGCCGGTTTCCCTGACATCCGCAGTGGGGAAGCTGATGAAGAACACAATCCTAGCCCACCTCCAGTGGATTGGTGATCGTTGGGGCGTCTTCAAGGAGCAGCAAGGCGGCTTCAGGCGCCGCCGCCGCTGCACGGCGGACTCTCAGGGAGATGTCGCGTCTATGCTGGAGCAGGCTCGCCATGACAAGGAGGTGGCCTTCTTGCTCCTGCCGGACATGAAGTCGGCCTTCGACTCTGTCTCCCGCACGGCCATCCTGGAGGCCCTGAGCAGCATCGGCGTTTTGGGGCACCTCCGGAGTTACCTGAGGGCATTCCTCGCTAACAGGACACTACGAGTTAAAGAGCTGGTGAAGAGCTTTTCAAAAAAAATTTGTTGGGTGATTACATTATGGTTTTCTTGACGCTGAATTCAAAAAACATGTTCATTTTGTGTGTAAATACACCCAAACCATCTTTTTTCGTCAAAACAAACGACCCCTGCCCGCGGGCGTGGTGAAAGCCCTGGCTGCCTTACGCGATTGGCTGGCGGTAGATGTCATATTCGGATGTGCCGGCACTGCGGTAACCGCTCCGCCTGAAGATGTCGTTCTGTTCCCATTCAGATACGAGCCAGAAGGTCCTCTGGTAAATGGAGGGCTCACACAATCTTTCCTTAGAATAGGAGAGCCTAAGAGAAGTATAAACGCAACAGGTTCGTTCGCGGCGAGATTTAGAAAGGGGTTCTCCCCCGACGACTCATGGCCGACTTGTTTCTCTGGTGCAGGGAAATTGTGCAGATATTGGTTCGCCGCTTTCCCTACCAGCGCTACTCATAATTCCTAGAACAATTTTTCAACCAACCATCATCCCCATCCTCGAATGTGGAACTTTGTTTTTGCATTTTGACAGGCAGCAACAAATTCTGTGCAGCGGCCTGCGAAGCGCACGAGCAGCGCGGCCGACGCCGGCCGCCGCGTCACGCAGAGCTGCTGGTGCTAGGTCGCTGGTCGGCCGATCAGTGCAACAAGGCATTGCTGCACACACTCATGTATTAGAATAGGGGAGCCGAACGTTGGTCGCCCCGAAAAGGTAGAACCCAAGCGCAGCACGCTGGTACCCGACGAGCTTTAGAACGCCTTCCCCAACAGCTCCAGCCGGCTCAGGTTGCACGGATCGCCGCTGATGTTGGGAACATTAGGCTTAGCATCAATGGAGATAGTTGGTCTGTGCTATCTCTACAATTGCGAATGACTATCCTTACCACAGTTTTTCATCACACTATCATCCCCTTTATCGCATGTGGAACAATATTCCTACGTTCATAGTCATTCTAGCGATCGGTGCTGTGCTCATTCTTGAGCGCAGGTAACGACATCCATCGGCCTCTGGCCGCATCTCGTGCTCGGGCAGATTCGTTTCCTGCCGTCGATGAGCCTCCGTGACCGGTCGGCGCTCCGCATGGCGATGCAAATTGGATCACCTCTTTCGAAATCACCTTGGATCCTCTCTTGCACGTTTACCTTGCTTTTGGCGACGGCCTTTATTCTGGACGGCAGCGAAGAGCGGTCGCTGCCGCGGCATGCGTGGTGCGAGCCGTTTTGTGCGCTGTACGGGCATGCAGGACCGGCGAGTGCGCGGAGTGCTTCCGCGCGCAGAAAATGCTTCATTCTTTCTGCTTGCTGGATTTCTTCTTAAAATCTAGCTATTCAGCTAAGCTGTCGTCACAGCCAACAACGTTGATCGGGAAAACGAGCAAGAAGTTCCGGAAGCCCAGAGCGCTGTGATCCCACCAATTTTCTAATTCCCGTTTAATAATGGATCAGGAACTTGGGGTACCTCCGTATTTGTTTGAGTCTGTCGCTTCGCGTATGAAGCACAGAGCACCCGACGACACGGCTGACCCCGCGACTTCTCGTGAAGGTAATGCAGTAGCCACGGGCGCTCGGATACGAAATCTCAGGTATCTAGGAGTCGCTTAAGGAAATCACACAGTAGCATTACGGTTAAAAATCGACGCGGAAGAACTCTAGACAATGATGATTAATAAACTGCTGATTACACGCCTGCTTGTTTCGGAACTTCGCCCAGAAAACATGGACACAGCGAAGCGGCGGCGCCCGTCGCCGGCCGTCTTCTGAATATGACGCTACTGCCGGTCGCTGCCTTTCAGTTTCTGGCTCTTCCGGCGATGCGGCAGGGAGAAGTGGGTGGCGCCTAGGGTCAACTTTAACGACGAATACCGTTGTCCCCAAGCTAAAAATGACGAAAAAAACTTTACAGGCATAAACTGACCAATGTAATAATTGTAAAAAGTAGAATTTTGCCCTGTTTTAAAAGCGCTTCAGTACCCATATAAAATGGGCCGAGCAACCAGAAGTCACCAGACGTCAACTCTGGGGTTCCTCAGGGGAGCGTGCTCAGCCCATTCCTCTTCAACCTCGTCCTGGCTCCACTGCCGGACTGCATCCCAGGTAGGCTTGCATTTTCAGTGGCGTGGCAGTCTATGCCGACAACATCGCCATCTGGGCACACGGACCAAAGAGACTACTCTCCAAGGTGAAGGCGTGCCTCCAAGGGGTGCTGTGGGTTGTCGCCGCCTTCCGGACAAGCCGCGGCCTGCAGCTGTCCGAGACAAAAACGCAGGCCTTGGTCTTCCACCCGAGGGGCTAAAGGGCACTGAAGGCGACACCACTGCTTACCTTGAACGGCCAGTTCCTTCCGTAGTGCACCAGCGCTAAATATCTGGAGCTTCTGGTTGACTGCCAGTTGTCCTGGCTACCTGCGGTGAAGTCACTCCTGCAACGCACAATGAGGCTCCACCAGGGCGTGCGGATGTTGCTTGCACGTGGACAAGGCTGCACACACACCGTGGGCCTGCGGTTGTTTCACGGGATGGCGACGTCCGCCGTCCTCTATGCTCTGCCTCTAGTGCAACTGAAGCCGTGTCGATGGGAGGAGTGGAGGTGGATCAGCGCCGGGCTATCTGCTTTGCTTGGGCATTCCGAGCATGTCTCCGGTGATGGCGACGTCCACGGAGGCAGGCTCCTGGCCTATCCACATGCGGGCCCTCCAGGTGAAGCTCAATTACATACACCGCCTGCAAGGCATTTCTTCAGGGCTACCTCAGCCGGCCCAACTCTCGGATGGGCATGCTTCTCAGTACCTACGAGAGCCACATCGCGTTGCCGCAGCAGCACCGCCTGGACCCACCTCCCCCAGGAACGGAGCAGGCTCTACGCATCGCACCCACAATGCCGGAAGTCCGTAGCAAGAGGTCTACTCCACCCCAGACCGTCCATCAATAGGTGGCCGCCCTGTTGCAGGGCGCTCTGCAGGTATACAGTGATGGCACTGTGCAACAGTAGACGGGCAGAGCCCGAGCCTCCTGCACGGCCCTGGAACTCTGCACCAGCAAGGTGTGCAGCCTGCCATTCCCGGCTTCATCCACCCACGCAGAGCTGGCTGGACTTCACTTGGCCGCATAACTTCTCGAGCAGGGCCCCCACATCCGGGGGCCCATCATCCTGACTGACTCACGGTCTGCCCTCCTCCGTCTGCGCGCTGCCAACCAGCCAGCCAGCTCCAGCAGCTACGTACAGCGATCACTGGTGGCGAAGCTTCATGCGGTGGAGGCCCAGGGGTGTCCACTACAACTTCACTGACTCCCATCACATGTTAACATCAGCGTGGGTTAACGCTGGAAGCACTATCCTGGCAGGAGTGATAGAGGTCACGCATCCGGATGCCCGAGTGCTAAGCCGCCACGCTTACTGGTCCTGCCCAGAGATGCCCAGTCGCTCCTCTAAGGCTTAATTTCTGCTACGTGGGAGCCCGCCTGCAGCACCAAGGGCGCCTTGCATCCCCCACCTGAGCCGACTGCCAAAAGCCGGAGACGCTCGAGCAATTACTGTGCTCTTGCCGCCAGCATGACAACGCGATGGAGGAACACCGGGCCGCACTCCAGCAACTCGGTGCACCAAGCCACAAGCTGGAAGACTTCCTGTTCCCCACGGGACGGGAAGCCACCCGAGGGGAGGTCTTCCAGCACCTACTCAACTTCCTGGTTGTGACAGGACGAGAGCTTCGTTTGTAGCCGTCAAGCCATGCGCGAGACGAACGCGACATACACTGTCCCATCTCCTACCGCTCGTCTCTTTCCCCCCTCTCTCTTCCTCTCCTTCGAAACCCCACTCCCCTACCCTAGACTGGGATGTATAAGGGTGAGCTCCGCGCATAGTTCAACAATATCCCCAGTTCTCTTCTCTTCCCTCCTTTCTTAATAAATAACCACCACCACCACCAGCTGTTGAGCTGCAGTGCCAGCGCACCTTCACTCAGTGCAGAGTGAACCAATCTGGCCAAGCGTCTGCCCTGGAACGCTCGAGTTAGAACCGGCCGACAGCTGTGGCACTGGAGCGTGTGCGTGCGTACGTGTGTGTGTGTTCAATCAGCATCGAAGCAAGACCAGTCGTTCGACCCGCCGCGGTGGCTCAGTGGCTAAGGCGTTGCGCTGCTGAGCACGAGGTCGCGGGTTCGATTCCCGGCCGCGGCGGCCGCTTTTCTGATGGAGGCGAAAAGCAAAAACGCCCGTGTGTACGAGATTTCGGCGCACGTTAAAGATCCCCAGGTGGTCAACATTAATCCGGAGCCCTCCACTACGGCGCACCTCATCGCCTGCCTTGCGTCGGCGCGTTAAACCCTAAAATCAATCAAATCAAAGACCAGTTGTTCCAAAGCGTCTGCAGTAGGCCGCACATGCGAGAAATGGCAGACGCCGGCCAGAACTGACGGCGTTTTCGCGTGTCGCCGCGCACGTGGGCTATCTATGATTGTGCTCTTTCCCACTCTCCCTCGTGACGGCGGGGCTTGAAAAAAAAACCCAGCTTTGTCGCTGGGTTCTTTTTCTCTCTTCTGTGCGCAAGGAGGAGTAATGCCTCCTGAGGTGGTGCCACCCTTAGCCCAAGGCACCGTTGGTAGAGTCCTGGTGACCAGCATGAGCTGGTCGTTCACATCCGAGCTGGTCAGCGCAACATTCCATTCCTCGAGGGACTCATTGGAAATTGCAGGGACAGATTGGGCGCTTTGCCAGCCCATGCGATGTGGTACAGATATCCGTATTTGTCGGGGCAGTGAGGGCATTTGTTTCAGGGTAACTGGTCCGGGTAGATGACGTGTAGTAGGCTTACGTGCGTGTATGCGTGTTAGTCTGTAGGCATTTCCAGACTGTGGCTTCTTGTACAGAGTTTTTTGTGCAGCAGTGGGAGCTTCTGGCGTTCTGTATAGACCGTTGTGCTCTAGGATTTCGCGGTACTGTGGGGGGATGGGTTGCGGGACTTCTTGGTCTGAGTGTTGCGGTGCTCGGTGGGCACACGCTATAGCAACAGCATTTGGTTGCTGGGTTCCACCTAAACCATAGTGTAACACCATCCATACAAAGCGCGTGGGCGGTATGAGGTAACTTGGCTTGCTTGTGAGTATTCTACAAGCTGTATGTGAGATACGGCCCCTCCCAAAGCTACGGCATGTAGCTTGTGAATTCTTCATTACTGTAATACTTTGCTTTTTCGTGGGGGTTTTAATGGCCAAGGAGATGGCCGCTTCCTGTCCTTCGAATGGAATTAATGTTTTTATCATTACAGATGCAAGCTCTGTGAGGTCACTGTTGATTGCGCTAGCCACCATAGCTTCGAGGGCCTGGTAACTGGCTGCGTCCGTGTAAATTTTGTTTCATTTGTTCCCATATTTTTCTTCGAGGCGTTTTGCTCGTACTTGTCTTTGTGGCGCATGGTGTGCATATTTCTGGGTATTACCGTCATCGGTGGCTCAGTGGCTAAGGCGTTGCGCTGCTGAGCACGCGGTCGCGGGTTCAATTCCCGGACGCGGCGGCCGCTTTTCTAATGGAGGCGAAAAGCAAAAACGCCCGGGTGTACGAAATTTCGGCGCACGTTAAAGATCCCCAGGCGGTCAACATTAATCCGGAGCCCTCCACTAAGGCGAAAATCATCACCTGCGTTGCGTCGGCGCGTTAACCCTACAATCAATGAAATCATATTCCTGGGTATCGGAGCTATTGTGATTTTTTATCTTCTGTCGGCCGGGAGGTGAATCGTCGTATGATACGGGCTGAGAACTGGGTAGCCGAGCCGGGAAAGGGTCCTACTACCGGTGAGCGTCAGAACAACCATCTCATTGGCGAGATGTGCTTCTATGAGCTTTGTAGTAGTGTTGTGTAAGCCCAAATAAAGTAGGCGCTCGGTAGAAGTATTGGCAAGTGAGCCGCAATAAGCGTCGCTTCTTCACCGTCTGGCGTCGACTTTCTGCGTCAGACTGGAGCTCCAGCTCTGCTAAAACATAACAAAGCTAACGCTGAAGCCCGGTAAAGTTTTCACCACTGCTACTCACGAGCGCTCAAATTGGAAGACATTTTTATGGGCTATACACGCTGTCTGATATGAAAGTGCAGAGCGTGACAGAGTAATCTCATCATTTTTAGTGAACTCACGCGTTTGTATTTATTGAGCCAGCCTTGGACGTCGTCACCGCAGAGTCGTGCAAACACCTGGCGTTCAAACTGCCGGCTGGCTAACATTCAGGCCGATACTACATGCTCAAGAGTATTTGAATTAATCGCGAACAAGCCGAAAGCAGAATTATAAAGTTGCCGATCTAAGCAGCGTTAGAGGAACATGCCGGCGGGAAGGAATAAGGTGTCTGTAGGTGAAATCGAAGTTGGCCAACTATTCATTAGACAGACCCCGGCCAACTGGATCGGAGAACCCTTTATTAGCCGAACGAAAGCCCGACCTTCATGCGCCCCAGCCAAAACGATAAGTAGGAATGCGGGAGTCGGTGGGATGAGTTATGGTAGTGAAGACATGAAGACGCTAAGGATGGAGGCTTTCCTAGAGGTGGAAATGATAGTTAAATTGTGTAATTAGGTTTAAATCATAAAAATGTGGCAACTACGCCGTATTCACTCAAATGCCACGCAAGATTGTTAAGCTTCACTGGAAAACTAATAACCCCTGCCTAAACTTTCATGCCGTAGTTTATGCTGAAGATTTCTTGTCAGCGAGACTCCACCATTGTATGTGAAACAGTATAGTGTTGTTAGCGAGTGTTGGATAACGAGATAACCTCATTTTGAATGATATTATGTTCCACGATAAGCTGATGCATTTACTAGAATTAATTACACCATCAAAATTCCATGTTTATCAGAGTACTATTCGATGAAATGACATGTCGGTTTAAGATTATCTTACGGAATAAATACACGGTTTCGTACGCTGAGTCATCACCTAGCAATTCTTAAAGTGTTTCCTTTGTGACTGTGCTGACTACCACCAAATTTGAGATTACACTAAAATAGTGCTATTGTTTCGATAAAACCCAAATACGTGCGTGTTTAGAACAACTGAGTGCTTTCCTTTCCCATGCGGTTTCAGTAAAAATGCTAGACGTGTAAGCTATTTTCTGCGTATTGGAGATACTTAACAATATCGTGCAAGTCACACTTCGACTTCCTGGCACTCCAGCCCCTCAAGGGAATGTATCTCCAGCATCAATGTGCTTTTTTAATCCTTGCGACTGTCGTACGTATACTCACCATACGCCCGTGACAGTACAAGAGCGGGTACCTTGAGTCTCCAGGAATTCCGTGTTCGTCGAACACACCATACCTGTAGTGGGCCCATTCGTGGACAAACTTGTACGCTGAAATGCACGCGTATCCACTGTGTCAGAAAATAATGTAAGTGGATTCAAGACAGCCATGAAGACAAAATACAACTTTGCTCAGTTTGAAAGAACGAGCTTTTTTAGCTCTCCCAGTTCCATTCCAGTCACAAAAGACGGATTCAACCGGAAACAAAAAGTAATAACTCTTGAAAATTCACATTTCGCGCCCCATGGAATTAATATGGGCATGGGTGGTGGATTACAGGCCGGAACCGAAAACATTTTTATCAGTGTGTTAGCTACTCCTGAACATTGAAGTCCTATCATCAAACGGGACTAGAGGCCGCCAATACAATCCACTATTCACTTTTTTTGGCGGTGGCTCAGGTCGGCATCCACCAATCGCACAACGAACATTTTGTGATGTTATAGAAAAATTGCTGGAAAGTGGCTAGGGAGTCGCCACTGCTTAATCCGTTGTGTCTATTATTTCAAGGGACTTCCACCTCTTCCTGCATGAAACCACCGTGACGGACCAAAACTCACGTGCGTGTCTGCGTCGCATACTTGCTTATGTAAAAATATGCGTTAGATTGAAAAATTGCCTCGGCTGATGGACGTCCGAGCTACCTACCTGTGGTGCGCATAAACGGAACCATCTTCCGTCGCTTTGGCCCGTCTCTGGCCGCGTACACATTTGGGGGTGCTCATGAGGATTTCTTGGAAAATATAGCCTTCACAACAGCCCTCGGTGCCGTACGGTCAACTCACAAACGGGGCACATAAACTATCGAATAAGAGCAACCCTCCGAGCACTGAACACTCTTCTGAGGAGTTGTCCTCTTCCGGCGCGTAGCAGGAAGTTTTTGAAGGTGTGTTTTGTTTCAGCTATACATGCCCAGGTAGGCTCATTCATCTTTCTTTTTTAGGTCAGTACACGCAGATGGCTGCGTCAGGTAGCACGTCCGCTGCCTGAACGCTTGTGCCGGCGTCGTTCTGCTCACGTCACTGTGTTCTTTTAGCTCAAATTTTGGGTCTCTTCTATTTGGCGTGCACTTTGTAAACCTCTCCACGATTATTTCATCGCAGGTGCGGCGAGTTCAGAACTGATCCTGCACTTCCTTCATCTGCTTCTACCCCTGTTTTCTTTGGAGTGCAGAGAAAAGGGCAAATCCATCCTGCACTGCTTTCACCATCAGCAACTTGAAGAGAAAACTGCAGGCGCTGCGCACTGCAATCGAAAATCGAGGAGGCGAGTGGTGCAGCGTGTACTCTTTCCATCCAAGATCTCAATGCGTCCACTGAAAACTACCACAGGAGAATGCATTCAGTTCGCTTAGTGAAACGCATTTATTGGGTTCAGTTTCCAGCAATACAGACGCGTGGGCGGCCCTTCTCGAGGCGAATAGATGGGCACGATGCTGAGCAGGAGAACAGCAAGCGGCTGGGTTTCGCCGCGGCCTTAAAGGGACACTGAAGTGATTTGTAAACATTGCAGGATTACTAGCGCAAATTGTATTCTGGGGTCCTTAGGCCATGTTTCTACCACTCTGGGTGCGTTTACGCGAATTTATTTAGTAGAAAATTCAATTCGAAAACGCTGTCCTCCTCTCTGCATCCTCGGCCATTTTCTGTGTCGTTTTCGCGTGACTTAAGCAGGAAATGACTATGGCTTGACTGCGCTACTGCACGCCTCGCCGACCTTCCGGCAAAGTCAGTCGGCCCAGCATTTAGTCTGCCGGCCGCCGGCAAACTGAGGCATTTAACAGCCGAAAGCATGACAAAAGTACGGCATGGAGGTTATTCGGATACCAAGAATGCCCATCCAACGATAACGTCAGACACCAAGCATGTTTCACAGAATCGGAACCGAAACGTCTTTGAATGCTAATCTTGAACATCGTCCAATCACGTAGCAGCTTTACATGACGTCACTGCGGTTAATAGTGCAGCCACAGCAAACCACGCATGGTAGTTTTTCTTATTTCATGCTTTTCAAATAATACCGCCTGATAGCCCGGATAAACGATGAAAAGTGTGTTCATTTGAGCCAGTCTGCGCAGCGCAAGCACAAACTGGAGTTCCACAAATTCACTTCAGTGTCCCTTTATTACAATCATTGATCAACCACCGCATATGAACGTATATCGCCCTTTTATGCACGCGTTTGTCGTAAACATATTCAGTCTGCTTTGGATCCAATGATTAGTGGTCATTTGGCTGTAGGCGGCTAATCATTAGCGGTTAGTTCGTTGAAGCGTAATTATTGCCTGTCATGTACGTAAGTAAGAAATTCAGTGCCGTTTAGTGCGCAAGCACTTTGGTGGCCGCTACTCGGGCCTGGAAGCGGCGATGATCACGGCGACGGTGTTATAACCGAGCCAGCGAATACACAAACAAAACGGCGAAGGAAAGTATGGCGAAAGTGTGACGGGGAGGGTAATATTCTGAGCCCGCACGAGACGCTCATCGGAGCGCCTGGTGGGAGCATGTGGGGGAGGGTGGGACGCACTGCAATGGCGTCATCTCTCTCACTGCCTTCACTCACACTTTCGCCAGATGCTGCTCCTCCATACGTGGCTCATCGTAACCACGTTACATTTGCGCGGGAAGTTCCAACACCATTTGCAACAATGCTCGCCGTCGTGGTGACGCGTTGCGAGATGACAGCGGAGTAGCGCGCGCCGCAGGGCCACCGTGGAGATATGCACCGGGACCGGGATGACTGTAGTTTGCTCTGAGCACCGCATTAGGAAGTATAGCAATCGTCAGTGCGTTTTTTTTAATACTGTACTGCGCCTTTTAGAAAGATAAAAATATAATTTATTTAATATATAATAATCGCATACGTCATGTATACAAATTATATGCATTATATATAGACGGTATTCGTTGAAAAGTTTAGCGGTCAATTTCTTCGCTTGGCAACACTGGAAACGGCCACAGACATGGCCGATGCGCCACGGACACAGCGCAGCCTGGGCCACTGCGGCCGCACGCCGAGGAAGAAAAAAAAGACACCGGCGTGCGTCATGTGCTCCGTTCCAATCCGATTCTAAACTGTGGAGCACACAGAGATGTTACTAATCGCACTCATAGTGAACTCGACGCAATACTTTGTGTTCGGCGATGAGTTCGTAACGTGAAACACAGTCATGTGTTTCACAGTCGTGCTTAGAATGGACAAGTGCCGCCATCTCGCGGAGCCCGACGTAACGAGTGACGGCGCATGGAGGAGAAGAGGGGGGCCTGATCTGCGGGCCGTGTGCACAACGTCGCCTAGCAACAGACGCTTGGCCACAGATATGGCGCCGCACACTTGGTTGCCTGCATGCATTAAACCGTGTTCAATTTGAATTAAAACGTGTTCAATTTGAAAGGACTTGCCTAAACTCTCTCCGCTCTTTCCAAGCTACGAAAGACGTTTTTTAGCCAAAAGTGGAAGAAATGTTTTTAAAAGTGTCAACTTTCGCGCTAAAAGACATCACCAGTAATGTCATAAATGAAACACTAAAGACATAGTTGTCAGTGTGTTTACTGCACTATAGCATTCGAGTGATTGGATCAGGCGTTACCAGAGGCCCCACTACGAACTTAAAGTAGCGTTTCACCGCGGTGGCTAAGGTGAGCAGCCGCCAATTGCAAAAACAAGACCCTGAGACGTCATTGAGGCCGCGCCGGAAAGTGACCTGGTGAACCGCCACTGCTCCATTTGTTTTGCTTGTTATGTTGATTATTTGTTGGAAGGTTAAAATAAAATTGGTGTCGTTGTTGTCAGTACTCAGGACTAAGCAGTTCTTTTAATGAGCCCAACTTGTACTTTGTTTTACGCGCTCCTTACAAAGTGAAAGTTGGTACGTGCGAATCGACTTGCCTGTGTAACTGGACCCTTGCGTCGTCACGTTGCGTGTTTGCGCTAAGAATCCAGGCGTGAGTCCGATGAAGGCACCCTGGCCGCCACAAGGCATTCTCTTTTCAGTGAATGGCTCATCACCATAGGGCCCCACTGGCAGTTCAATGCGCACATCGCTCTCTTCGAACGAACTGGACGACAGAGGCCGGGCGCCGACCCTCTTGGGCCACGAGATTGGAAATTCAATGGTCACGCGTTTAAAGTAAACACGTCCATTCGTTGCCCGGTGTAGAAATTTGGAGGAAGACTCGAACAGGGCCTGCGTGAGCCAGAAATAATGAATTCAGAATTGGACAGAGCTCTGTTTAAGTGGTTACGAAGCATGTACGTGCTTTTCTGCGTTCGGGGCATGGGCAAAGTGTACTGATGCTGCAAAGGTATTTATGTGCGCAAACCTCTCGAGTCTCATCAAAACATAGTAGATGTGGGGAAGCAGAGGGGGGGATCTGATATTTCATGGCATGTTCAACTCGGTGGGTAAAACGAAAATTCTTACATGCATGTGAGGCCACAGGGCTCCCTAAATAATTTACCCTATAGGCGGAGTACACAGGAATTAGCAAGTGCGCATATCAGCACCCATGAGCGCCCCCTATAGTAAAAGTAGTAGCACGAAACGTTATCGAGCCATGAAGTAGGGGTGTACCCTACTACGGGAATCCAAGTCATGACCGGGAGACCCGTGCCTTTGATTCCCGAAGTGGCTCGACGTGCAGATGGTCGCTGGCAGTCAGGTTCTCCCACAGCTCCGAGAAGAGGAGGAGGAACACAAGGGTGGAAGGTGGGGGTGATCACTTCCAGAGACGCAGCTCTTTCTGGAGTATCGTAATGGTCAGTTAGCTTTCTTTAACACCAGAGCTGTTTAAGTCGAGCGTTGTCCCTCCGTCGCACCAAAAAACCTCGAAGCCTCAAGAAAAAAGGCGCTTAGGGAATCCCAGGAATCGAAGCCGAGACCTTCACGGCGTGAAACTGGTAACCTAATCCCCGGGCCACCCCAAAGGGCTGAGGGGTACGGGGTGAGCAGCGGTGAGGAACAATAAATTGTGCAGCCAATGGGAAAGAAAAAACTACACACTTTCCGTGGTCGGAATGAAGCGTTATGGAACCGGGGTCTGTCCGATTGAGCTGTCAAATCATTCCGGACGCACAAAATTTCCTTTGGGTTCGTAGCGCGGGCTGCGGCTTTGAACTTGGCCGCGGGTTTTAGCGCGTGCTAAGGCGGCCAACTTTCGGAGGGATGGGAAAGCCAGCGGACGAAAGGATTCGGGCCTGCCAGTCATGGATAACTCCCAGCGGCCAGTCCGGAAATAAATTCGAGGTGCAACAGCCGGGTCACCGACAAAGAGAGAGGGGTCGCCAGCTTTCTGTGCTCTCTTTGTGTTTTGATTTTCATGTATTTTGGGGTTTTTTTTGTTATTCGACTAATTGTTTTTTTCATTTTCATTTTGGGAGCTAGCCCCTGTTCATTTATATCTGATTGGCTGCAAACCTGCCATAGCTTTGCTGGTGCGGGTGTTGTTCCCCATTTTATTTTCTTGTTTTATTTTGGTAAGGGGAACACTGAAATAAGTTGGAAATTTGATAACTCCCAGCGGCCAGTTCGGAAATAAATGCGAGGTGCAACAGCCGGGTCACCGACAAAGGGAGAGGGTCGCAGCATTGGTGTTTCTCCAGCCTTATACCACTCTTGCAAGCTGCGCCATTTTATTTGTTTCCTGAAGAAAATGACTGCGGGGTATGCAACAGCAGGTTTATGAGTCGAGAATAAAGTTAAATTCAATTATATAAATCAACTAAACTTAATTGTTGAAAATAAACTTAGGGCCATTAAGCATATTTTTCTCAGAATTCCATATACAAGCAGCCGTGAGTTCCCCTGGGAACCTTTTATTTCTCTTCATTTAGAGTTGAAATCGTTTATCTCCATTGGAAAACATTTTGCAGTAGATAGTACAGTTAACGGGACTCTGCAACACTTGCGATATACGTTTTAACCCTTTCCTTTGCGTCTGGAAGCACTGCAAAAGCTCTAGCTATCGCCAGTGCGAAATGCAGTGGTGATTTCCTCGTCGCAGCAGATACGCCTTCCGTTTATGCTTTGATTTTGTGGCTTTTTTTAACAGATAGGCTGTCTATGCTTGAACTTGTTCCGGTGGCGTTAGCAAAAAACTACCAAGAGCATAAACTTCGGCACGAGCAAAGGGTGCACCGCCGCAAATAGGGTGTTAAAACAGTGAAAGCCGGCTCTCGCGCCTGCTCAAGTGTAAGCACAAAGGGCATATGGGCATGCGCACCCCCTTATTATACCATTTTAAAGGCAACAACACTTCTTGTGGTATTAAAATGCTAAAATATTGGCGCAGCTTTAAGCTATCGCCAGTACGGAGCGGCACTGCATGATTTGCTTGTCGCAGGAGATACGCCTTCCGTTTATGCTTTGATTTTGCGGCTGTTGTTAACAGATCAGCTGTTTAAGCTTGAACTTGTTCCGGTGGCGTTAGCAAAAAATACCAAGAGCAATAACTGCGCCGTAAGTAAAGGGTCCACCACCGCAGACAGGGTGTTAAAACAGTGATAGCCGGCTCTCGCGCCTGCTCGAGTGTAAGCACAAAGGGCATATGCGCATGCGCACCCCTTATTCTACCGTATTAAAGGCAACGGCATTTCTTGTGCTACTGAAATTCTAAAATATTGGCGCAACTTGCACTAATGGTGCAAGGCTGGAGAAACAGCTGAGCTAGTGGTCGACCTAGCTACTTCCCCACGGGAATCCGCTGTCATGTGGGTGGACCCACCGTAACGGCCTTGCAAAATCTGGCTAAACTTGGCCTCAGCCCTCAACACGCCGCCTAGTCTACCAAGAACATGGCAGAACAAAGCAAGAACAAGAACCAAACTTAGCAAAACCTGAAGTGGAAGGTCGACCTCCAGCTCCGTTGTTTCTCCAGCCTTCCACCACTTGAGCAAGCTGTTTCAATGTTTTGAAAATGGATATCGAATGCGTTAATTGCTGCAGCTGAAGGAAAGCCAGCCAGTAGCCACTCCATTGCTGTAATGACATAATTTCAGCGGTCGATGTACGCTAATATCAGAAAACATATAAAAATCTTTTGAGCATTTCCAAGTTATGCGATGGGCATAAAGCAGTAATGTTTGGCTGAGGCACTTAGCGACCTCCTAATATAAGTAATGGATGTGTTGGTTGACTACGTTCCGCAGGCATTTGAAATTTAGAAAAAGGTTGAAAAAATTGTTGCAGGGCCCCTTTTAGTTGGCCGAATCAATTGATTGATTGAGTCTAGGGTTTTAACGCACCGACGCAGCGCAGGCGATGAGGCGCGCCGTAGTGGAGGCCTCCGGATTATTTTGACCACCTGGGGATCTTTAACGTGCACCGAAATATCGTACACACGGGCGTTTTTGCTGTTCTCCTCCATCAGAAAAGCGGGCGCCACGGCCGGGAATCGAACCCGCGACCTCGTGCTCAGCAGCGCAGCGCCTTAGCCACTGAGCCACCGCGGCGGGTTTGACTGAATCAAAACATTTCCACAAATAAACCTATATTGTGACTTTGTTTTTCCACCGCTGTGACAGATAAACGACAACGCAGCACTAAAAAATCAAACACATAAAGCAACCCAGCTTTTTTTTCTCTGAACCTGTTTGAACCGGTTTGAACCGGTTCGAACCATAACGGAATGGTGCTCCGGAGCTGAACGTGGAACTAAACCCGAAAGGCGCGAAGCCGAACCCGAACCGAACCCGAAAAAATTCCGGTTCGACACCCTGGTTATGATACCCTACTTGAAAAAAAAACGCACGCGGTAAAGTCGTTCATTAGTGCCACTGCGCTTGTTTGAATACTTCAAGGGGCCGTGCAAAACGTTTTTCAACTTTTTTGATATCTTAAATTCTTGCACAACGAAGTCACCCAACACACCAGTACTTAGACTAGGGGGTCGCGAAGTTCCTCAGCCAAACATTACTGCTCTATGCCTATCAGATAATTTGTAAACTCGCTAAAAGAGTTTTCTCCCTTTCCCTGTCTTGACGTTGTTTGACGGCTTGTATCACGTCACTAAGGCCACGTAGCGGCTGTTGGCCGGTTTTCCTTCAGTTGCAGCAATGAACGCTTTTCGATAGCGACTTTTTAAAAAAGCCACAAAAAAAAGCAGATACGGAAGGCGTATTTTATGCGAAAAGCAAATCTCGCAGTGCCGCTCCGTGCTGACGATAAGTATAGCTTTCTCCGTGGTACCAGACGAGAAGGAAAGAGTGAAAGCGCTTACCAAAATTGGTCCAGGGTCCCTTTAATGCAAGCGTTTCTAAAGGGTGTCCAGGACTCCTTTTGTGAGGCAGGAGTACGGAGTAACACAGGTTACTCTAGTGATTAGAATTCCTCAAATTAGTCCTAACATCAGGTGGGACGCGCCGTTCGCCGTCCGCGCAACACCGCGAGTCTCGGGCGACCTCGGCCCGACGCTTCACGTCACCTAGACGCCCATTCTCTTCGGAGACGACCAACGGCCGGACTCCCAGTCCTAACCAGAGAAACTAAAGATGGCGTCCTCCGGAGATGGGACCGCCGTCACTCAAAAATGCCAATATCCTCCAAATATCTGACGAACCCGCTCAGAACTCGACTCGACCTCACCGAGCCACACCGAACGACTTGATCCCACCAGCTCCGCTGACGTGCCATCATGACAGTGAAATAGTTTAGGCCGACATTCCCGTTACTATCGTTGCGACCGAAAAGGAGTGCTTGGTCGTTACATGGGCAGTCACAATATTCCACCTCTACTTAAATGGCAGGCCATTTCGAGGGGTCAGCGACCATAACCGTCAGTGTTGGCTTGCCAACCTAAACGATCCGTGTGGCCGTCTCGCGCGCTGGAGCCTCCGGCTCCAAGAGTTTGACGTGACGGTCGCATACAAGTCCAGAAGGCGCCACACCGACGCTGACTGCCTATCATGAGCACCCCTGGGGCGACTTGATATCGACCAGGAAGAGGACACACCCTTTCTTGCAGCGTTGAGACCATCAGTCCTCACTCAATAGAAGGATCCAGAAACTCTGCCGCTCATAGAGTACCTCAAAGGTCGCAGCTCGCCTCCTCCACGGCTCTTCGAGTGCTCCCTGTCGTTGTTGCTGCATAACGGAGTCCTTTACAAGAAAGGATTTGACCCTACAGGAAAAACCCACCTTCTTGTTATGACAACAGCTCTGTGTGACGACATCCTACACGCATCCCACAACGCGCCTTCGTAGGAACATCTAGGTTTCCCCCGCGCACTGGCACGCATTTGTTACTGGCCAAATCTGGCTCCGGCATTCAAGCGCTACGTCAAAACATGCCGTGACTGTTAGTGGCGAAAGACACCGCCCACTAAACCAGCTGGTTTCCTTTAGCCTGTGGGTTCACTGAACAAGCAGGTCGGCATGAATTTACTAGGGTCATTCCCTACGTCTTCAGGTGGAAATCGGTGGATTGAAGCCACTACTGATTACCTTTCCGGTCATTGCGAAACCAAAGCATTGCCAAAAGGAACGCCGGCTGAAATTTCCCGCTTTTTTGTCGACAACACTGTGCTTCGTCACGGCGCCCCATCAGTCACCATAACCATAGAGCCACAGCGTTCACCGCAGCCCTTACCGAATAGGTAACAAAACTGTGTCGTACCAATCATCGCAAAACCACTGCACATCACCCCCGACACACGGGCCAACAAAGGATGAACACGACCATTGCCGACATGATTTCGATGTATGTTGGCGTTGACTACAAGAACTGGCATGACATAATGCGGCATGTGACATTTGCATACAATACGGCAGTTCAAGAAACAACAAACTTAACTCTTTTTTGGTTAGTCCACGGCCGCGAAGTGACATATATGTTGGATGCGATACTACTTTGGGATAATATTCACGTGTTTACGCAGACGCCAGGGTGTGCACTAGCCGCGCCGAAGCTGCCCGACAACTTGTGCAACGCATCGATCGCCAACAAACGATAGACGCCCGCAACTACAGCTTATGGCATCAACAGGTAACTTTCCAACCAGATGACCGAGTCTGGGTATGGAGCCGTGTGCGCCTTCGAGGACGTTCGGAAAAACTTTTACGTCACTACTTTTGGACCTACAGAGTGATCCGCCAAGTAAGCGAACTGAACTATTAAGTTCTTCTGAAAGAAACACCACGGTCAACAATGTCTGTCTGTCTGTCTGTGCGTGTGCGTGTGTGCGCGCGCGCGCGCGCGCGTGCGTGTGTGTGTGTGTGTGTGCGTGCGTGTGTGTGTGTGTGTGTGTGTGTGTGTGCGTGTGTGTGTGTGCGTGTGTGTGTGTGTGTGTGTGTCTGTGTTATGTGTCTGTGTCTGCGTGCGTGCGTGCGTGCGTGCATGCATGTGCGTGCGCGTGTTGCGTCGTGATATTTCGATTTGTGTTTTACATTCCCTTTGCATCCTAGTCGAGTACCTTTTTATTCTTACTCCTGCAGTACTTCTGTTTAGCATCGGGACAATTCTTCAAAAAAAGAGGGGGTATTGCCAGGATGACATAGTACTGAGCAGGGACAAACTTTCAGCAAATTCTGTCACCGTCAAGCAACTGCTTTGTTTTGATAAGCGAGAGGCTCGGCCTGCTTGCTCTGTATGTCTCTCTCCTTCCTCCTTGCTTGGGCTGCTGGCTGTTCTAATAGCAGCTCGTCACTCAATAAAGCTCCCCTCCATCTGGAACAGGCTTAGTGTCGTGAAATACCATAGAAATTCCGGTTACAAAAGCCGCCTTCGAGTACCCTAGAGAACATTGTCTGCGCCGTTTCGCGTTGGTTTAGCGAAAACCTTCTCGCTGTATTTGCATGTCAATAAAGAACACACGCTGAGGATATGCACCTCCTTGCCCGGAGCCATAACAAGAGCCCATTTGTGAAGAAGGGAAATGCAAATGCGAGCCATACAGCCTGAAGAAAATATACACACTGTGAGCCTCCCATAAAATCGCCGAACCTCCTAATAAAACATTTGTGACGGCGCAGAACATTTCGCCGCACATTTAGATCCTTAGGTGGTGGAAATTAATCAGGAGCCCTCTACTGCGGCGCACTTCATAGCGTAGGTGTAGCTTCTTTGCGTTACGGGGGACTAAGCTTATCACCCTCCTATGGTAATTACTAACTCCAGAAGGGCGGCTTAAAAAATAACCTCACGAAAATACGAAAAGTTCTACATATCCACAGAAGCGTTCCTCAAGGCCTGGTTATTATATTTTAGGAATATATCACTTCTGTGCTGAAATAAAATACTGACAAGAAATGTGTTTTAGTGTTTTAGTTTAGCTAAAATATGTTTAGAAATGTGTTTTAGTTTAGTCAGTTTTATTCCTTCCTCCCGTCCTTCCTTCCTTCCTTCCTTCCTTCCTTCCTTCCTTCCTTCCTTCCTTCCTCCCTTCCGTCCTCCCTTGCTTCCTTCCTTGCTTCCTTCTTTCCTTCCCTCCTTCCTTCAATCATCCCCCCCCCCCCCCCTCAATCTATACCTAGTAAAGGCGAAACCCATACTCAATACCTAGTCTGAAATGGGCGGCCAAACCGACTCCAATCGCAGTTTTCTTCGGTACCATTACTCCCGCACAATGCTGGGGGCACTTCGCTCAAAGGTTTCCGCCTCCACGTAGTCAAAACACTTGCAATTCTTTAGTTTCGACCCGATTGTATCGGGTGGAGAGGAGTGGGTGCCTATGTACACGACATTTCCGATTACCTTGATGTCATCGACGATGGTCTCGTTGTAAGGCACTTCCTTGCTAATGGACACCTTGACTTCTTCGTAGCCCCCGTCAGTAGTGTCAATTCGGATAGATGCAGCAGCGCTTAGACAAACTGCTGCGACGACGAAACGTAGCATGTTTTCTGCTGCCATCTCCCGGGAGGTGGAGAGGGATCTGCGAGTTGCTGCGCCGCAATCGCGGGAAGAACTGCAAGAGCGCAGAACGCGCGTGGCAAAAGAAACATCGTTTGTCCTTTCTAACTTGCGTGGATTCTTACTTTTTATTTGTACTTTCTGCATGCTGATTTTTTACTGCATATCCATGCATACTGCGCAGAAATAGGCTTCCATAGGTGTTGCAATATATGGATTAGAGCCTGATATATCGAACCCTGATATATCGGATTATTGCATGCGTATCAAACTGCCCAACCATCCCCTTGGAACTCTTACGCAACGGTATAGCCCCTCTGTACGCGTGTACCGATCTCTCGCCCACCCTCACATTCCACATAACGAATGCCGCTCCGCAAGTGCCCTAAATTCGGTATATCTGGGATCGACTGATATGGGAATCCTGCTGGGTGTATATTCTCATGTGCCATTTGCTGCCCATACACACGTGCGAAGCGAGAGCTTGTCAAGCTGTCCGGAACAGTTTTTCTCTCGGCCCGTCACGGCATGTACACAGCATTAAAATCCCTTCTGTTATATTCCATTCTATTTGTTGGCGATCTATTAATGGTTATATAAAAGGAATACTTTCACACGTTATTGAAAAAAATTACGCCCATCTTCCCGCGTCGGGGGGTCCAATTGGCGTTTCCATTGGGTTGATTCTCCAAATCGGTGAAACGTGTTCTGAACGCGTATGCTGCATTTCCATCCCATGCGGGTGTTCTCATACGCGGGGAGATGGGTGTAATTCGGCGGTCCTAACGTTGCCTTGAGTGTTTGCACTGACGCTGGTATTGGATTGTGTCAGCCCACTCGCTGAAGGGACCGTCGCTTCCATCACGTCTTCATCAGAAGAATCAAGCCAAGCAAGAAGTCGTCAATCAAGTCAAGCGGAGTCGAACGAGAGCGAGCGCTGACTGAACCGCCGCAGCGCGCTACCCGCTTTATATTCACAGCGCCTGAAGGAGAGGAGACAGCGCAGGAGAGGCGCGCATGCGCGCATTTGCGCACCGGAGCAGACGCGAGCGGAGCGAAGCGCGCGCGCAGCTGTTGTTGTTATGCTAATGCGACGGAGTGAGAGCGTTGCGCACAGCTGTCGGAGAGACGAGCGAAGGAGAGTCGCGCATGCGCAGGTGGCGTGCGGACAACGCCGCGACGACGCAGGAGGGACATGCCTCAGAGCAAGAGATGCGTCACATCTAAAAGTGGCCGATTACAACCACAATTACTTCACTGTAAATCTGTAAATGGAAACCGATTTGAGGTACATAATTGAACTAGGCTACAATTTTCAGGCTTAGTGATTACAGCCTCAATAAACTAACCAAAAATTGCTCTAGAGTAAGCGATTACTGCCCGCAATCCATCTTCTGTTTCTTTCTTTTGTTTTTTTGTTTTTTTGCTATCAGTATGAGCAAATGAATGTACTATATTATCGCGAAGCCCCCGTTCTGTTTGCTTTTCTATTTTGTAGCGGCCCTCTTTGGCCGCCTAGCCCCGTTTTTTCTAAGAAACGCATGCGGAGTGGGTCATTGCGCGCTGGCCGACCGGAGGGCGTTGTTGTCGAGTGGGACCATCGTCCCAGCTGCGGCCGCGACGCTCCATACCCCCCGGGACGTGCGCGCTGGTCGCTTCCGGCCTCCGGGTCCTCAGTGTACTTCAGGCGACCCCTCCTTCTTTTCCACTGTTTACTTTCGAGTGTTTTGTATGAACTACTTTCTTTACACCTATAATTCTCACGTGCCACAGTCACATCCCGCAAACCTTGCATATTTAATTTCCCTCCCAGAGATCAGTGATCACGTTGTACTGCATGCCACGTTTTCAAATCAACTACCACGGCCAAAGCTTTCTAAGAAGACAATTACACTTTACGATAAGGAAAACTACCCATATTCAGTGATTGGTATCTAACTAGTTTTTTTTTCAACGCCCCCTTGAAACTAACTGGTTCTTGTTCATGAGTAAAATGCATGAGCTGATTAATAAGTACATTCCCACTACCACAATCACTCAACGGCCATCATCACCTTGGTTCAATACATCCCTCAAGCGACTTAACAAAAAAAGCGTTTGTACCGTTCTGCAAAACAGTCGAACAGCGCTAACGCTTGGAATAAATACCGCAACGCGTCTAAATTACTCAGAAAACTTGCAATGAACCAAGCGTTCCTTTTTTTCTTCCACTTTGCTTAACATGTTACGCAGTACTCCAAAGCATTTTTTGAAAGCCATTAATCCTAACCCACAGCGCTCCTTATCATTGCTTCACGAAAACGGTACCCCTATACCTGAACATGCCGATTCCCATGTACTAAATGCCGTCTTCATCTCTGTCTTTACTTCTGATTCAAATGATACGCTTCCAGACTGCCCTCCTTTTGATAATCCAGTTATGCCGGACGTTGCTTTTGGTCCTAACGGTATCATAAAATTAATAGATGCGTTGAAGCTTATTTCATCCGCCGGTACCAATGGTATCAATTTTAAAATTCTAACAAACGCTAAATTGTTAACCAGCGTTATCCTTTCAGACATATTTCAGCAATCACTTTCATGCGGTGCGGTGCCGGAAGACTGAAAGCTCGGCAAAATCATTCCTGTTCCGAAGAAAGGTCCAGCATCTTCTCCGAGTAATTATCGTCCAATTTCCATCACTAGTGTATGCTCTAAATTAGTGGAGCATGTCATATAATCAAATGGCGTGAAATTTCTAAATTCCGTTAATTTCTTTCACCCTCACCAACAAGGATTTCAAAAAGGTTTATCATGGGACACTCAACTTGCTCTCTTCATTAACGACCTTAGTTCCAGCATCGACGTTAGCATACCCGTAGATGCATTTTCCTTGATTTTGAGAAGGCTTTTGATAAAGTATCCCATCAAAGGCTATTTCTCAAGCTCTCGCCTTGACCTTAATACCGTGGTATTTAATTGGATATGTGATTTCTTAACTAACCGCCAACAGTTCGTTTATGCTAATAACCATTGTTCCTCTCTTTCCACTGTGTCTTCAGGCGTACCTCAAGGTACTGTTCTTGGCCCTCTGGTTTTCCTAATCTAAATTAGTGACCTGCCTAATTACATATCTTCTAACATCCGCCTTTTCGCCGACGACTGTGTAATTTACCGTCCTATCCGCAGTACTAACGACTCTGCCACCTTACAATCAGATCTTTCTCTGGTGCAGTCTTGGTGCGAAAATTGGCTAATGCCTCTTAATATTCAGAAAAAATGTGTCCTGTACATTCACCGTCGCCCTGCTTACTCACCCGCTAAATACTCTATATTTAATTATGAAATTACACCATAAGTTCATCTAAATACCTTGGCATTACCATAGCTTCAGATCTCACCTGGTCATCCCATGTCATGAATATTATCAATGACACTAACCGTGTACTTGGCTATCTTCGAAGAAACGTGCGACTCGCTCCGCCTTCCGTTAAACATCTTACTTATCTAACACTTGTCCGCCCAAAGCTGGAATACGCATGTGCCTGTTCGGATGCCCATCAAATCACTCTTACTAACACACTTGAATCTATCCAGAACCTTGCAGCCAGATTTATTTACTCAGATTACTCCTACCTAACCATGTAACCGAACTCAAATCTCAAGCTAATCTTGTAGACCTAGCATCGCGGCGCAAAATTCACAGACTATGCATTTTTCAGGCTTTCATTCCTGCTCATCGCCTTTCATGTCGACTAAGCCATTCGAAAGGTGTTTATCCTGCTCGTGCGCATACTGCCGCCAATCATTCTTCATTTTTTCTTCAAACATCTAGGGACTGCAATGATCTGCCTTCTGACGCCATGCACCACTCCTGCATCACTCATTTCAAAGAAGGCATTGCACAAATCATCCTTCAGTGACTTGTTTACCCCCTCATGTAACGCCCTTAACGGGGCCTTTGAGGTATAATAAATAAATAAATAAATAAATAAATAAATAAATAAATAAATAAATAAATAAATAAATAAATTCATTATCACTTCATTCCTGGACATGTTTTGCGACGGTAGTGGAAATGAAAGCTTTCGATATCACTTCTCGCATTTTTGGATAAATGAACACCTTTCGCAGCTAAAATGACACAGATGAGTTACCAAAGGCTAGGTCTTTGAAGCAGCCCATAGCTTTTTTTAAGTGCAGAGCACTTTAGGGGCTCGCTTTGTCGTCGTAGCTCGCTCGCTGGACCCAAGTAGAGCCACACGGTGTACCGACGTCGCACCGTAACCCAGAGGTTCTAAAGCCAAACGGTTTATATAGTCATAAGCACTCGAAACTCGTGAACCGCTGGCGCTTATCATACATCTCCCCGTTTTTTCAAATTTTCTTGGAGGCGGGTCAAAGAAAACTTGAGGCAAAATATACGAAATTAGCCGGCAGCGGCAGCATTCATTTAGTTAGGAACGCTCGTTGGGTTGGTGTTTATGATAGTAAGCGAAAGGAAGTGAAAGTGCAACGCCGGCACGTGCGGGAGGAAGAGTAAGTACAAAAAGAACTCCCGCTGGCGCAGTTTCCGGCAGGGGGCGAGCGAGAACTGCGAAGGCGGGAAATTTGATTTGCATTGGGTGGTAGCACTGAGCACATAACGGCGCTACTGCTCAGTATGGCGAATCACTGTTTTGCCCTTCCCACAGGTTTCACACTGCGTGGAACGGCATTAATTTTTTGTTTTCATGGCTTAGAGTACTGCACAAAAACAAAACACACAAGGGCAAGAAAGGGGCATATGGAGCGCTACCATATTAAACCAACTCGCCATCACTTCACTTTACTAAATCTTCATGGCGCGTTCAAGGAGCTGAGAGCTGTAGGAGACCCGAGCAATTTGTGAGAGTGCACAGAAAGCCACTAATGGACATGCGCTGAAGTGGCTTCGTGCCTTCTGGGCATGCGTAGACACGTTCATTTCAAAGTACAGTAGCAGGACCTGCTCTCAGCTCGGGTACAGCTGCCTGTCCACTTACACGTCCGTCGCTGCGTCATCACTCGAGGCCTTGCTGCTTCTACGGTGCTTCTTTCGACGTTTTTCAGTGGCACCCGTCGACAAGTGCGATGAGGTGACGTCGTCTTTAGACGAAGCGACGGCCGCCGTCTTGTCGTGTGTCTTCGCCTTCGTTCCAGCCAGCGCCGATGCTTCAAGTGCGCTGAAAAGGTTGGAAAAAGAATCGTGTTCGGATGTTTAGTCCCGGTTGCTCTTAATACACTCACCCTTCGTCCTTGGGTGCGTTGTCGCTGGTCTCCTGGTTGTGCTTTTTGGAGCGCTTCTTGCGGTGTTTTTCGCCTGTAGCCGACGACACATATGACAAGCTGACGTCGGCTGCAGACGAAGTGGGGACTGCATCCTTGTCTGGGGCCTGCATGGTTCGCTTCTGCTTGCGCCTGAATTCCGAGGTCTAGGGCGGGATGCTGGAAATTATTGTGACGATGATGACAGCCCAGACAACGAGCGCTCGTCATAATGGTAATGATGATGGTCTATGTGAATGAAGCGCGCATCACTGCCGCGTGGGCTGGCAATGCTTAAAAATGGCAGCATCTCCACTCCGTGAATGATGGCGAGGGTGCGGATCATGGCGACTCGAAATGACATCCAATTTGCGCCCCGAGTGACACCCGATTTGAACCCCAACCGTCATTCAATCTGAGTCGGGAGCTGAACTTTGATAATTCCTTAATGAAACTGCAACTTGCGGCTGAAATCGTATTTCGCTCGATTTTCGCTTGATGGTGGTGTACGCACGGATGGACGCGGACGGCAATTGGGAGGTATTAAGGTACTCCGCATTGTTACAGGGGAGGGAGTAAGCCGTTTAACTCTCGGGTACTAACTCTGTCTGGTCTACAGACACAGGATCGAATCCTGCCGGTGCCTGTGTGATTTTTTTGCGGTTGCAAATGCTATGCGCACGGACGCGGACAGACATTGTGCGGTCCTAAGGTGCTCCGCACCTCAAAGGGGCGCCTACCTTTGCAGGAAGTTAGCAACGCATCAGCAGAAATTAAAAACGTATCTTGTAGGTTGTCGTTCTTCCAAAAAGATTTATTGGAGTTTAAAGTTACCAAAACAGGATAAAATGAAGGTGGGATGGAATAAGTGACCCACTTTTCAGTTGACAGAGGAAAAAAGGCCCAAAATAAAGTACGGGAGATAAACATTGGTTTTATAACCTGAAACCACCAAACTGAAGAAATAACACGCCAGGGACCCCACTGTAATATCCTTAAAGGGGCCATTCAGAAAATATACAAGTTTGTGTTGTTAGAAAGATTTTGTGTTTTTGAGAGCCGCCAGCGCTTGTCCTGAAGCAAACGAGGAATTAATCAATTTAAGATAAAATTTTGATTCTCCCGCCAAATGGCGTGTTTTCGCGACGTCTGAAATAACACTAAAGAACCACTCTCCAGCCTATTGCGGAGCCTTGTTTACCGCTAATCAACCTAGATGACGCCACCATACCGCGAAGGGCCATTTTCAGCCTTTGCTTTTTTTTTTTACCGTATTCGTACCTGGATTTTTTTTATTAAGGTTGAAAATAATCGTTTCGTGAAACATCGTGTTCGCTCCACAAATATGGTCATGTAAGACACAGTCGCTTGCGCCAATCGGCCAGTGTCGTCTGAGACAACACCAAAGGGCTGCAGTGCTGTGCAGGTAAAACAAGCATAGTGCGCACAGTACCAACAGCAGTACGCAGCAGTGCTTCTTTGTTTACGTATACTTTCACAACTTCCACGTTTTACCCCATTATTCTTACTGCTATACAAACGATGGGCCCTTAAGCGCACATAGCTCGTTCGGCAAGTTTGTAAGCCCTGCGTAAGCTTCGTTTGCTTTAGGCGGCCTCAGCCAATCCCAAAGCGGCCGCATATGACATAATAGGTTCTATTGCATGAAATGAGCTAGTTGGTCGCATGGCCATTCTCTATTTTCCTAATTATGTAGCTTATTTGAGCAAAGTTTGCGTTAAAAGTGGTGTCAGTATGATTCTAACGAGGCAATCTTTCGAATCAACCAAACTCTTTTTTTGTCGGCATGTCCCTTTTAAATTATCAATGTGAGAAAATATCAGGCCAGAGGTCCTGAGCAGCGGCTGGGAACAGTAACATGTGCAGCAAATTGAAAAAAAAAGATTGTGTTAGAATAGAGTGCGCAGCACCTACAAGAAAAAAAGGCCAGATATGAATTTCAACAAGTATGAGAGCCGAATTGGTTACTTTCGAAGTAGCAAAACGTAAGTAAACATAACAACGAAGTTAGGCGCCCATTGCGTGCAAACACCCTTCCATCTTGCCTTCCACCGCTTCATTACGAGACAGGAAGGCAAATGCACACATGTGCTTCGGAAGTTGGACATAACTAACGAAAGAATGAGAAAAAGCATTAACCTAACCCTACAATTTAAGCACAACAGAAAGCATTCAAATGCGCCGCCGCATGATTTAAAGAGAGACGAACAAGGGGAAAACGCTTGCCGTGCTCGGCATCTAACCCCAATTCCTCTCGTTATAAAAACAGCTTCTATGGGATGGCGCTCTTGTCTTGATCTGTCGCGTGCTGTTGTCCTCACCAATTCATGTGCGTTGACGCCTGAAGTGGGGAGCACAGACGTCGAGTTTGTGCGACTAACGGCGAGATCACAGACTGCTGACACGTGCCGAGGTTGCTGGAACGAGGCGAGGGCTGCTCGCACTCCATGGCCCTGCGAGTGTTTCATGAAATGGCGTCCTCGGCCGTCCTGTATGCTCTGCCACTCTTACACATGCAGCCACTGCGGTGGAAGGAGCTGTAGATGGACTAGCGCCGGGTCATACGCCTCTGCCTGGCGCTCCCGCACGTGCCTGGCTACGGCTACCTACACAGAGGCCGGCACCTGGACTATCTAGATGCGGTCCCTGCAGACGGGGCTGCACCACATCCACCGGCTCCATAGCACACCGGACGGGGCAGCCCTTCTGCAGCGCTACCGCAGCCGCCCCTACTGGCAGATGGGCATGCTGGCATCCATCTACGAGGTTCACATTGATCGCAGCGTCCCCCCTCGAAACACCACCACCTGGCACCGGGCGATCTCATGGCATCAGCATCACGCTCCCGGGGATTCGCAGCAAGCGATCAACACCAACCCAGGCTATCCATTACGATGTTGCTACCCTGCTGCAGGATGAGACGGCCGGCAAACTGCAGCTCTACACAGACGGCTCCACGCAACCCTCCATGGGCAGAGCTGGAGCCACCTGCAGGGCAATAGAGCCTGGCACCAGTCATGTGTGCTGCCTGCCCTTCTCCGCCTTCTCCGCTCATGCAGTGATGGTTGGTCTGCACCTTGCTGCAGACCTGCTCCTGGAGAAGGGCAACCTGATTCAGCACCGGCTCTGCTACTGCCGAAAGCGCGATGCCCCGCGAGCAGAGCTTCGGACCGCACTCCAGCGTCTCAGGCTGCCCATCCACACCCTGATGGACCTGCTTTCCCGACGGGCCCCAACTCCATCCGGCGGGAAGCATTCCGACTTGTTCTGGCCATCCTAGAGGACACCGACCTCATCAAACGGCTGTAGCCAAAGTCTGCTGGCCAGCCTTAAGCATTCTTTATCTCTTTCTTTCTCTCTCTTCCTCTTTATCGGTCCCCATTCGTTTACACCTATTCCATTTGATTCCCCTTCTCCCCTTCCCCTAGACTGGGTTGTATGCTGGTGAACTCCCAAATGCGTTCAAAATATCCCCAGTCCACTTCTTTGCCACTTTCTATATCAATAAAGCACTCACTAATCGACCAGATTTAGGGGAAACCCCCAAGGTGGAGTAAGTTTCTGTAAAGGAACTGAACCAGGACGAGGACCTGGACCAGGACGAATTTTTCTTCAACTGCGAAGTTTCAGAGAAAGCTGTATAGCTTTCCTTTGTAGCCGTATGGTTGAATTTAGGTGGATGTCAATCTTTCCTTTACAAAGCACTCACTAACTCCCAGTTCGCGAAGCTGGTTGCCGTGGGTTCTAGTGCACACTGATGCGGTCCACTTTGGGAGAGACATGAAAGGCTGCAGAAAAACCGATCCAGGGATAACAGTCATGGAGAAATTTCAGTGGCAAGTACGGAAATCCATGTGTGGGGCAACGGCTGGATCTCCGATGAAGGAAGAGGGGCCGCCAGGTCTGCTGTTTTTCAAGCCTTGAACCACTAGTGCAAGCGGCCCAATTTTTTTTAATTTGATAGAACACGCGCACCAACCAGAGCGTGGTTTGTACGCAAGATGGAGTCGCAAAGGTAGTAGCAGGTAGAACAGGTAGTGACCAAGGGAAGCAATCCGTGGACCTGTACTTCCATGAGCTTTTATGGTTCAGTCTGGTCAACCTTGCAACTCCTCACCCCGCCAGTAACCGTTTTAGTTGATGGGCATGCTACCAAGCCCACTGTTTGAACTGAAATCTTGTGAGTGTTCTCGCAGCATGATGGGAAGCATGCTACTCATCGCTAACCTGAAGACTACCGTGGATGATGTCACGCACATGTTGCGCAGAACCATCTTCATGACCAGAGTCATGGGAGGGCTCGACGATGTTATGGTAGCGCAGACTGGTGTGGTGCCCAGGGTGGTATACTCTACAACTTACACCCTGCTCACCCCTTCGAAGGTCGACAAACTTGATGCCTCTGTTGCGGAGTTACCACTCCGGAATTGGAATGACTCCGGATTCCTTCCACCTTTTCAACGTGCCGGAATGGTATCGGAATGGCAATAAACACATTTTGCTGGAATGGAATGTGAATAAAATGGTTATTTTTAGACGATGGCGTCACCATCGCTGGCGCCTTCCGGCTACTTAATTAGTCTCTGGCAACGACTGCGTTGGTATATCTCAAAAGGAGCACCGGCGGGGAAAACGAGGGCGCATACCCGTGATCTCGAGTAACCGAATCCGCACAGTCTGCGGCAGCGCGCGTGAAGTGAACTTCGAGCTTCACAAGCTCGTCTGGCCGGTGGAACCGTTAGGTCCGATCTTCGTGCTTTAGCGGCATTTTTAAGGCATAGCTCTGTACAGTGGCGCCGATGGGAGACCGGCTTCTCAGTGGCAGGCGCCGAGTTCCCAGGTCAGCAGGCAGAGAATAGCATCGAGAAGCGGGGGGCAGGAAATACGGAGAGCGCGCATCCGAAGTCACGGTGTTTCTCACCGCAAGTTGGTGCTGCGGAATCTTCGAGCTAGCAATATAAAGCGTTCGCGCATGAAATATGAAAGAACGAGTCTTCTTAACGTTCTCTTCCCACCCGTCGTGGCCGGCGCGCAATGAATTGCCTTGTAACTTCTAAGCCGAACAGGTAGGCATCTTCTGGGAATACGGCGCCAACCTGTCGACTCTCTGTCCGTCTGTTGCAGCGGGACCACAGGGATCCAGTAAATTCAAACAATGGCAGCAAAAAGAAAGTTGCGGATGATGAGGCGTTTTTATCCAGCTCGGGTGTTGCTTAGCTTTCTGCCTCCGCGCTCTGCTACGGTAGTCGGCAGCTGTGATATATGATTACATTAGACAATAAATACAATGCAGAAGACCCAACTGGCAAAGGGCATTTGTTTATAACAGCTCCAGCTGCAGCAGTGCCCTTATTTGCGAGTGTTTTGACGGGTCTCAGCAGTGCGACACCGTGCGTTGCTTAGATCCGAAAGTGCGGCCCTCTCCTCCAGTTGTGCCAAACTGGTTCGTGGTTTGGTTGCTGTGTTTCCGTGCACGTGGCGCTTGCTTCTGGGTACCAACGTACCTCATTATTGAACCCTTAATAGTCAGCATTAAATTGGAGCACCGGCACTATTCAGGTAGGTAGGCCTCATTTCGAAAGTTTGGTCAGGTTCTCGGGCATATTGCTTGGCGTTCATAGAAAGAATATGCCAGACCGTACTTCTTTGTTTTGACAGGGCTCCCGTGACGACATAGTTCTGTCACCTTAAATGAGGGGGTCATGAAGAATGTCCTGTTTTGAACGGATTGAGATGAAGTAGTGCCCGGCCAATAAGCAAGCGAAATCGAGGTCAAGGTTTCCACCTGGACCTCCATTTGCGACTCTCCTACGGTGAATGAATACTCAATTGGAATTGAACTGCCACTCCGTTCCGGGAGTGAGAATGGGCTAAATTTTGTCGTTCCGAGGAATTGAAAGGAATGGAACAACGACAAGTTCAAATTCCTCAAAATGGAATTGGAATGAAATCGGGATGCCCATTCCGCAACACTGCTTGATACGTTTCTTCGAAAAGCCTACAAGTAGGCGCTGGGCCTCCCAATTGACACTCTCACCACCAGAATTCTCCAACGTGATGTTCACAACATCATTTATTGGATCTGTGAAGTTCACCCATCCCACAAGCGACAACTATTACGTGGGGCTGCAATGAGAGCCCCAACCTAGCATCTGGGCCCTTATTCTACTTGAGTACTGGGAGAGAGCACTGTCCAGCTCGAACCCTGACGACCAGCTTTGAGTGGTGAAGAGATGCTATGAAGCCGGGCGGTCTTATGCGGTCATGGAATAAGGACACTTCCCCAGGGCTAACTGCTTCATAGGGTAGTTAATTGCTTCTCTCGGCAACACCTGCCGGTGGAACCTTCATACACCGTCTTTGTCTCCGAACACAGCAAAAATGCCCCTTATGACACATGGTTTCTATCCCCTTGAGCGTCCGCAACCTTCTCACAGTTCCTCCAATTTGCCGGATATGCACCCCGTCAAACACCATGAAGGCGGACGTTTAGCACGGGCTATTTCGTAGCGTACACGGACGCTGCTGCATTTCCGAGACGACCAGCCTTTACAGATCTGAAGCGCTTACGGCACAACAACAGAGGACCAGTGTCCACGTCAAGGCCAACACCACACTAGAAGCTGAAGTGGCTATAGCCCTCGGAAAAAAGCATCTAATAGTGCGACAATCGTCACAGACAGTGAACAGGCCCGCAGACATTTTTCCAACGGGCGCATCCACTGCAGAGCACGGCGTCTCCTCCGGGCTGCGTGTTTCCAAACGCTTCGCTTCACAACGCTTCACGTGGCATCTGTGATGTCACAAGGCCTGCATTCTACTTACCTGCTGCTAAAACAATCTCGCCTTTCAGGCTGTGTGGTCTCGTGGTAGATTTCTGGTTGCTTGCCCTGACGGCCAGAGCTCGAGCCCCAGCCGGTCTACTTTAATTTTTTATCGCAAATTTTCTTTGCATACTCAATTCTTTTTATATCACTGAAGAACTAAATCCTTCGTGTCGTTTTTGTTAAAGAATAATTATTTGGTATTTTTTAGGGCGCTTTAGGTTCGGGGCGCAGCCTATGATCACGGTTGTTTAACGTTCTGTATCGCTGGAAGACGTTTTGTGATGACTAAGCTACGTAGCAGCACAAATTTTATTTTCTGAAAATGATAGCGAACGTCTTAACCCAGAAAGGATGCGTTTCCTTTTTACGCAAGTGGCGCCCATTAACTTTGCTTCATTCCCAGCATTCCTGCATGACGGACTAGGCCTGCCAATTTGCTGCCCATGCAAATTCCTCAGACAACCTCTCAGTAGGCACCATGCTTTGAAGTCTGCCACCTCAGCAGATGCACCAAAAAGCGTCAGCATGGTCAGTCACGTCTCAGCGGTGTGAAACTGGCGTTACCAGGATCACTTGGGTGCAATTGAATGAGCACGAAAAAATTGCCTGGCCGCGCTGAGTCGTGTTGTAGCCAGCAGCGTGCGCACATTTATTACTGACCGGGTTAGCGGAAACCTGCTTGAAATTATGGATAATCAAGTTTCAACAATTCTCGTGGTCTCAACGACTAGTCAGATACGTCTTTGACCCCCATTATTCTGTTTCGCCTCTCCCTTGGCATTGCTGAACCTTTCACCAACCGCTTATACCAATATATATATATATATATATATATATATATATATATATATATATATATATATATTGTGGGAACCGGCCCACTCGTCGCAGCCAACTCGTCCCAGGTAAAGTGAAAGTGGTAGTACTGACCTTCTCGCCTTCTCGTGCTAGGAAAAGTCGTCTCGCGGTTCCATTTTTGGCCGATGCCGAGGAAATCAGGAGAGGAAATTCTGCGGCTTCTAATCTTATAATTACTCCCAGGTGACCTCTTGAGATTTCGGGGGGTCCTCTGCTTTTGTTAGTTTGCAGGCGGTGGTTGAAATGGTTGTTCTATTTTAACACATGTTCCTCTGTCCACTTATTATTTCCCTTCTTGTTGCAAAAAAAAATCCAATTTTTTTTACTGGGTAGGGTTTTTTTTCAGGTTTATTATTTTTTCTTCTTCCAAAAAATATTCTTTAGGCTTTTTCTGTGGAGGGGGGTCCACTTTTTCTTTATTTTGCGTTTTCTTTTCTTTCTTTCGTTTTTTTTTTCTTTTGCGTTATCTTTTGAAGATTTTTGCCTGCTTGTGTATATATTTATACAAAGGGCAAAATTTTGGCCTTTTGTTTGTTTGCAGGTGGTGGTTGACATTGGCTTTTCGGTTTCAGCACAACTTCCGGTTTCTTTTTTTGCTTTTCTTCTCCTTCTAAAAAATATTCTTCACACTTTTTTGTGTGAGTGTGTGTGGAGGGGGGGGGGAGAGGGGGGTCAACCTTTAAGTCCAGCCTTGACTTTCGCTCCTATATATAGGTGATATGAAGACTAACAAAACGAAAGTTACCCAGCTTGACAATCATCGTTTGTCAGCAGGCATGAAAACAAAAGATCACAATACTAAAAAGCGAAGACACAGAACGAAATCGCAATCCCAATACAGTGACGTCCCTTAATTACCAAAACTAAAAAAATGTATTACAGAAAACAGAACGGGCAAACTAAATCTAATATAAAAGGCTCACGTAATTAGCTGCACAAACAAAAAAATAAGATACGCTGTCTGGCTGGCACGTTCCTCGAAGGCGACAAAGGAAAGGGTGGTGACTTGAAGGAGCGTAAGAATGTTTACGCAGAAGATGAGAATTATACAAGCTTCTGTACTCTTTCATTTGAACATGATAGACAGAAAGGGTACATTGTGACGAGTTGGCCGAGTGTCCAGTTGCCCTATGTTATGAGTTTCCCTAGTGCGGATGGCCTATGACGACTTGCCCTATGTGACGAATTCACCTATGACGAGTTGGCTGTGGCAAGTTCACTTTTGACGAGTTCTCCTAGACCCTTCCCTGGTATGACGCTAATTCGGGTGGGCTAAACATACTATTGCTTTAGAGATCCCGCATAAGGAGACCATATAGTATCCTCTCGAAGAGCTGTACCAAGTTGCTAGTTAAGGAAATCGACCTGGTGTTATCTGGGACATAACCTAAACACTCGTTTTTTAGCACTGGCAATATCTTAGAGAGTTTCCATTCCGGAGGTAATCAACTATTTTTCGGAGACGTGTTTATTATGTTCAGTAAATCCTTAGGGGATTCCTCCAATAAAAACTGTAACATTGGCACAATAATCCCATCTGACCCCAGAGCAGCCACAGACAGCTGTGAAACAACGTCAGCCAATCCCCACATCATTACCGGGTTGAAATCGACATTACAAACTGGTGGTTGTGGTACCAGTGAAATGGCTCGTACCCACTCAGGGGGATTGGCCAGGAAATGGAATCCTTACTGAAAGAAATTATGTAATTTTTGTAGGCAAAGAAAAATGTTTAAATGTTAGAATGGATTTCTTCTTTTTCTTCTTCTTCGTCTTCTTCTCCTTCTTCTTCTTCTTCTTCTTCTTCTTCTTCTTCTTCTTCTTCTTCTTCTTCTTCTTCTTCTTCTTCTTCCTCTTCCTCTTCTTCCTCTTCCTCTTCTTCTTCTTCTTCTTCTCCTTCTTCTTTCCATATGAAGCAAGGAAACGGCACTTCCCAGAACTATACGCCTACACGATACCCTTACCCCCATCATTGTTTTTATCTGATAAACCCCCGATCATAAGTGAACGCCTTTTAGCCTACCTCGCTGACATTAGATTTTTAGCACTCATCTCATACCATCGGTGACATCAGCGCCACCCGATGAAAGTGAGGCTCGCTCGGGGAGTTTTCATAGCGTGTGCCGGGGACGCCACTGCCATCATTGCAGGTAGGGGCATGTTATGACGCCCCCAGCACTGTTACACTTAACCTTCTTCCTTGTTACCTCTCATTCTAATCATCTTCTGTTTTTAGAATAAGGGCCTTTTAACCCGTATACGCACTGTTTTTATCAAGTACATCACAATAATCGTCATGATATTTTAAGAACAAACGTGACAAAACAATCACTGTCTTGGCGCTTTTTGGCCTCAGACGCTCTTCTCCCAATAAAGCACGTATAGTTGTAGTAAATTTCAATTATTGACCATATTAACCTTTAAAAAATTGTTTGAGTCCCCACTGCACGACGCACAGTTCATGTTCCGTCTAAGGTCTGATCTTTTTCGAGGCGTTCAGTGGCCGCGGTTCCCGAGCCCTCAGACCAATCTAGTGCAGTCATGGTTTGAGCCATTTCACGCATCCCTTTTTTTGGTTCCCTCCTCCTTGTATTAGTGTGTCATCTGTGCAAATAAATTTTGATGGTATCTCCCCACCCCCCCCCCCCCCCCCCGAATGTAAAGATGTTGTCGTTTCGTGTCCTCAATGGATTGCTGGAAGATCATTTGTCAACCCTTCATTCCCATATCGTCAATCGCTACCGATGCCTCGCAGAGGGATGAGAAGGCTGGAGTCGGAATATTCCCTGAGTCCCTCGATTGGTCCTTTTCGATCAGGTCACCTGATTACACTCCTATGCTTTATGCGGAATTATTATCAATGCTTTTGGCTCTTCAAAAGCTTCCGCGTAGATTTTTGCATGTCGTTATTCTTTCTGACTCCCTCTCTGTGTGTTCCGTAATAACATCCGAAAAATATTCTTCGATTATCCGCACATTCCGGTCATTTGTTCGTTATCAGGTTCGTGAGGTTAGACTGGTGTGGGTTCCCGGACATGCAGGAATATCACACAATCAAGGGGCTCATCAATTAGCCAGTGTCTCTTTGGTGGCCTCGTGGTCGCGCAATATCCAAATGATAGCTTTCTGTTGGGGCGAGATTTTGACGTTACTCCAGACTTATCGACAAGACGCTCTTCACGCTTGGAAGCCGAAGTTTTGTGAATCAAAGCTATGCGAGATGGCAATCACTAAACGTCCATGCAAAATTCCCCCACTAATTTTTATCTTTATTAATCTGGCCCGGCTCCATCTCCGCAGTGCCCCCTCTGCGACGAACTGGAAAATATAGAACATTTCCTTTTTAACTGCCGCAGCCTCTCCCCAATGCAACACAGGCATCTAGAGTCAACATTGCGGCATCTAGAGTCTAGGCATCTAGAGTCTAGAGTCAACATTGCGGAACCTCCACCTTCCGTCATCTACTTCCGAGGTTCTGTCACTAGGCGCTTCTGCCCTAGGAGTTTGCCACATGTTGTATCGGTCCTTCACTCTTATATTGCGGCGAAAGTCCGGTTTGCCTGCTAACCAGCTAAGCGTTCACATTTATTTGATTTTTCTTTCTGCCTCTACTTTCATATTATATATAAAAATCTCTTCTAGCTCCTTGTCTAAATTTTGGGATTTAATATAATATAGGTCACATCCTGATTAGGTACACAGCTTCTTGGCCAATCCCCCGCGAGAGTATGGGCCATCGTATGAGGCAACCAACCAACCATGCACTCCATCGTCACTCACGCGGTTCGCCGTCATCGTCGTCGTCACAAGCTCTCGCTCCCCCAAGAGCTCTCGCTCCGTCCTGCTCAGCAGTCTCGATTTATCGTTCCAAGCAGCAGCGACCATGGACGCCAAGGACAACAAGCCAGTCGACTCTCCATCCACAACCGACGTTTCCGGGGCACGGTCGCCTGTTTCGGGCGAAACGTGCCACAAGAAGCGTTCCAAGAAGCCTGCCAAGAATGCTCGCGACGTTGCCGGGAAGGCAGAGAGGTAAGTTCATTCAGAGCAAGCGGAGTGCACCTACAAATTGTTACACATACTCTTTTCTGCCCAGCGCCGTTGAATCACCCGGACATGCTGCTACGAAAACAAAGACACCGGACAAGGAAGCAGTTGTCTCTACGCCTAAGCACGCAGTGACCGAAGCAGCCGTGAGGACGACTGGGGGCGAAAAGCGCCACAAGAAGCCCTCCAAGAAACAGAACGACGTTGGCAAGACCACCGCTAAGGATGACAGGTAAGTTTATCCCGAGCAAGCGGAGGGCACGTACAAATTGTTACAGGTATTCTTTTCTGCCCAGTGCCGTTGAATTATCCCGACATGCTACGATGAAAACACAGACACTGGACAAGGAAGCAGTCATCTCTTCGCCTAAGGACGAAGTGCCCGAGGCCTCCGTGACTACGACTGGGGGCGAGAAGCACCACAAGAAGCCCTCCAAGAAACAAAAGGACGTTGGCGAGACCACCGCGAAGGAT
Source organism: Haemaphysalis longicornis (assembly GCF_048455015.1). Taxonomy (NCBI): domain Eukaryota; kingdom Metazoa; phylum Arthropoda; class Arachnida; order Ixodida; family Ixodidae; genus Haemaphysalis; species Haemaphysalis longicornis. The sequence continues at coordinate 105,492,081 of NW_027526204.1, read as the reverse complement.
GGGAGGTAAGTTTATCCGAAGGAGGTTGAGCACACTGACACAGGGCTACTGGTATACCCTGTCCTGTCCAGCGCCTTAGAATTGTCGGGGCAAGGTGGGGTAAAAACAAAGACCCCGAAAGCGGGAGTAGTCGTATCGTCGTATAAGGCCGATGGGAACACGGCGCAGTCGCCGGCGGGTGCTAATGAAAAGCGCCGCACCAAGCCTTCGAAGCACAGGAGCCCAACAAGTGATCACGTGACGGACAAATGAGCTGAAGCAAATTTATAGCTTGCTAAGTGTTACATCGTGTTACGGTTCCCGGCAGATTACCGGCGGCAATTTTCGGGCGCACAAGGAACGAAATGGCGTAAACGTACGCGTAGTGACTGAAACATATAATGGGCAAAGCACCGGAACCTTGTATTTCCTCCGCTGTAGCTGTCAACATTGTAACAAATGGAGCGAGATGTTCTCTGTTAATAATAGCGATACAACTGCTGTCCGGTTATTCAGCATCAAGCGATACTGTTGCAGGGACAGTTATGTTATTCCTGTGTTCGAAGATGCAATCGATTGATTGAGGAGCGCTTGGCATTTCTTCGGCAGGTGCAGCGCGCAACATAGTTCAAGGTGTACAGCACTAACCAGTCAAAAAGTTGGTAATTTAGCACTAAACATACCAGGAGCCGAGGCAACCTACGGGTGGAAAGATCTTTTTTGGTGTGTTCTCTGCACCTTTCCGAATTGACGACCTGCTCTGAAGGCTTTGATTTTCTCTCGCGTGCTCAGAATGCGGCTGTAATTAGATCTATCGATGACATTGTTGCAAAAATAAATGTGCACGTAGTACAAACAGCGTGTATTAATGCTATTTGTCGGCGCTAAAGTGACAACAAACGGCCCTCAATCTTCAATTCAAGTGCACGTTCCTTAATCCAGTTCTGACATCTTTGGGCAAGCACTTGCCTAAGTAAGTGCTGTGCGTTGACACCTGAAAGGTATCTTCGCTTCAGGAGGCCAGCTATCGCATCGTAGACGCAAATTTCGTGCTACATGGTTTGGTTTGCATTCGGTTTCATTTAACAACAACGGTTTAACAACATAAGAAATTCACCACGACTGACTTTACACATACGACGTCGTGGGGTCTGGCGGAAGCCATTATACGCACGACGCGACTGGGGCGCCAACGCGGCAGTTGCTCAAAACGCAAAGCGCCCTCGTCAACCGGGTTGGGGGGTTCCCCAAGCCCCTTGGCGGCCTCGACGGAGGCGGCATGGCATTCGAAGTTGGGGCATAATTTAGTTGCTTTAGCGATTTCGATCGCGCCTTGAGAGAGCTTCAGCTCCAAAACAACGCCCTTTTCGTAGTGAAAGCTACACAAACAGTGGGCGTCGTCAATTCGCGGCTAAGTGTAGGACTTGAACGATGTTAATGAAAGCGCCCTATCATTTTCGGCACGATCGGTGCAGTTCGTTGTTGAGTGTCGCGGTTGCTCGCATGGCTGTTATGATACACGCTGATACTTCAACCCGTGCCGTTCTCTCTTCTTGTTCGGAATAAACTGGTTATTTCTGTTTCTTGCGTGTCCGTGTCATTTCGTAGAGGGGGGGTCAGGATCGCGAACCCTTCGCACATGGGGGCTCCTTCACGACGTATACACAGCAGGTCTTGTAATGTTTAGTGCACATTTGGTTTCTAACTTTTAGTGTACGTTTCTTTGTCTAATGCCCAAAGCAAGCATGAAAGCGGTTATCATTGCTCAACACACGGGAATGTGCTTGAAATTAAATGTCGTGGGTATTGATTTCGAAATGGTGTAAATTGGCTTGCATGTGGCCACCGAAATACGGTTAAGGATAAAATGAAATGGGGTGCGTCTGACTTCGTTTTTTTTTTTAATTTGTTGCAACCGAACTTGAACCTGTAACTTTCTTAACGCGCATGAGTAAAACAATTAGCCGCATCATTTAGGCTATCGCTCAAAGTAATCCTCCATAAAGGTGTTCGTTCAAACAATAGAATAGGTGTTTCTATCCCACAGTATTAATTCTGAGGCTGGATAAGATCACCGCCATCCGTTATGGGTTTGATGCGATCTCACCCCGAGTGCTTCTGTACTGCATCGACTATGCAGGTTGTAAGCCGAGATAAGAAATACGTCAAAATTATAAACTAGATTATTTTTTAGGGAACTCCAAATTTTCCATCGGTAATTGGGAATGCAGTCGGTGTGTCAAGGGCGTAATATGGCACTGCCCATGTTAAATAAGTCAGATAGCTGCAATCGTAGGTAAACTAAATGCATTATCCGGTTCCATGTCTTGCTTTGCATCCATAACATCAGCTACGCTTTTTTTAATTGCGACACGGATCGCGAAAGTTGATGAAAAGTCATTTCTAGGAGCGTTGTACGGCTTTCATTTGAACCATCAGCTTCGCGACCACTGGTATGGTGGATAGAAGCCACCGTACCCGTGGTGCGATGAAAAATTACACCATCTCCCCGAAGGGAACTATATGGTGATGCAAAGCATCTCGGAGATTCCAACCACACCGTCGCGCGCGCGGCATCCGGATCCGCTTTGCTACACCGTGCCGAAGCGGCTTCGCTTTCTCGCAGTGTGGGATCCGCTTCTCAACGCTGGCGCTTCGAACCGGCTTGTTGGCGTCCATTCGGCGTCCATTGTTGGCGTCCATTCGGTTCATCGGACAAGCAGCAACTGAGGGAGCGGCGCGCGGAGAGGAGGAGAGGAGGAGCAGCGCGCGCTCTATCGCACAGCTGGCGTGGGGAGAGTGAGAGGAGGAGAGCGGCGTTGTCGCACTGCTGGTGGGGAGAGGGGGAGAGGCGCGGACGGACGCCAACGGACGGACATAGCTCCGAGCAAGAGATGCTTTGCATCTAAAACGGCGATACAGCCGCTTGGGAATTCGGCAAAACGCTTTCCCAGGGCGATTAGGACGGCCGGAGCAACGGCGCGGCGCCGGTTGCTCCGGCTGCCGCGTTGGCGCGTTATTCGTGCGTGTAGTGGCTTCCGCCAGACTTCACGACGTCGTGCGTATAAAGTCGGTCATTCACCACCTGAGGTTTCACTCAGGGCTGCATGATTTGCACTAGCAAGTGTTTGCTAATGTTTGCAAGTGATTGCCAGTGGCATCATAGTCATTCAGCGAAAGCTCGTGTCGAGGTGGTGAGGCTACTGGCAAACAGTTGAAAATACACGCTAACGCAGAATTGCTAAAACAAAGCGACCGGTTCATAGGGCTTTTCGTTTTTTCTTGTGCCTTTTTTGCGGACTACGCTATTCCATTGCTCAGAGGGGAGACAAATTTCGTAATTGCACGGAAGCGATGTGCGAGGTACAAAACTTGTATATGTAGCCGCTTAAAACCTGCACTCTGACACTTCGGTATGTGGTCGCCGAAATAATGCCTCAAGAAATGGCACAAATCTGTTTATGGGCTGTTTCATTGGCAAACGCAGCGCACGAAGTTGAACAAATAACGGAGATATTAAAGAAAACGTGTGAAGCAGTCGCGACCCCCTAGCCAATTTCCCGCAACTTTTCTATGACGTCACGGAATCTTGTTTGTGCGATTGGCGGCCGCCCAACTGAGCTGTCGCGATGACACATGACTGGACGTCTGTAATGGGGCCTCTAGTTTCATTTGACCGCATCACTTGAATGCTAACGTGCAGTTAACGCACTGAAAATTATGTTTTATTGTTGGCCCATATGACGTCATTCTTGCTCATAACACGTCACTGTGGCACAAAATTTGAGAGTTTTCAAATACTTCTTGCTTTTTTTGTTAAAAAAACATCTTTTGTGGCTGTAATCGAGCTGAGTGAGATACTGAATCCTAGTTCTTTCAAATTAAACAAAGTTGTGTTTTCTCTTCATGGCTCCTTTAGGCACAATGGATAGTGCAGGATCGAGTGGTCTTGGGGGCTAGGACCGAATTTGGAAAGGTATTTCGAGCATAACAGCCTTTTTTGGAAAGAAATGTCGAAATTGGTGCTCTGAATGCGTACTTGGATCATTTAAAGGAAACGCGTTGTGAGATACACAAAATAGGAGAGTGGGCTGTGGGCTCGCGTGGGGGAGCGGGAAAGGTAGACAACAGAGACGTAGTAGCGAGGGGACACGGGGGTTGCTTTGAGAAACGACACAGAAGCGTGCGCCAGGAAAGGAAAATAGCACCTCCGCTGCAGGGTAAACCGCTGGCGCACTTGTCATGCGAGCATCTTCAAGGCACCGACGGGGGGAAAGAGGGGAGGCACAAGAGGCTCAAGCATGGCTAGGGACAGGCACGAGCTTCTGGCATCGCTGTGTAAGGGACGTGACCGTCATATGCAACAAGTTCGTTTAAATCACGGACAGCAAACAAGACAGAAGGAGAAATGCGAATCCCAGCGCGGCCACCTAACGTCGCAAGCGCTTGGCCAAGGTTAGCCGAGTGGCATCCGCTGCCTTACGGGTGCTTATTGGGAGAAAAAGCAGCACACTTCGGCGGAAAAAGAGAGACAATATTGTCGTCGTCGTCGTCGTCAATTGTAAAAGGCTGATCCCCCCAGAACAATCCTGCGATCCTCCCCCTTAGTAAAAGGATTAGACTTCGTCTGTAATTTCTAGACGAAGCGGTGGTGCTGACCCCTCAGGACTTGGGTAACATTTCACCCCCGCACATCCCAGCCACCATGCTGCGTTCTGCACAGCCTTCGAAATAGACTGTTGCTTATGCACTGAAATCATGGTTAGAACCAGCGGCTCTTACGTAGGAGACTGTGAACCCAAGGGCGCATCTGGATCTCATTGCTTGTACTGTTCTGCAGGCGGACAGCGAGTGAGGCTGCCTATTCCCCTGGCAAACCCGAGGATGCGAGGCCGCAAAGCAGTGCTGCCCCTGGCGGGGCCACCCTTCCTGCCCAACCGGCTTCGACGACGTCAGCAGTGCCCGTTCCGGTAAGGCCTCGTTCCATTTTTCCTGTTTGTTGAAATGCCACAATTGCAGTCGACACGCCGTGTCAATTGTTGTAGTCCTCGTTTATTGGGCCAAAATGTTTAGATGTAAAGTCAGACACAAAAAAGGACTGCCTTCGTGGTCTTCGTCGCTGGTGTCAGGTAGTGTGGTCGAACCTCGTTATAACGAAGTAGCATCGGGGCAGTAAATTAGTTCGTTATATTCGATATCCGTTGTAAAAGTTGCCTAAAAATCGGCTATAACAAATCGGCAATCTGGCTAGCGCAAAATTCTTACATGCAAGAACACTACATGCTAGGCTTCGGGCCTACTATAAACGAAGTAATCCTTACCGGTCCCATGGTGGCATTTAAAACTAACTGAACCAGTACGTGAGAACGCGAAATTAACGCAGAACAATGTCTGTTTGACAAAACAGGTCTGCGTTCTTATTCATTTGAAGTAAGATGTGATTGTCAGGTGGCTTTTAATAGCACTGAGCAAGATGAAGTTTTCCACAGTGTACACGCACAAAACGGCTGTGTTTTTCTTTCGTAGATCTTTACGTCAGCAGTTTTTCCAAGTAGCTCATCAGCATTCCTCAAATATTTCTCCGTTATAGCAGTTATCGCTGGCGGGTGTCGCGGTTTTGGTTTCGTTATAAGAAGAATGAGTGTCACTGAAATAAAGTGTGCTCAACCTAAGTTCGTATTTAGTTCGCTATAGAAAATATTCCGCTATATCTCTCTTCGTTAACGAAGTTCCACTGTTTTGTACGAAAATGGTCGCAGTTCGTATCTAGTTCGCTATAGCCGATAATTCGCTATATCACTGTTTGTTATAACGAAATTCAAGTGTGTTGTACGGAAATCGTCGCCACTGCAAAAAACAAGTACGACGCTCGCCGTTGGCGCAGGCTCCAAACCCAAACCCACTTTAGCAGCCCCATTCAACACATTGCCTCACCGAATTCCCCTACAACTGCCCTTTTGCCAGCCTCCCAGCACAACGTACCTCTTTGCAAGGGAATGCCGCCACCATGCAACGCCCCTTACTTCCCCGTCCCCTGAAGTTCAAGAACATAGCATTTCACGGTCTCGAACAACGGGGAGAGCTCGCAACTTTCTAAACTGATGCACAATACAATGGGTGCGGCTTAGGTCAGCCGACCTTGGATATGCAAAGAAAACGCTTGGCATAGTGTGGTTGGGTCTTAGTTTCGATTGGTTAACCTTTGATGCAGCTGTATTGCCGATTACGGCTCAAAGCTGTGAGGTCCCGTGAAACGCTCACAGATGGAGGTCCGGCCTCACTTACATTCTCGGGGGACGCGGCGTTTCTCTTTCAAGGCGAAAGCGGCGCAAGATGAGTGACATAGCCCGAGACGACCCAGCTGCGCATGCGTGGGAGGCTGCTGGTTTGGTCGGCTGCCGATCAGCTGAGCGGCCGGTGCCGTCGCTGCCGCCGCAGCTACGTGAGCAGAACGACTGAAAACGGTGCCTTGTGCGCAGCGCCGACAGTGAGCCCGGCGAACCCCGCGATGCGCTTCGTCGGGGGTGTGTCTCCGGTCAAAAGGTTAACTTGCGCATCCTGCGCGAAACCGCTGGACGAAAGTAGTAAAGCGTGGCTTTAACAAGAAAACCTTGTGTGCTATTGCAAGCACATTTCCAGAGCTGTGCCAAGTGCGTTACCACTGCGTTAAGTGCGGGGACATCCAGCCAGGCGGGAAAAGAGAATTACCCTCGTGTGTGCCGCGTCAAAGGTGAGCGTGATGGCAGGGCAGCTGAAAAGCTGCACGTGGAAGAGAGCTCCATCGCCCGCCAGGTGAAGGCACTGTACGGGAGGGGCCGGAATAGTGGGCCTCCTCAATTATCAGTCCGGTATCGTTCGCGCAGCACCAGAGACGTGATCCAGCGATCGATGTTCTCATGTATTTTTATGCAACTTCCGTTGCGAAAATATTCCTCGCTGTGTCCGCGGAGTGTCCAGGACTGGTAAATCGAAGAGGCCCAATGCCTACCCGATTCGTTCGTTCTATTCACTAGTTTACTTCGGTACTGCAATCTTTCCAAAAAGCCTGTATTGGTTTTTTTTTTCACCTTTCTCTCTAGTGCTGAATAAAAGGCAGAAAGGAATGGACTTTCTTGGCGTGAAGTTGAATTGTGTTGCTTCGCCGAAGTCGACGGCAGCGCATCGGCTGACTGTTCATATTTTTGCGACTTATCTAAGCTTCGCGAAAACTGGAACGGAACTTTGAATAGTGCATTTGTAAGCAAACAAAGCTCCGTTGTTCATGAAAAAAAAAACTTGGAGAGCTGCCATAAAGCGCTTACTCTCTGTTAGAACGAAGCGTAGGCAGCTGAGGCGCCTCTCCCCAACGCTTCACACGGTGACGTCACACGTTGCCACACTTGCGCTGCGTTGGTTCGAGGTCACTACGAGGCGACCAGTGATCTTTCGGGAGAAGGTGTAGTACAACTTTCGCTCTCAACGACCCAGAACGGCATGGCGGGGTCCACGGCTAGACGAATTAAACTCACGCAGATGAGTTTCATGTCGTTTGCGGCCAAAGTTGACGACCTTACCCCTTTTCCCAGGCACAGGGGAATGCCAAAAATGCAGACAGCCCGGCCGACATGTCTGCCTTTGAGGAGAGGAACTACACCAGGTAAGCTGCCGCGACATCTCACCTGTATAAGAGATCTGCATTCTTCAGTGAACTATGTGCATACCAGTAGTTGAGAACCCAAACACGGTCTCTTCCTACTCAACTCACGAATCATCGTAGTCTGGCGTAAGAAAACCAATGCGATTTATGCGACTTTGAGATAAGCGATCTCAGCCCTTCTCACTAATTTGTTCAGAGCATGGCAGCACTTGCAGCTGCGGCCCTGCAGCCATTGCTACTCAGAATTGATGGGCAAGTGTACGAGTCGTAGAAAACTGTAACAAATCTGAACACATCCTACCAAACTCTGCCTCACCGAGGAATTTCTAGCAAATCAGCGCTCGCAAACCAAGCAGCATCAGGTCTGTAATTTCTGTGCAACCTGATCTTTACGGCGAAAAACAAAGAATTCTAAGGCCTTGCTTCATTGAAAGCGTTAGGCAAAAAATTTGTTCTGTGGTACATAGAATCTTCTAAACAGCTGCGACAAGGAAGGGTAGCCCGATGCGACATGTTAAATACGAGCCGCCTTGAGTTAAACCGAGGAGGGCGAACACCATGCTCCTGACCATGGCTAAAGCGGTGAACCAGCGGGGGATATTCCTGGCAATGGCGAGAGATTGGGGTGATTTTCGCAGGGTTTTTTCCAGTAGGCTGGTCACGCGGTGGCTGGCACGGCCACAAAGTTCAAATGAAAGCTCGAAGGCAGATTAACTGGAGGTCAAACTAATGCTTCACTTTTTACATTTTTGAGATTACCACCCTTAACAACTTTTTTTTAAGTTTCCCGAAGTAAATGAGAAGGAGAAGAAATTTAACCTTAAACTGTGCTGGCAAAAATAACGCTTAGCTTTGCCAGAAAGCTACCGGGCCCCGAGTTAGGACAATCTTTCTATTTCAAAAATGTGCATTTCCCGTATCGTTCCCTGAGGACAATCTTTCTATTTCAAAAATGTGCATTTCCCGTATCGTTCCCTGGCAATGTACGTCTAGTTGCTGGGCCTCTGACATGCACAGAAGCCAACACTCCACCTAGATTCTTCCACTTCACACCGTCACCAGCCTTCAGGCAATAAGGACGGCTGGTTCGAAATTCCCATCCTTGCATGAGCAGATAATTGAAAAATGCCAGATTCTGACAACGTCGTTTTATGTCCGCGTCTTGATTTGCCGAGCATGGCCTGTAAGCCTGTTTTTTTTTTCGAGATAGCGAAACTGCGCAAAATAGCCAGCCCCCGGGCGTTATCCCGGAAGTCCCGAGCTCTGCCTATTCCTCAGTTTACAGCTGCTCGGATTAAGAAAGTAGTGATTGTGGAGCATGCAATACACCTCGAGCGAAACCGGTGCAGTCGCCCGCAACATGCTTGGCATATTCAGCATGCCGTACTGGGGCCACCTACGTTGAGGAAGTTGGACTTGTGTCATCATCCGCATGGAGTTCCCTGTGAAATTGAGCTCCAATACTCACTCCCTAGCATAAACTAGATAACAGCTATACTACTTTCAAATTCCCAGCCTGGCTGTTGGCTACACCCGGCCGTTTTCACACTAATATATACTAGACGGGAACCTGGCACCGCATTCGCGGGCCGTCTGCAACTAGCGACGTTCCTCGCCTACTTGGCTTGGCTACCCACAAGGCTTTTTTTCTATCTCGAAGCCATAATCATCAAAAAATGGTATCGTCTTTGTCTTGTTCATCTCCATGAAGCTTCTGAATTCTCCCTGGCAAATAATTATTTGGAGCTTCCATTTTATAGTAAACAAACTAATTTGGTTAATCTTCCACAGTAATATAGTTGCTTTTTGCAGCCAGAGGCAACTTTCAAAAAGCCAATTCATGAGCCATGCCCAGGACAATTGGAACGTGCCTGCCCGGTGCATGACGGAACGCTCGCTGAAGCGCGGGTCGCCTAGACAGTGGCAACAGTCACAATACATTGTCTGTCACCGATGCCAGAAACTGCTGCTTATAACGAAAAATTTAGAACTAAAAGCCCATAGAACGCCTGGAATAAAACATAAATGAACTTTATAGTGAACTAGTTGGATTTGCTTGCCCCGAGTAGCCACTGGTGCAACAGCGGAGTGACGGAACGCACTGAAACATGTGCCACGCCGTAGTCGCGCTTTCTCACAGCGCGCGGCCCTGGACCGGTTACGTCACCTTAATGACCAGCAAATAGCGTGAATCGCATTTTCAAAGCATTTTAACCAACCTACGAAATATTATCATCAGCCTATTATTATTACTACAGCTCGGCGTTGCCTGAGCTTCACTCTAAACTCGGGCCTTATATATCCAGTCCTGAGCAGTCGTATGAAGACAGTGTCTGGAATGTGCGAAATTTTTTTGCGTCGTATGTAGGTTATGGAAATGACCGCGAGCTCACTTTCATTCCTTCGATAGACAGTACCAAAAGAGCGTTCTTAACTATTTGGCTGGTTATAACTATTATTCACCTGGCTATATGGAATGACTATTTGAACCGCAGGACCATCCTGACGATTATCGGGGCCGTGGTCCTGGCCCTCGGTATCCTGGGGGTCGTCGTCTTGGGTCTGCTGGTTTTGGGGGGCCCAATTCATGGCACCCGTGCTATGGTGAGAACGCAGCGCCTTTACAATGGATCGTCCGAGTCTTGTTATTGCGCACAGGGCTTCTAATAACGCTGTCAGCTGACTCAGGAGATATATATATATATATATATATATATATATATATATATATATATATATATATATATATATATACACACACAAAGTAGAAGTACGCTCTTCGGAGACTTTATTTCCAACGTTTCGACCTGAGACAGGTCTTCCTCAGGAATTCTTCCTCAGGTCTTCCTCAGGATTCCTGAGGAAGACCTGTCTCAGGTCGAAACGTTGGAAATAAAGTCTCCGAAGAGCGTACTTCTACTTTGTGCGTATTCCTGCAGCAACTAAGGACTCCACTTCACGACTATATATATATATATATATATATGTATATATATATATATATATATATATATATATATATATATATATATATATATATATATATATATATATATATATATATATATATATATATATATATAGTAAGCAAATGAGGGGCTCGTTGAGGAAATACAGAAAGATAGGGCAGCAGTCTACAACGCCAAAGGAGGCATAGGGGTGTGGTTAGGCTCTTTTCTTTTTCACTGCGGTTAATGAGGTAAACATTTTTTTAATATACAGAAGAAAGAAAGAAAGAAAAACACGCGCCCAGAGTGGGGACCGAACCCACGCCTTTCGATTACATGTCGAATGCCTTACCAATTCGGCTATCTGGGCGACTGTGTTCTCCTTCACTTTCTGGGCTATTTATATTTACTAGAAGTGTATCTGACGCTTGAGGGTGGTAGCCAGCGCCACTCTGACTACACGGGGAGAAGGGGACCTTCTTTTCAACCCCCGGGGCTTGACTCGAGCGTCTACAGCCTGTCATGAGCGGGTAACTGGCGGGAAGCCCTCTTATGCTACCTAGGCATCAAGGCTGCCAGAACCGAGACCCTCGCTAGGCTTTCGCAGAATAATATAGTAAGCAAATGAGGGGCTCGTTGAGGGGCTAGGCGTCATAGCTAGGTTAAAGAGAAGCGTGAAAAGGACGGTGCCCTGGGGCGTGCCGCGAGAGAGCATAGGGAAAGTTGTGGAGAGGAGAGAGCCGAGGCGCAGTGAAGCGGTGCGGTTAGAAAGGAAGTTTGTTATGTAGGTGTGTGTGCGACTGCGAAGATTGTGGTGTCTGACGGAGTCAAGGATGGCGTGGTGGGAGACATGATCGAAAGCTTTATGTAGATCAAGTGCGAGGATGGCGCCGTTGTCGGATTTAAGTGGCTGGGTGAGGATGTCAGCGTGTATATGGAGGATAGCATCTTGGGTCGAAAGGCCAAGACGAAATCCGACAAATGTTGCGGCGTCTATAAGTTGGGAGTACACAGGGTTAAAGGGAGGTGGAGGCTCTGGGTACGTTTCCCACCACCATTATTATTGTTGTCTGCATAGTTATCGTTGCGTTGAGACCTTTTATTTCTGCGAGAGATTCCAACGCGGGAAAGACGGCAACTCTTTCAATTCGTTGGTTTTATTGCATAGGGCATGAGGCCTTTTCGAAACCATTTGCATCCGCTGCCCAACAAAGCATCTTGCGAAGACCTTCAACGACTCCCAACCTGCATCCCACGTACCCATTTTTTGCCTATAGCACATGGTTTAATGGAGCTGTGTTTTTGTCTTTTCGCACCCTACTTTGTTGTGACGGTTCTTCTCGAGTCAACCGTTTACCATCTTCGCCTCTTTCTGGCGGTTTGTGGTTAGGGGGCCGATCAAAGCAGGTTGCGTTAAAGCCAACAGTATCTCGAATGCTCAACTGGAGAGCTCCTTTTGTCATACATTTCCAAAATTATATCACAACTGGCCGTGGAGACGACTCTATCATCACTTCGAGTTTCATTTACTTGCCATAGGTTACTCTCTGTTAGAGTTGTGATGATGATGATGATTGCTATTGGTTTTTCCTTTGTAGCGTGGTGATGAGATGTCACCTTACTAAAAAGGACTAATATACCTATGTTTTATACTCTTGGTTTAATACTAGCGCTGCTTAGGACAGGCACAAAAAGCTTATCAGGCACAAAATACTTTTTTTTCTGTTACAGGTAGTAATGGTCCTAGGCAATATTCCCCTTCCTGCTTTTCGTCCACCACCGTTCTAATCTTGTTTTCGTCGCCTCGACAGCCTTGAAGTTAACTCCCTCTATGCTACCTTTAAATCCTACGTCTTCTGGAAGGTGAATATTTCCTTCATGAAGATTTGGATGGATACCCTCGCATTCTAACACTATGTTCCGCATAGTTTCTGTAACTTTTCCGCAGACCATGCAGACGCCATCATGTTGCGAATAGTTCCCCACAAAGCTCTTAGTTCGCAGGCAACATGCTCTAGCCTCAAAAAGCAAAGCACTGCTTTGGCAATTATCGTAGAAATTTTCCATTCTGATGTTGGATATCTCAGCCCTGTACATATCTAACGACGTTTTAGCTTCCCCATTTTCTCTCCATTTATCCGTTTCTGTCCGCCTTGCCTCTTTTTTAGTTACAACAGCTGTTTTGGATTCTCCAATGTTCTTTCGGTATTTCATCAATAGCCTTCTAGTCTTCCTGAACCACTGCGTGTCCACGCTTTTCAAGTATAGGTACCTAAACACCTTAGTTGCCCACCTACATTGATCCATTGCTCTCAACCTCCTCTCAAAACATATTTTACTATGCGCTTCTCGAACTTCAAACGACGGCCATCCCATATCTCCCTGCAAGGTTTCGTTAGTTGTTTTTCCATGCACGCCTAAGGCCAAACGTCCTACCGTTCTCTGGTTTACTTCAAGGCCTGATAGAACGTCTGATTTTAAGCAGAGTAAAGCATTCGCAAACGTGAGACCCGAAACCATTACTCCTTTCCACATTCCTCTTACTACTTCATATCTGTTATACCCCAACAGAGCTCTATGCTTCATTATAGCTGCGTTTCACTTTCCCTTAACCTTAAGTTGCTCCTCGTGAGTTCTTAAGTAGTTATCCCCTTCGTTAATCCACACTCCCAGATATTTATATTCCTTCACTCTGGGTAATTCGCCTTGCTGGTTAGACACTGCGTCAGTTGTAGCGTCATTGAAGAGCGTTATTCCAGAATTTTCTGCACTAAAATATAACCCGAGAGGTTGGAGGCTTCCTGGCCGCTAATATTTATGAGCCGTTGCATATCGGTCTGGTTACCAGCTAAAAGAACAATGTCGTCTTCGTATAACATTCCCTAAATACGCTGTTGTACCAATTTGCATTGCAGCATATACTTTAGGTTGAACCTTACTTGACTTTGTTCCAGTTTTTTTCTAACCCCGCCATGTACAGCATAAACAGTATTGGGCTTAAAGGACACCCCTGTTTCAGTCCCCTATGAGTGTTGAACTGCTCGGCGCATTTCGGTATTTACCGTGTAAGGTACACTCTATTATCGTTAAGATTACTATAAGAAACTGTATTAACTCGTCATCTAATCTGTGGAGTTTCAGCAACGAAAGTTGCCGCTGCACCTCATCACCGCAGCCGGATGTTACTCCACCCGGCGCAAGTAGTGCGTTACTGGGAATATTTTGAACGTGACACGAGCCGTTTCCATGATTTTTTAGACTTAATATGCTTATATACTACTGCAGCCACCACAAACAGACTACGTGGGAAAATCCAGATGATATCATGCATTCATAGCAGTCTCCTTTCAAAACGCGCGCGCTCGTTGACATCCGGGTCCGTGGCTTAGGCGGAGCGATAGAGTACATGAGCTATTGCCGTTCTTGAGTTGTTACTGAGTATACCATCGTCAAAAGACCACAACGACACCGAAATTCACAAGCCATTCTACTCCCCAAAGGTGGATTATCAGTGAATATGTAGTGCGGACTACACGCACCCTCCCCATTACGAAGATAGAAAAGAAGCGAAATTCAAATGCGAGGACGGCAACTTGCCTTCACGACGGGACCAGCGCTCTGGGAACTAGGAGGAACCTGATGACACGAAAGCAGATAAAACGTGTACAAAGAACGCGCGGAGCCAACATAAAACGCCACCCCGAAGAGCCGGAAGAAACTAGGCACGTAAGTGCTTGGAGCGCTGGTATAAACGGGAGGTGTGAACGTCGACTTTTATTGGACGTATAAGCTTAAGGTCGCAATCTGTTTTGAACGTCGTGTGACTGTGTGTGTAAACGCATGCTAATAGAAGACACGAGGGGAGAGAGAGAGAAACAGTTTACTGGTTTGACACCGGGTTCAGATTGGGGTGGTAGCCTCAGCCCAGACGACCGAAGCGACCTGCAGCGCCCGTTGTGTCAGGGTCCGTTGATCCACGAGGCAAGAGCTACCCAAGGCCTGCTCCCAGTGGGTGTGGGTGGGGAAGGGGGGTTAAGGGTTTGCGGGGCACTCACACAAAGAGTGGTATAGCGTGTCGAGGCTGAGGCATATCGGACGCTCTGCGGAGAGGACGAGGCGTGGGTGGGAGTGCTGTAACTGCGTGCGATGTGGGAAGGAATGGGTTTGTAGAGTGCGCCAGATCTGTGCTTCCTCTGTCGTAAGTTTGGCGTTGGTTGGGGGTAGTGTTCTGCGGGTGAGGCGGTAGTGCTGTGTGATGTCTCGGTATGTGGTAAGCGCGTACCCAGTGACCTCGAATGCTCCATGCGTATAATCAAGGGAATTGCTCGCCCGGTGTATTAATGCTCGGGCCTTTTCATTAGCTACCTCGTTGGTTCCCACGCCAGTGTGAGCCGGGGTCCACAACAGCATCACAGGCTGGTCGGAAGGTCTTTTTACGACAATTTTAGGGCCGAGGCTGAGATGTTGCCCTTCTCATAATTGCGTAGCGCCTGCTGTGAGTCTGACAGGAGGACGGTCGGTGTTGGCGTCTTGGTTGTGGCGAGAGCCAGGGCCGTTTCTTCTCTAGTGCTGGGGTTTGCCGTACAGATGGAGGCTTTGATTGTTGTTTACGTTCCTGTGGCGGAGGTGATACCTGCGATTGCGAAGGCTGGTCTTCCGGGGTACCGTGCCGCATCCGCATACACGGTGTGCTTGTCTGGCGGGTAGTGCTGCGAATGGTACTCCGCGCGTGCCTCTCTTCTTTCGCGTGGAAGGTCGGGTGCATGTTGCTGGGGATAGGTTTGACCTTGATTAGGGCTCGGATGTTGCTTGGTATCCTTGCGGGAGTAGAGTCGGTGTTGGGCGGTTGAATTTAGATCCTTTGCAGTATGGACCTGCCCGCCGTGGTCTGCACCGGCCTGTGTTCTGTGCCATGCAATGGGCATCGATTATCTCACCTACGGTGTTGTGAATGCCCAGGTTCGCAAGTCTGGTTGTTGAAGCAGAGTGGGGAATGTGCAGGGCCTTGCGGTAGGCTTTCCGAAGTAGAGCGTCGCGCGAATCTTTGTTCGATTGGGTTAAGTTTACATAAGGCACGTGATAACTGAATTCTGCTGACTACGAAGCCTTGTACGATTCTTAGTCTCTCTTCCTCTGTGAAGCCACGTTGCCTTGAGGTGATTCTTCTTAGTATGGAAATTTTTGTAGCGTGTGTGACCGTAGGACGCGTGCTGTCTTGGTTGCCCCTCTGTTGGCCTGTATCCCTAGTCCTAGTAGATTTAAGCTTGAGACAGTGGGTATGTTTTCTCCTCCGAGCGCTCCTCGGTGGAACCGTTGTTAGGGTTAGCGCCGGGGCGTGGCAGGGGCTTGCACTTGATCACTATTGGCATAGGAATATTCGTCGACACTTACTCTAAGAGGTCTTCGATTGCGCGCTGACTGTTAACTGCTCCACTGGTAGCATCTCTTGGTGGCTGGGTCTGATTTTCCGGGTTTGTGGTCCTTCAAAGATGGAGCCGACGTGATCAGGGGCTGTCCATCACGACCACCTGATGGCGAATTACACGAGGGGACGTTAGTTTCACACTGCCTTAGGCTATATCATGCCTCGCGCTTCAGAGACACGTGAAGCCGCGGGAGTTTGTGAGTACACATAAAGGATTCCCGGAGCCCTGGCCGTATTAAACTCGCTTAATAAGTGTACATTCTATAATACTGTCAGCGTATTTTGTACAGCTTCGCTGGTCATCCACCTCCAGAGTATGCCTGTGAGGACGTTCGGGTTAAGCAGACGGGTGTGTGACTCGCGGAGGAAGATAACAAGAAAATTCACGTCTGGTCTTGAACAGATAATTCAACACTGAATATATTGGGCACGGAACGCGCACGCAAGCGAAATAAAAAAAATGTAAACAGGTCCGACCCACTAGAGTTCGGGAGAGAAGCGGGAAAAAAATAGACAACGCCACGCTCACGCCTCTGCCCCACAGTGATGGCGCTCAGTCGCCACGGCGTCGACGACCTCGCCGCAGGGATTTGGAAGACGGCGGACCGGTCGCGGTTCCGCTGAGTCACGCGCCGCTGGCTCCGCTCGCTAGGCCTTGCCTCGGAACTGCGGCTCCCGGGGACGTCGCTGCGATCCAACAGCTTCCCGAACGGCGACGTCGGTCTTCCGTGTCACAGGCCCGTGGACATCACCCCGCTGGAGCGACCACGAACCCTCCAACCTCGAAAGCCACGAAAGCCTCGAACCGCCTGCCCGTCGTTTTTGTCCAGCTGCCCTGCAGAACCTCCGCCGCTCGCTCCGCTTCCCAGGCCGTCCCTCGATGATGATGATCCTCCCCTCGCTAGCACACACCCTCTAAGGGAAATTGGCCCGATGCCTAATCTTAATTTTTGCAGTTCGAACCGTGTGTAGTTGTCTATCTGTCCTGGGATTTCAGACTACAGCCCATTTAGCTTCGTCAACATTCGCGCGCGCGCACACGCGCACACACGCGCACACACACACATACACACACACACACATACACACACACACACACACACACACACACACACACACACACACACACACACACACACACACACACACACACAAACTGGGTGTAAACAATTTAAAAGCAGTGTCTTTATGTGTTACTTCCTTGCTACAGTGTAACGTCAATAAGGGCGGTGGCAAATACTTTTTGTTATGTTACGTCACTCCTTAGATGTTTTCTTCCATACTCAATGTTCGTCTACACGGTATCCTTGTCAGTATTAAACAATTTGTTTGTTCGGCTCTTTTCTTTTTTTGGTGCGTTAACACAAAAGCCTCTCCGCCGCCCTGGGAAACGCAAATGAACGTTTCAGCGATTGTACAGTTTATTTATAGCGGGATTTACGTTAAAATGAGGTTGTCACTGAGGATATAAAGAAGCGCTCCGGACCCCCTTTTACATGCGACTATCCTTAAAGGGGCCATGCAGGCAAAATACAAGGTTGGCTCGTTTGCAAGATCGCCTTGCTAGAATCATACTGACACCACTGTTAGCGTAAACTTCGCTCGAATAATCTACATAATTAGGAAGAAAGGGAATGGCCATGCGACCCACTACCTCATTTCCCGCCACGTAACCTACGATGTGATATGCCCAGCTGTGCGATTCGCTCAGGCTGGCGAAAGCAAACGCAAATCAGGCAGGGCTTGTAAGCTTGCCCAACGAGCTGTTTGCGCTTAAATGTAATGCATACTCATTTTACAACAGTAGGAATGGTAGGGTAAACAATGAAAGTTATGAAAATACACGTAAACACAGCAGCCCGCCGCTTTGGAGTTGTCTTACATAACACTGGCCGATTAGCGCAGAACGTTGTCACACGTGACTATGTTTGTCGTGCATACCACCTGTTAAACGATTCCTTTCTACCCTCACAAAAGCAAACCAGATGCAACTAAAATGAAAAGCAAAGCAATGGCGGCAGTATTGTAGCGCCATCTGGGAGGACTGACGGTAAGCCAGGCTGCAGTGCCTAATGACGCACTGGAAATTTATTTGAATACCCGCCTTTGTGACTTCATGGCAGACGTCACGAAAGCACATGATTTGGCGGGAGAATCAAAATCTTAACTTAAATTGACGAAATTATGAGTGAATACGGCATCGCTTCCTGTTGGACAGGCGCGGGGGGCACTCTAAATAACGAAATCTTTAGAATAAAACAAACTTGTATTTTGTCTGCATGGCCCATTTAAGTGCCACGCACTTCCCACTCAAAGCACTCCGAGCGGCGACTCTGCCTAACGGTGCTGCATTATGGTGCAGCTGCGCCCGCCACTACGGATCTACGGTGAATTCACTGCTGCAAACGTGAAGGTCGTTATCAGTCAAGCCTGCAGCCTACATAACTTTCTCTACGGCAGTTTAGGCGACGGTATGAAGTAAATTTATTTCCACCCTAAAGTAAAATTTTCGCACTCTATAGCTAACACCCTTACGCACTAGAGCAAAAACACAATAAAACGCGGGGCTCGGAAAGAGTGCTTCATTGTTTATAGTTCCCTTTCTAAACCAAAGCGCATGATATATGTCGGCTAGAAAGGGTGACGCGAAATCTATTTCGGGCTAGAAAGAATGTTATAAGCGATAAAACACCCTCGAAAGGGGAGTTTCCTTGTGTGTTCGCTGGGTTTATTGGCGTCAATCAATTCGCAGTCCACACTCACGGATGTATTTACCTCCTCCCAGTTTGCGGCGCCAGTTTGCGGCGCTTCTTGGCGGTCCCAGCCTGTTCCGGTGTCCACCACATCGGGCGAGTTCGTCGGCAAGACGGGCTCTGTGGATGGCGTGGAAGTGAACTGCTGGCTGGGCATTCCCTACGCCGAAAGCACGGCCGGCAACAACCGCTTCCACAAGCCCGTGCCACGTATTGTAAAGGAGCGCACCTTAGCCCACGACCCTCGACCGCCGTGTCCTCAGTGGGTGAACGGCACTGTGGTTGGCAGCGAGGACTGCCTGCACGTGAACGTGTGGGCACCGAAGGGGAATTCGGCGACCGGGTCCAAGAGGACCCTGGTCTTGGCGTCATCCGGCTACTGGTTCCAGAGGGGCTCCAACAATGACCCCGACTGGGCCCAGCTGGCAGTCAAAGGTAACGCTGCCCTAAGAAAAGGGTTCTTGGTTGGGGTGCATACCCAGTAGGCAAATGTCGCGGCATTGCCAAGTTCCTTTGCAATAAATTTTGGGCCAGTGCATTAATGCTGAAAAATCTCGTTGGCGTTCGAACACGGAATTTGTCCCCGTTAATCTCTATTGGAATAAGTCAAAAACAGTTAGCTCTCAATTTTGCTTAACATTTGCTGTTAGCGACGTCACAGATAGAAAAAACAGCGACAGGCTTGTATTGCCCCTAAAGCTGATGTGGTGACTATAGTTGCCCCACGGACGCAAAATTGGTTAGCCTTTGGGGACGAAGCACCCATTATTGAGGAGCTCATGATCACCTGCTTAGGCGCTGGAGCCACACCATCCTACAAAGATTATCTGCACGCGGAGACCACGGATTTAAACAGGGACATAACAGAGCAAGAAGTCAGAGCGGCACTCCCCCGCATAACAAGAAACACTGCGCCGGGGGCCCACGGCATACAATATCGTCTTCTAAAAAATCTCGACGACAGGTCGATAAAGGAACTAACCGCCTATTAATACCATTGGGAGGAGAGAACGCTACCACATGAGTGGCGCCACGCCGATATAACCATGATACCGAAAGCGGGCAAGCCACCGTCCCTAAAACAACTGCGGCCTATTTCCCTCACGTCGTGCGTGGGAAAATTACTTGAGTCTATCGTCTTAGCCAGACTGCAACCATACGCATACGAACACGCGCCACTGCCGCGCACAATGTTTGGGTTTCGACCGGGGTTATCCACACAGGATGTACTAATACAACTTAAAGAAGAACTTATTGATCGAATTAACAACACACAAACGAAAGCCATACTAGCCTTAGATCTTAAGGGCGCTTTCGACAATGTTGCTCACGATCTTATACTCGACAACCTCGCAGGAATCAAGTGTGGCCGAAGAACGTACAACTACGTACGAGCATTCCTCAAAGATCGCACAGCAACAATAGGTGTGGGGAACATTCGCTCAGACACCATCCGTCTAGCAGGAAAAGCACGCCACAGGGGTTGTTCTTTCTCCAATGCTGTTTAACTTAGCAATGAGCCGACTGCCTCCCCCCTCCTAAATGTCATACGGGGAATCAGATACGCGCTGTACGCGGATATTACCATCTGGGCCACGAGCGGCTCTGATGGAGAAATACAAGACGCGTTACAGGAAGCAGTGAACGCCACCCAACAGTATGCAAGGGCAGTGGGACTAACCCGCAGCTCACAAAAATCCGAACTGCTCATAGTCAGAAATGGCCGCTGGAAACCAGACCCACCGCCCGACATTACGGTCACTGTCAAGGGCGATCAAGTTAACAGAGTAGGCTGGCTATGGTTGCTAGGGCTGCATGTGCAAACGAACGCGAAGGCCACGTACACCTCGGGACTACTGAAAAAAAAACATATTAACCAAATAATCCACATTATTCGAAGGATAACCAACCGCCGCCACGGCCTTAAAGAAGCGGTCGAATTACGCATCGTGCAGGCTCTGATCATAGGCCGCATAACCTATCACCTACCTTACCACCGACTTACCCCGGCAGAGACTAAGAAGCTGGACATCCTAATCCCCACCGCAGTAAAGGCGGCGACAGGCATTCCTGCCTACGTCCCGTCGAACCTGTTATTAAGATTGGGTATACATAATACCACGATGGAATAATTCGAAGCCCAAAATGTCAGTCAACTAGAAAGATTGAAACGCACCCCCACCGGGAGACACGTCCTCCGACAGCTAGGGTAACTCGACGTCTGAACTTGCTCCTCCCGAGCTCAAAACAATACCCCCGGAAGTTACAGCGAGAATAACAGTATTCCCCATACCCACAAATATGCACCCATAACATCATGCCGGCAGGCGTGCCACGCGGGCTAAGGCCTTGCACGGCATATACGGCAGTAACCCCGACACTATCTATACGGATGCAGCAGACTATCCAGCCATAAATGCCCAGGTGGCAGCGGTAGCCGACTGGAGGGGTGATACGATGCCTATTCTCCGGGAACAGAACGGAAGCAGAAGAGTGTTCAATAGCGCTCGCCCTTCAGGGAACCCAATAAATATTATATCCGACTCGCAACAGGCATGCCGAAATTATGCGCAAGGATGTATCACGCTGACCTCCCATCACATCCTGCAGCGAAACCGACACATTCCACCAGTCCGTCTAATCTGGACACCTGGGCATGCGTGCTTCCATGGCAATGAACGCGCTCATGCGGTAGCCCGAGGTCTCACCCTCTGGGAGCGAGCGGAAGACCAACCCAAACCAGACAAACAGAAAGCATTCAACTCACATACTACAACACTACAGACTCTCCCGTAGGACACTTCCTCCGCCACACACGCAACTCACCCGTGAGAAAGCCGCTGCATGGCGTCAGCTACAGGCTAACACTTTTCCTAGACCCTCGGTCTGGCACGCATTGTACCCTACCATGTACCCAGCCAGATGCCCATCCTGCGGAGGACACCCGACCCTGTATCACTCCACAAGTGAATGTCCCAAATCACCGACCTAATTGCCTATACCCAGCCCCTCCCCCTTCGGATGGGAAGCCGCTCTTTCCATCTCAGCTTTGGACGACCTGCGTGGACTTATCGACCAGGCAAGACGGATCGCAGCAGCAAATGGGGCCCTGGACTCTGGGCACCACCCTCTGGGAGATAAATAATCTCTCTTTATAATAAAGGTTTCTACTACTACTACTAGCCTCTTTGAGGCTAAATCGGGTTTTGCAGCTTTCACTGCGCGTAGACGGGTGTAGACAGAAGCATACACACAGCCAGTTGGGAAGAACTACCATCGTTAAAGGACGTTTGATTTTTGAGTTTTTGTATTTTACTCTCACCCAATATGACTTGCTGTGGCGTGACGTCACATCTGTCCCGTTTGCGCTCTGGCACCACAAAGTCAGTGCTACGCGATGAATGACCTTGATGGACATCGGTGTACTAGCGCTTTCGCTCTAAACTGGCCGCCTATGTGCTCCTTTCGTTGCCAATGTCGAAGGACGATAGTCTTATGCCACCCCTGCCACTCAGTGGCTCTCCTCACTCCACGCGGAGTTCTCACGCTGTTCCCGTACTCTCTTGGTCCTCCCGTGATAAACGCAACAAACGTTTGTCGACTAAAATCCTGGCGTTCGCACTGCTGCCCGGTGCACCACCTCTTGGGAAACCTCGTTACTGTTGTCGAAGTTAATTGCGGAGGTCTTGTTTGACGATTGGGCCACAAGCTCCAAGCTTGAGCGCAAGCTGTTTTTAAGTGCAGAACACTTTAGGCGCTGGCCCTGTCGTCTAGCTCGCTCGCTGGAACCAAGCATATCGCCACGGCGGTACGGTGTAGCCTGTGGCGGTCTTTTCGCCGCGGCGTAAGCCAGAGGCTCTGGAAGCCAAACGGTTATGCCAGGATACACGTAGCGTTAGCTAAGGTTCAGCTGGTTATCCTTAGCTTTCCTGGTAGTCTAGAATTAGCTGATTATCATGCTTACTGCTGCTTATCATCCAATTCAAATCCAATCCAAATCTAATCATAAACCAATGCAATCCGAGCAAAGCCAATCCAATCCAATTCAATCCAAATCCAATCATAAACCAATCCAATCCAAGCCATCCCAATTCAATTCAACCCAATCATCGCGCTTGCGCAGCACGGCTCTCCAGGAGCTACGCGAAAATCGTCACCCTCGGCCAGTGTAGCCAATCCAATCAAATCCAATTCAAGCCAAGCTACCGAAACGTACGAAAATTACCAAAAGCAACATAAACACAAGAGATACTCACAAATATAACACAAGGAAAACACTGACGAATCCCTGCTCTGCACTTCTGACCGCTTTCATGTTAAGTAGAACATTTTTAATTTTTTCGCCAAGGTCCTCCTTACAACGCCCGACTTCCCGCGGGTACTATGGGCTAAAAAAGGGGGGCTAGCCGTCTCCCCTTTTTTGTAATTTGTGGCTTAAAATTATTTTTTTCTTTTTTTTATTCATACCGCTAAACTTCCACCCACGTCTTCTTTTAGTTAAGAACCCCGCTGGAATTAGTTGCGTATATAGGTTTTGTTCAAAATATGCCTCATCTTCCTGTTTTGCTGAACAGTGTTGACATGCATGAAGTGTGGAACCATTTAGTTTTGGAAATGGTTTGCGTATATAAACGTCCACTTCAAGATTTCTCTTACGTTTTAGCAGGGAGGCTCAATTGGGAAATGGACGGCCGGCGGACGGGCGGACGGGCGGA
Source organism: Haemaphysalis longicornis (assembly GCF_048455015.1). Taxonomy (NCBI): domain Eukaryota; kingdom Metazoa; phylum Arthropoda; class Arachnida; order Ixodida; family Ixodidae; genus Haemaphysalis; species Haemaphysalis longicornis. Next base: position 105,468,625 of record NW_027526204.1, on the reverse strand, counting down.
CGGACACAGACAGACAGACAGACAGACAGACAGACAGACAGACAGACAGACAGACAGACAGACAGACAGACAGACAGACAGACAGACTAAATTTTCGCGTTAGTGTAACTGCGCCTAAAGACCAGAGCCCAGCTCGACACATGGGGGGAACATGACATTAACCAGTGCGCCCTTCCGATATTAATCGGTGGACGCGCAGCTCCCTTTAAAAAAAACTGTTGTGCTTCATTTCCGAAACTGGACTATATAGTTTTCTGTAGTGCATGAAGCCAATCGCATGCTGCCGTTTTTTTTATTTTTTTTATTTGGCTTTCTCTCTGTACCTTACCTATATCCTGTATGTACATATTCTCTTTTTTTTCTTACGCCCTGTGGCAAAATGTCACCCGAACAAAAACATAAGATAAAAAGAGAATGACCGCTGCCCGATCAGTGTGAAGGCGGGAAAATTGAGTTGCATAGAACAAAGCTTGACTGAATTGATCATCAGAAGTGCGAGGGGGGAGGAAATAGCATCATCGGTAGAAGAGGAAGAGTTGGAGGAATTGCGTGGCTGGGGTGGCTGAAGCCCTTTTGACGACGTTTGCAGTGAAAAAGGCAGATTCGCTGCAATTTTTAGGTACGGAGTACCTTAGGACCGCACAATGTCTGTCTGCGTCCGTGCGCATAGCATTTACAATCGCAAAAAATCACACAGGCACCGGCAGGATTCGAGCCAGTGTCTGGTAGACCAGCAAGAGTTCTTGTCAGTCACCTTACCCATTGGGCTACGAGCGATTTCTTTATTATTGCCGGTTTCGGACATCATCTAGAAACAGCGGTGCATATAATAAAAACGCTGATTTCACTTAAGCCAGCATAACATGACTAAAAAGAGGGCATAGACAATACCTTTTCCAATTCATTCAACCATTGCGCTACGACCGTGAGTTAGTACCCGAGGGTCAAAGGGCTTAAAGGGACACTGAAGTGAATTTGTCAAGCTCCCGTTTTTGCTTGCACTGCGTAGACTGGCTCAAATTAGCACACTTTTCATCGTTTATTCGGTTGACAAATCGGTAATTATTTTACAAAGCGCGAAAGAAGAAAAACTACCATGCGCGGTTTGCGGCGGCCGCACCAACTAAAGCTGTGACGTTAGGAGGAGCGGGCACCGTGATTGGATGATGCCCAAGGTGAGCAACCAAACAAATTTCGGTTTCGGTTTCGGTTTCGTTTCTGTAAAACACAACCGTTGGCGTTGTTGGATGGGCATTCTCAATAACTCAGTAATCATCGTACCGCGCTTCTGCCATGTTGTCAGCTGTAAAAATGCATAAAGATCAGCCTCCTAGGACGGATTGGAATCGTAGCATTCACTAGCCGAAACCTACGCAGTGCATGAACGCCCTCCGCGTACCCGCAGACGCCCAAATGTCATGCGCTTTTCCTCCATATTTAGAGCTTGCCTCCCTCACACCTGTGTCGTAAAAAGCGTGTTCGCACCAGGCCAAGGGTCTGTTCATTCTGGCCTGTGCCCACTGCCTGCAAGCAGTCGGTGCTTATGGCAACAGCACGCCAACGAGAACTCGCTAGCGCGCCAGTGCCAGCCTGCACGCGTTTTGTGAACTAGTTCGTGGAGCCATGAACGTTGCGGCCCAAAAAAAGGTGAACTCTATATAGAAAACATCGGCGGAAAACGAAAAAGTTAACTTACAAAAAAAAAAAGCTCGTACCAGCGGGGATTCGAACTCGTGACTTGCAAAATACTTGCGGTGCATCCCAGACCGCTCGGCCACGAAGCGGGCTCGGCTGGCGTCGGTAATATAGGGTACACCAGTTTACACTTTTCTTTAGTTTTGACATCTCAAGCAGCTTAGGTGACTATTTGTTGTATTGCGCTCGTGCAGTAAGCGTCGCCCGAGTTTCCACAATAGCTCACGTCTAGCAATTGCATTTCGTAGACGGAAAAGCGTTCGCAGATGCGTAGTCGTGCTGCTGACCGCTGTGCTTGTTCGCCCAGCGCAAAAAAGTGCTTCCCGCACACTAGTTTTACGCTGTACGGTAAAAATATCAGTTGATTTTATTTCCTTAGTACCTATATTGACTTCGCTGACTCTTCTCCCGCCTTCAAGAGGCCTTATATTTTCCTACTGGCATACCAGTCAGCGAAGCGTCGCATCTGCGCTTGTGCAGTGCTTGTGTGAAGCGACCTTGACTTGGAGCTAGATACAGTTTACAAACTAACCAAGTAAAGAAAGGCAAATTCTACCATTCACAAACGTGTCCTGGCTTAGTTTCAACTGAGCGAACGAATTTCGACGACCCGTCGGCGGCCGGCGGACGAAACGCTGGGCCGACTGACTCTGTCTGAAGGCCGGGGAGCCGTGCAGTAACGTAGCCAATTGCCAGCTTATCCCCTCCTGACGTCACACGAAAACGCCGCAGAAAATGGGCGAGCGTAAAGAGAGGAGGACAGCATTTTCGAATTAATTTTTCTACTAAATAAAATCGCGTAAACGCGCCCAGGGTGGTCGAAACATGGCCTGGGGACTCCGGACTACAATTTACGCAAGTAATCCCGCAATGTTTACATATCACTTCAGTGTCCCTTTAATCCCTCGTATGTAACGGTGCGGAGTACCGTAGGACCTCCCAAAGTCCGTCCTCGTCGATCCGTGCGCACACCATCATCAAGCGAAAATCAGGCGAAATTCGAGTTGGGCCGTGATTTGCAGTTTCATTTAGGGAATAATCAAGGTGCAACTTACGGCTCAAATCGAATGTGGCTCAGGGCGCAACTTGGATGTCACTCGAGAGCCAACTTGAATGTCATTTCGAGTCCCCATACTCCGTCCGCACCCTCGCCATCATCCACGGAGTGGAGATGCTACTATTTTTTTTCTTCGATTTCCGCATTCCCACTAACTCGAAACAGCCGACGTGGTCGTGATGTCTCCCAACGTGCGGCTCGGCGTCCTGGGGTTCCTGCACCCGATAATGGTGGACGAGGACTTCGTGAAGGACGTGGCAGAGGAGGACGCCAAGGCGGCCGTGAAGTGGGCGGTCGCCAACGCGGCTGCCTTCGGTGCCCGCTCTGACGCTGTCGTGCTCGTGGGCCACGGCTCGGGCGCGTACGTGCTGATCGAGGCGGTCCATAGCCTCAACATCAAGTGCAGCCGAGCCATCTTGGAGGGTCCCGTGCCTGGTTCCTTGTGGCCTCTGAACACGGTGAGCTCACATTTTCCTCCAGTCGCGGCCCACGGTCTCCCACAAAGCATGCACTTCTAATTTCGTCTGGTTCTTTGCATATTTTCTGTATTTTTGAAACTCCCACACCCTGCAGGTTGCCCTACCAGGCACCTGCCGCCAGAAACAGGTCAGCAAACGAGCAGGAAACGAGCCCCTCCTTAGTTCTCATCTCCTTGCTTTCCCGTCGTGACTTCAGTACCTTGCAAGGCTTTCCTTTTATCCTATAGACTCGCCTACCTTGAAAAGGCCCCCTTTCCCCTTTCTCCCCGGCACCACTCCAACGGCCCCCCTTTTTTCCCCCTCCCCTTGCGTTCTGATGCTTCGCATGCTTTTGTGTCGCGTAGAGCCTACGTTTTTGCTTGATACATCTTCTTGCCCCGCCAAAACTGAAATGTATTTGAATCCAACTGATCTGCACTATTTTTATCTTTGAAAAAGACCGGCGGCCGGTCGAAACGTTAGAATAAATATCGTTATGTTTTTCAATGTGACTTCTCTATCATATATATATATATATGAAAACGCGCTGCAAAATCTGTCCCCTCATCACCCCAACCGACACGGCAAAATCTAACTTTTCCAAATTTTCCTTCCGAATAAAAGAAAGCCTCGACTGTGATTCAAGTAACGTCGTATACAGACTGCACTGGGAAATGTGTGGCAAGGACTATATTGGCCAGACCGAGAATGCATTCCGACTCAGATTCAACAACCACAAATCCCACGTCACCTCACAGCCGGATCTACCATTTTCCAAACATATGCGCCTGCCGGACCATTCCATTGAGCATATCAGAATCACTCTCCTGCAGTCCGGCTTCCGCTCTTCCCTCGAACGCGAGCAGAGGGAGTCCTACTTTATACATAAATTCCAGGCATTCACCCATGGCATCAATGAGGACCCGGGCCGCCTCTCATTCTTGCGACAAAAAGCTGCGCCTTAGACGGAAATGTCGGGACCTTTCGGGCATTGGAGGGGGTGAGCGCAGAACCGGGACCGTGCATACAACTTAAAAAGAAAGCAAGAAGGAAAAAAGGAAACCCCGCTTTAGGGACCAAGTCAAGCAAAACAAACGGGTAGAACGCCCCAACCCCCCCCCCCCTTCCCCGCCCGTTCGGCAACCACCACCGTCTCATCAGTGACCTTGAACATCTGTGAGCGCGCCCGCGGGCCCGCCGACGCACGGCGGCCTGAATTATGACCGCCGCACCACTGATAGACAAACGGCCGAAGAATGCGCCGCAAACGAAACCAAATCCAAGTGTTACTTGTTCCGCGGCTCGCTGGCCGCGTAGCAAGGCTTTGCCGCACCACTCGGTTTCGTCGAAGTGGCGCCAAGACCAGAGCTGCTGTAGGTTTAACCAGTAATAAACAAAACCGAAAATGGGACAGGAAATTCCGAGTATGGCGCGGGGACCATGTGTTGACTTGGCGGGCCGTGCATGCATGCGACCTTGCAGTTTGACCGAATCGAAGATCTATGCCTGTGCCGCCATCTTATGTCCGTCTCCCTTCATCCCCCCCTCCCCCCCTTTTTTTTTCTGCTCTTTTTCCTTTCTTGCTGACTACTGTTACACCATTTGCGGAGCGCGCAGGACTCACTCTTGTTTTTGATCTTGTATTTGCTTGTGTGCCTCTTGTTACGTTTTTCGTGCTGCCTTTTCGTCCGTGCTCTTTCCCCTTCCCTCAGCTTCCACCTTTCTAGCCAATCGGAATGCCTCACTTGCTCAAACTGTTTGAAACACCCCTCACCCGCGACCTCTCCTGCAGGGATGAGGGAAGTAACCCTCCCGCACAGAAGTTTTTGTATAAAGGCGCAATGTGAGAAATTAAAATACAGCCTTGAAGAAGGAGTTTCTAACTCCGAAACTGTTGGCAACAAAAACGGTAAACGTGTCAGTCGACTTCTGTCACATATATATATATATATATATATATATATATATATATATATATATATATATATATATATATATATATATATAGGGTTTGGAAATGAGGGGCTCGTTAGGAAATACAGAAAGGAATGCCGGCAGTCTACAACGCCGAAGAAGGCAAAGGGGAATGGTTGGACTATTTTTTACCGTTAGTGACGTTACATTATTTTTATTATTATTATTATTACGTGAGAAAGAAAGAAAGAAAAACACGCACCCAGAGTGGGGACCGAACCCACGCCTTTCGATTAGATCTCGAATGCCTTACCAATTCGGCTATCTGGGCGACTGTGTTCTCCTTCACTTTCTCGGGTATTTATATTTACTGCAACTGTATCTGACGCTTGAGGATGGTAGCCAGCGCCACTCAGACTACACGGGGAGAAGGGGACCTTCTTTTCAACCCCCGGGGCGTGACGCGAACGTCTACAGCCTGTCATAAGCGGCTAAGAGGCGGGGAACCCTCTTATGCTACCTTGGCATCAAGCCTGCCAGAACCGAGGCCCTCGCTAAGCTTTCGCACGATAATAGGGTTTGGAAATGAGGGGCTCGTTAGGTACAGAAAGAAATGCCGGCAGTCTACAACGCCGAAGAAGGCATTGGGGAATGGTTGGACTATTTTTTGGACCACTCTGGTTGGACCACTCTGGTTGGACCACTCTGGATGCGTGTTTTTCTTTCTTTCTTTCTCACGTAATAATAATAATAAAAAAATAATGTAACGTCACTAACGGTAAAAAATAGTCCCACCATTCCCCTATGCCTTCTTCGGCGTTGTAGACTGCCGGCATTTCTTTCTGTATTTCCTAACGAGCCCCTCATTTCCAAACCCTATTATCGTGCGAAAGCTTAGCGAGGGCCTCGGTTCTGGCAGGCTTGATGCCAAGGTAGCATAAGAGGGTTCCCCGCCAGTTAGCCGCTTATGACAGGCTGTAGACGTTCGCGTCACGCCCCGGGGGTTGAAAAGAAGGTCCCCTTCTCCCCGTGTAGTCTGAGTGGCGCTGGCTACCATCCTCAAGCGTCAGATACAGTTGCAGTAAATATAAATACCCGAGAAAGTGAAGGAGAACACAGTCGCCCAGATAGCCGAATTGGTAAGGCATTCGAGATCTAATCGAAAGGCGTGGGTTCGGTCCCCACTCTGGGTGCGTGTTTTTCTTTCTTTCTTTCTCACGTAATAATAATAATAATAAAAATAATGTAACGTCACTAACGGTAAAAAATAGTCCAACCATTCCCCTATGCCTTCTTCGGCGTTGTAGACTGCCGGCATTTCTTTCTGTATTTCCTAACGAGCCCCTCATTTCCAAACCCTATTATCGTGCGAAAGCTTAGCGAGGGCCTCGGTTCTGGCAGCCTTGATGCCAAGGTAGCATAAGAGGGTTCCCCGCCAGTTAGCCGCTTATGACAGGCTGTAGACGTTCGCGTCACGCCCCGGGGGTTGAATAGAAGGTCCCCTTCTCCCCGTGTAGTCTGAGTGGCGCTGGCTACCACCCTCAAGCGTCAGATACAGTTGCAGTAAATATAAATACCCGAGAAAGTGAAGGAGAACACAGTCGCCCAGATAGCCGAATTGGTAAGGCAGTCGAGATCTAATCGAAAGGCGTGGGTTCGATCCCCACTCTGGGTGCGTGTTTTTCTTTCTTTCTTTCTCACGTAATAATAATAATAATAAAAATAATGTAACGTCACTAACGGTAAAAAATAGTCCCACCATTCCCCTATGCCTTCTTCGGCGTTGTAGACTGCCGGCATTTCATTCTGTATTTCCTAACGAGCCCCTCATTTCCAAACCCTATTATCGTGCGAAAGCTTAGCGAGGGCCTCGGTTCTGGCAGGCTTGATGCCAAGGTAGCATAAGAGGGTTCCCCGTCTGTTAGCCGCTTATGACAGGCTGTAGACGTTCGCGTCACGCCCCGGGTGTTGAAAAGAAGGTCCCCTTCTCCCCGTGTAGTCTGAGTGGCGCTGGCTACCATCCTCAAGCGTCAGATACAGTTGCAGTAAATAAAAATACCCGAGAAAGTGAAGGAGAACACAGTCGCCCCGATAGCCGAATTGGTAAGGCATTCGAGATCTAATCGAAAGGCGTGGGTTCCGTCCCCACTCTGGGTGCGTGTTTTTCTTTCTTTCTTTCTCACGTAATAATAATAATAATAAAAATAATGTAACGTCACTAACGGTAAAAAATAGTCCAACCATTCCCCTATGCCTTCTTCGGCGTTGTAGACTGCCGGCATTTCTTTCTGTATTTCCTAACGAGCCCCTCATTTCCAAACCCTATTATCGTGCGAAAGCTTAGCGAGGGCCTCGGTTCTGGCAGCCTTAATGCCAAGGTAGCATAAGAGGGTTCCCCGCCAGTTAGCCGCTTATGACAGGCTGTAGACGTTCGCGTCACGCCCCGGGGGTTGAAAAGAAGGTCCCCTTCTCCCCGTGTAGTCTGAGTGGCGCTGGCTACCACCCTCAAGCGTCAGATACAGTTGCAGTAAATATAAATACCCGAGAAAGTGAAGGAGAACACAGTCGCCCAGATAGCCGAATTGGTAAGGCATTCGAGATCTAATCGAAAGGCGTGGGTTCGGTCCCCACTCTTGGCGCGTGTTTTTCTTTCTTTCTTTCTTTCTCACGTAATAATAATAATAATAAAAATAATGTAACGTCACTAACGGTAAAAAATAGTCCAACCATTCCCCTATGCCTTCTTCGGCGTTGTAGACTGCCGGCATTTCTTTCTGTATTTCCTAACGAGCCCCTCATTTCCAAACCCTATTATCGTGCGAAAGCTTAGCGAGGGCCTCGGTTCTGGCAGCCTTGATGCCAAGGTAGCATAAGAGGGTTCCCCGCCAGTTAGCCGCTTATGACAGGCTGTAGACGTTCGCGTCACGCCCCGGGGGTTGAAAAGAAGGTCCCCTTCTCCCCGTGTAGTCTGAGTGGCGCTGGCTACCATCCTCAAGCGTCAGATACAGTTGCAGTAAATATAAATACCCGAGAAAGTGAAGGAGAACACAGTCGCCCAGATAGCCGAATTGGTAAGGCATTCGAGATCTAATCGAAAGGCGTGGGTTCCGTCCCCACTCTGGGTGCGTGTTTTTCTTTCTTTCTTTCTCACGTACTAATAATAATAATAAAAATAATGTAACGTCACTAACGGTAAAAAATAGTCCAACCATTCCCCTATGCCTTCTTCGGCGTTGTAGACTGCCGGCATTTCTTTCTGTATTTCCTAACGAGCCCCTCATTTCCAAACCCTATTATCGTGCGAAAGCTTAGCGAGGGCCTCGGTTCTGGCAGCCTTGATGCCAAGGTAGCATAAGAGGGTTCCCCGCCAGTTAGCCGCTTATGACAGGCTGTAGACGTTCGCGTCACGCCCCGGGGGTTGAAAAGAAGGTCCCCTTCTCCCCGTGTAGTCTGAGTGGCGCTGGCTACCACCCTCAAGCGTCAGATACAGTTGCAGTAAATATAAATACCCGAGAAAGTGAAGGAGAACACAGTCGCCCAGTTAGCCGAATTGGTAAGGCATTCGAGATCTAATCGAAAGGCGTGGGTTCGGTCCCCACTCTGGGCGCGTGTTTTTCTTTCTTTCTTTCTCACGTAATAATAATAATAATAAAAATAATGTAACGTCACTAACGGTAAAAAATAGTCCAACCATTCCCCTATGCCTTCTTCGGCGTTGTAGACTGCCGGCATTTCTTTCTGTATTTCCTAACGAGCCCCTCATTTCCAAACCCTATTATCGTGCGAAAGCTTAGCGAGGGCCTCGGTTCTGGCAGCCTTGATGCCAAGGTAGCATAAGAGGGTTCCCCGCCTGTTAGCCGCTAATGACAGGCTGTAGACGTTCGTGTCACGTCCCGGGGGTTGAAAAGAAGGTCCCCTTATCCCCGTGTAGCCTGAATGGCGCTGGCTACCACCCTCAAGCGTCAGATACAGTTGCAGTAAATATAAATACCCGAGAAAGTGAAGGAGAACACAGTCGCCCAGATAGCCGAATTGGTAAGGCATTCGAGATCTAATCGAAAGGCGTGGGTTCGGTCCCCACTCTTGGCGCGTGTTTTTCTTTCTTTCTTTCTTTCTCACGTAATAATAATAATAATAAAAATAATGTAACGTCACTAACGGTAAAAAATAGTCCAACCATTCCCCTATGCCTTCTTCGGCGTTGTAGACTGCCGGCATTTCTTTGTATATATATATAAATATATCATCGGGTCGAACCGGAACCGAACCAAACCGGAAACCGGAACTTGAACTGAACCGAAAAAGATATAACGGTTACCTGTTCATGCCGAAACGGTTCGACCCTCCGTTCTTGATATTGCACAGTCAATGCTTCAGGACTTTTTTTTTTAACGTACTATCAACTTCGTAAACGCTCGCGCACATTCCATGCCAGACAGTTGAACAGTATCACGCTCTGTGAAACAATGTAGCAATGGTCTGTTGCTGCTAAAACCGCGAGCATAGTGCAAGCTGACCAAACGAAATTTCATTCTCGGCAGCTTCCAGGGGATATAAAACGACTTTGCCCTTCCCTAGCTGCGGCTTTATCTGACCAATCAGGCTGCAGGAGTGCTCCACTACGGAACAGCGAAAGCACACACCCGATGTGTGCAAACCTTTTGCATTTCATAATTTGTTTGAAAGGTCCGACACCTGCAAATTGTTAATACTTGACAAATCAGGCTTCAGGAGTGCTCCACTGCGGAACAGCGAAAGCACACACCCGATGTGTGCAAACCTTTTGCATTTCATAATTTGTTTAAAAGGTCCGACACCTGCAAATTGTTAATACTTGACAAGTGTGACCGCAGGAGCTGCTCAGTGGCTAAACCGTTTGCTGCTGACCACAAGTTACCTCGATTTCCCTTCCCCACGACCGTTTTTGTGAAGTAGATGGAAATGGAGAACGTCTGTGTATCGAGATTTTGATCCGCGTTTAATATCACCAGCTGGTTAAAATAAGTCTGCTGGCCTGCAACATAAGCTGCGCCTCGAAGCAGAGATATAGCACGGGGCATCAAATGCGCCAGTTTTTTTTAAATGTGTTTACACGGAAAACCACAAAAAGGAAAAGGCGAATCACGTTGTTTTAAAATATTAAGCAAAAAGGAAGTAAAACCGAATATGTAAAAAAAAAATTCCAGATTGTGGATATTGCTCTATACTTTTCTTTGCCCTGCCTTTCACAACCAAACGTGTCATCAATGCGAAGGAAGTGAGTTCCGTGGTCAGTTTTTAGGGACAGTACAGTCGACAAGTTCCGTTTTTTACAGATACAAATAACAACAGATATGTCAGGGAAAACTGTTATGGTGCGCACTTAATCCCTTCGCAAGAAACTGCAGCCCTCGACCTTGTTTTGGAAGCAGAAACAGTAACAAAGCAGATGACACGTGCAAAAAGGCAGGCGGGTACCTCACACTGTTCCATTCGCCCAGCAATCATCTTTTATGCTTGTTCTGCAGTTTTGTCTCTTTCAGATCTGCTTTTTTCGAAGGTGCACTTGTACTGACTTGCCAACTCGCTACATTACTTCTACTGCTACTCGTTCCGGAGGGGAGTACTGCTGTGCGCGAATTAAAGAGCGCCTAACCAAAAAAGTTCCATCTCATACTCCGCGCGTCAAATTTCCCTTTCATTTTGTAACAGCATAATCTGTTAAAAGATTCCGCAATGTAGCACACGGAACGATGGCCGGGGTCAGGCGGTACGATGACATACAGATTGTAATGCGCGCATCCGGTATAGCTATCGCAAAAAGAATTGCAGTAGTCAAAGCAATAATGCAGTGACTGAGCGTTAACTAAAGCTTACTTTTAACAAAAGTGTGGGTAGCACATTCGATAAGGTGACAGCTAACAAATTATTCAGGGTGACCAAATAATCTAATTTATTAGTAGTATTTATGTGCCTATTGTAGGATTTTTCTGTTTTGTTAGAAATATAAAAAATGTGCGTCATTAGTATTAAGCACGCACTGGCATTTGAACGAACCAGTACGCAGACCTAAATTTAAGGCTTCAAGGTTAGCGTGATGAGTGGTTTCATAGTGACGATTGCGATTTCAACAAAAAAGGAAAGGGCAGAAAATATATCCCACCGTCATATCTCTTGGCTGTGGCCTTATGAGTAGTCGCTAGGACAACATAAAGTCTGAGCGAGAAAGTAGGGGGTGAATCGTCGCCGCTTCATCTTTTAAAGACGGTAGTCTTTCTTGGGCTACTTAGACCCAGAAATTTTGGTCTGTCTGTATGTCGGTCTGTCTGTCCGTCTGTCTGTCTGTGACTCGATTCAGCCACCCGGCCAAAGTAAAACAATGCCTGCGCAATAGTCTTATATAGTCACAGCTAAATCTACCCGTCTAAGTCCGGTGTAATGTTCATACCTGTCAACATTGTTGAAGAAGAACAAGAACGGACAAGAACAGAAACGGACAGGACGGACGGACGGACGGACGGACGGACGGACAGGCAGGCATGCAGGCAGGCATGCAGGCAGGCAGGTAGGCAGGCAGGCAGGCAGGCAAGGCAGGCAGGCAGGCAAGGCAGTCAAGGCAAGGCAAGGCAAGGCAAGGCAAGGCAAGGCAAGGCAAGGCAAGGCAGGCAGGCAGACTGACTGACTGACTGACTGACTGACTGACTGACTGACTGACTGACTGACTGACTGACTGACTGACTGACTGACTGACTGACTGACGCACGGACGGACGGACGGACGGACGGACGGACGGACGGACGGACAGACAGACAGACAGACAGACAGACAGACAGACAGACAGACAGACAGACAGACAGACAGACAGACAGACAGACAGACAGACAGACAGACAGACAGACCAATATTTTCCTGTTTAAATGGCCCAAGAAACACTATCGTCTGCAGAAATGCTTACCGTAGTCTGAAGAGAACCTGGGTACCTCGCGTTATGAAACCGACGTCTGTCCGATAGCGCCATTTACAGAGCCGTTCCGACACGTGCGGCAAAGCTTCGCGTTTCAACCATATTTCTCTTAAGCTCTGATATTTGTTTCCTTGCAGACTGCTAGGAAAAGCTCCCGAGCAGTTGCACACGATTTTTTATCCCTAAAATTTCTATCGCGGGACAAGTTCCGCGCTGCCCAAAAGCTGCGCAAAGATGCTCCGGACAGCCGAGAAAAGGGTCATACGTGTTGAAAAGCTTGTGTTCCCCTTTGCGCGACAACACGAGGACTTATCTGAAGCACTAGAAATGTCGGGAAATACCGTCTACTCACGATCGCTTCCCATTTCATCTCTCCACGTACAGATAGACGATTATTTAGTTTAGAAAAATGTTTAGTGTAGAAAACGTCTTTTTAGCGTAGAGGAAATACCGGCGTTCATGACGTAGGTAAGCGTGGTAATGCAATTTCTGAACTACCAGACTTTCATTGGACCCCCAAGGCATAGCATAATTTCATATCTGCAAGCTGCGCCACTGGCTGTGCAGGGCGTCCTGGAACCGTCAGAAGACCTGGCCAGATTTATGAAGTGCAGCGACGACGACTGGGAAATATCTATTTCCCCGCCTTGCTTAGCGAACACTTCTGTGGAGGCGCTGCTGTCAGAGGCTGCAAGGCTGAAGTTTCGCTTTGCGCCAAGCTTAGAAGAGTTACAGTTGATCTCCAAGGACCCGCCGCTTGAAATACCTGAGGTCATTGCCGGCGTCGACATCGACCAGGTAACGCACGCTAGATACATTCGCAGAACTATCTTAAACCAGCCTTGAGGACAAAGTACCAGTTCGGTTCATTACCACTGTGTTGTCCCGATAACGACGATGACCAATTTATCGCTACCGTCAAAGATGTAATCTACACACTTAAAATAATAGCTGAAGCAGTGCATAATCTATAGATGCCCCATGTCACATTCCGGCGAAGTATCTATGACTCACAAATTATTTTCTGTGTGACTCGCGGTCAACTATCAAAGCGACCGCAAAAAGAACATGACTCTGCGATTGTATTGGTACCTCTGGTTTTGTTTGCTCGTTTCACGTAAATGCTCGCTTAAGTGCTACAAGTTGACGTTCGACGAACAGGCGGTTCCAGTGCAACGCCCAGGCGAATTCACCAGGCCGACTCCTCCTCACGATTGGCAACACTGCCAAGAAGTTCAGCTCACTCGGAAACAAGGTCGCGAAAGGGGCCCCTTAGAAACTCTTTTTAGTGTAGAAGAATGTCCAGCAGTGACAACTGCAGAAGCGGGAGAGTGCGCTTTCGGAAAATGAGCAGCCATGTCGGCGTCAACTTGGGTGGGCGTGCTACGACCGCTTCAGAGGTTATGAACTAGGGGAATATTTCAGTATCCGGTGCCCATTGCGTATAATAAGCACTGTAATGTCTAGACGCTGTCATCTCTGTAGTATCCTGGGTAAAAATCGTCTAGTACATGATCAGGCAAGATGGTGGGGCAACACAGACTTAGTCCTAAAGCACACAACCGATCACGGATGGCGACCAGCTCTGCCAAAACCAACGGAAGGGAGTTTCCATACATAAGTGCGCGTCATCTTTAGTGACAGTATAGCACGGCTTAGCTGGGCATGGAGGGGACGGTATTGCCCAGCCCTGCGAACACATCGCCCTGAAGACCACCGGTGTGCCGATACGGACAGGTCGGTTGGTCCGCAGCGCTGGCCGAATGCTTCTTATCCGCCCGTGAGTCCGGTTGTCGGTAGCCTGTTGACAGTGCACAAGTGGTATCTCAGCTGGACGTTGCTTCACAGATCATGCGTGGTCATACTAGTGCGGTAGTGTAACAGCGGTAGGAATCGATTTAATTTTTGAGAGGACGAACCGATGGATGCTGGTCAACAATGTTGTCTATTGTATTAACTTGAGCCTCGGCTTGAAGGGTCATCATCATCATAATATTAATCAGTTATTTACGCTAAAGGGCCCCAAACGGGGTATAACATAAAGGGGGGTCGAACAAGCATACACAAAGGCAATTGGTACCAAGAACCTAAAGTAGGATACAATTCAAAAATTAGAATTACAGGTCAATAAAAATAAGAATAATAATAATAATAAATGTAAACTCCTCATACAACTAATAGCACAATTCACAAATTCAAAGTGGCATAAAAATGTAAAAAAAGCAACTGGTTACACAACTAATACACATACATTACGACGGCGCGGTTGTCAGATAAGTTTTGAGTAATGTTTACTTGCGAGTATTACACTCATACACTCATTGGCTATTGCATTTGGAAGCCGATTCCAATCCTCAATCGTTAACGGAAGAAAAGATTTGTCGAAAGCGTTAGTTAAGCGTTGTAAATTTTGAACACATAACGAATTGGAAAGACGGCGCGAAGTTCGAGTTGGTGGAAAAAGCAGGGAGCCATGTAAGTAAGCAAAATTGAAATACAGTTTGTGAAACAAAGAGAGACGTGCTTTTTTTTGTCTAAGATCCAGAGCCTTGAGAGAGAGTGATAATTTTATAACAGCAACACTTGTGCCGAAATCCTACTGGGAAGTTATGAACCGAGCCGCGCGATTCTGAATGGCTTGAAGTAACATTGGTACGGATTCCAAATTGGACAAGCATATTCGAGTCGCGATGAATGTTATAATTACGGCTGTTTCTTCTTAGGTACCACAAACATTAGATAGAAGCTGTGGTAGATTGCTCTGTCATAGAAATCCGTAAAACCCAAAAGTGAAATGTGCTGCGAAATCTGCAACTGAACAATATTTGCGGGTCGGTGGCTGTATTGTGGGTGTGCTTGGCGAGCGACGTCCTGCTGGCGGGTCGCTCTGGGAAAGGTGTACTGGCTTCATTTCCGTGAAAAATATGATGTCAGCCAAATTTTGGTGTATCCTGGTATAAAACACTTTCGTGTTAAAATATAAAACCCGAAAACGAACACCCTAAGTACAACGTACTCTTTAGTACTACAGGTCGCTTCCCCGACACAAGACCCTGCGTGCAAGGGTGCACCATTTGCTTGGCCACTTGCTTCGTCGTACTGGCGTCATTTCCGTGACACATATGACGCCAGCGAAATCTTTGTGTATCCCGGAATAAAACACGTTCGTGTCAAAATGGGTCGCTTCAGTTACACCATGTCGAGAAGGAATTGCACAGGCTCGCAGTTGCCTTTTAGATGAGACAATTCCGGAATCACCCTTCCAAACCTCTCTTTGAAATGTGCGTCGCCACGACGGTATACGCCCGCATAGGTGCATTGCACGTGCTGTAGGGGACAGCAGCGGTGTCTGTGTATGCAAACGTGGGCGTGTCACGATGCGTGCAGGTCAGGACATTCTTCAACGAGTACGTCAGGCCCCTGGCGGTGGCGACTGGCCACGCGTCATCGCTCGCCGCAGTTTTGGACTTCACCCTCACGTACTTCCTTCAGAACGGCAGCCTTGCGTACAATACCTCAAAGCAAGGGTTATCCGCCGCCACCCTGGCAACGGAGAGCCACTTGCTGAACGGCTTGGCGTTATACATGGGCGGCTGCGACACGCGCTCTCTAGTCCAAATGGCGTCCCTGAAGGGCTTCCACTACATCACCGACGGTGTGGGAAAACCGCTCTTTGAGCCTGTCCTGGACATGGCCGCCGTGGTGAACTTTATCAAAGACGGGTAAGCAAAGCTGTCACGTGACTTATCTCTGGATTCTGAAGGCGGAAAGCGTGAGTTGAGCGTCATAGAGTTTCATACTAATATACCCAAGAGGGAAATCTGGCGCCACTGTCTAGGGGAGCCGCGATTCGGCGAGCGTTCCGTCATGTACCGGGAAGGCACGCTCCGCTTGTTCTTGGCATGGCTCACGAACAGGCTGAAAAGTTGGCTCTCGCTGCAAAACAGCACCAATATTACTGCAGAAGGTTTATCAAATTTATTTTGCTATTATAAATTTGAACCTCCAAAAAGAGTAATTTGTATGTAGAAGCATCATGCACGATGAACAAGAAAAAAAATGTTACCCTTTCTTGTTCATTTTGGTTTCGAGACAAAAAAAGAAGCTAGCAGCCAAGTAGGCGAGGAACGTCGCTAGCGGCAATGGCGCCGCCCACGGCTGCCCGCGACTGCAGCGACAGATTTCCTTCTGGTATATATTAGTATGAAACTCTATCTTGAGCGTTGTTTGCGGTGAGTAGAAATAACAAAATATGATCAGGCGGTCCAAACAAAGTGAGGATAAGCCGGAACGGCTCATACGTCGTAATCAGTTGCCACCTTTTTCTCGTAGTCCAAGACTTGCACGGGTTGACCAGCGGATGGCAGACTCCAACTGCTCAAACGTTATCCCGATGCATTTTCTTTTTTAAAGCTCGATGATGTAAACGTACTTTGCATTTCAAGAAAAGAAAACTGCGCGTCAAAGACAAGACAATAGGGAATGGAGAGGACGGGGGCCGACTCACCACTAGTTCTATTAATAAAACGAACATGTACTATCGCATACGCCCACAAAGCATGCCAGTTTTTGCTCTTATCATTGCCCCATCCTGTTCACAAATTGAAACTCACATCCCTACAATGTAACAGATGCCTTGCTCACACAATTGCCATGGCTTTTACGAATAAAAAAGACTTCTACCAACTCGCGGGTGACTCGACCCCGGCTCCAACTCAACACTGTCGTTTCGTTCAACTAGCCCAACAACACGCCCTACTAAACGCATTTTCCTGGCCTTACAACGGCATGAGGCCCATTTCGAAAAAAACTTAAAAAGAAGCAATAAGGAGAATCAGTTTTTCTAGCGAAGCCGATGTCTGCAAAATCGTGCTGTTGTCTTGGGGGAGTGCGAAGAACCTTTCGGCCCCACGTTTTTGCTACCTTCTATTTTGCCCGATATTTTTTCTGGGTATAATATTTGCACGCGAGAATATTTTTAAGAAGGTTTACGGACACTCAGTAAACTTTCTTGCAACGCTCTGTATATTGTCGCGAAGCCAAAGACGACGCAGTTGTATTCAAGGAAAATAAGTTTATTGGAGCGAACTTGTGCTCCCCTAACAACCTAAATAATACACAGGCGGCGAAGCAGCACTCAACAAATTGACTTGCGCAGGCGAGCGTTGGTGAGTGGAATACCGTGGCGTCTGCTGTGCAGGCTTTTATCTTTCGGCGCGCGTGGTTCTGGAACGGTGGATTTACATCCAGAACATCGTAAATCAAAGAAGATTATTCTGGGCTAGTGATGTTAGGGCGAAACAGACTGCTTATCTGAATGAGATAGCCCGCGCGGCATAAAAATAAAGAATGGAAGACGCGCTTCGCTTGGGACACAGAAAACAGAGCCGAGCGTGGCCGGGCCGTAAACAAACAAATAAACAAACCCATACATGGCTCGCGGCAATATGAGCAGTAGCACAGACTTCCGGGATGACAAGCCCACTAAATGAAGGTTCAGCGAAGTCTGCTTACTCTGCCCTCTTTGAAGTCCAAAACAGGCAGGACAGTTGTACTGCGAGAACAGGCTGCAGCTCTGTAGCGACGACTGGCTTGGCAACAGTCATTGCCACTTTTAAAATTCTGGTTCTAGACTCGAATGCTCGACACCCTGCCATTCGTATGTCACGTAGGCAGCGGTGGGAAAACGTCACCACAAACGGCTCTTAAAGGCAAGAATGAACGTCACGTTACCTTCGCAAACAGTTCGCCCTCATCTGGTGATGTGGACAGGGAAATACTCGGTGAAGGGCACGTCAGTTCTACCACTGCCACCGAGACGGCCGCTGGCTGCCTCAAAGGCCGGCATTGTTTATTTAGAAAAATAACCTGGAAATCGACTCCTTCGATCTTGAAGTTAAACCAAATCCTCCAAAAAATGCGTGATTGCTGTGAAGTTTGACAGCCAACAAAAAAAAACTGTTTCTCAGGTAATATTCCTTTTATCTTAGTAACACCGCGTAAGGAAAAAAATAGGCCGCTTACTAGCATCATCATGTCAACATTTTTTCACGCTAATGCTGTCGCGGAGCGACCACCTCGTTTCCGATGAGCCGCCAACCTGGGTGGACTTCTCGAACATACGGCACCACTATCATCGTCATTGTAAATTAGTCAGTCATCGCAATTAAAGGAGTGCGCGATCGGGGAATCAAGGGTACGTACGTTCCCTGACGGCTCATCCGCAAAGAGGTGGTCGCTACGTGACAAAATTAATACGTTCAACCTGGTGCAAGTTTCTGGCAGAACATTACAGCATCAATTCGACAGAGGTGATCAAATATGCGTTACTAAGATACACGCGTTGCATCAGCTTTCCAAAATACATTAGATAACCGTAAGCCACAGTCGGCCGACACCTTCAAGCTCGCCGTTCAAAAGTTCACTGTACAAAATGTCACTTAAGTTGGGCACAAGCTCGTTACGTGGGGTTTTAAAAACAGTTTCTTGGCACTAGTTTTAAAGTTTCATAAACAGCTCTGTCTAGGTCAGAAATTCTTCGCGGAGCGCAACGATCAAGGCTCCGAAAAAGAAGTGCACAGCGGTAAACATCCGCTTAGCAAATACTGCGAATAGAGAGGCACTTGCCAGCGTCTACTACAAATAGCAGTGCCTGACAATCGCCAGAGCAGCCACTAGCAAACTGCAGGCGAGCATTGCATGCACCAGAAAATGCGTAACAAATTGTAATGGTTAACGAATGAAACAAAGTTTTAGGACCAAATTTGTGGGGTTCCTCGGGATTTATAATGGCAATATACGCTTCGGAAACAGCGCTAACCCAGAGGAGCACATTTTTAGGGATCCTCCAAGAAATTATTGTTCTAGAGCAGGGGTCGTCAACCTCCAGCCCACGGGCCGCATGTGGCTCGCAGGGAGTTTCTAGGGAGTCTAGGGAGTCTCTGTGAATAATTGTTCTATATATAGTCATATTCTTTTACCGAACCATGGGAATCTAGAGGAGCCATTTTTAGAAAGCGCCATAATGGTGTAGAGACATATAGGTGTGGAAACACCCACCACCACGGAGGAAAGAATGCCTTTTCTTTCCTTTATGCCCACCACAAACCAAGAGGAGCACATTTCTGGGAAACCTGTTAGGGAGTTGTCGTTGTATGGCCACATAAGTTGGGAAGCCGCGTGAATCCAGAGGAACACTTTAGGGAGCCCCTAGGGAATAATGGTGCTAGAGCCATTTATGCTTAGGAAACCGCGAAAATTGGGTGGAGCAAAATTTCAGGGAGCCTTTCGGGGAATTATTGTTGCATAGCCGTGCACTCTTAGCAATTCGTGCGAATCGAGAGTAGCCATTTTTAGGAAGCGCTTTAGGGAATCATAGTTCTAGAAACATATACCTTAGGAAACACCGCGAGCCAAGCCAAGCCCATTTCTAGGGAACTTCTCGAGAATCGTCGTTCTACAGCCATGTGTTTTATGGAAACCATGTGAATACAGAGAAACACAATATAAGATAGCCCAAGGGGAATAATGACGCTAGAGTTATGTTTTAGAGACCATGCTTACCGACAGGAACCCATTTCTAGTGAACCTCCCAGGAAAATAATGGTTCTGTAGCCATATACGTTTAGAAAACTATCTGAAACGAGAAAAACACGCTCCTAGAGAACCACCTAGAGAATTATTGCTCTAGAGCCATATAATTTTTTGTTTTAAAGTTATATACGCTTAAGAAACTGTGCGAATTGGTAGAAGCAAATTTCTACGGACCTACTACAAAAATATAGTTCTAGGGTCATGTAAGTTAAAGAAACCGCCCGTATCGAGAGGAGCACATTTTTACATAGCCGCCAAAGGAATGGGGGTTCCGGGAAAGCTTCATATTTTCACCGCATAAGATTGCGGGAAATATTTTGTCACCGCCTTCTGTACGATCGTACTCTATACCGCTTATCGTTTCGCTTGCCGCCAGGAATATTTAAATTGTTTTTCCTTAAACGCACTGCGCTGCCCCTACTCGCACCTTGAAGCCAAAATTTGCAGCAGTAAAAGACGTCGATAGCCTCGCTTGATTTTCAACAATACGAAGTAAAGATTGCTCCTGGCATCATTTGTTTGCACGTTCGTCCCAATGAACGCTATTTACGCACGCCTTTGGGAAACCTCGCCGCAATACCCGTGCCACACGTACACGACACACGACATTAAGGGCTTAATGCCTTAAGTTTTAATGCCATTAATTCGGTGCTACACGCAAAAATTTAATGCCATTCGCTCTGATGTCAATTTGGGTTTAAGAAGTTCCCCGCAACTCATTCACCTTCGTGACCGCCTTAAATCTGCCTACTCTCGAACGCAAAGAGCACCAAATCGAGCCAACGAAACTCTCAGCATTGACGCGGAAACGTAGTAAATAAGACGATATTTTGCGCACAAGTGGTGGCGAAGTTTTGAAGAAGACGAAGTTTACTAGAACAGCGGCAGAAAAAAAAACACCGCGTTAATCTTCGTGTTAAATTTTTCGGATTTGGCTACCGTTTGCCGGCGACGGCAGCTGCTAAAGCCACTTTAGAAACGGCTCCAACCATCTTTAAGAAAACGCTATTTCTCATAACGTCTTCTTTCACAAAAAAGTTTTGACCTTTGCAAGACGTTTTTCTCTACGTTAAAGACTACGTTAAAGTGAATTTATCTTTTTGGTCATGATCACCATCATGCCTAACACATTTAATGCCTTCGTGTTTTCGCCTGTAGCACGGCCCGCTCAATTAATGTCATTCGTTATCTTAAGGCCTTAAACAATATCATTTTTCGTGTACGTGTGGCACGGGTATAGGTCACCTGAAAAATTTGTTCTCCGTTTTCGTTCCATTTCGAAAGCAGCGATTCTTGTCTCTACAACATTCCTGGAGTAATGTCTATGAGAAGCGTTTTATCGCTGCAGTAGCAAATTTGCTTGTAAGCCATTTTGGTGTGGGGCACACGGAGTCTCCGCTGGCGTGTAACATAAAGCTGGAGTAATTAAGTAACGGGAGTGACATTGTCTTATCAGGGACATCACGGGACACTACCGCCGCTCCCGCCGCAAAAACCCTTCCGCCCACCCATCCCCATCAGTGGAAGAGGAACGCCTTTGGTGTCAGCTTCAAACTGAATCCCTCCCCTGTTAACACATGCTTCATCACATTCACCCCTCACTGTATCCCCCAACACTCTGCCAGCACTGCGAAGAACGGGCCACATTACATCATCATATGTGGGCCTGCAACTACGATCGCTTCCTCTCATCACCTCCCTCGACCAGTGGGAAGCAGTGCTGGGTTGCTCAAACCTTGATCTCCAGAAGTACAACGGTCTTGGGCCACCAAGCTGCACTAACCCTTCGTAAAATAAAGGTTTACCCTCTCTCTCTCTCTCTCTCTCTCTCTCTCTCTCTCTCTCTCTCTCTCTCTCTCTCTCTCTCTCTTTCTCTCTTATCAGGAATGAAATCAAGGTTTATTAGTTTACGCTTATCTTTCCGTGTTGTAATCATGGGTTGACCATTTAGAAATCATATGTCTTCAATATTGGGTGCCAAGTCACTACTGCAGAATATATAGCGCGCCACTTAAAGCTGGAGAAGTTTCACCGTAAACTTTCATAGTAACCACGTTGAACGAATACGTTCGGGAAACTTTTCAACTTTTGGTGCACCTCGGCTTCAATGCGACTTTTAAATGTGATTATCAGTGTTAGTAATTTTGAACAATTTTTCGATGCGAGCAGCGGCGATCTGATGAGACTCACGGTGAATTACTGAACTTTCCCTTTCGCGGCATGGCAGATGTTTTCCGTCACCAGCGTTTGTATAAACACTTCCCAGCCCCTACTTCGTTGCTCCCACAGGCTGTGGCAGCTAAAGCGCGCTATAAAGACGCCGTTGTAAACTGTATGGCAATACGTGCAGCGCGCGCTACTACGGTTTAACATGGTGAACAACTGCCCCAACTCGTTAGAAGATATTAGAGAGTTTTAGCAGTCCGTCTGTTCCGTCGTGTACGTAGTTACCGTGACTACCGGGACCCGACTCCGCATGCGCGCGCGGTAGGGCGAGGAGGAGCACCCCACCGTGGGAATGCACAGGCATGGTGAGGGCCGGCCCGAGGAACTAATCCCCCTGCCATGACGAATGCACAAGTGCCAGATGAGTCCCGGTCAACACGGTAACTATGTACATGATGGAATACACGGACTGCTAAAACTCTCTATTGGCGTGGAGCGTTAGGTGCACATTGAGCCGTAGATAAACCATTCTAACAGTCTTCGATTCGGCATTGCTGCGCAGTGGCTTCACTAGAAAATACGCTGCTTCCGGAGACGTCTACCACGACGTAGCACCCCTCCAAGTTGTGAAGCTAGAAATGAAGCAGAATTCTGGTCGGGTCCTTCTTTGCCACCAAATGTATCGCAATGATCTGGCTCCTCACATGTCTATCGGGGCGCCCTGAGGTTATCTTGGGTGGTGGGTATTTATTAGTGCGCGCTGCTACTTTGCGAGGCCTGTCAGTGTTAACAGCCTTCGATAACGTTTTGATTGGTGCATCGGTGCCTATTACTGGGCTTCACCTTTTTCGTTAGCCAGCTGCCGACTCAGTCGTCAGCACGAAAGCTCTTCAGACCCAGAAGCTCACACTATATTTGTTCTCTAAACAGGTGGTAGCTTTTCACAAGTGGTGTTTCACTCTAGTTTAATTCTTTCGCTGCAGGAGCGTGCCACAATTGAAAAATGGACAGCCCTGGGAACCCTGGAAATCGAGCAACACCACGCGCATAGAACTCGTGGCTGACACGGGGGCCCTTACGCAAGACAGAATTGCCAAGCTGTGCAAGCCACCTTTTTAATAAACAGTGCCAGCCACCAGCGTTGCCCCGTGCAAGATACCTTGCATAGCTCTGCTTATTGGCAGCGTGCGGTGAATTAAATGGTTAGTTTTCGTTTTTTCTGCATTTGTGTTGGCGCTTACACGCCGTGGACTGCTTGCACCCACGAAGACGTAGCAAACCCATGCACTATCGATGGCTGGTGCATGGTAGGAGTGCATGGTGCATGATGGCTCGTAGGAGTTTACAAGGCACACACAAATCCAAGCATCGTGTGTGCATAACGTATGTGTGTGTATATAAATGTATCCATGTATGCAAGTATATACGTTGAAAGCTCGTTAATTCACCACTCGGTAGTTCTGAATTTAGGATAAATCGAACTGCGCACCGCCACAACTAGCTTGTAGTTAGTCTCGAAATATGGCGCTGGGTTGATAAAGAGGTGTGTGTGATGGAGTCGCGCCTCGGCCGGCTTGTGGAGAGAGGCAGCAGCTGAGGGTACAGGCTGACGAGTTGGTGCAGGAGCTAAAAACCGAAAGGCAACAGCGAGACTTGCTAAAAGATGAGCTAGCGCAGGTAAAGAGCGCGCGTGTTAAGAGGGATGCCACGGGGCAAGCCCACTGAGTGTGCCTGGCTCCAAGGCGGGAAAACGGGAGGACAGGGCCGCCGCACTTGAGTACGATGGCGGGCATGACAGCGTTGGTCACGGAGAGGGCTCTAACGCTGTCATGGAAGGAGGGAAGGGGTCACCGTCGCCGGGCGGCCATCGTATCGCACCACCGTCAGCGAACAGCACCGCCTTTGGCGAACCCCTCGTCAGTGGAATGCCGGTGGCGGTCAGCGCAGCGTAGTTGAGCATGGCTTGGGGTGGCAAAGCACTGATGGCATGGCAAAGCACTGATAACAAGGATTTTTTTGAGATTGGTAAATCTTGAGCGTGGAGGTGTCCCCTACGAGGCATGTCATGCGCGTGATTTACGACCATACTCAGTAATTAAAAATAGCAGACGACGTGCAATGCACCAAGCTGGACACCAAGCTGGAAATACAAGTCTGTTCCTTCGAACAAATTATTCATGCCTGCATGAAGTTCGGTGTATCAAGGAACATTATGCAGCTAAATGCTCCTACAAAGCCGGTTTGCGCAGCCGATCTAGGAATGCTGCGGCGATGGCCTTTGGCAGTTTATGACGAAACGGCGTCGTACACAAAAAAACAAAGTGGGAGGTTGCCTTCTCAGATTTAATCCAAAACAGGAATTGTGATAGAGAATGCTCAGTAACTTAATTAACTACTAGAAACGTGTTAAGCTTCACAAAAATACGTTTACCACAGTCAACGTGAATCGTTTACAGAATAAATTCCACATGATAGGAGAACGTTACTGCTTGTCGTGGAAAAGCATTACTGTATAAGACTTGCAATGGTTGCTTGCTTAATGGTTTTCAAAAACAAATTCTAGTGTGGGTGACGGGCGAGAGGCATGCGGGTGCCAAAAATATGCCCTCACTTTCACAATTGAATGCTGTCGTCTAGGTTTAAAAGCTGCCACCTGCGCTTGAAAAATCGTGCACTTCTCCGTCTAACGACGATGACTATTAGTCGCAAAGCTTTCGCATGTGGTTTTCACTGGTTGCTTTCTGGATTGAAACTTTGGAGCTTTGTATTTGACCACCACGCAGTTTGGTCTTTTGATCGCAGCGTCTTTGACTTTCACGTTTTCCTATTCTATTTCGCACGAACAAAGCTTCACGTTCAACCATAGTCGTCGTTAGACGGAGGGCTGGATGATTTTACTGTTTTATTTTGCACTTCCATGCAGCCCTCACCAAACCCAGACTGCATCCAGAGTGTCGGAAATACGTCTGTGCTGGAGAACTCGGGATTACTCACCCTTATTTTAGGCACCCCTATTTTAGTAGCGCGTGTTTGGTTTCTTCAGAAGGCATAACACCATTTCTTTATCTACTCGGCGAAGAATACTTCATCATTAAAACACAGGCTGACGTTACCATTGCCGCATTTCTTTAACTATCTGTGCCAGCCTTTAATTCACGCAGGTGGTAAAATGGGAAGGGCAGGGGGGATGGTTTGGAGCTTGGGCTGTTGGGTGGAATAACATTGGCGCTTAATAAAATGACCACTACAAAAGTGGGAGTCCCGCTTCGGCTCTCAGGCTCCGATGCTGTCACTCGGGACCGTAGCTGGCATTTTTTTTTCGGAGGGGGTTTGAGGCATGGGAAGGGCTGACTATTGCCGAAAGGAACACTACGTTTCGCGTACGCGCTGCCGAGAAAAAAATTTCGGAAAGGGTTCAACCCTAACCGACCCACCCCCCTCTCTGGCTATGTCCCTGCTGTCTATCACAGACACCAAAGGCACAAAGCTTACGATTCGAGAAAGTGTAAACTACCGCGATGTTTCCACGGCCACACGATAATCGATCTCGTACGTAAGTGCTTTCTCTCCAAAGAACACGTATCGAGGTATCCCACCGTTAAGGCTCGCGTGGAAAGCGTATTTATTCAAACCAGCGAAAATAATTTAAAGTGGTAGAAGTTAATACTAATATTAAGAGTTTCATTCCTACACAGATCGCGAAAAGACAGGCGCAGAGTGCTGTAGAAAGCGCTCACGTCAATGTAGCCCATTACCAGCCTCAGAAGCGTCCAATAAGTTTACATAGCCGGTACAGCATTTAAGGAGAAATTATTACTAATAGTAGTTTTATTCGTACTCACATCGCTAGATCTTCAAGCAATCGACAAGCGTAGATCGCTCCAAAAAGCACTCATGTCTTTGTAGCCCATGCCCAACTTTAAAAGCGTCCAACAACATTACGCAACCGTTTTTGCATCTAAGAACCCAACACATCTGTCTAGACTTCATATCACCGCACACATCCTCTCACAACCGCTCCAAAACGTTCAAAGCACCGAAGCAAACACGACAAAAACAAGGGAAGGCTGCATAGTGGAATGCATCGTCTCATTCCACTAACGAGGGGAGCGCCGAGTGGTGGCGCCACCCGTTTAGCTGTCCGGTCCTTGTGCGGAGACAGTCGGCGCGGAAGCTCCGGCGGCAAAAACACCTGCGCAGCTAAAGGAGCCAAGGGAGTGCGAGTCACCATTGTGGGTGATTCGAACATGCGCACGGCAGAGCAGGTGATAACAAAGAGGGTAGGGCAGGACCAGAGAGTTAAGGGTAGCACGCTCCCCGGCAAGACGGTTAATGTAGGGTTGACAAAGGCGAAAGAGCAGGTGAGGGGGACAACAGAGAGATATTGCAGAGCGGAGAATTAACCGGTCCCGGTATGGTACCCGGTAGGCGACCGGCGCCACTGCGCCGAGGAGAAAAAACTGGTTGTGCACAGGCACAGGCGTACCGGGTACCGTACCGGGACCGTTTCTCCACTCTGCTATAACTCCCTAATAGAGAGTTTCACCACTCCGTATGTTCCGTGCTGTACGTAGTTACCGTGTTGACCGGGGCCCGTCTGGGCACTTGGAAATTCGTCGCGGTGGGGCATTAGTTCCGCGTTCCGGCCCTCGCCATGCCCGTGTATTCGTCACGGTGTGGTGCGCCTCCTAGTTCTTCAACCTTGCTCTTCCGCCGCGCAACCGCAGTCGGGTCTCGGTAAACACGGTAACTATGTAAACGACGGAACCGGCAGCTGATAAATGTTCCGTGTTCTACGTGGCGACCGTGTTGACCGGGACCCGTCTGCGCACTTGCGCATTAGTGGCGGTGGGGTGGATTAGTTCCACGGGCCGGCCCTCGCCGTGCCCCTGCATTCGTCACGGTGGGGTGCGCCTCCTCGCCTTTGCGCGTGCGCAGGAGCAGTTGGGCCCCGGTGAACACGGTAACTACGTACACGACGGAACAGACGATCTGCTAAAACACTATAATGACAGACAAGCACATAGTGGTGATAATAGGAGGAGTTCCGACGTGTTTCAGGGAAGAAGACGAGGCATAGCGAAGCAGCTGGCGAAGGAGGTTACTGAACTCAGGTCGATTTCGGACGACGGCGAGAACGCGGTCTGCATGGTGCCGCAGGTTGAGGGTAAAGGAGGCCATGTAGCAAGGGCAGTGGTAGAAGCGAACCGGGAAACTTGGACGAGCAACGAATTTTGAGGTAGTTGACCTCAATCGGTAAGTGCGCCGTGCGGGCCGAGGCCAGGGGTTTGCTAGAGAGGGAGTACGATTTCATGCTGGAACCTTTCCTAACATTTTTGATGGGCGATTTTAATTGTGTGACCGACCCTCAGGTTTGTCGCTACTTGGAAAACGGGACAATCTGGCAGTCGGCTCGATAAGTTTTATTTTCTACCCTAGCTGAGCTACTATGTAGAATGCTGTGACGTCCTCTCCTTCCCGGCTGAAGCTTGTCGCGTGTCCGACCACCGGCCTGTGTTAGCAACTGTGGTGTAGTGGCGCCCTCTAGTGGAGCGCCCGCTCACTGTGGGCGCTTGGTTGTGTTAATTGTAACTAGATGTCGTTGCTGTGGTCGCACGTGACGGGTCACGTGCGTACGCGTCTAGGTGTCTCTTGTCGAACAATAAACGTTCTCTTTGGGCTCTGGTCTTGGTGCGAGCAGGCCGCACTCTTTCTTCTTGGGCTTGTGCGTGGGCCCGGCGCGCTGAGCCTTCGCTCCCGTCGCCGCCGAGGCCGCTCGCCGTCGCCCACGACGGGTTTTTTTTTGGGACTTATAGAACTGTCGTGAGCGACTGATAGCCTGTTGTGTGAGTCAAGTAAAAGGAAGATGCAGACATTCTTCAAAGCGCGGGAGAATGATGTGCAGTGTGCATTTAAGATGCTGTATGTATTTCGCAGAGTGTGCGAACTTCTTTTGCACGGGAAGATGATGTGGTGTAGTGGCGTATTTCGCAGAGTGTGCGAACTTCTTTTGCACGGGAAGATGATGTGGTGTAGTGGCGCCCTCTAGTGGAGCGCCCGCTCACTGTGGGCGCTTGGTTGTGTTAATTGTAACTAGATGTCGTTGCTGTGGTCGCACGTGACGGGTCACGTGCGTATGCGTCTAGGTGTCTCTTGTCGAACAATAAACGTTCTCTTTGGGCTCTGGTCTTGGTGCGAGCAGGCCGCACTCTTTCTTCTTGGGCTTGTGCGTGGGCCCGGCGCGCTGAGCCTTCGCTCCCGTCGCCGCCGAGGCCGCTCGCCGTCGCCCACGACACAACAGCAACGCTTAACCTTGGCAACTGTATACGCCCCGCCTCCAGATGTGGCGGATGGACGAGCGTCTGCTAACCGACAGAAACAGTTCGGCAGCCCTTACTGCTTCGTTGACTGCCCTGTGCGAGTTCACTTCTCGCCCGGGGGATCAATTGAAGGACCACTGGCGCGTGCTTTTAGTTAAGGAGGGTCGTGCGTGCTCTAGGTGCGCATCACGGCCGCGCTTAGCGACACGCACGTGGAATGGACTTAGCATCGTACAGATAGGGGGCACTTTAACCTTGGCGATGCAGGTCTATGTCAACGTGGTGAAAATAAGCTTCGAGTCCCTCTTACGGCAGTCATCACAAGCGGAGAGCCATGCGCAGAGTTTGGGCAGGCCTGTCTCGGACCCCTCTGTTCTCCGGCATATTAAAGCTGGCTCGCTTGACGAGGGTGGTTGAGCCACTGTTCAGAAGCTACACTCGCTGGTGCGTCGGTTAGCACGAGGGCTGAAGATATAGCCGAGGTACTTGTGGAACATTTCGCCACCCTTTTTTCGGACGAAAACGTGTCTTGGGACGCAGAGGAGTTTGTGGACAAGCTTAGCGCGTTTTATGGAGTGGTGCCATGCGTGCCAGATCACCTGTTTGAATTTCTGTGTGTTCCTGTGGATGCCGACGAGCTGAGTGAGTGTGTTAAAAAGTGAACGGTGCGTCGGCGCCTGGGCCTGACGGTATCACCGCTGGATTTAAAAAGAAGTGTCTTCCGCCCATTCGGTGGTGTGCGCCCCTTGACATGGTGAACGGCTTTCATCAACACGGAATGCGACCTAAATCTTCCCGTGAGGGCCGTGTCATCAAACATTGTCAACATGTCGTTAAAAAACAGCTGGATACCTTCGGAATGGAAAATCGCTAAGGTAACACCATTGTTGAAAAACGAAACTTTGGGTTTCGTCAAAGACAATATTAGGCCGATTTCGTTGACTAGCAACGTGGTAAAGTTGGTTGAAAGGGTATTGCATGGCCGTGTTATTCGGTTTCTGAACAGTAATCGTATTCTAAGCCCCGCCCAGATTGGCTTCAGACCTGGAAATTCTATTTGGATGGCCCACGTCGACATCGAGAGCCGCATTAAATTAGCTCGGCCGCTAAAACATGTAAGTGCGCTTGTAACCCTAGAAATAGCAAAGGCTTACGACAGCGTAGAGTACAGCACGTTGATGTCACGCCTTGCATCTAGCGAGATTACAGGGTGCATCAGCTGCTGGATTGGTGAGTTTTTAAAGGGAAGGAAATTCTTTTGTTCCAAGGGCGGTTTATCGACATCCCAGTACCACCAATTTCGCGGAGTTCCTCAGGTATCAGTTCTTTCTCCAGTTATTTTTAACTTACTCCTAAGTTATATCCCAATACAGAACGGCATATCTACCTATGTGTATGCCGATGATATTGCTTTTTTCTAGGCTGATAGGGACATCCAAGCGTTATATCAGCGACTGCAGGATTATATGGTTGTCCTGGATAATTGGCTTAGCACGTTACACCTCTCGATAAATGTCAGTAAATGTGCCGTTATAGTATTTACAAGCAATAACCCTATATCATTATGTCTAACACATCGGCTGCAATCCATACTTCAGGTCACAGAAATTAAATATTTGGGTATAATTTATGAAGACCGCCTCACATGGCGTCTTCATATTTCGCACATTGCTGCCAAAGGTGAAAATGCTGCGGGAGTGCTGCGTAGGCTATGCAATCCTAAATTCGGTATGCGCAGAGACGTCCTGCTAATGATTTATCGTTGCTATGTTCGCCCAGTATTGGAATTTGGTTGCGTGTTATGTTCTGGCTGCGCGACGTACAAACTCCATCCCCTATTTCTTATTGAGAGATTGGCTTTGCGTTTATGTTTAGGGTTGCCAAAGTATGTAGATAACTCTGTATTGTACCTTGAGGCACGGTTGCCTTCACTTCTGGATCGATTTAAATAGCTAACTGCTGTAACATTTCTAAAACTGTTTGAATCTCCATTATACGAGGCTCAACACATTTTCCTCTTGAGGCCTGACCTTTTTCGAGGATTTACGTGGCCCCGATTTCAGTGTCCTCAATTGGATTGCGTTCAGGCATAGCTGCAGCCTCTTCGTGCAGATCTTTTTGTACTCCAGCCCTATTCTGACAATTTGACGCCTGTCGACATAAGCATGGACAACATTTTTCCTTCGCATGCGAAATTATTGCCGGCCCGATTACTCAATCATTTACCTGAAGATCAATTGGCTACTCTTCATACTGATGTCGTCATTGCCACAGATGCCTCACAAAGGGATGAGAAGGCTAAGGTAGCAATATATTCTCAGTCTCTAGATTGGTCCTTCTCAATCAGGCTGCCAGACTGTACCCCGATCTTTCAGGAAGAATTGTTGGCGATAATCTTAGCCCTTAATAAACTACAGCACAGATTTGAAGGGGTGGTTATCCTTTCGGATTCTCTCTCCGTGTGCACGGCTCTAACAAATGATAAAGATTCTTTCCTTCTCAGATCATTCTGTTCATTCATTCCTTACCAGCTTCGCGAGATCCGGTTAGTGTGGGTCCCTGCTCACGCAGGGATAATCTTCAATGAACTGGCAGACCAATTAGCCAATTTGGCTCTTGGGGGTCCTGCCGTCGTGAATTGCCCAATTGACACTTTTCTTTTGGGGGAGAGGTTCAGGCGCCTTCAAGATTTACAAATTGCAAGATGCCCTTCGTTCATGTTCCGACTATATTCCCCTCTCTGATTTATGGAAGCCTAAATTCTGCGAATCTCGTAAATGTGAGGTCGCAATCACAAAATTTCGTTGCATAATCCCCCCTTTAAATTTTTATCTACACAAAGCTGGTCAAGCGTTATCTCCTCAATGCCCTATCTGCAAGGCCCCCGAAACAATAGAACACTTTCTTTTAAATTGCCGCAGCTTTTTCTCGATACGATGCACGCACCTTGAATACACGTTTAATAGCCTTAATCTCCCTTTATCTTTAACCGCTATTCTTTCCCTGGGTGCTTCCGTCATAGGATATTGCCACAAAGACGATGTTATCGCCTTTCATTCCTTTGATGCGGCGACAGGCCGGATGCCCTGCTAGATAGCTACGCCTTCATTCGCAAGTTTTTTTTTTTCCTGACAATCCTGTTCTATCCAAAGATTTATTTTTCTACTCTCAATTTTTTTCTCGTACTTCTATTTTTTTCTCTCTAAAATAAACCGGGTCACAACCTAATTATTACAGGCAGCTTCTTGGCCAATCCCCCGCGTGGGTACGCGCCATGACTTAAGGACCCAACCAATTAACCAACCAACCCACACCGTCGTCACTCACGTGGTCCGCCATCATCGTCGTCGTCACACGCTGTCACTCCCCCAAGAGATTTAGGTTAAGTTAGCAGGTTAGGTTCCAAGCAGCAGCGACCATGGACGCCAAGGACAACGAGGCAGTCGTCCTTCAGCCAAAAGCCGTCGTTACCGGGCCACGGTGGCCTGTTGCGGGCGAAAACCGCCAGAAGAAGCGCTCAACGAAGCCTGCTAAAAATTCTCGCGACGCTGACGGGCAGGAAGAGAGGTAAGTCCATTCTGAGCAACCGAAGTGCACCAACTAATTGCTTAAGATACCCTTTTCTGCCCAGCGCCGTTGAATTATCCGGACATGCTGCAACGAAAACAAACACACCGGACGAGGAAGCAGTCATCTCTCCACCTAAGGATGAAGTGACCAAGACAGCCGTGATTACGACTGGGGGCGAAAAGCACCACAAGAAGCCCACCAAGAAGCAGAAGGACATTGGAGAGACCACCTCAAAGGATTGCAGGTACGTTTATCTTGAGCAAGCGGAGTGCACCCACAAATTGCTGCAGGTACTCTTTTCTGCCCAGGCCCGTTCATTTATCCGGACATTGTGCGACTAAAATAACAACCCCCGACAAGGAAGCAGTCGTCTCTCCGCCTAAGGACAAAGTCACCGAGGCAGCCTTGATTACGAATAGGGACGAAAAGCAGCGCAACAAGCCCTCCAAGAAACTGAAGGACGTTAGCGAGACCACCGCAAAAGGTCGGAGGTAAGTTTATGCCGAGCAAGCGGAGTGCACCCACAAATAGCTGCAGATGCTATTTTGTGCCCAGCGCTGTTGAATTATCCGGACATTCTGCTACGAAAACGACACCGGACAATGAAGCAGTCGTCTCTCCGCCGAAGGACGAAGTGACCGAGGCAGCCATGACTACTACTGGGGGCGAAAAGCACAACGAGAAGCCCTCCAAGAAAAAGAAGGACGTTGGCGAGACCACCGCAAAGGATGGGGGGTAAGCTTATCCCGAGCAAGCGCAGTGCACCCACATTGCTCCAGATGCTCTTTTCTGCCCAGCGCCGTTGAATTATCTGGACATGCTTCGACGAATACGACACTCAACAAGGAAGCAGTCGTCTCTCCGCCTAAGGACGAAGTGACCGAGACAACACTCACTGCGAAAGGGGGCGAAAAGCACCACAAGAAGCCCTCCAAGAAACAGAAGTACGTTGGCGAGAACACCAGAAAGGATGGGAGGTAAGTTTATCCCGAGCAAGCGGAGTGCACCCACAAATTGCTTGAGATGCTCTTTTCTGCCCAGCGCCGTTGAATTATACGGACATGCTGCGACGAAAGCGACACCGGGCAAGGAAGCAATCGTCTCTCCTCCTCAGGACGAAGTGACCGAGGCAGCCGTGACTACGACCGGGGGTGATGAGCACCACAAGAAGAGCTCCAAGAAACAGAAGTACGTTGGCGAGACCACCGCAAAGGAAGGGAGGTAAGTTTATCCCGAGCAAGCAAAGTGCACCCACAAATTGCTGCAGATGCTCTTTTGTGCCCAGCGGTGTTGAATTATCCGGACATTCTGCTACGAAAACGACACCGGACAATGAAGCAGTCGTCTCTCCGCTGAAGGACGAAGTGACCGATGCAGCCATGGCTACTACTGAGGGCGAAAAGCACAACGAGAAGCTCTCCAAGAAAAAGAAGGACGTTGGCGAGACCACCGCAAAGGATGGGAGGTACCTTTATCCCGAGCAAGGGCAGTGCACCCACAAATTGCTGCAGATGCTCTTTTCTGCCCAGCGCCGTTGAATTATCCGGACATGCTGCGACGAAAGCGACAAAGGGCAAGGAAGCAGTCGTCTCTCCTCCTAAAGACGAAGTGACCGAGGCAGCCGTGACTACGACCGGGGGTGATGAGCACCACAAGAAGCGTTCCAAGAAACAGAAGTACGTTGGCGAGACCACCGCAAAGGAAGAGAGGTAAGTTTATCCCGAGCAAGCGAAGTGCACCCACAAATTGCTGCAGATGCTCTTTTCTGCCCAGCGCCGTTGGATTATCTGGACATGCTGCGACGAAAACAGAGATACCGGTTAAAGAAGCAGTCGTCTCTCCGCCTACGGACGAAGTGACTAAGGCAGACATAACTTCGAATGGGGGCGAAAAGTCCCACAAGAAGACCTCCAAGAAACAGAAGGACGTTGGCGAGACCACCGCAAAAGATGGGAGGTAAGTTTATCCCGAGCAAGCGGAGTGCACCCGAAAATTGCTGCCGATGCTCTTTTTTGCCAAGCGCTGCTGAATTATCCGGACATGCTGCGACGAAAACGACACCGGACAGAGAAGCAGCCATCTCTCTGCCTAAGGACGAAGTGACCGAGGCAGCCGTGACTACGAATGGGGGCGAAAAGCAGCACAAGAAGCCCTCCAACAAACAGAAGGACGTTAGCGAGACCACCGCAAAAGGTGGGAGGTAAGTTTATCCCGAGCAAGCGGAGTGCACCCACAAATTGCTGCGGATGTTCTTTTGTGCCCAGCGCCGTAGAATTATCCGGATATGCTGCGACTAAAACGACACCGGACAAGGAAGCAGTCGTCTCTCCACCTAAGGACGAAGCGACCGAGGCAGCTGTAACTACTACCGGGGGCGAAGAGCACCACAAGAAGCGCTCGAAGAAACAGAAGGACGTTGGCGAGACCACCGCAAAGGATGGGAGGTAAGTTTATCCGGAGCAAGCGGAGTGCACCCACAAATTGCTTGAGATGCTCTTTTCTGCCCAGCGCCAGGGAATTATCCGGACATTCTGCGATTAAAACAGAGACACCGGTTAAGGAAGCAGTCGTATCTCCGCCTAAGGACGAAGTGACCGAGGTAGCCGTAACTACTACCGGGGGCGAAGAGCACCACAAGAAGCGCTCGAAGAAACAGAAGGACGTTGGCGAGACCAACGCAAAGGATGGGGGGTAAGCTTATCCCGATCAAGCGCAGTGCACCCACAAATTGTCGCAGATGTTTTTTTCTGCTCAGAGCCGTTGAATTATCCGGACATGCTGCTACGAAAACGACACTGAACAAGGAAGCAGTCGTCTCTCCGCCTAAGCCCAACTTGACGGAGGCAGCCGTGACTACGACTGGGGGCGACGAGCACAAGAAGCCCTCGAAGAAACTGAAGGACGTTGGTGGGACCACCATTGAGGATGGGAGGTAAGTTTATCCAGAGCAAGCGGAATGCACCCACAAATTGCTGCAGATGTTCTTGTCTGCCCAGCGCCGTTCAATTATCGGCACATACTGCGACGAAAGCGACATGGGACAAGGAAGCAGTCGTCTCTCCGCCTAAGGACGAAATGACCGAGGTAGCCGTGACTACGACTGGAGGCGAAGAGCACCACAAGAAGCCCTCCAAGAAACTGAAGCACTTTGGCGAGACAACCGCTAAGAACGGGAGGTAAGTTTATCCTGAGCAAGCGGAGTGCACCTACAAATTGCTGCAGATGCTATTTTATGCCCAGCGCGGTTGCATTATCCGGACATGCTGCGACGAAAAAAGAGACACCAGTTAAGGAAGCAGTCGTCTCTCCGCCTAAGCCCAACTTGACGGAGGAAGCCGTCACTACGACTGGGGGCGAAGAGCACCATAAGAAGCCCTCCAAGAAACAGAAGGACGTTGGCGGGACCACCGACGAGGATGGGAGGTAAGTTTATCCAGAGCAAGCGGAGTGCACCCACAAATTGCTGCAGATGTTCTTGTCTGCCCAGCGCTGTTCAATTATCGGCACATACTGCGACGAAAGCGACATCGGACAAGGAAGCAGTCGTCTCTCCGCCTAAGGACGAAATGACCGAGGTAGCCGTGACTACGACTGGGGGCGAAGAGCACCACAAGAAGCCCTCCAAGAAAAAGAAGCACTTTGGCGAGACAACCGCAAAGAACGGGAGGTACGTTTATCCTGAGCAAGCGGAGTGCACCCACAAATTGCTGCAGATCCTCTTTTATGCCCAGCGCCGTTGCATCATCCGGACATGCTGCGACGCAAACCGAGACACCAGTTGAGGACGCAGTCGTCTTTGCGCGTAAGGACGAAGCGACCGAGGCAGCTGTAACTACTACCGGGGGCGAAGAGCACCACAATAAGCGCTCGAAGAAACAGAAGGACGTTGGCGAGACCACCGCAAAGGATGGGAGGTAAGTTTATCCGGAGCAAGCGGAGTGCACCCACAAATTGCTTGAGATGCTCTTTTCTGCCCAGCGCCAGGGAATTATCCGGACATTCTGCGATTAAAACAGAGACACCGGTTAAGGAAGCAGTCGTATCTCCGCCTAAGGACGAAGTGACCAAGGTGGCCGTAA
Source organism: Haemaphysalis longicornis (assembly GCF_048455015.1). Taxonomy (NCBI): domain Eukaryota; kingdom Metazoa; phylum Arthropoda; class Arachnida; order Ixodida; family Ixodidae; genus Haemaphysalis; species Haemaphysalis longicornis. The sequence continues at coordinate 105,432,830 of NW_027526204.1, read as the reverse complement.
CTACTACCGGGGGTGAAGAGCACCACAAGAAGCGCTCGAAGAAACAGAAGGACGTTGGCGAGACCACCGCAAAAGATGGGAGGTAAGTTTATCCCGAGCAAGCGGAGTGCACCCACAAATTGCTGCAGATGCTTTTTTCTGCCCAGCGCCATTGAATTATCCGGATATGCTGTGACGAAAACGACACCGGACAAGGAAGCAGTCGTCTCTCCACCTAAGGACGAAGCGACCGAGGTAGATGTAACTACTATCGGGGGCGAAAAGCACCACAAGGAGCGCTCCAAGAAACAGAAGGACTTTCGCGAGACCACCGCAAAGGATGGGAGGTAAGTTAATCCCGAGCAAGTGGAGTGCACCCACAAATTGCTGCAGATCCTCTTTTATGCCCAGCGCCGTTGCATCATCCGGACATGCTGCGACGAAAACCGAGACACCAGTTGAGGACGCAGTGGTCTTAGCGCGTAAGGACGAAGTGACCGAGGTAGCCGTAACTACGACCGGGGGCGAAGAGCACCACAAGAAGCGCTCGAAGAAACACGACGTTGGCGAGACCACCACAAAGGATGGGAGGTACGTTTATCCCGAGCAAGCGGAGTGCACCCAAAAATTGCTGCAGATGCTCTTTTCTGCCCAGCGCCATGGAATTATCCGGACATTCTGCGATTAAAACAGAGACACCGGTTAAGGAAGCAGTCGTAGCTCCGCCTAAGGACGAAGTGACCGAGGTAGCCTTGACTACGACTGGGGGCGAAAAGCACCACAAGGAGCGCTCCAAGAAACAGAAGGGCTTTCACGAGACCACCGCAAATGATGGGAGGTAAGTTAATCCCAAGCAAGCGGAGTGGACCCGCAAATTCCTGCAGATGCTCTTTTATGCCCAGCGCCGTTGCATTATCCGGACATGCTGCGACGAAAACCGAGACACCAGTTAAGGAAGCAGTCGTCTCTCCGCCAAAGGACGAAGTTACCGAGGCAGCACGGACTGCGAAAGGGGGCGAAAAGCACCACAAGAAGCCATCCAAGAAACAGAAGGACGTTGGCGAGAACACCACAAAGGATGGGAGGTAAGTTTATCCCGACCAAGCGGAGTGCACCCACAAATTGCTGCAGATGCTCTTTTCTGCGCAGCGCCGTTGAATTATCCGGACTTGCCGCGACGAAAACGACACCGGACCAGGAAGCAGTCGTCTCTCCACCTAAGGACGAAGTTACCGAGGCAGCCGTAACTACGACTGGGGGCGAAGAGCACCACAAGAGGCGCTCGAAGAAACAGAAGGACGTTGGCGAGACCACCGCAAAGGATGGGAGGTAAGTTGATCCTTTGCAAGCGGAGTGCACCCACAAATTGCTTGAGATGCTCTTTTCTTCCCAGCGCCGTTGAATTATCCGGACATGCTGCGACGAAAGCGACACCGGGCAAGGAAGCAGTCGTCTCTCCTCCTAAGGATGAAGTGACCGAGGCAGCCGTGACTGCGACCGGGGGTGATAAGCACCACAAGAAGCGCTCCAAGAAACAGAAGGACGTTCGCGAGACCACCTCAAAGGATGGGAGCAGTTGCGTAACTAGATGGGATGGCGCCCATGGCAAAAATATTTTCGCGCCGTCATGATAATAACGATTGTGAATATTACTATTATAATTATAATATCAATAATACTACTACTGTTTTTACTGTTGTTATCGTCGTCATCTATCTTGAAAAAAGGCCATCTGGCTGTTTCGGGAAAGCGAATGACTGACTTTGTGATTGATTGTTCGCTACAGTGAACTATAGCCGCTGGAGCACATGTATGTATCGTACCATACCCCAGAAGTCGGCAAGGTACGAATAAAAAGTGAAAGAAGAAATGGACCTTCTCGGTGACCAGTTCACTTTTCGCTTCACGAGTAATAGGACCATAAAAATGTATTGCTCAAAATTATTTATTGCAAACTTCATATCTGTGTACTATACCCACACTTTCATTATTGCTAAAGATGCGTTAAAAAAGCTCATCCCGGATATCCGCGTTGTCTCCTTGTCGCAGATCACTGCCGCATGTGACGACAGTCCTGATGTTCATAGTAAGTTGTGAAACAAAAAAAAATTCCAATACACCCTGTGAAGGTGTTTGGAAAGCACAGCTTTAAACGACACCCAGAACAATTTCACATGCAACATGAATTTAATTCACACGCATGGCTCTACAAAGAGCGAAACCAGAGATTCTGCCAGCCTTTATCCCGAACACAGCAGCAGCGACGGCCACGGCCGGGCTAGAGCGTCGGACGACGCCGCCGCTGTAGCCCTACAGTGAGTGGGAAGTGAGAAAAACTGGAGAGGAGCGTCTTTCGAAGGGTGAGACAGCGGAACCTAGACATTCTGACGTGCTAGCTTGGGGCTAAACTACCGCGTGGCACAGGACCAAACACTGAAACAATTTGGCATGTGAGCTTAGCGATTCTCATTGATACCGATTTGAACTAGGTAGTTTAGTAAGATCGAGATTTGCGAGAAAGCTGAGGGAACTTTTATAGTCGCTTTTTATCAGATCCAGTTGCTCCTTTCGCCTTTTGTAATACCTCTTAAAGCGCAACCGAATCGGTATTCACCCATTTAGAAAACGAAGTCCCATACGTGGCCAGCAGTGCGCAAAAGGTAGCCTTTCTCCAGCGGCCAAATGTCTGTATATAGTTTCTACATTTTGTTTTTTCGCCCGGCACTCCTTCATGTATCTTTGCCGTACGACCACTTAATTGTGTCGGGTCTGGGTTACCCAGGCAATTCTGTAGAACAAGTTAATCACGCAGTGCGAAGGAATCTCGCAATGGACGCGAAGCAGCTAAAAGACGTGCCCAAAACAACCTCCGCTGAAGCAGACGAAAAAACGGACGGGTCCCGCCGACGCGCCCGCCGGGGTGAGCACGGGGAACGCTGGGTAATGCCGCCCATTCTACGCGCCATCTACATTGTGCCCTGTGAGTGAAAAGCGCCCTCCCTGTCCCCAGCCGCGCTGGGAGTTTCTTTTCCCGCACGCCACGAAGGAACCCTTGGCGGATAGAGGTAGAAATGTTTGCCTTAAAACTCGTTCTTTATGTTTGAAACGCTTTATTTACGTCATTTTGTTATTAATAACACAAACATGAGAGTACTATACACTAGGGCACTCCGTAAAATCTGTAGCAGCACTTTTCGTGCTTCCGATGAAGTAGACTGTTGTATATTGTCATCAAAGATCGCTTTTTAGAGGCGAAGCTCCTTAAGGCGTGGGTCTGTCCATCCTCGACGTATGTATGTAGCCACCTCTAGTTTAGTTCTTGGATTGTTTACTAGATGGCGGTACTTGTATATGATGAAAAGATGCGCTTGGATTGTTTACTAGATGGCGTGGCTACCTCTAGTTTTGTTCTTGGATTGTTTACTAGATGGCGGGGAGCGTTGTAATAAAATCCGTTCGCTGTTGGCGCGCGCTCGGAGTCGCCCGATGGATAAGGCTGCAGATGTGCGAGCCCGCGAGGCCGAAGCGCTCCGTGAAGCTGCGCGACGCCGCCGCCAAGATCCTGCCGTACGAGAGTGGGAGGCCGAAGCGTGTCGTCTGGCTGCGCGACGACGCCGCCAAGATCCCAGCGTTCGAGAACGAGAGGCCCAAGCGTCACGGCAACGGCGCGAGAACCCTGCCATACGCGAAGCGGCACGGCTGCGGCGCGAAGAGGATCTCCAAAACGTCAGAGAACGGGAAGCGGCGAGAAAGCGCGCGTATCGGCAGGCAGACCCTGATGCAGTGAGAGCTCGTGAGGCGTCTGCAAAACGCATCAGGCGAGCTCAGCCCCAAGGTGCCGACGCGCGGTTTAAGCGAGACTTTCCAGACGTTACGTTCGGGCACAGATGTGGTGGGCGAACTTTCACTGAAGAGTCACGGTTTTACCGATGATTTCCCCTCAGGAGCTTCGCCCACTCATCATCATTCACCCCGTGGATATGCTGTGAATTTGTTTTAGTTTCTACTCTTCTCACGCTCGGCATAAAGAGGTAAGGAAGTCTGCCCTGGCCCATTGGGGCCCACAAATAGGAAAGTATCAATTTCAGCTTGCTGAAGGACCTCTCGCAGCCAGTGAGGGAAAATTCTATGCTATATCTCAATAAAGACGCGTGGTTCGGAAATACGCTTAATAGTGTACGATAAATTGCCGAAGTCCTTAAGGTCTTGACACTTCCTGTGTCGACCCGCCTGAAAGCAGCAGTCGGCAATCTAAAATATTTTTTTACAGATCCTGCGTGTCAACTTCGGTGCGGTAATACTCACCAAAGGTGTAGCTGTGTATTTTAGTTTATTCTGTTAGGACAGCAACAGAAATCATTAATGAATTCTGTTGCTGGCAACTTCAACCTACCTTCCACCAATTACGTATGTGGAGAACGACGGCTACAGTTCATCGGTACCAAAGTCTGGAACAGTTTGCCCCGGGACATAAAATCGGCTGTTAACTTTTCTTTTAAAATAAAAAAAAACCATTCCCTTGCCCTCCTTAATGAATCTCTGTGACTAGCAGTCACTCCCGAAATAGTAACAAAATCGTTAAACTCTTCTCTACCAATATCACACGTCGAGCGAAAATTTACAGCCTAGTTGTTTCTATTTATTGCCTTTTTTATCTGTGTATAAAAATTCTATATTTATGTTATCCTGCCCAAGCTTGTATGTGAACATATATGTTTGTACAATGCCCTAATCTTGTATTTGATATTCGCAATGTTTTCGCATCTTGTACTCTGTGTCCTTTTACAATGAATTGTGTCGCCACATAAGACTCTATACTAAACTTTGGATTTGGGTCCAAGCAGTTTTTTGAACTGTCATGTTGGAATTAAAAATAAAGTTGAATGAAATGAAATGAAATGAATTCTTGTCGCCGTTTCACGGCTTGTTGATGTCCAGGAGAAAGCCAAACTTGGCGTCGGTATCGTGCAGGCGAGTGAACCTCTCTTCGATTTCAGAATGAAGGCGATCGAGAGTGGACTTCGTGACCCTCTCAATTCCGCGCTTAGCCGTTAATTCTCCTCCATTCGGGTTTTCACCAGGCATATGAGTTTTTTTTGTCTTGATGCCTTTCCAAATCGACATTCCACGCGTAACAGAGACCAAGCCCTTCATCGAGTGACTCACTCAACAGAGTTTCCTTTTCGTGATGAACCTTATCTCTGAGAGCTTTTATGTTTAAGGCAGCCTCGTGAGAGAATCGTTTTTGAATCTTTCAGCCTTTTCTGAACAAGATCTATGCGAACCAGCATCTGGTTCCAAAAGCCGAGCCAAATAAATAACGTTACAGCCGCTCGTGCAACAGTGTGGCTTCACTTTTCGTTTCGCTTGTTTCTTCACCTCTATTTGCCATAACTTGGGGAATTTCAAGTGTCTCCTCAAAATATCTACTGACCGGATTCATCACACCGATCCTTACACTCCATTTCGTCGGTCTACCACTTTGATATTGACAACAACAGGCACAGCATCTTTATTTTGTGCCATCTGTGCGTTGAGCGAGAATGGAATGGAATGGATGACTTTATTACAGGAGGAGGCCAATAGGCCCTGGTGTGGGGCACGGGGAAAAGGGGAGGGGAAGATTGTTCATATAAAGTCTGCACTGCACTGTGAGCGTTCACTTAGCACGATATGCACAGGTGAAGTTGTGACGAGGGCACTCTACTACGACCATGATTGGGGTATCCCAAAGGAGCCGTTCAGGAGCCACAAGGGGTGTGTTTGGGGGTACATCTAGAGATAGGGTGAACGATCCGCCATCATACTACTTTATAGAGACCTGTTTTGAGACCGAATTCTGTAATCTTCTGTAAAATTTGGGGGTTGTTTCTGACCTGTTGGACATGTTCTTCAGAAGTCGTCGGGCGTACGTGCGTCGTAAGGAACTGGTCGCGGTTAGTCGAGTAAGCTGAACAAGCCCAGATGAGGTGGTTGAGCGAGAAAAAAAAAAACGTAAAGTGCTTCGGTGATCCCAAAAAAGGTCATCATCATGGTGCCTTGCTTTGCAGCATGTACTCTAACCCAGTTGAGCGAGTGATCGTCGCAGTTTACGAAAATTGCCAGTTGGTTTGTTTTTTTTTGCAATTCTGGGACTGGCATCACTTTGTGTCCAGCCATCATGGTAGCGTTGTCGTAGCCCTGTGACCGACAGTCCTGTAGGTTCATTTTGTCCGCTTCTATAGCTTGTGTAACATCACTTCAACAAAGCTCCCAGCATAGTTCTTTCTTACCTACATAAAACCGAGGAAGGACTCCTCAACATTAACCTATTTCTTATCGAAATCAACTTTCACGTATCCCACAACCAATGACATTTGTTCCCGGTTCGCCTGGTACAGGAGGCCTGGTAGGGAGATTTGTTCACGGCGCGCCTGATAGAGAGTCGTGTCGAACATAATGCCCTAATACTTGTCTTTACTTATTCTTTGCCACAAGCACTGGCGAGCTGTGGTAGCCATCATGTGGATGAATTTGTTTTGGCCAAGACGTGATAGGTACGATGTGCAGCCATGATGGCATTCAATGTTGCGAAGTGTTGCTTCATGACGGGGTCAAAAACAGCATCTTGAAAAGGTCAAGGAAATTTCCGACATTGCTGTCGTGGCTGTTTGAAGACTCTCTTTTCCCTCGCAATGGTGAGTTCTGAATAGCAAAGAATTTTATGCAGTGGAGGAGTCTCGTCAAAATTTCACGCACCTTGTGCTTATTTTTCTCCATCTGTGATTGAAGGTCGGCACCAATTATTCTTGCGGTGCCGATTAAATTTATTTCCACTGTGTGAAACAGATTCGGTGATTTGTTTGCATTTTCGTGGAGTAATGCTCTCGGCTGCCTTCCACTTGTGAAATCGCCCTTTTCTTCAAAGATGATATAGTTGATCTGAGTAGGAAAAACGCGAGGCAAAATATGACAAATGCTGCCTGTTTAAGATAGGTTAGCCATGAGCGGGTCATTTCTTCACCACGACCATCGCCTTACTTCATAAATCGGTCGTTTATCATTGACAGGTTTGTTTATTGGGTGTTTCAGTGTTATAACTTCATCAGAAAAATAACAGCTGTGGCTGGAAATAGGACGCAACCGCGCAAGCTCAGGAGTGCAACACGTTCCAATGAATGTTCGAGGCGGGTAGTTTTTTATGAAACACGACCATAATGCTTTGATGAGAAAATAAAAGAGGATCCCGAAAATCTACTGCACGTGGTTCCCCTCGCCTTGTAAGAATACCTGAGAAGGGTTAATCGAATTGTAAGGGTGCAAATTTTAAGACCACCCCCCACCCCACCGTCCGCCTCTGGAATACAAACGAAAGCAGAAAGCACATGCATACATGCAGCCCGCATACACACTGGATATCATCTGGGGTTACCTCCTGGACTTTGTACCTACGTACGCACACATAGGTGGCACCGCTTCATGACAAGGAAAGCACTTTAACTGCTTGAACACGACATTGTAGCAAAGATTAGAGCTGAAGAAGACAGAGGATGGACAGACAGGACGGACAGAGGGGGACATATACGGGGCGCTATGCCGGGAGGTGCGCGGGGCGCTAGTGCCCCCCATGTGGCCCCCTACACTGCGCCCCATGTGTGACCCCCTCTTGTCGTTTTTGTCTTCCTCTGTGCTCTTCTTTTGCGGCTACAATGTCGTGCCAACAAGTTCAAACTGGCGCTCTTTTAAACAGCCACTTTTGCGGCAGTGACGCACAGATGCGGTAACATACCGTAACCTGCTGCTGCTTTTTTCCCTCGGGCCCATGTTGGGAGGACTCGACTCGGTGCTCCCTCCCAAGTGGCTCCCGGGGCCCTTATACCCCTTGCCCCCCCCCCCCCCCCTTAGTTACGCCACTGGATGGGAGGTAAGTTTATCCCGAGCAAGCGGAGTGCACCCACGAATTTCTGCAGATGCTCTTTTATGCCCAGCGCCGTTGAATTATCCGGACATGCTGCGACGAAAACAGAGACACCGGTTAAGGAAGCAGTCGTCTCTCTCCTGAGGACGAAGTGACCGAGGCAGCCGTGACTACGAATGGAGGCGAAAAGCAGCACAAGAAGCCCTCCAAGAAACAGAAGGACGTTGGCGAGACCACGGGAAAGGATGGGAGGTAAGTTTAACCCGAGCAAGCGGAGTGCACCCAAAAATTGCTGCAGATACTCTTTTCTGCCCAGCGCAGTTGAATTATCCGGACATGCTGATACAAAAACAGACACCGAACGAGGAAGCAGTCGTTTCTCCACCTAAGGACAAAGTGACCAAGGCAGCCGTGGCTACGACTGAGGGCGAAAAGCACGACAAGAAGCCATCCAAGAAACAGAAGGACGTTGGCGAGACCACAACAAAGGATGGGAGTTAAGCTTATCCCGGGCCAGCGGAGTGCACCCACAAATTGCTGAGAGTACTCTTTTCTGCCCATCCGTTGAATTATCCAGACATGCTGCGACGAAAACAAAAACACCGGTTAAGGAAGCAGTCGTCTCTTCGCCTAAGGACGAAGTGCCCGAGGCCGCCGTGACTACGACTTGGGGGCGAGGAGCACCACAAGAAGCCCTCCAAGAAACAGAAGGACGTTGGCGAGACCACCGCGAAGGATGGGAGGTAAGTTTATCCCAAGGAGTTTGAGCGCACTGACACAGGGCTACTGGTATACCCTGTCCTGTCCAGCGCCTTCGAATTTTCGGGGGCAAGGTGGGGTGAAAACAAAGACCCCGGAAGCGGGATAAGTCGTCTCGTCGTGTAAGGCTGACGGGACCACGTCGCACTCGGCGGCGGGTGCTAACGAAAGGCGTCGCACCAAGCCTTTGAAGAACAGGAGCCCAACGAGTGATCACGCGCCGGACAAATAAGTTGAAGCACATTTATAGCTTGCTAAGTGTTCCATCGTGTTACGGTGCCCGGCAGATTACCGGCGTCGATTATCGGGCGCAAGAGGAACGAAATGGCTTAGACGCACGCGGAGTTGCCGAAATATACGCAGTTAAACCTGGATATAACGAATTTCACAAAAATTCGCAATTTCTCGTTGCATGCAGGTTTTCGTTACATTCACGTTTCGAGTTGTGGCTCGCGTGAAAGAAGTAGAAACGAAACCAAAACGCTAGACGTCACTGACGGAGAACTCACCTTTCAAGGATTTATTCCACAGGGAAGAACTGCGTCATTTACGTCTGCTGCTTTCCCACGAGCTTAGGCACTACACGGCATTCCAGAAAAGGAAGGCCGCTTAATTACACCAGTATTCACAAACGTAACTTAAGTACCATTTTTGCATTTGACAACTTTCAGTGCATTAACCCGTTTTAAGGACCAAACTTGTGCTGAATGGACGCCTCTTCGTGAACTTGATGCCCTTTTCCGCACTAAAAATTGGTGAGATGGTGCTGGGATTCTGTACCGGGAGGCGACGTCGTTCTTTCTCGCCGCAGAGACGGCATTTCAAATTACGAGCTTGTCTTGGATAGACAAATGTTTTCCTTTTTCTGGCAGCAGAAATCGTCACCGAAAACCCGACACCACAGATAGCCGGAGGCTCGCGACTACATGCCAAAAGGAAGGCCTGGCACGTATACCCTACACTACACTTACACGTGGAAACGCAAGTTAGTTTGTGGTGTGGGCACTTATCCAGCCGATTTGTCAGAAAGAGGGCAAAAAGCAATGGCTCATCTGCGTAGCGAATTCGTTACATCAAGGCTAACCGCCGCAACACCTTCGTTACACACAGGTCGCAGAAACACCGGTTTCAATGGGCTGGCAATGGGGAACTTAAAAACTTTGTTAAATCCAGGAATTCGTTACATAGAGGTTCGTTGCCCCCCGGTTTAACTGTAATGGGCAAAACACTGGAACCTTGTATTTCCTCCGCTGTAGTTGTCAACATTGTAACAAAGGGAGCGAGATATGCTGTGTTAACAACAGCGATACAACTGCTGTCTGGTTATTCGGCATCACGCGATGATGTCGCCGTGACCGTGAAGTTATTCCTGCATATGCAGAGGCATTCCGTTGATTGACGATCGCTTCACATTTCTTCGGCGGGTGAAGCGCGCAACATCGTTCAAGGGGTACACGACAAACAAGTCAAAAGGTTGGTAATATCCCACTAAAGTATACCAGGAGCCGAGGTAACGTATGGGTGGAAAGACCTCTTTGGTGTGTTTTCTTGCACCTTACCGAATTTGCGACCATTTTTTAAGGCTTTGATTTTAGTGGCGAGTGCTCAGAATGCTATTGTAATAAGATATATCGATGGCATTGTTGCAAAAATTACTCCGCACATAGTACAAACGGTGTGTATTAATGCTATTTTTCTGCGCTCAAATGACAACAAACGGCCCTCAGTCTTGAATTCTCGTGCGCGTTCTTTAATCCAGTTCAGGCATTTTTGGCAAGCGAGGTGATACTACACGCTCACTTGCCTAAAGTAATTACTGAGCGCTGACGGCTGAAAGCACTCTTCACTTCAGGAGGTCAGCTACCTCATCGTAAAGGTGAATTTCGGGCTACATGGTTTGGTTTACATTCGGTTTCCTTTAACAACGGTTTAACAACATAAAGAATTCACCACCTCAGGTGTCATTTAGGGCTGCATTATTTGAACTGACAAGTGTTTGCTAATGTTTGCAAGTGATTGCAACTGTTATCATAGTCATTCAGCCAAAGCTCGTGTCGAGGTGGTGAGGCTACTGGTAAGCAATTCAAAATACACGCTAACGCAGAATTGCTAGAACAAAGCGGCCGGTTCATAAGGCTTTTCGTTATTCCTTGTGCGGTTGTTTTCGTTTACAAAATTCGTCTACCCTGTGAGCCATGTAATAGCGTAGTCCGGAAAAAACGCGCAAGGAATAACGAAAAGCCCTATGAATCGGCCCCTTTGTTTTAGCAATTCTGCGTTTGCGTATATTTTGAACTGTTTGCCAGCGTAGGGTGTGCTACATTACTGTCACATAAACTGAGTAGCGAAATTCCAGTATACATTCATTCCTGGATTGGTGCGTTTCTAACTGGAAGGACATTCTTTTGCTCCAAAGATGGCACATCATCATCTCAATATCAGTTATTTCGCGGGGTTCCTCAGGGGTCAGTACTTTCCCCGTTTGTTGTTAATATTCTTCTCAGATCAATTGCGATTATGAATGGTATGTCAACTTACGTTTATGCCGATGATATTGCTTTTTACTAATCGTGCAGAGACATTCATGACTTCTGTCAGCGATTACAAAGCTATCTGGTCGCTCTAGATAATTGGCTTAGCAGGCTACATTTATCGCTCGATGTAAAAAATGCGCTGTTTTAGTAATTCCAGGTACCATCACTACATCATCATGCCTATTGTACCGATAGCAATCCCTCCGCTGCATCCTATTTTCTGGCAGCGAGGCGTATAAATTACATCCAATATTTTTCGTTAAGAGAATGACTTTTCTATTATGCTCGGTTACCAAAATATGCCGCTAACCCCATTTTACAACTTGAAGCACGATTTCCTCCACTGAAGTATAGGCTTCAATTATTGACCGTATTAACCTTTATTAAATTTTTTGAGTCCCCACTGCATGACGCATAGTTCATTTTCCGTCTGAGACCTGATCTTTTTCAAGGAATTCAGCAGCCGTGGTTCCATAGACTCCAGATGTATCTAGTACAGTCATGGCTTCAGTTACTTCACACCGACCTTTTACGGCTCCCCCCTGCTTGTATTAGTGTGTCATCTGTGGCCTACCCGAATGAAAAGATGTTGCCGTTTCTTGTCCTCAATGGATTGCTGGAAGATCATTTGTCAACCCTTCATTTCCATATCGTAATTGCTACCGATGCCTCACACAGTGCTGAGAAGGCTGGAGTCGGAATATTGTCTCAGTCAGGAATATTGATTGGTCCTTTTCAATTAGGTTACCTGATTACATTCCTATTTTCTAGACGGAATAATTGTCAACGATTATGGCTCTTTTAAAACTTCGGCATAGATTTTCGCAGGTTTTCATTCTTGCTGAGTCCGCTTTGTGTGCTCCGCATTAACATCTGACAAATATTCTGCAATAATCCGCACGTTCTGGTTATTTGTTCGTCATCAGCTTTGTGAGGTTAGGCTAGTGTGGGTTCCAGGACATCCGGGAATCTCATACAATGAAGTGGCTGATCAATTAGGCAGTATGTATCTTGGTGGCCCCGTGGTAGTGCAATGTCGAAATGATAGCTTTCGGTTGGGGGCAAGATTTAGACGTTTACAACTACTCCAGACTCATCGGCGCAAGACGGCCTTCTCTCTTCTAGAGAATATAGCCACCTTGGTTACGCATGGAAGCCTTTTTTTGTGAATCACGGCTATGCGAGGTAGCAATCACTAAACTTTGATGCGAAATTCCCTCATTATATTTTTATCTTTACAAATCTAGTATATCTCCATCTCCACAATTCTCTTTCTGCGACAAACTCGAAAATGTACAAAATTTCAGTTTTAATTGACGCAGCTGCTCCCCAATGCGCCGCACGCATCAGGAGTTCTACCTTTAGGCGCCTGCACCTTCCGCTATCTCCCCGCACGGGGCACCTTGAGTAATCTTGGTGACGGGGAGTGGCGACACCGCGTACCCCGAGCCCCCCATACTTAAGCTGTCACCTACCGTGGCTAGAAGTTGAAAGGTGAAGGGTTAGAAGCCGTGAAAGGTGGCCGTCGGAGCCTTCGTCAAGCTCCGGCCGATGGGCTCTCTGCCTGTCTACCAGGCAGGGAGCTCCGGGACCTCTTTTACTACCAGGGTAAGGTCAAAGGGGAAAGTACCCCCGTCTCCCTGCTTTCCAATGTATCATATGGCATTTTCCAACCCCCCCCCCCCCACCCCTTCAGACGTGATCGGCCCCCGAAAAGGGGCCGCACCGAAGTTTCCTTTCCACCACTTCCTGACTTGAGTCCTCCGAAACCGAACAACTATCCTCGCTTCATCGTGATGGAATCTGTAAACCAATCAAACCCTCTTGCTTCACAGTCGGTATTTCTCATTTCAAAGTTTCTTGACGGTATTGTTGGAGGGTCGTATAAAGCCAAAAAACATCGAACCGGTGAAATTCTTGTCGAGGTCAGTAGCCAGGATCAGGCCAAAAAACTTCTTGCTCAAACCAGCATCGCCGATCTGCCAATCCGAGTCACGCCCCACCGCAGCCTAAACAGCTCCCAGGGCGTGATTTCTGACTATTACCTACTGAATGAAACTGAAGCCGATTTGCTGGAGGGCCTTCGTGACCAGGGCGTAACAGCGGCCAGGCGAATAACTATACGAAGAGATGATAAACACATACCAACAAAGCACCTCATCCTAACCTTTGACAGGTCGAGCCTTCCGGAATACATCAATGCAGGTTTCGTGCGATGTCCAGTCCGGCCTTACATCCCGAAACCGCGGCGCTGTTTCAAGTGCCAACGGTTCGGGCACGGCACGAACTCCTGTCGCGGCCGACTTACCTGCGCGAAATGCGCCCAGCACGACCACGCGTCCGAAAATTGTAACGTGCAACAGTCTCTTTGCATAAACTGCCAGGGTCCACACGCGGCCTACTCCAGGAAATGTGAAAAATTTCAACTTGAAAAGAAAATCATAAACATCAAGGTAACCGAAAACATCACCTTCTCAGAGGCGCGGAAAAGGTTCGCCTCCTTCCCTCTGGGCAGGTACGCCGACGCAGCTCGCCGGGGCGCGGAGCGGCGTCTTGTTTCGGCAGGGACCCAGTACCGAGAGTCTGACTTGGTCCCGCCCCCCCCCCCCCCCCCCTGGGTTGCCTCTTGCAGCCCAACCCGCCTCCGCACCGCTCGCTGGACCAGCAGCGGCTGTGGTGGCATCCACGTCCGGTGGGAGTGATGCTGCATCCTCCACTTCCTCTCCACCGTCCCAAACCACACGCGAGGGCACGGAGATCGAGACGGAGGCAGTCGCAGCGACCCCCTCCCCCGCCTCACTGCCTGTGCCATCTGTGATGCTCCCCACGCCTTCGGCACTGGCAGCGCAGGCAAAGAACTCCCGAAAGGGTACCACGTCAAGGGGGCCCAGTCCGCTGGGCACCCCCTTGCCATCAGATGATGACATGGACGTCGAGTCCTTCCGGCTTTCATCGCAGCGGGAGGAACGGGCTGCGACGTCCAGGTCAGTAGAGAAGGCCAGAAAGCCCCTCCCAAGAGTCCAAGCCCCGAAAGACCCTACATAAATAATCACACTGCAGTAGCTCTAACACATCATATTGGGAAGAGAAAACATAGTTCAATGGAACTGCAGAGGCCTTCTGAATAATCTTGACGACGTGCATGAGATTCTGCATGCCAACCAGCCAAGTTTAATTTGTGTCCAGGAAACACATCTGAATTCCAAACACACAAATTTCTTGTATAGTTACCTGGTAGACAGGAAAGACAGGGATGGCTGCACACACTCTTCTGGCGGTGTGGCCATAATCGCCCGCAAATCCTTAGCATGCCACCTTGTCACCTTGAACACCGTCCTTGAGGCTGTAGCCGTCCGCACGATAATTTTTAATAGGTTGATAACGGTATGCTCCATCTACATCTCTCCTGATCTTGCACTTCTGAGCTCTTACTTTGAGGTGCTGGCCGACCAGCTTCCTGAACCGTACATCTAAACAGGCGACTTCAATGCACACAATTCTCTTCGGGGCTCTTCTCGCACGGATGCCCGAGGTCGCCTGATATAGAAGTTTTTAACATCCTCTGGAGCATGCCTTTTCAACAAGAGACAGCCTACATACCATAACATAGGACACAATACATACTCAAATCTTGACTTGGCTATTGGTTCGGCAATTCTCTTTCCATGTCTTGAGTGGGGAGTGGGCACTGACCCATATGGCAGTGACCACTTCCCCACTTCACTTATATAGGTAAAGGCCCAAGCAGTTCATCTTCCCATAATAGGTTCAATGAAGCACGAGCTAACTGGAACACATTTACAGAGACATCGAAACTACACCACACATCCATAGGACACCTGCACGTTGAAGAAGCTACCCAACTCCTCACGGCGCACATCCTCGACGCCGCCGAAAAGTCCATTCCCCACGCCTCTGGTGCCCCGAGCAACCAGAGGAGGCCGTGGTGGAATGAGGACTGTAGGCGGGCGCGAGAGGCCCAGAACAAGGCGTGGGGTATCCTTCGTCGGTAACCCACGTCAGGTAACCTTATTTTGTTCAAACAGGCCAAGGCGTTTGGAAAACGTGTGCGCCGTGAGGCAAAACGAGAGAGTTGGCACACCTTCTTGACATCCATTAATTCATACACGGACACACACAAAGTCTGGACACGTATGCGCAAGCTCAAAGAACAACAGACACACAGCCTGCCCCTGGTTAGCACCACAGGGGACACACTCGAAGACCAGGCTAACACACTTGCACAACACTTCGAACACGTGTCCAGTTCAGCACACTACACAAGCACTTTCATGAAACACAAAACATCCGCAGAAAAAAAGCCCTTACAAGACAAAGACAAATCAAATACTTCTTACAACTCTGAATTCACTCTCTATGAGTTGAGGGTTGCCCTGAGCACGTGCAAACCTTCATCCCCAGGCGCAGATAAGATTACATACACCATGATACAACACCTACACCCAGACACTCTTGAAACACTCTTACACCTATACAATAAAATATGGCTTTCGGGGCACGTTCCACGCTCTTGGAGGGAGGCCATGGTAGTTGCTTTCCTAAAGGAAGGGAAGGACCCTTCTTCTCCCGCCAGTTATCGTCCCATTGCCCTGACAAGCTGCCTGTGTAAGCTCCTCGAGAAGATGATAAACAGGCGACTCGTGTAGTTCTTAGAGTACAACGGTCTTCTCGAGAGCTGCCAGGCAGGCTTTAGGGCGGGGCGAACTAAGAACGATCAACTCGTTGCGTTAGAGTCATATATTAAAGATGCTTTCCTCCATAAGCAGTACTGTATGACAGTATTCTTTGATCTTGAAAAGGCGTATGACACTGCTTGGCGGTGCGGCATCCTCAGCGATTTGAAGTCCTTTGGCATGTCGGGTAACATGATGAATACGCTTGTTAGTTACCTGTCTGAAAGAACGTTTCGCTCGCATGCGAGTTGGAGCTGCACTCTCCAGGGTGCATGTGCAGGAAAACGGCGTGCCGCAAGGTGGTGTTTTGAGTTGCACTTTGTTTATTGTAAAAATGAATTCCCTTCGGAAGGCACTGCCACCATCGATCTCCTGTTCAATCTATGTAGACGATGTTCAACTCTCCTTCAAAGCGTGTAACTTGTCTATCTGCGAGCGCCAAGTTCAGCTTGGTGTGAACAAGCTTGCCGGCTGGGCAGATATCAACGGTTTTAAATTAAATCCAGGGAAGTGCACTTGTGTTCTGTTTTCCAAGAGGCGTGGCATTCGGCCGGATCCAGACATTCGACTCCACGGTGTCTCTATTCCTGTAAAAAAGGAACACAAGTTCTTAGGTATTATCTTTGACGAAAAGCTGACATTCATCCCACACATAAAACAACTAAAACATAAATGCTTAAAAACAATGAATATCCTGAAGGTTCTGTCGCACATCTCTTTTGGTGCTGACAAACAACTTCTCTTACGTGTTTTTACCAGCTTGATAGGTTCACGATTGGACTATGGTAGCGTTGTTTATGGGTCAGCAAGTAAAACATCCCTCAAAATGCTGGACCCAGTGCTCCATCTCGGGCTCCGCGTGGCGTGTGGCGCCTTCCGCACTAGCCCGGTCGAAAGCCTATATGTGGAGTGCAACAAATGGAACCTACAACGTCAGCGAGCATGCACAGATCTCCTTTATGCTTTTAAAATTTCATCCATGCCTCACCATCCTTTTAAATCAGTTTTTCATGATACGTCCATGACTGAACTCCTTTTAAATCGACCATCGTTCTCTGCGCCCTTCTCTTACAGAGTTAGAGAGGAAGCGTCAGAGTTTTCTGTCTCCTTTTTAGATACAATCCAAAGTTCTCTAACGGATTTTATAGCACCATGGCATCTCCTCCCTGTATCATGCGACACATCTTTCACACATGTAGATAAAAACCGAGCTCCCACATGTGCAATTCTGCAGCATTTCTTGTATTTGCAGCAGAAGTATGAGTGCTCTGAATTTTATACGGACGCTTCTAGAACTGCCACCTCTGTGTCCTGCGGTGCGCATGGGCCCGGCCTTAGTGTCACTAGAACTCTGAATAGTCATACTAGTATCTTTACGGCAGAGGCTTACGGTGTACTTCTTGTTGTCAATCATATACTTCAAAACCACATCCCACAATCCATTATTTATACAGATTCCCTCAGTGTTGTGCGGGCACTGTCGTCAACAATGCCTTCGAGAAACCACGTTGTCAATCTGATCGTCAAGGGTATTATGTCTGTGTATGTACGCAAATTTGAACTGGTTCTTTGCTGGGTCCCTGGCCACTGTGGTATAGCCGGGAAGGAAGCAGCGGACCGAATGGCTGCTGCTGCTACACTCTTGAATACAGTAGACATAACCACATTACCCTACACCGACGTGAAACCAACACATCAGACAACAACTTCGCAAAAAATGGCAAACACACTGGAGTGAACAAACATACAACAAGTTACACGTAATAAAACCTCACTTGGGACCATACACCACCGACACCCGCAATAGATACTCTGAAGTCGCCTTGGCCAGATTACGGATAGGGCACACACATGCAACGCACTCGCACCTTCTCACTGCATCTCCAAGATCTCTGTGCAGCAGGTGCGGAGAGGCCCTATCCGTAGTGCACATACTAATCACATGCAAGGCACTTCACAGAACACGACACAAACACCTCAGAGAACTCTACAGACAACATATCCCACTAGATCCATCGCTGTTTCTAGGTGACGATGCCAGTGTTTCTGTGAAACGTGTGTTTGAGTATTTGTCATACGATAAGTTTTTAAACCTCATCTCCTATCACGCATAATCAAATCTGGCCCTATACACCAGCCATCACCATTATCTTTAACTGATTTTACTATGTTCGTTTGACACCTTTTTTTACCTACCTTTTTGTGGTAACCACTTCATTAAAAAAATTGGCCGCGTATCTGCTCCTTTCGTTGCAAATGCCGTCAAAAGACGATAGTCTTTATCAGCTTTTGCGAAGTAAATGCCTCCCTTCACTTTCCCGCTCACCTCTCATGTTGTTCCTCTTGCGTCGCGCTCCTCCCAAGGTAAAGACGCCAAAGGTTTGCTTAAATCATTTTAAATTTGCCGCGTTCACTGCTCCAAACCGGGTGTCTCGATGCGAACACTGCCGTACGGCGAAGACGCGCGTTAATCTAGGCGCCCTACTTCAGCGTTTATAGAACCGCGTTTCCCTACTCCACGTGCGTTGCAAGCAGAACGTGGAACCTATCTAGTGGAACCTTGCATAACTGTTTCCGGTTGATTTCTTAAAATGGCGCCAGAAGCTATATTGGCGCGGGCGACAGCAGGCGACGGCGGAGTGAATTCTTTTTCTGCAGTTGATGAAGTATTTAATTTCGCAAATCAAGCATGTATGATTTTTTTATAAAGGAACACTGCAAATATCACTTCTGTATTGATTTGTTGTCTCATATTTGCGTCATGTCTTGTTCTTCTTCAACAATGTTGACAAGTATGAACATTACACCGGACATAGACGGGTAGATTTAGCTGTGACTATATAAGACTATTGCGCAGGCATTGTTTTGCTTTGGCCGGGTGGCTGAATCGTGTCACAGACAGACAGACGGACAGACAGACATACAGACAGACCAAAATTTCTGGGTTTAAGGAGCCCAAGAAAGACTATCGTCTTTAATAAACTTTTCTCTGGCGCTCTTTGCCCTTAGTCGGCCTTGCGCCATAAAAACCCAACCATCATCATCATCTTTCTCCCTGGGGAGCGCCTCACCATTTACACAGATTCCAGTCACGCCATCAAAAAATTACAGCAGATTCCACTGCCTAACTCATCAAATTAAGAGCAGTTGCCGCGCACTTTGCGTACAAAACAATGTGGACGGGAACCCTTTGCCTGGGTTCCCGGCCACGCGGGCGGCTTCGGAAATGAGGGCGCTCACGCTTTCGCGAGCGCGCTTCTCAACTCCCGCTCGCCGCCGCTGGAACACGTGTTCACTAGCGTCCGTCCACTCCAGGACCCCGACGACCAGCGTGACTTCCTGAAGCAACGTGGACGGTAAGTGCTTCTCGCATCGGTACCTTTTGACCCCCATCCACTGCCGAGCGTACTGCCGCGTGCTGCTGAGGTTTTTATCCATAACGCTCGAGCTGGAGCGGCACACAACGATGATGTTATTGCTAAATGGCGAGCCTACATGCCTCGTCGTCGACGCCAGCAACCTGAAGCCGCTGAGCCCTCTCATACCGACGTCACCTGTCGAACATGCGACTTGAGGGTCCACCCCACTATGCAGCATCTTGTATGGGAGTGTCCCGGACTTGAGACTATTCGCGCGCGCCATCGCCGCCAAGTGCCGACGTACGAGTACTGGGTCTCGCCACCACAGCACACGCACGCAGCCCGAGTCCTGCGTTCATTCTGGGACTTCGCACGCGAGGCTGACGTTCTGAGCCGGACTTAATTTTACCTCCTCCTTTCCCGCCCTGCCATCCTTATAGGCCACTGAGCCAGCCCTTTGCCAAATAAAGCTACATCTCTCTATTTATTTATTTATTTATTTATTTATTTATTTACTGCGGAAGTGTGCCAATCAGCATAAAAACTATATATACATATAAACTCCGGATTGCCGATGAAACCGGAGGAGTGGGCCGTGATGCGGACCCTGTGTCCATGAGGCGAAGTCCGGGGGAGGGTCTGGGTGAGGCGAGGTGCACGAGGCGTAGCTTTTGTAGGGCAGGGCAACTCCGCACCAAATGCACTGCGGTAGCCCGCTCAACAGGAGCGGGACAGAGGGGCACGTCGAATCAAACGGGGCATGGTACTGGGGAGGTCAGGTCCTCGTCACAGCTGGCATGAGGGCCACCCCCAAGCGAAGTCTTCGGAGCACGACACGCGTGGTGCACCGAAGACATTCTTTTCCACTGGCGAGGTGAATCGCCGCTGAAGAAGGTGCCAGCGGAGTGGGATATTGCACACGCACGGGGTGCGTAGCAGCACCTACCGCCTGCATTCCAGGGTGGCTGTTACGATGACGCCATGACGCGCGAATACGCCAAGGGCAAATGCCCGTTATGCCCTGGATTTGTAGCACAATTTTGTTTGACGTAACGGCAGCGGATGAATCAGTGTAGACGGAAAACTCGGTTGAAGTCGGGGCGGAAAGGAAGGAAGAAGAAAGAACGGAAAGGCCGGGAGGTTAATAGAGCCCGTTTTGCTACCCTGCACTGAGGGAGTGAGGCTCAGAGGAAGAGATAGGAGTGGGAAATCGCGCACTCTAGTCCCGTTTCCGGCACTATAGTCTTTCACGCAAGTTCGTTTCACTCAGGAAACGTAAAAGTTCTTTTGTTGCCTTCTGCGAGGTCGATGGTAAAGACGGATGACTTAGAATAGTTTCTAGTGTAAATGGCCGATTGTCCAATCGGCTGAGCGCGGTGGCAAGCACGCTCCTCTCCGACGAGTATTTGGGGCAGCGACGCATCACATGCTCTACAGTCTCATCCGCCCCACAGGCGGCACAGTGGGTGCTGCTGGCCATCCCGATGAGGAAGGAGTAGGCTTTCGTGAAGGCCACTCCCAGCCTGAGTCTACAAAGCAGGGTGTCGAACCGGAACCGGAACCGAACCGAAAACCGGAACCGAACCCGAATTTTTGCCCGGAACCGGAACTGAACCGGAACCGTATTTTTTCCGCCATTTTGGAACTGAACCCGAACCGGAACGAATTGAAGGAACCGTTCCGAACCGGTTCCGGGGCCTCAAAACTGTGATTTCTAGTTTTCCATCCCGGTACCCTACCTTGCATCCGAAGATATTTTTACCATTTGCCAGACGGCACCACGCAATATTTTGCATAGTCTTGCAGTTCCCAAGGCCCATAAGGTTCTCATTTTATTATTACCCTAAATTTAATGTAAAGTCCGTATACACTACTAGTTTGCTTTAGGTATTGCCCATCTCCTCAAATTATCTTCTTGCATTCACAATATCATAAGTTAGAACGCATATTCTGTGGCAACATATGATGGGGTATTCTTTATGGTTTCTATCTCCAGTGTGTTGAAAATCGTGTGAAGTTTTCATGTTGTTAATTCGAATGCACCCGTGACCGCTTGCGAAGGCCTTCAGGGTCACAATCAACAATAAATCCGTATCTTCCACTTATGTTAGTTTGAGTGGGCACTTATATAAAAACAGCACTGAGACACAAACACTCACAGTTCTCTACGTCACAATCACTTTTTCTTGTACAGTGCCGTTTTGTCCTTTGGTTACTGCCCTAGGAGAACATGAGAATTGAAAAAAAAAATTGGGGCCTTCTCAATTTCACTTTTAAAGTAATTGCGAAAGCATTTCGATGCATGGATTTAAGTCGATTAACACGGATTAGCGGGTAGACTAGGGTGGTTTAGTGAGATGAGTGAATGAACTATTGTGAATCAGTGGGACTGCGGTGTTGAATAATATGGATTAGAGGAATTAGCGGGTCAGTTAAGGCGGATTAGAGGGTTGGACCAAACATGATAGATTTGGGGTCCTTGGCATTTGTAAATTTTGCAGCGTTCTCTTTCTCGACCAATCAGGAAATTTAGTTACGCACAAAATAGCCGGAAAGTTATGTGTCGACCACCTGAATGCTATAAAAGGCCTTTTTTATGCACGTATTACGCTCTTATGTTATTTCTTACGTAAGATTTACATCTTGCACTAAAGTTAAAAAATAATTGCCTAATGCATGTCTTATATTCACCAAAAGGTTCTCAAAATGTGTATATATATGAGGTAAGACTAGGAAGCAACTAAACTGAAAGAAAAAAAAGGAGCGATCAACAGGTTTGATGCGAAAGACACCCGATAGCATTCTCCGATACCTTCTCTTTCTTCGTGCTACCGTTCTGCAGCCTTCCACAGGTGTAGCATCTCAACCCCCGAACACAGCCCCTTCCAAGCTGAGGAAGAGGCGATAGCACGTGCGCTTAGCCAAAGGGCCGCCAAAAGTCTCATAACAGACTCTTATCAGGCGTGGCGCAACTTTGCCAACAGTCTATTGCATGTTACAACACTTCGAATAAACAAGCAGAGACCACCAACGAGACCAGCCAGGATTGTATGGGCACCAGCTCATACTGGCATCGCCGGCAGACAAGATCACCAACCTCGTGGCTGGAGATTTGACCCGCTTAGCCAGCGCTGATGAAGCCGAGCCCGAGCGCATGCATCCTGTATACATACCAGGAAATTAATTAGCACTATAAGCTCGCCCGTAGAACGTATTCCTTCCCGCACAAATCACTAGCCAATAACCAGGAAAGATTATTCCGTGCACTGCGGATTAACACCTTCCCACACATCACCAGTCTTCACCTCTTTGACGGGACACAATTCTCTCCATTTCGTCGCTTCTGTGGGGAGCCTGGAAACCTCATACACACAGTAGGCGGCTGCGACAAGTCCACCCTAGATCTACCCAACCTACACGTTTCCATAGAGATTTGGGAGAAAGCCTTGGCCAGCTCCGGCCTGGAAGGTCAGTTTCTCTTGATGGAAACGACTGTCGACTCTACCCCTTGAATGAGGACGCCTCTTCCTCAAGTTAGGAGTGCATAATACGCTCGAGGAGATAGCGGAAGCACAACGTACGGCCCAGCTCGAGCGTTTATCTACAACGAGGACTGGAAGAAAGATCCTAGAGGACCTAGGATACATACGCCACAGCGGTGGTGACAACAAACTCACCATCCCGGATGAGATACGTCACCGGATCAGGGTAGATCTTCTACCAAAAAACATGCACCCTGACTACAACAAGGGCAGAAGGGCGGCGAGGGCTAAAGCCCTCGTCGACTTACACGCCCAGGATAGGCACGCTCACTATGTAGATGCGGCGGAATATCCACACGAAGCCTTCGCTGCCGTTGTCATAAAGGCCACCACGGGAGACACTGTGACGGCGGCAAGCGTCAAGTGCACCGATGCAGAACGCGCAGAGGAGGTGGCCATCGCCCTGGCCATTACCGACGCAGGCTGCCAGTCGGTGATCAGTGACTCACGAACTGCAGTTCGGAACTACGCCAAGGGACGCATCTGCAAAGAAGCTTTGCAGGTGCTACGCAATGCATGTCTAGAAGGCGCAAGAACTGTTCGAGTGAAGTGGATCCCGGCGCATGCGGGCAAGGACGTGTCGAGTAAGAACGCAAACCACAACGAGACGGCACACGCGGAGGCGCGAGCACTCACCAACCGCGCCCCCGCAACTGACCGTCCAACGTGGTTCGGTGCTAAGGACCGAATGACAGACTATAGCGAAATAACCAAAGCCTACCGCCTGGCTCGGAGGACCTTCACACCTCCGGACCCGGGGTTGAGCCGGGCGGAGGCAGTGCTACTAAGACAGCTTCAAACCGGGTCCCTACCCACCCCGGCTCTGATGCACCGAATGTATCCGGAAGCATACCCTACTGCCATGTGCCAGCTCTGCTGCAGGGAGACTGCAGACCAGAAACACATCTTATGGAACTGTGTCACGAGCCCAATGGAAGCGAGGTCAAGAACCATCCCGCCACGGCTTGCAGAAGCCGCAAGGAGCTACACCTACGAAAATCAACACTGGGCCGTCCAGCAGGTCCTGCGGGCGCTCGCAAGGCATGAGACTCGCGAGTCGGCAACGGCGAGCTCACGTCTCGGATGAGTAGCCACCAGGACGACGCCGAGGCCCGCGTCGCGGCGCGTAAAAACGTCGTTCTGCCGGCCTAAATAAAGTTTAATCAATCCAATCAATCCAATCTCTGAAACTTTTCCTCGATTTATTTAAAGTTCATTTTCCCTCTCTCTACGAGGGATAATTACTGCTGTTTGTGACTTCACTCAGCTATTATCTTTCGTAGAGCCCAACCGCTCTCACCTGTCGCTGAAGTGCCATTTAGCAAGTTCCTATCTCCGGTGGTTCCCTATCCAATGCCGACCTGTACACGGCGTCCAATGAGTCATTAAAGCCGTTCTTTCTTTCTAACTGGTACGTTAGCATATGAAAGATGAGCAGAAGGAAATCGCTTTAAACGCCACCAGCCACGCTTGACAGTCGCAGGTTGACGCCGACGCGGGACTGTTTTCGACTTCTAGCAGTGCTAATGATTTCGTCTAAAAGCTAAAGCGCCGTTGAAACAAGGGTACATGAAAAGCGTAGCAGACCAATCAATTTATTTAAATTCAAAATTATTTGCCTCATTGTGCGAAAACAGGGGTGCATGCGCGCGTGCGTGCCTAGACATTTGGTGGAACCAAAAAAGATGTTGGGCGCTCAGGCTCTCCTGCCCGCCAAAAAGACTGCCCGCTCGCCAGTAAACTACCTGCCTGCCTGGTTGCCTGCCAGGCAGGCGATTCCTGCGAGGATGCGTGATTTCGGGACGAGGGGCGGCCCTCCACGAGTCGCCCGGGCGGAGGGAGGAGGCGGCGGAGACGCAAAATGCTGTCCATGGCGACACTCCAGGGTACTAAAACATTTCTGCAGAAATTCAAACAATTATCAAACAGAAAATCAAACAAAAAAATGCGTAGCATTCCTATGCCACTTGTCCTCAGTGTGAGTTTCTACAGCCAATTTTTTTGGTTTTTATAAATCCTGTCCGACCAATTATCTCAATTGACGCTGCTATAATTACCAATGAAATATTCGCGAAATCTCCATTATTGTGGAAATGCAGGCAGTTATACGGTTTCCCATTTTCCTTAATTGCTTAATATTTTTCTTATTTTATAGTTTTTTTAAATTTCGTTCGACCAATTATTTTCATTGGCGCTATTATAACGATTACATTTGTAACTCGCGAAAACTGCCTTATTGTGGAAATGCAGGGTGTTACACGGTTCGCCAGTTTCGCAATTATTTTACATTTTTTTTTATTTTTTACGTTTATAAATTTTGTTCGACTAATTATCTCCATTTACCCTATATAACGATTACAGGTGGAAATTTTCTGAAATCCTCATTATTGTGGAAATGCAGGGTGTCACACGGTTTGCCAGTTTCGGTGATTACTTTTTTTTTATTTTTTAGTTTTTCAGAAATTTTGTGCGACCAGTTATCTCCATTTACGCTATTATAGCGGTTCCAGGTGGAACTCCCGCGAGATTGGTATTTTTGCGGAAATGAAGGGGGTTGCATGGTCCTTGCTTGTGGACGGACGGGTCGTCTGCTTAGTAGGACGGGGTCTGCTGGGAGGCTGCCCATTACCAGAAGATTCTGGTGAAGATGCACCGAGGGGGCGGCGTCGGAGGCACCCGTGTGCTGCCCAACACATTATTTGGAGACAGTGTGCGGCCCGTCACTTGTCGGCGAAGGGAGTGGATCACATGGCTGCACAGCGGCTACGTAGAGCCATGCGTTAGAACGCAGCCCTTAAGCATCCACTCCTGTGGTTTCACGTAGTCCCTCAGCGTTGGACTCATTGTAAACGAGAGAACGAAGACGCCACCGAAGATAGAGCTAGCAGGAAAACGGAGGTTGCAAGTATGGCGAAAGTGTAAGGGGGAGGGCGTAATTCCTTGACCGTGTGAGACGTGCTTCACAGTGGCGACCCCCAACGAGATAACGACAGAGTATGCCGCGCGCCGTCGTGCATTAACTGATGAAGCGATCACTTCCTGAGGCACCCCGCACGGGGCACCTTGAGTATTCATGGTGACGGTGAGCAGCGACACCGCGGACCCCGAGCTCCCAACATAAGCCGTGTCCAACCGTGGCGATGTGTTTAAAGGTGAAGGGTAGAAGCCGTAAACGGTGGCCGTCGGAGCCTTGGTCAAGCTCCGGCCGATGGGCTCCCTGCCTGTCTACCAGGCAGGGAGCTCCGGGACCTCTTTGACTACCAGGGTAAGGTCAAAGGAGAAAGTACCCCCGTCTCCCTGCTTTCCAATGTATCATATGGCATTTTCCAAACCCCCCCCCCCCCCCCCCAGACGTGATCGGCCCCCGAAAAGGGGCCGCACCGAAGTTTCCTTTCCACCACTTCCTGACTTGAGTCCTCCGAAACCGAATAACTATCCTCGCTTCATCGTGATGGAATCTGTAGACCAATCAAAACCTCTTGCTTCACAGTCGGTATTTCTCATTTCAAAATTTCTTGACGGTATTGTAGGAGGGTCGTATAAGGCCAAAAAACATCGAACCGGTGAAATTCTTGTCGAGGTCAGTAGCCAGGATTAGGCCAAAAAACTTCTTGCTCAAATCAGCATCGCCGATCTGCCAATCAGAGTCACGCCCCACCGCAGCCTAAACAGCTCCCAGGGCGTGATTTCCGACTATGACCTACCGAATGAAACTGAAGCCGACTTGCTGGAGGGCCTTCGTGGCCAGGGTGTAACAGCGGTCAGGCGAATAACTATACGAAGAGATGATAAACACATACCAACAAAGCACCTCATCCTAACGTTTGACAGGTCGAGCCTTCCGGAATATATCAATGCAGGTTTCGTGCGATGTCCAGTCCGGCCTTACATCCCGAACCCGCGGCGCTGTTTCAAGTGCCAACGGTTAGGGCACGGCACGAACTCCTGTCACGGCCAACTTACCTGCGCGAAATGCGCCCAGCACGACCACGCGTCCGAAAATTGTAACGCGCAACAGTCTCTTTGCATAAACTGCCAGGGTCCACACGCGGCCTACTCCAGGACATGTGAAAAATTTCAACTCGAAAAGAAAATCATAAACATCAAGGTAACCGAAAACATCACCTTCTCAGAGGCGCGGAAGAGGTTCGCCTCCTTCCCTCTGGGCAGGTACGCCGACGCAGCTCGCCGGGGGGCGGAGCGGCGTCTGGTTTCGGCGGGGACCCAGTACCGCGAGTCGGACTTGGTCCCGCCCCCGCCCCCCCCTGGGTTGCCTCTGGCAGCCCAACCCGCCTCCGCACCGCTCGCTGAGCCAGCAGCGGTTGTGGTGGCAACCTCTTCTGTCGGGACCGGTGCCGCTCCCGTCCGTGCCTTCCCATCGTCCAGTGCGTTGGAGGGTGCCATGGACACCACGAGCCCCGCACCGGCTCCCACCGCCACCACACCGCCCGTGCCACTTCTGGTGCCTCCGACACCACCGGCGGTGGTGGCTCAAACGAAGGGCCCCCGAAGGGGGGCCAAGTCCGGGGGGCCCGGTTCGACGGGCACACCCAGGACATCAGACGACGAGATGGACGTCGTGCCGTTCTTGCCTGCAACGCAGCGCAAGGAGCGGCCTCCGACGTCCAAGCCTTCAGATAGGCCGCCCAAAAAGCCCAATCCAAGAGTCACAGCCCCGAAAGACGACACATAAACATACACACTCCAGTAGCTCTCACACTAAATAATGGGAAGAGAAAATATTGTTCAATGGAACTGCAGAGGCCTTCTGAATAATCTTGACGACGTGTATGAGATTCTGCATACCAATCAGCCAAGTGTAATGTGTGTTCAGGAAACACATTTGAATTCTAAACACACAAATTTCTTGCATAGTTACCTGGTATACAGGAAAGACAGGGATGGCTGCACACACTCTTCTGGCGGTGTGGCCATAATCGTCCGGAAATCCTTAGCATGCCACCCTGTCACCTTGAACACTATCCTTGAGGCTGTAGCAATACGCGTAATAATATTTAATAGGTTGATAACGGTATGCTCCATATACATTCCTCCTGATGTTTCACTTACGAGCTCCGACTTCGAGGCGCTGGTTGACCAGCTGCCCGAACCATACATCCTTACAGGCGACCTTAATGCTCACAACTCTCTTTGGGGCTCTTCCAGAACGGATGCCCGAGGTCGCCTGATAGAAAAATTCCTTACATCTTCTGGAGCATGCCTTTTCAACAATAAACAGCCTACATACCATAACATAGGTCACAACACATACTCATGTCTTGACTTGGCTATTGGCTCCGCAGTTCTCTTTCCTCTTGTCGAGTGGGGAGTGGGAACTGACCCATATGGCAGTGACCACTTCCCCACCTCGCTCACATACATAGGTAAAGTCCCAAGCAGTCCATCTTCCCATAATAGGTTCAATGAAGCACGAGCTAACTGGAATACATTTAAAGAGACATCCAAACTACACCACACATCCATAACACACCTACACGTTGAAGAAGCTACCCAACTCCTCACGGCGCACATCCTCGACGCCGCCGAAAAGTCCATTCCCCACGCCTCTGGTGCCCCGCGCAACCAGCGGAGGCCGTGGTGGAATGAGGACTGTAGGCGGGCGCGAGAGGCCCAGAACAAGGCGTGGGGTGTCCTTCGTCGGTACCCCAAGTCGGGTAACCTCATTTTGTTCAAACGGGCCAAGGCGTTAGGAAAACGTGTGCGCCGTGAGGCAAAACGAGAGAGTTGGCGTTCCTTCATAACATCAATAAACTCATACACAGACACACGGAAAGTATGGACAAGAATACGCAAACTGAAAGGACAACAAACACACAGCCTGCCTCTGGTCAGCACAACAGGGGACACACTCGAAGACCAGGCTGACACCCTCGCACAACACTTCCAACACGTGTCCAGTTCCGCACACTACACAAACACTTTCATGAAACACAAACAAACGGCCGAAAAGAAGCCTATACTAGATAACAATAGGTCAACATCTTCTTATAACTCAGAGTTTTCATTGCATGAGCTGAGGGCTGCTTTGAGCACGTGTAAACCCTCAGCTCCAGGCCCAGACAACATCACATACACAATGATACAACACCTGCACGCAGACACTCTTCTAACACTCTTACACCTATATAACAAGATATGGCTTTCGGGGCACATTCCAAACTCTTGAAAGAAGGCTATAGTTGTAGCTTTCCTGAAGGAGGGAAAGGACCCGTCATCCCCCTCAAGTTACCGTCCTATTGCCCTGACGAGCTGCCTGTGCAAGCTCTTCGAGAAGATGATAAATCGCAGGCTCGTGTACTTCCTTGAGTACAACGGTCTTCTCGAGAGCTGCCAGGCAGGCTTCAGGGTGGGGCGATCGACGAACGATCAACTGTTAGCTCTTGACTCGTACATCAAGGATGCCTTCGCGCACAAGCAGTATTGTTTAACTGTGTTTTTTGACCTTGAGAAGGCATACGACACCGCTTGGCGTTATGGGATCCTTAGGGACCTCAAGTCATTCGGTGTTTCGGGTAACATGTTGAACGCTCTTGTCAGTTACCGTAAAAACCCGCGTATAATACGAGATTTTTTTCCAAATTTTACTATGTAAAATTTGTGCCTCGTATTATATGTGGATCCCAAAGTTTTCAGCCGAAAATTTGCACTTTCGGTTTCTGCGGAGGGTGCGCCATCTTGCGGTGCCGTTAGCTGGCTGCTGCTTCTCTCAGCCGGCGCCATTTTGATTGTTTTGAAGGATCGGCACGTTCACCGCAAGTCTATCACGATGTCGGGTGCACGAAAACAGTATTCGGCTGCAATTAACAGAAAAGTTATTTTATGTGCCGAGACCATCAGGAATTGCGCCGCAGAACGGCAGTTCGGCGTCACCGAAGGCAGCATTCGCGGGTGGAGAAAGCAACTGGTGCTTGACGGGATAAAATCTGTATGGTGTCGGCGGCCTGGAGCACTGTTTGGGGTTCCCGTCAGTGCTCGTGTTGGACGCCTTTCGCTGCCGGCTGGCCGATTCCGTGAAGAAGTTGTTGTGCGAACCCAGCACCGAACTCGTCATTCCAGGAGGAATGACATCCCAGCTGCAACCGCTAGACGTTTGCATCAACAAGCCTTTCAAAGACTGCATCAGGTCCTGCTACCAACAGTGGATGAGGTCAGGAGACCCGTAAGTAACAGCTACCGGATGGCGGACGCGGGCTTCTCCAGCGGTGCTTTGTGGCTGGGTCGCGGATGCGTGGGCCAGCATCCCTGAGGAGCTCGTCAGTCACTCTTTTAAGAAATGCGGCATCCAGAACGCCCTTGATGGCACTGAGGACCACTTTCTGTGGGAAGACATTTCCAACAAGGCGACTTCAGGAGACAGCGGCAGCGAACCTGACGATGACTGAACAGACGTCGGGAGACAGTGCCAGCGAAAACTGACAATGACTTAAAGGTAACTGCAGTGCAAATAAATGTTTTCTGTGCTCTTTACCTCGCATTATATGCGGATGAATTTTTTTTTTCTGATTTTGATGTCCCCGAATTACACCTCGTATTATACGCGGGTCCGTATTATACGCGGGTTTTTACGGTACTTGTCGGACAGGACGTTCCGAGTAAGAGTCGGTGGTGCACTCTCAAAGGTTCACGTGCAAGAAAATGGCGTGCCACAGGGTGGCGTGTTGAGCTGCACTCTCTTCATAGTAAAAATGAAATCTCTTGGTAAGGCACTGCCACCTACAATCTCTTATTCCATGTATGTAGATGACGTCCAGATATCCTATAAATCATGCAATATGTCAATCTGCGAACGTCAAGTCCAGCTTGGTGTAAAGAAACTTGCCGGCTGGGCAGACAAGAATGGTTTTAAATTGAATCCGGTAAAAAGCTCCTGCGTTGTGTTCTCCAGGAAGCGCGGTGTCCATCCGGACCCAGACATTCATCTTAATGGCGTATCGCTTCCTGTGAACAAGGAGCACAAGTTCTTAGGTGTTGTGTTTGATCACAAACTCACATTCATTCCCCACATCAAGGAACTTAAAAATAAATGTCTCAAAACAATGAATATACTTAAAGGGACCCAGAAAAGCCTTCTGTAAAAGTTACAAAAGGCCTGTATTGTCACGTAGCACCAATATAGCGATGCAATGCCGTTGGAATTATTGATCTACATTCAGTATTAGCTGCGCCAGAAGCAATTAAATGCACCTCTCCCCACTTGCCGATCGACTCCTCCTCCCTCTCTGCCTCCTTCAAAGCAGCTAGCTACATTCCTCCGCCTAGGCTCGCGTCAATCACTGCGGACCCGCCTTTGCCGCCTTTGCCTCGGGATCGCGCAGGAAGGAGGAAGAGCAGGCGGAAGCCAGTGGCAGTGACGCTGCCGGCGGCCGACCTTGCCGGCGATTGGGCGAATCAGGGGGCGCCTTCGCCGTTGCGTCAGCAGCGATCGCCGTTGCGTCACCCGCGGTCGCCGTTGCGTCACCCGCGGTCGGCTCGCTGCGGCGTCGCGCTCATCGGTTGAGAAAGGCGATCTTCAAAAATTGTTTACAAATTATCTGTACAACGTATGGGGCTCACACTTGGCTCAAAAATCCCCCCTTATGTGTTCTACCACCTGAATGCATTTGATTGCCACCTTCACAAAGCTTTTCGGGGTCCCTTTAAGGTTCTCTCCCACCAATCCTACGGTTCCGACAAAGAACTCCTGCTTCGCTTGTATACTGCATTGGTTGGGTCTCGTTTAGACTATGGCAGTGTGGTATATGGGTCGGCGACTAAAACAGCGTTGCGAATGCTTGACCCAGTGCTACACTTGGGGCTTCGTCTCGCCTCGGGTGCTTTTCGCACTAGCCCTGTCGAGATTCTGTATGTCGAGTGTGATAAGTGGAGCCTTGAGAACCAACGAACGTACATGGACTTGCTATATGCTTTTAAAATTTCATCACTGAATAATCATCCTTTTTATCCTGTCTCTAACGATACATCAACATCTCTGCTCCTTGCAAATCGCCCATCCGTTCCTCTGCCCTTTTCACTTAGAGTGAGAGAGCGAGCCTCGGATCTAAGTGCTTCGTTTTTAGATGTGTGCAGGTCATCCTTTTCTAACAGTTTACCGCCTTGGCAAGTTCGCCCGGTGTCGTGCGACCTTTCTTTTAGAGACTTGACAAAAATCGTGTACCACGAGCTGCAATACTGCAGCACTTTCTGTCTTTGCAGTTTAAATACACATGTGCAGAATTTTATACTGACGCTTCTAAATCCTCCAGTATGGTGTCGTACGCTGCTCATGGTCCTAATTTCAATGCAGCCAGAACCATGAGCGTGCACACATCAATTTTTTCAGCAGAAGCGTATGGGATTTTACTGATTGTACGACACATTCTTGAAACTCAAATTCCCAATTCCATCATCTATACAGATTCTTTGAGTGTTGTTCGCGCACTGTCATCGCACAAGCCCCCCAAAAACCACATAGTTAATCTTGTATTCAGCACTATCATGTCCGTGTATGCACAAAAGCATCAGCTGCTCCTCTGCTGGGTCCCAGGACACGCTGGGATCGCTGGAAACGAGTTGGCAGACGAGAGGGCCGGTGCTGCTGCCCTCAGGAACACTGTGGACATTACAACGGTACCCTACACAGACCTCAAGCCACACATAAGACAACACCTGCGCAGAACATGGCAAACACACTGGGACGAACAGACAGACAACAAACTACATGTAATAAAGCCACACTTGGGACGGTACACATCTGACTCACACAACAGACACACTGAAGTCGCCTTGGGTAGGCTGCGGATAGGGCACACCCATGCGACGCACTCGTATCTGCTGACGGGATCTTCTAGACCCCAGTGCAGCAGGTGCGGAGAGGCCCAATCCGTAGTGCACATACTAATCACATGCAAGGCACTTCACACAACACGACACAAACACTCCAGAGAACTCTACAGACAACATATTCCCCTACATCCATCGTTTTTCCTAGGTGATAATGCCATTGTTTCCGTGAAACGTGTGTTTGAGTATTTGTCCGACGTCAAGTTTTTAAACCTCATTTCCTATCACGCATCATGAAATCTAGCCCTATACACCAGCCATGCTCATTGTCGTGTTGTGATTTTACTTTTGTTTTTGCTGATTTTACTTAGTGTTTAAGGTTCCACCCCTATCATCGACTATTGTTTTGGCGCTCTTTGCCCCAGTTGGCCTTGCGCCATAAACATCCAACGATCATCATCATCACTTCCTGAGGCACAGCATCTATGCGCCGTCGCCGAAAAGACTACAGTTCGCGCTGCACTCAAATTTCGCATTAGAGAGTGTCGTAATCGTCCGTCATTTTCTTCCTCAAAAAAACAACTGCGGGGTATAAAATTGCAGTGTTATGATCCAAGAATAAATGAAATTAAATTATAAAAATGAAATAAACTAAATCAATAAAAATAAACTTGCGGCCATAAAAAGCAGGGTACGGAGTCTTATGTGCCCGAGCGAATTTTTCATTTCGCTTCAGTTAATGTTGTAATCGTGGACCTACCATAGAAAACATTTTGCAGTACATTTTACAGTTAAAGGAACTCTTCAAGGCTTTAGATCAACGCTCTCACTCTTATCTTCGCATCTGGAAGCACTGCAAAAATTATAGCTATTGCCAGCACAGAGGAGCAGTGCGTGATTTGCTCGTCCCAGCAGATACGCCTTACGTTTCTGCTTCGCTTTTGTGGTTTCATTTTAATGTCGCAACTTAAGGAAAGCCGGCAAATAGCCGCTACATCGCTGTAATGACGTCATTCCATCGGTAGAAGAACGCCATGACTGGGGAAGAGAGAAAAATATTTCAAGCAAGTTTGTAAGTTATCTGATGGGGACAGAGCAGTACTTTTTGTCTGAGGGACTTTCCGATTCCGGACTCCCTGATCTAAGTGCTGGATGTGTTGGTTGACTACTTTCTGCAAGCATTCAAGATTTCGAACAAAGTTGAAAAAAAGGGTTGCAGGGTTGCTTATTTTTGGCCAAAACAAAACATTTTCACAAAAAAATTACGCCCCCCTTCCCTCGCGGGAACCCTGGTGTGATGCGACGCTGAGGGGGGTTCAAGCGCAAGCGGAGAGCAACCGTCGACCGAAAGGCCGCCGGGGAGCGGCACACCGGTTATATGCGCAGCGCGCCCGAAGGAGAGGAGACCGCGGAAAGAGTGCCGCGGCTATGACGCAACACAATCCAACACAATCCATTTTAATTCAATCCAATCCAAATTCAATCCAATCCAGTCCAAGCTAGCCAAGCCAAGCCAAGCCAATCCAATCGAATCCAATCCAATGCCCCTCGCGAGAGAGTGTTCGCTATCGGAGAGGAGAGGGGGAGAGTGGCTGCGGACAACAACGGACGCACGCGGACAACAACGGACGCACGCAGGAAGGACAGGGCCGCCTACAAGAGATGCTCTGAGCGTCGCATCTAAAAAACCTACATTATGGCTTCGTTTTTTACAAAGAAACCTGACAAGGAAACGAAAATCGAACACAAAAAAATTAACAGGAAAAAACATGTCTGCTCTTTTTTTCTCCGAACCCGTTCCAACCCGTTTGAACCGGTTCGAACCGGTTCGAACCGGAACGGAATGGTGTGCCGGAACTGAACCCGAACCGAACCCGAAAGCCTTGAACCTGAACCCGAACCGAACCCGAAAAAATTTCGGTTCGACACCCTGCTACAAAGTAAAGTTGACTGGGGTCGAGACAGCCCATACAGAATACGGCGCTGAAGAAGAGGATCCTGAATATACAGACGGGGATTCGAGAAGTCCGGTGTATTCCATTGCTGCATGGTAATCCTGCGTGCAAAGGAGCGAAGCGTCCTCCCGGCATCGGTCCTTGAAAGCGGAAGCAGAATGGTGCTGTCGCTCTCATGGCCTGTACGGGCAGCTTCATCCGCCGACACGTTACCGAAGACTCCGCAGTGACCTGGAAGCCACTGGAATATTACGTCATGGCCGGCTGTGAAGGCTTGATGGAATGTTTCTCTTATCTCCGTCACCAGTTGGTGGAGGGGGCCGTAGCGCAGGGCTGCACGTAAGCTCTGTAAGGCAGCCTTGGAATCAGCGAAGATCGCCCAATTTTGAGGAGTAGCTCCGATGACATGATCAAGAGCCTCACGAATGGCTGGGAGTTCTGTAGCTGTCGAGCTATGGCCAACACGGAATCGAGTTGTGGCAAAATCTGCTGGCACAAACACCGCCCCTGCCGAACTGGGTGACGTTACTGAGCGATCCGTGTACACATGTTTCCGGTCGTTGTACCGCTCATGCAGTAAGAGCAGCGTAAGCTGTTGAAGGGCCAATTGTGACAAGTCGGCTTTTTAAATGCAGAGCATTTCTTTAACTCACGATGTCACCCGGCGTTGTCGGCGTGCCTCGGCGTCCGCAACAGCCGTTCCAGGTGCGCCCTCTCCCCCACTCCTCCTCTCCCGCATCACGCTACCCTCCTCGCTCTCAACAACAGGTCCGCACCCCTCCCCCTACACGATATAAAAAAATAATACTTACCGGCGCCTGGTTTCGATCCCACGACCCTGCGGGCGGAACGCAAGGTACATGGTGCTCTACGCACTGCGCCACAAAGCCGACACAGAATGAAAGGCTACGAACGCGCCTTATATCCTTGACTCATTCAAACTACGTCAAGAAGCTACTGATACAACGCATTCACTACCTGTGGGCGGAACGCGAAGTACATGGTGCTCTTCCCACTGCGCCACAAAACCGACACAGAATGAAAGGCTACGAACGCGCCTTATATCCTTGACTCATTCAAACTACGTCAAGAAGCTGCTGATACAACGCATTCACTACCACCAACTCCCCAAACACTAAACGTTAACGCAATACACCCACCCCCTATGCGACGCATTTCCTCGAGTCCCCCTCGCGGGGAGATGGGCCCTTTTTCCAATTCCCGGAACACTGAGACGAGCCTCAGGTTGTGCAAGACACCACAACGGGGAGGACGGTGTTGCCGCAGGGGCGTACCTTGAAGGGATTCCAGCCCTGTGCGTTGTGATAATGGCTGAAAAAGTAGATCGTGGTCTATTCTGAGGTAGCTGCGCCAGATGGTGAGAAGGCAGCCTCGTGAGGAGCCTGATGTACAGGCGTAGTGTTTCAGTAGCCACGTACGTTGCTATTGGGTGTTCCTGAGCGATGCGAATGGTGCCCATTGTTGATGCACAACGCGGCAAACCAAGACACGTACCGCTGTGCCGCTGCACTGGGGAGGGGGGCGCCGAGCCGAGTCTGCCCAACTTGTGCACGAGGGGGAAAAATGGCAGCGGGGCTATTTTTCAGTAACATGGCGGCGCAGCTGCAGAAGTCACTGTTGCAGAGTACTTGTTTGGGTTTATTGGTACGGCATTGTAACACAAGGATAGCTCTGCGGAAGGCGAGGACGAAAAGAGGGGACACACACGAGGCACCGGCGCCCCCCGCATCCCCCGGCAAAGCGCCCCTGGAGTGTCCCCTCTCTTCCAAATATGAAAACGGCACTCCGTAAAAAACTAAAGCAGCACTTTTTTTGCTTTTGTTAAAGAAAAGTGTTCTATAATGCCATCAAAGTTTGTTTTTTCATTACCCACTAAGACAACTATGCAACTTGGCCTCAACGCAGTTCTCCACCACATCGAGCCCCTCGCTCTTAGCTACTCTCCCCAAAATCCGCCCTTCTCATATCCACCCCGCCCCACTACAAACCACCACCGAGCCCTCCTATACAGCTTTACATCCGCTCTACCCCAGTCCCCCAAGTCTGGCAACTCCGCCTCCTGGGGCTTGCTCTTACCCACAACCGCTCCCCAGCGCCCACCCTCCAATACATTAAACGATACACCCCGCAGACTACACACCTCATCCGGCGTATCGCCAACAAACAGCACGGCCTCAATGAACAGGATCGTCTACGGCTCGTCCACGGATTTCTCATTAACCGTCTTATGTATCACCTCTCCTACCTTCGTCTCGCAGCCTCCCAACTTAACACGCTTGATGCCCTTTTGCGGAAAACCTACCGACATGCAATACTCCTTCCGCCCTACACCCCCAATGACAGACTCCTAGCCCTGGGCGTCCACAATACCATCAGAGAGCACCTAGACGCTCACCACACGTCCCAACTCACGCGGCTAGCCTCGTCTTCCACAGGGCACTACAACCTGCAAGCTATTAACACCACGCCCCCCCCCCCTCCTATACCCCTCCCACCCCCATACCAGTTCATCACATCCGCGCACACATTAAAGTCCGCCGTCTCCCTAGACACATGCACCCCACATACCATGCAGCTTGCCGGCATGCCCGAGCAGTCGCCCACTCCCACAAATACCCACAAAAGACTTGGTGACCACCCGGGCCCTGGCGGTCGCGGCGGCCCTCTGGACCGCCCCCTCGCCTGATCCTTGAGTA
This sequence comes from Haemaphysalis longicornis, assembly GCF_048455015.1. Taxonomy (NCBI): domain Eukaryota; kingdom Metazoa; phylum Arthropoda; class Arachnida; order Ixodida; family Ixodidae; genus Haemaphysalis; species Haemaphysalis longicornis. The sequence continues at coordinate 105,395,614 of NW_027526204.1, read as the reverse complement.
TCAACAAAGTTGTTCCTCTCATTCTCTCTCTCTCTCTCTCTCTCTCTCTCTCTCTCTCTCTCTCTCTCTCTCTCTCTCTCTCTCTCTCTCTCTCTCTCTCTCGTTCTCGCCTTCCGCCGAGCTATCCTTGTGTTACAATGCCGCTGTTCAAGCAGTTAAGCTGTTCTCATTGTCGGGAAGCACCGCACCGCCCACATGTATGAATACTTAGGTACGCCCGGATGAAGGAGTTCGGGATGCAACACGGGATGATATCCAGTGTGCTTGCGTGCGTGCTGCATGCATGTGTTTTCATGTGTTCTAGTTTGTATTCCAGCAGCGGCGAGAGGGGAGAGGGGGGGGGGGGTGCTTAAAATTTGCGCCCTTTTATTTCCATTAGCCCTTTGCAGGTACGTGCAGGGAATTGTAGAAACCCTGGTATTTAAAACTCGCGGTTGCTATTGTTGTCAAGTAAGGGGCGGGGGCGTAGTGCAAGGGTCAAAGCGTTAAACCCCCAGCCAGTAGGTACCTTGAAGACATACTTGAAGTTTTCCAAGTTGTGGCAAATAACGACAAAGAAACAAGTAAAACAAGAAGTGATCGCACACTATAGCTATTGCACCAGCGGATGTTAAGATACGATGTTTTTATTTTGCTCGGCTTTTGTAACAAGGTACTGGTTCGAATAGATCGTGTGTAAAAGGCTGCAAGACTCAAAAATGAACTTTTAGGAGGCTGCTTTAGAAATGAACGCTTTTAGAGAACAGTTTTATGACGAAAGGGAAACGCTGATGAGTGAGTTACTCGCTGAAGTGCTTGGTCTCCGTGAGTCGTGGGATGTCAATGTTGAAAGGCGTTCGAGGCGAAAGAAAAAACAGATGACTGCTGAAAAGTCCAAATTAGAAGCGAGAACGGCTAGCCGAAAATACAAAGGGTCATGAAATACACACACAACCGTCTTCATTCTGAAATCGACGAGAGGTTTACTCTCCTGCAGGATACCGATGCCAAGTTTGGCTTTCACCTGGGCATAAACAAGCTGTGCTTCGGTGACTACGAGAACGAACTAAAAAATTGTTACACCTTTGGTGAGTTTCATCGTTCCGACTGTAGCGGGCAGGACCTCCATGAAGAGACTTTAGATTGCCCACTGCTTTTTTCACGGCGTGTCGACCGGAGATTATCAAAACCTGAAGAACTTCTGAAATTTATCACACACTATAGGGATGACAACGGATTTTCCCAACCTGAGCGTCGCGATTCAGATAAAGTTCAGATAGCCATAGCCGTTTCCATCGCTGGCTGTGAAAAGTCCTCCAGCAAGCTAAAATTAATACTTTCCTATTCTCGGGCCACAAGGGCCCCCGACAGACTTTCTTATGTTGCTTTGCAGAGTGTGGAAAGAGAAGAAACTGTAAAAACAAACTTTGATGGCATTATAGAACAATTTTCTTTATCAAAAGCAAGAAAAGTGCTGCTCTAGTTTCTACGAAGTGCCGTATAGTGTATAGTATTTTTCATATTCGTGTTATTAATAACCAACTGATTTAATTAAAGCGTTTCAATGCGTTTCTCGACAACTTGTTCGCGATTAACATCTGCACTTGCGTCACAAGAGGCAATGATATGCCAACAGGAGACAACAGTGATAGCAGGGACGAGTTTTTGAATGCATCATTAGCATTGATAACAAAATGTGGGCATAGTATGCAGATTTGGAGTGTCCATTAAATATTCTGAGCAATTCGTTTAACGGTAAGGCAGCGAAAAACGATAACAGCTGTGTACATGCGACTTGGTCGTTTTTTTCTGTGTGTTTGTACATAATTTATGCACGTCGTCTTTTCGTGTGAGGCGAGGCCACAACGGCTGACCAGCAAGCTCCATTTTTTCTTTCACTTTTTTTTACGCAGTGTCTAGAGTTACCTCCGAGGAAACCCGAAATTGAAAACAAGAGATTTTTTTTTTTACGGAACTTTTAGCCAGTGTCTACAGTTACGTCCGACGGAACCCAAAATTGCTAATTAAAGTCACAAGACGTAACTTCAACTGAATGATTTGAGTTACGTCCGGCCTAGCCAGGCATTTCAGAGTAAAAAAATTGGGCCCATCTCCCCGCGAGGGGGACTCGAGTAAATGCGTCGCATAGGGGGTGGTGTATTGCGTTAACGTTTAGTGTTTGGGGAGTTGGTGGTAGTGAATGCGTTGTATCAGCAGCTTCTTGACGTAGTTTGAATGAGTCAAGGATATAAGGCGCGTTCGTAGCCTCCCATTCTGTGTCGGCTTTGTGGCGCAGTGGGTAGAGCCCCATGTACATTGCGTTCCGCCCGCAGGGTCGAGGGATCGAAACCAGGCGCCGGATAGTATTTTATTTTATATAATGTAGGGGGAGGGGTGCGGACTACGACTACGGACGTCAACGCGGGTGACATCGTGAGTTACTGAAATGCTCTGCATTTAAAAAAAATTAGAGTTCGAAATACAACTTAAAACGAGCACATCGGCCGTACGGAACACCACGTGGGTGACCCGGAATATCACAAAGGAGCAGAGGATGCCGCACCTTTCAGTCGCCGCCCGATAAAAAGACAGGGGCGGCAGTGTCGTACCATTTCCTCCTAGATAGTAATGGTCGTACACCTTCCTCTCAAACAGGAACGAAAGCTCGTTCCTCGTTCCTTCCAAAGTTTGAAACGAGTTCCCCTTGCAAGTTCATTGCGAAAGGAACGCGTTCCAGTTACATTTCCAAGATTAAAACTTGTAGCTACGTTCACGCTACATTTGATTTTTCTTAATTAAAATATAGTGTCGGATAATCCTGAGGCTAAATAAAGTGAGAAATTTAAGACTCACATCGAACTACGTATGCAGTCAAACCCGGTTATATTGAACTGCAATATGCGTCACGATTAGTTCGGTATATCCAATAGTTCGATATAGCCGAACCCGCCTATAACGAGTTTATTGTTACGAGTTCGCAATACGCGGGATTCCCCTTGCCATCCCCGCATGCAAAAACGAACAAAATAAAGTATGTCATAATCGATTTATTGCAAATAGTAAAGCTACTTTCCGCCTTAGCGCGTTAACTACCTACTTCCAAAAAAAGCGGTGATTTTTGTTTTCCCTTTCGTTTTGGCAGCGTCAACTAGCGCAGCATTCTTAACACAAGAGATTGTTTGCACCAGTTAGAGTCCGTGTCCGTCGATATCGCAGAAATATTGGCGGAGGACATCGAATGCCGAAAGCAACGGTTTTCACTCGCGACATACTCTGTCTCCTCGGTGCTTTTTATCAGCATTACGACGGTGCTGCTGACGGTGCCCGCGTCCAAGGGGCTTACAGTGACGGCAATGTCGTCGTCGTCGACACTCAGGAAATCTTCGAAGGACACTCCTTGCGGCACAGCATCGGGAAGGTTGGCGAGCTGCTGTCTTCGTACGGACTCACTGGCTGGGCGGGTTCCGTCGCGAGTTCCGCGCATGGGAAACAGTTACGGAAAGTGTCGGGCGTCATGCCACTCCATACGAGGCGCAATGTCTCAGTCGCGGCCTTTGCTCAGTGGTCGCGGCCACTCAACATCTCAGCCGCCGCTCTGAGACCATGCATTTTGGAGGCCATTCTAGGCACGCCGAGTTCGATATATCAGATGTGAAGTTCGTTATAAGGAATATGTTTCACGTGTATTTCTGTAACTGATTTATTTTTGTTCGATTTATGGCATAATTTGCTCTATCCGGGTTCGTTATAGTCGGGTTTGACTGTATTATACGAATATGAACACCGCCGGCAGCAGACTATCTGGCGATAAAAAGAACCGAAATAAACGCGCCCACACGATTTTTTTGAGGGAGCACCCGACATATTCCAGACATGTCTAACTGCAACTACAGGAGGGACCGTCACGGGACAACATTGAAGCCTAACCAGCTCCCTGTTCTGTGTCCTAGTCATAGAAAAAATATAACAGAGAAATTACGGGGAAAAAAAATGGTGAGGGTGCGGAGGGACTCGAAATGGCATCCAAGTTGCGCCCCGAGTGACATCCGATTTGCGCCCCGACCGTCATTCGATTTGAGCCGTGAGTTGCACCTTCGTTATTCACTAAATGAAACTGCAACTCACGGCTCAAATCGAATTTCGCTTGATTTTCGCTTGGTGGTGGTGTGCGCACGTATGGACGCGGACGGACATTGGGAGATCCTAAGGTACTCCGCACCGTTACTGGCGAGGGAGTAAAACGTTCGACTCTCGGGTACTAACTCACGGTCGTAGCCCAATCATTGTTCGAGAGTTCAAGTTCAGAAAATACATCGTGTGTTTGCCGGGTTCATTTGGTATTCAGTTTGGGAGCGTTCAAGCAGAACCGATCTTTACGGCGAGTTAAGGAGGGCGGGGTTGGGTTGTGTCACGTTTACATTCGCCAGCTTGTTAATCGGTTTTTGTTCTTACGGGATACGAATGATCCTTTTCTGCGAACATTTTTACAAAGTGTGCTGTCATAAGCGTTGCCAACACATATTGTCTCATCGGACTCATCCGCAGACGAAAGCTGTAGCAGCCCTAAAGGATATATGAAGGAGGTTGTAGACTCTTTCAGGTTTCTAGCAGTACGGGTTTTACTCGAGTACTTAGCAGCTGTGTCAAGAAAGGCACTTACTAAAGACTTGAAGGATGTGTTGTTACCTGTGCCACTTTACCGATCAGTGTATAGATCCGTTCCTGGCCAGGACGTGTTATCTCGTGTTAAAAAGATGGCCGTCCCAGCATCCGTGCAAACCTTTTTCTTTAAACTACGTACCTGTACACTTACGTTAAGACGTGGGTGCAGGAGAAAGGCTTGCTTGTCGCTGGTCCTGCAACGTGCACTTTGTGCAACAAACCGGAAACTGTTGAACACGTTTTCGCTGCCGAATGTGGCCGGTAGGCGAGACCTGAACGTTTGGCGTGTTGGCCGCAAAAGTGAGGTCGGGTGTTGTATCCCGTGCCACACTCGTGCCCAGTCTGGTTAGTTGGGTCAAATCGTTGTATAGTACAACGCCATGATGCTGGGTGGCTTGTAATAAAGCCGTGCCCTTTTTTGTGGCTTGTGCGTAGCCCCAGCTGTGGTGTGGGGCGTTGAAATCTCCCATCAGGAGGTCTTGCTTGGAGATCTTGCGCGCTTCATGAAGCCAGGTGTCAATTTCCTTGAGGGATGCGGATGGTGGGCTGTAGACGTCAAGAATGTAAATGCTGGTTGAGAAGCGTGACTGGGGATAATTTCCACAATGATGTTGGCCTCATCTTGAGGAAGATTGTGGGTCTGAGCAGGATGATTTTTGTTTACCATGACGGCCGTTCTGTTTTGCGGGTCTTGAGAGAATGAGACGTAGTTTCGGAGGCTGGGGTTTCGGGGTGTTTACCTCTTGTAGGGCGACAATTTCAGGAGGTTTTGGAGGACGTAGAGGCCAAATTGGTCTTTCTTGCTGTTGTACGATCTGCAGTTCCATTAGTGCATACTAAGGGTCGGCGCCGGGGCGGAAGTCATTACGAGAGACTAGATGGGGGGTCGCGAGGAGAGGCTGCGGTCGTCATATGGATGGTACTTCCCTTTTCGTGATGAGGCTAGGGATTGGGTCGTGGCTGATGAGAGGGCGGATATTGCCTTTTCCAGTTTCAGCTGACGTCCTGTAAGTGCTTCCACTGCGGCGTGTAGTGGGGCGGCTGCTTCGGGCAGCGCTTTTATAATGGTGCCCAGCAGAGTGTCGAAACGCTCATCAAACTGCTCGGGCTCCGGGGACGGGAGAGGCGGGAGAAGGGAGGGGGTTAGTTTGTTCACTTTTTCTCTGAGGGCATCTAGACGTGCCTGGAATGCTTTTTGTTGCGCGGAGAATTTGTTTAGGAAGGCTGCTATGTAGGGATATAGGGGGTGTTGTTCTGGGACATCGTTTAGTTAATGTAGAGGTTGGGAGGGAGCAGTGGGAGTGGCGCGTACGGCCGCTGACCAGCTGCATCTGGGCCGTGGGTAGTGGAGGATCCGGCATTCCAGCAGGGGGTGCCTGGTGCCGCTGCTGCTGTTGTAGACGGGCCTGGAACTGGACAGGCTGTTGCTTTCGTGCCCGCTGGGGTGGCGGAGTATAGGAAGATGCCTTTTGGGGCACTCTTTGCTGGCAGTGGAGTGTGGCTGATCACAGAGTTTGCACTTTGGGAGACAGGTGGAGTCTGGTGGCGGGCTAGCGGCCCCACACTTGAAACAGTTTGTGGACTCGGGGTGGGGGCATACGCCCCGGCGGTGGCCCACCTCCCCGCAGTGTTGGCAAACTTGCTCCACCAGTCTGTACGGGCGGCAGCGAATGATTTCGCACCCCACTTTCACGTAGAAAGGTACTCTTGCTCCATTGAAGGTCAGAAGGGCTGAAGATGTCCGGCCCAGTAGCCTTGCGTGAATTAGGTAAGGCTTATTGGCAGCAGTCAGTTCGAGTAAGGCGTCATTGTCGATGTTCTCGGCAGGCCGTGGATCACTCCTCGGGAAGTCCCGGGAGGGGGCTTCATGTAGGCAGTGATTTCGAAGCTAGTTTGCCCGATAGGGATAATTGTAATTTGTGAGAGGACGGTGGTGATGTCAGGATTTGGGGTGCCGGCTACGACGAGATTCTGCGCCGGTTGGTCTTGGATAGTGACCTGTTCGTTCCAGGAAGTGCGCCCGCGGGAGACTACTTGAGGTGATCAAACCTTGTACGATGTCTTGCGTGGCCCAAGCTCCAACTCGCAGGCCCGTTCTTGGTCGATAGACGGTGATGTAATGCGAGTCGGGAAGGCGGGGAGGTGGAATGGCGCGTGCAGGCTCGTGACGCTTGGCTGCAGAGTTGTTGTTCGGCGTCGTTGGATTCTTGGCTCGCGCTTTTCGGAGAGCTTGGCGGGTTCGTGCTGCGATCACCTCGGTCCATGGGTTGGGTGGATGGATCGTCCAGCCGCTGGATTCGTCGTACTCTATGGCTGCTGGTGGTATCCCGGAGCTCGCCATAGTGGTCGGTCGGCGATGAGCCTCGGCGGGGAGGCCCGTACCATTAGGCCTGAACACGAGGCCTAGCGGTGCTGCCGGCGTTGTCGGGGAAGTTTCTGGGCTGGAGTCACCCCACGATGGTCTTCGGGGGTCGCCTTGGTGTCCAAACGCTCCACTGGACTTTACGGAGCCAGTGGTGAAGTTCTGGCCGCTAGTTCAGCGACAAAAACGGGAGCTGAGCGCCTACGTCGGCGCCCTAGTGGTGGATCACACAACGAAAAAAAACAAAAAACGTGGCTAGGGCCCCTCGCATACTGAACGCGCCAAAGTGAGCTCGCGTCCGCGAGCTTCGCGTTGTTGTCGTAGACAAGCGCGAAACTTGTCAGAGCTGTTACATAAAAGTGCCAAACTTGACCATTTTACCGTTTGACATACCTTAATTAATAGGCCTCCTGCGCTGGAGTTTTGGCGACATGCAGCGCCCCTAGCGGCCGACGCCTCTGGGTAGTACAAAAGCAGACGACCCTCGCCGCCCTCCATGTGTTTTCAATTACAAGCCAGAGTGAAAGTTGGTTGTGGCGCTTTGTGGCGTGTTTAAATGACTGCATACTGTATGAAATAGCCCTTAAAGTAGTTGCACAGGCCAAACAAAATAATATCCACTAAAAGAAGCCGATTAGTCGGCTTTCTTTTAAGCGAGCTGTCGCGGTGGTCGCGGCGTGGGACGGTAACGCCAGGTCGGGTGGTTTAACTGTTTGACGACAGTTACAGTTTTTTCTTCTTGCGTGCGGTCGACAAAAGAACTTTCACGAGTAGCATAAACACGGAGCGCTGCTCATCCCATATGCTGAGGTAACTGCAAAAGGTTGCTTCAGCAGCAGCATGCAAGCGAACGCAAGAATTGCGCAGCCGACTCAGCTGACACTGCTGGCCTGGCACCGCCTTTGAAATGAGTGGGAATTTTGTTTCGTATTTTCGCAAACTAAATGATTCTTGCGTAACGTTTTACGCCGCACGATTTACGAACGGCAGGGTACATGTATACTAGCGAGTAGGTGGGGCAATAGTGCCAAATAAACAAATTAAGCGCTATTAAAGGACGCAAAACATGCACCAAATCACACGCCCGCTGCCTGCAGAGATGATGTACTTCTATAACATCACATAGCACAGCCGCATACACGGCGCGGGGCCCCAATATTTACATACGATCATCACTGACTGTGTTGGTTTTCTAGTGCAGGGGTCGTAGAATCTGAACGCCGACACGCCAGTTTTGACTTCAAATGGAGTTAGACAGCGAGACAAGAACAGAGAATTGGCGTCCTCCAGTTGAATTACCCCCCCCCCCCCCCCCATCTTCACACTTCGCCAGATTATTGTCAAATATTATTAGAAATTCGCTGAATTTTTTTCTCTTCGCATTCAGCCCCCCTCCTACTCCTCCCCCCCCCCCACCCCGATTTGCCGTCCAGCCCTCCGCCGTGTCGGCTGCATGGAACTCGGCCGTTGCTGACCCTCATTCTAGGCTATTAAGTGCGAACTGGGAATGTATGCTGCAAGAGCGTAATTAAGTAAAGTGAGAGCAAACAAGGAAAGCGAGCGGCCTTTCAGTTCGCCCGGCCACCTCAATTGTTTTACCGCCTCTAAATTCGGAATCGCAAAACAGATTTCACGCTTCGACGGTCGCGGCATTTTGTCACTGAGACACGCAACAGAACGGCAAGCTAACGCTGCACCATGTATTCGTAACGGCGACGCAAACGAGCACTCTTTAATGAAAGTGCACGCATAGCGTGCAGGTACGCAAAAGAGCGGCGCACCGCAGCAGGCGAGCCTGCGGTCCACCGGACTCGCTGGCTTTTTAAAGCGCGATCATCGCCGATTGCGTCACTCTTCTTTTTTGATCGGCTGTTTTTGAGAAATCTTTGTCACCTAGAGTATTAGTTTAAACTAGAAATTTCACTTAAAATTTCGCTTCGTGCGACCATCGATCGGTGAACCTGCGAGTAGCAGACGCCGTCACGGTCCCGGCACTTTCGTCGGCGCTGTAAACGTGTTTAGCGCTGCAAAGCTTTTTCCCCTAATGCCAAGTTCATCGCTGAAATAGATCGGACGCGTCGGGGATGAGGTGGTGACCACGTCGCAAAATAATTGGGAGCGTCGAGCTCATTTTGCTTCTGTCAACACGGGATCCTATGGGACCCGCGCAGCTTTGTACTACCCGGAAGTACTGCCCGGATATGGTGTCTTCCAGACAGTCAGTAGTATTAACTCTATGTTCCAGACCATAGAGTTAATACTACTGACTCTAGAGGAAAAGCTGCCCGGCCAGCCCGTGCATTGAAACCGTGCTACAACCGGGCGCTGACATGATGCCACCCTTTCAGCGTTGCCCGCTGTCTTTTTGCCTACTAGAGTTGGCGGCAGTAGTGGGTATTCACCTAGTAACCAACGCATTCCATCATGGCAGCCACCGTTGCTGCGAGTGCGCCGTGAAAACTTCGCTGTGCAGAAACGTTGAGTGAAGTTTTTCCTGTGGTAGGTAGCGAACTTTTGTGCCATGCTGCCGCGTTAGATGCAGTTTTGCATTCTCCGCAACTGAGAAGGGTAGCGCGTAGATTAGCGGGTACTTAGATAGCTTGTGCGGGTGCGTCAGGGGAGTTCGGTCGTCGCTTCGGAGTTGAGCGGACGTGTTTTTTCGTGCTCCTGTGCTTCGGAGGGGCTTCATTTCGGCGGCCCGTTGCAAGCGCGGGCCGTTGGACGTCGCCCGGCTTTCGCTCTGCTGGTGTGGGCGGTCGAGTGCCAGCTCCCGCCCCCCCAGTACCCGTCTCCAAAGCGGTCGGGACCGCCGCAGACTTCGCTCTTCGTCGCACTATGCTCGTCTCCGCGCTTCACCGTTCCCTTCGAGGTTTCTCGTCTCCCGGACGCAGCATTACGCCAGCCAACAGTGTTCGTGGTGTGTTGTATGCGACGGAATCGACCACAGTGGAACTACTCTTCTCTACTCTTTCCTCACCTTTCTAATCTTTACTTTTCTCTCTCACCTATCCTCCTATCCTATTTCCCCTACTATTTCCGCTTCTGGACTGTGTTAAATGCAGGTGAGCTCCCATGAGAGCTTAATAATATCCCCAGTTCATTTATTTTCCTTCTTCCTTTAAAAAGAAATCACTTCCCCCTGATTGATTTTTTCCCCTGATTTTTTCCCTGGTGGCTTCCCCTGTATTCGCGCATGTGCTGTTTGTGTATGTATCATTTTGTGTGTGCTAAAAGAGTTCAGTTGATATGCAGCGCTAGTCGTGTGTAGTCTTTTCTTTGTTGTCCGGTCTGTACAGCGCTAATTTAACATGTTTCACACGCCTCCCCCTTCCCCCCCCCCCCGTATGCGTTAGCTGATTGTTTTCGCAATCTATTGAGGTGCTCTTTACAACTACTTGCTTTTCTAGCGAATGGAAGTTCAAACTCGACAAAGCTTCCAAGAAATGCTTCTAAATGGAAATCATTTGTGACTACACTTTATGCTAAACAAACACGCTTTCTGTGCCTGTGCCTGTCTACGAGGCCTCTGCAGCACGTGTGTCAACGTTTTTCTCCAGTTGGAATGGTTTTAGGTAGTGGCCCTTGCATTAGCTTAGATTCAATAACCTTGAAATACCCAAGGCTAATATTACTAAGTTATGTGCATCAAGAAACTCACTCAAGAGATTTTCCGTTTTTCTAGGTATGCTTAGAAGATTTGTCATTGATTGTATGCTTAGGGACGTCACACAAGATACATGATTATTGTTGTCAGGTTACATTAGGTCGCAATAATTCTTTTTAATAGCAGCTTAAACAAAATCTCAACAAAAGCAAACTGCAGAGACTAGAATATATCATGTAGAACGCGCATTTCCATTCTGGGTTTGTGGAACTATAGCTTTCAGTACTTCCAACTACAAAGAAAGTAGTGCAAGTGTTCATTAGTCGCTGCAAAGCTCTTTACCTTTTAAAATTTCATGCCCCCTCTCCCAGATCAAAGAAAGGGGAAAATTGTGTGAGGAACTTACTATTTCCAGCAAAGCTATGGCAGGTTTAAAGCCAATCAAGAGACAGGGTTAAAAGCCAACAAATCTTTTTGAAGAAAAAACAATTTCATGATAAAAAACCTAAGCACTGGAGAAGAGGAGAAGAACTAATTAAACAAATACAAACAGAGGCAGCATAAAAGAGCAAAAAATGAACAAAGCCAATGCAATTCTATGAGGCAGTTAGTCACGAAAGCTTCCACGAAGGATCAGACACTTCAGGAGAAATTTAAAAAAATTAGAAATTATGTAGCCTATTTACATTATGTAAACAGAAAATCAGACATATTTTAGTGGTTTTGGACAAGATGGAGCTGAATTAGCCAAATCAGTTCTTGCCTTGAAGAAGCAGATTGCAGTGATTAAGAGAGAAAAACAGTCACAGGTGCTGTAGGGGTGTTACCAGCATGCAGCATCATTCGTTTGCCCATTTTGTCATTTTGCCTGCTTGTTTTATGCCTATCTTTTTTTTCGCCCATGGTGCTGTCTTTGTACTGGCCGTTTCCACGCCATGTTTTTTTTTTCTCCAGAATTTTTTATCCTTTATTTTATGCCAGTCCTTTCCTTTCCTTTCAAGTTTCCTGTTCCCATTTCCACATGTAGCACAGCCAGCTGGACAGTTCTTCTTCTTCTTTCCTTGGTTAACCTCTCTAGCTTTCTGTTACAGTTTCTTCCTTTTTTTGAAGTCACACATTAGGTCATCTTAGCCTTGCTCTTACCATCACAAACTTTCCTAGAGGTCTGGTGGTATTACTGGTGGTGAAATAAAATTTGTTGGATGAGAATTGCTTCTACATTTGACCCTCTTGCTTTTTCTGTGTTTATTTTTGCTTATGATACACGGGCTGATGGCATTGCGATGGCCCATTATTTTTGATGAAAATAAGAACGCGGATGAGCACAATCTGAATGAGCATTAGCCAGAACTTTCATAATCAGCTACAGCATTACTGGAACCCAGCTTCGGTAATGCAACTTCGTCATCATCCTTGTTACTGTGAGCACGCTGGAATGGAAGCGTGGAAATTCTACAAGGTCTAGTGGGACACCTTTGTGGCCACCGGTTTGATGTTGGCATAAATGAGAAGGCTGTGCTACACACATCGACTTCCTTCGTTCTATCACGTATCGCATTCGTATATCGCATTCCTTCCTTTTATCTAGTGTATGCAGCTGAAGAACGTCTCCAGATGGCCCTGGCTGAACCGATACGTGCAGATGTAACTGTCGCAAATACTAAAATTGAGAGTTCAATTTATTGTCGGCTTTCTTAATGACTGCCATATGCAATGCACATTAAGTGTCTGAATACTCTATATTAGCGATTGATAGTCTCATGCTAGGCAGTCTGATTCACCTGCTATAGTTATGTTTGGCAGCTGTTTCAAAATTAACCACTATGATTGAACTAATGAGCGGCAATAACAATTTATAGGTGCACTCAAATTAATTTACTTTTCAAGGGAGACGTATATCCTTCGTCGACTTCGCCTTGCACGAAATACATGACGGTCCCATCGCGACCCAAGAAAGCGCATATGTGTGTTACCTCAACATGCTTCCTAGGCGGTTTCTGTTGACAGACAGATTTCCGGCCGAACCCGCAGGCATTTCAGGCAAAACCGCCTGCAGGCGGGGTGGTCCTGATAATTGGGCGTGAACAGAAGTGGCCGTTTCCGTTCATTGGCGAAGGCACCCAGGGAAGGACAGAATAATTTTTCTTAACGCCCCACCACAAGGGTGCCCATCTCACATGAATGAAGTTTACTCCTCCCCTTCCTGCTCTGTGCAGGTATATACATGGGGCCATATGAGAGTAGAGGTGCAAGTAGACGTAATAAAACAACGTCGCTGATCCACCGAGTTTAAAAAATGTGTCATGCAAAGCATCAAATATATTCTCGAAAATTTCAGATTGCGGGTTTCAGCGATCGAAGGAGCATGCACCAATCGCACACACCCATACAGAAGATTTCTGCACCTATACATTCGGGATTACCTTTCGGCTTCGCCTTGTCCTCCTTTAGAAAACCACCTTATTGTGGAAATAAAGTTACCATTACTATTATTAGTTGGCGGTTATTTTATCTCTGACTCAAGTAAAATACCGTTCAGTGAAAGCATAACAGCACCCGTAAACAAGAGCCTAGTTATACTCTAGACATGGTAAAATGGTTCGTACATTTGTTTTTTTTTTTTAATTTACGAATCATATACGATTAAAAGGAGCCGATCTGCCCAGACATGTTTCGCGTAACATAATATGACCGGCTGACGGCGAGTTCAAATCGGCAGCAGCCACTACGGACATGTACAGAAGGTGTCCTTGAAGATAGGCGACGGCGTCTTTATTCCGTATCGTCGGCAGTCTTCGAAAGCTTGTCTTCGCAAGCAACGAAGTGACACAGCAGACACTAAGACGTGTTAGAGTGAAGCTTTGTAAATTAGCCCCACACGACTGACGCTCCTCACAATATACCGAAACTGAATTTGGCGCCTCAGCCCGACGTCTTCTTTTTGCTTATAATTTCATTAATTTTTGTTCGTCAAGCATGAATACTTCAAGAAAATTAATAATAAGCATACACACTCGTGAAGAAACTCAGTTATTGCCATAAAAGTTGCTTAATTTTAGCTTAGGGCCTTAAATTTGTGCCTCATTTTCAAGAAAATTGTTAGCCATATCTTCAACTACTGATCTGGCAACTACAGCGTGGCATCATGGCGGCATTCATGTTTAGACACATTTTTGAGCCAGCTTTACCGGCCTGTTCCAGACACCATAGCCCGGAAGCCGCTTGCGCAGCGCCCCCTGGGCAGCGCAGGAGGCCTATGCAAAAGCTTTAACGCAAAGCCTGATGCTGATTTTAATGTATCCCCTTGTTCGATGAACAAAAAGCTCTCCGAGCTGGTTGCCGATCCCGAATCCGAAGATATTTTCTACGACTATTGCCGCACCTGAGCAGCCTGCACCATCGCAAGGACCGTTTCCACATCATGTCGCCCTCAAATCACCTCTCGCAGGTAAACTTCATCGGATCCAGTAGTCGCGTTCAAAACTTGTCTGTACACCCACTTTTTGGACAAAGACTAATCAAAGCTCATTCATTAGCGATGTCTTTCGTTTATTATTATTATTATTGTTTGAGTATAGGCATCTTCGTTCTGCGTAACCCCATGGCTTTAACGTGGCTTGTGAAGTTGCCCGTTACCCTACGATATATATGCTTAACCCAATTGTTACCCTTCAGAGCAGAAAATAACTTTCTTAGTTTTATCCCTCGGATGCTGTGGAATAACATTTTACGCCCCCTCCCTGCGGCGCTGTAACGGGTTTTCCCACCTCGATACAAAATCCTGCCGACGCCCATGAGAGCCCCTTTGTTGTGGCAAAGAAAATACGTTTGGTTGCACTTCTGTAATGAGCTTGCCTTAAACTGCTTGTTTTCACGAAAATTTCTCAGCTAAGAGCCCCCAAAAGATGAAGTTTTGAGCAGCTTTTGCGTAAGGCTCAAACGTAACGTTTAACATTCCCGCCGTCCACCGATTGACAAGCGTCTGCCATCTACCGGCCTTAGGAAGAAACTAAACCCCTACGCATCACAAATTGTGCATTTTTTGCCAAATTAAAACAATATAACCGGCGTTAAAAAGTACAAATTACTACTTTTGTGAAGCTTCAGATGTAGTTTTATTTGGCCAAAGCAAATTTTAAGAAAAACAACAGCAAGGTACATGCGCAGACAAGACATCATGGCGTCGGCTCATTATACGACGCAAATAAGCAAAAATAAAGCGACTTTCGGCGAGAGCCGACCTAAGCCGGTCGGTACTCGCTTCAACTCAAGGATACGCTTCAAGTGCGTCTTCTACAACACGTTCGACGTTTCCAGAACGTTCTTCGTGTCCCAAAGTGCGGATTTGCGTGGCCTACGCAACCGTGTACGATTCTTGCGGCTCGCTTTGGTTCGTCGGCGGTGTGAAGCACGTGGCACGGGTAGTACGCTGTGGTAGTGGTGTGGCTCGGCCAGCGAAGAAGCCGAAGTCGTGCTCGCGGTGTGAACGCGCTGCCCGGCAGTCCTTCGTCTCCAGGCCGCGGAACCGCAGGGGATTCCCTATCCCACAATCCCGGGTGAGTAGTCGACGCGACCCCCGCCAAGAAAACGTTCGGGCGACCGTCTGCTAGGAGATGTCTGGGCGGCGCAAAATACGCGCGCCGACAATGAGCTAGGGTTAGGCGTTGCGCCGTTGGATAAAGTTGTGTATTGCTGCTGTTTCGGCGTAGAGCGAGGCCGCCGTGACCTGTTTAATAGCGTCTCGCCGTTCTGCGTGTTCGCGAGTAACTTTTCGGGAGGCGTGCCACTCTCGAGAAGTCCCCGCAACTTCATTAAAGTTCTCAGCCGTCAGCTGACTGCCCCATTCATTCGGTTAAGCCAAAAGTTTTGGACAGTGCTTCTCTTTTTTTCTACTCGCCTGGTCTCCAGACTGGCCTTGGAAAGTGCCTTTATTAGTCCGATAAACTTAGAAGCGATCTGCGACAGTTTTGTATTTGTATGCTGCGCGTGCAAAATGCCCTCAGGCGGGACCCGAACCTGCGCCTCAGCGAAGTGTTTTTGGAGTTGTCTTTCTGGCCAAACAATTGTTTCGTGCGACCTTTTCGAGCAATCCTAAGCCTTTCTTAGCGGTTTAAATCTTTCCGTTGGCGACGGGTGCGGGTTGTGTTTCGTATTTGCGCTCTTCGGGTAGGTGTAAACTTGCTCGCACAGCTGGTGTCGAGCGGTCCAAACATCGTCCGGTTTTTTTGATGGCTGCTAGATCATCTGCTGTGTTGTTACGGCGGCAGCTGGTCTGTTTTTGTTGTTTCGGCCAGGACAAATGGTTTCCTTTGGTACGTTATGTTGTTATCGCGTCTCGTATGGTTCGATGACACCGCCGGAAGGGCATGCGGCGGCCGTATTTCAGGCAGACGAAGATGGATTGCGCAGACGATAACAACGTTTCTGTTGAGGCCGCGTAAATGATCTGTTTTGCCTATTTTTACTGGTGCCTTTTTAAAACTGTGCTTCGAAATGCGAAACAGTGCTTTGAAGTAACTTGCCCGCACTTGTCGCACCTCGTTTCGTCTTGCTTCTAGTTGTCGAAAAATTTGACTACCTTAGTCGCACCTCGTGATCTTGGCGGCTTCAAGGGACCTATAACGCATTATCGCGTCCACACCAAGGCGTAAACAGATTTGTTTACGGCCTGTTTGAGAACTTCTGTACTTAAAGACGCTTGTATGCTGTGCAAAATCTTACAGAATGACAATTTAACGACTGATGTAGGGTTTGTAGCGTTCTGGAGGTGCTGTTGAGTCGTTTGGTTTGGCTTACTTACCCTTAGGCTTATCTTCGCTTGTATCAGTGTGGTTGGTTGAGTCATAACTGTTGTATCTCTGGCCTGTCATTGGTCATTGCAACAATTCAGATTAGTTAAACAACTATCAGGTTGGTTGAGTCATAACTGTTGTATCTCTGGCCTGTCATTGGTCATTGCAACAATTCAGATTAGTTAAACGTCTATCAGCAGCTCGGGGGGGCATGGTTTGAGTCATTCCATTGTCGAATGATTTTTCTGGGGATTAGGTTGCGTTGCGCAATTGTGTGTTATATGTTCCAGACACGATGGGTCATGACTCGACAAAAAATGGAGAGTGGAAGCTGGTCTTTTTGCACTGTGAGATTTACGATGAATTCCCTTGTTCCAATTAATCCGTGTTTCACCTTTCGCACTGCCACGACTTCGTGGCTGTAAAGCATTAGTTTTAACACAAAAGTTCCCGATTCGATAGATTGTGGCAAGTGTTTCTTGCCTTTCAATGCCATTACGTCGGTGTTCTTGTCCCTTGGAGTGCCCTAATTAGCCTGACACGATCGAAATTGATTCAAAGCCCTTCATTGTTGCTTGCCTTGGGGGGGGGGGGGATCCTGTTGCTTTGATTCTTAACTCGTCACTATTACCATTGCAGCCCTAATCGTTATTGCCCTGGTCAACTATGGCTCACTAGAACTTATCTGTGTGCACCCACTTGCTTTGAACTCCTCTTTATGTAAACGTTCCTTCTGCCATTACCAACAGGTGGGCTTTTGCATTCATTTGCTTTGAACTCCACTTTATGTAAACGTTCCTTCTGTCGTTATCAACAGGTGGGCTTGTGGTAAAGGGACGTATAAATAAGGGCAAATGTCTTGCTGCGTTTTATTTGCTTCCTGTTATTTATGTGCAGTGGCTTGTAAACTCAGAATTGCTGTTCTAGAGCCGTAGCCTGTTTGTCGAAGCAAACTTACTTGTTTACCGAATACTTCCGAAGAATTGTTTTTAAGGGATCTCTATTCTGAAAGGTCACCTTGTCGTCCTAATGTGTTGTCCAGTTTCCTGAATGAACAGCCACATAGCAACCGTATTAAAGAGACAACGATGCCAGCTTTAACGCTAACCTCAAACAATCAAGATATAATGTGAAGCAGCACCAGCCACTCTCACCGGGCCCCTGTGAGGTCACAGGAACTAGTTTGTGCGTTCTGTAGCTGCTGACCAAACAGACCGCCAAGAAACATGATAGCGGAGTTGTAGAGGTGCCTTTGCACTTGGGGACAGCTTTCTGTGGCAATGCAGTCAAGGCTACAGAGCCGAACCACGTTGTTTTGAAGCACACAGCTGGTAGTAGTTCAACAAAAATAATTTGCTGGTTGCAACCTGACCAATTCACAAATATATAGTTCTTTTTTATTCTTCGATTGAATTGCCCCTAAATTATTAGCCGGAATATGGGAAACAGGGAGCATTATTGTTTAGATTTCCAGGTTGTGGTGTTTGCCACTGCGTTGCGTAGGTTCTCTTTGAAAAAAAGGAAAAAAAAAAAACATGGTGCCCTTGTAGATGGCAGCTTTCTTTCCATCTGGTAGCTCGCTACTTCATTCATTGTGTAGGATTTTCAAGAAGCTTGTTCAAGGCAGAGGTTCTGGGTGGTGCGCTGAAGTCCCCAGAAGTTGTCGAGTCATCGTTGGCTTGTTCAGATAAACAAGTGAGGCGTAGGGAAGTAGGCGCCAATATGCCTGCATGCTTGGTGATCGTGGTTCAGCACACTCAACTACAGAGCTTATGCAAAGAAATGGACTGTAGCAAATGTGTATCTGCCACACTGATACTGAAAACGGAACCAGTTTGTGGGGAACTACTTAGGCGCAATAACACAAAGCCGTTGGCGCCCCTCCCGCCCCATAGCTTTCTCTCCATTGCCGTAGAAAGTTGTTCCTAAGTATAGCTCCGTTTGATCGTTCCAGTTGAATGGTAATGGGCAGTAAACACACTAACTGCTTTTTAGTGTTCCCTCTATTATGTTGGTGTTGGGTAGTGCAAAATTTGAAAGGTTTACGATTCGATTTTTGTGTGTGTGTGTGTCTGTGTCTGTGAAAGCAATGTACACCAGGTGGCAAAATAAGCCAGGGCACGTGAATGTGTGGCAAAATGCAATGCCGCGCCATCTGACATTGCACTTCTGGTGTCGAGACATCGATGTGCGCGTGTGTGTCCAACCCCCATGTACTACCCTGTCTTTCCCTTCGCTTCGAGTGGCAAAGCTGATAGCATTCCGCGCTTGGAACTAGGGGTCACTTTTTATGCCCAACACATCTCGCTGGCACATGCGTCGGTGGCGGTCGGCGAGGGGGAAGCCGGCTTTGCTTCATCTACCTGGCTTTGACGACGGACGCATTGCAAGGAGACTTTGATGTCTTAGTTTTAAGAGCAATACTGCTTGTTTGATGAAAATAGAAATTTTAGTAAGATTTATTATATGCTTTTGAGGTTTCATCATTAAGTAGCCGTCCTTTCAAACATGTCCACAACGATACTTCCCCAACCCAGCTCTTTCAAGTCGTCCATCTGTTTCTTTGCCCTTCTCACTGAGAGTGAGAGGAAGCTTCAGGTCTTTCCGTTGGGTTTTTAGATGCATGCACATCATCACTTATTGATATTTTTCCACCATGGCAGCTTCAGGTTGTATCATGCAACTTATCATTTACGAAAATGGTTAGAAACAGGGTTCCCAGAACTGTGATTCTAAAGCACTTCTTGTCCCTGCAGGGTAAATATAAATGTGCCGAATTTTACCGTGATGCTTCGAAAACCTCAACTATGGTGTCGTGTGCCACTCATGGCCCTACCTTAATTCATGCAGAACCATGAGTGTACACACCACTATTTTCTCGGCAGAAGCATACAGCATTTTACTCATCGTACTACAGCACATTCTTCAAAAACAAATTCCTAAGTCTGTCATCTTTACAGACTCTCTGAGCGTTCTGCTTGCATTGTCGTCACACTGACCGAGAAAATACCACGTTGTCAATTTAGTTTATAATGCCATAATGTCTGTATATGCTCAAAGTTTTCAACTTTTCCTGTGCTGGGTTCCAGGTCATGCTGGAATCGCAGGTAACGAGTGGACATAACTGCTATACCCTACACTGACCTCAAGCCACACGCACATAAGACAACACCTTTGCAAAACATGACAAGCCAACTGGAGTACACAGACAGACAAGTTACACATAATAAAACCCCACTTAGGAGACGATACACTACTGACTCGCACAACAGATTCATTGAAGTCGCCCTCGCTAGATTATGATAGGCCACACACACGACACACTCCCATCTGCTCACTGGATCTCCGAGACCCTTGTGTAGCAGGTGTAGGGAGGGCCTATCTGTAGTTCACATTCTAATTACATGCAAAGCACTCCACACAACAAGACACAAGCACTTCCCACAACTATACTGACAACACATCCCACTACACCCAACGCTGTTTTTAGCGGATGATCCCATGATTCCTTTACAGCGCACTTTTAAGTTTCTTAGCAAAATCAAATTTTTACAACTCCTTTCCTATTGCGCGTAGTTCTTTATACCTAATTTCATACCACGCATAACCACAACCTGGCCTTCTACACCAGCCATCCCCATTGTCTTTGACTGATTTTAATTGTGTTCTTGTTGAGCAATTTTAGTGTTTATGCCGTCTTCTCTCATGTACAACCATCGTGCTGGTGCTCCTTGCCCCAGTCGGCCTTGCGCCATTAAAACTCAACCATCATCATCAGAAATTTTAGTGTCTGTGTCAATCAATTCAGCAAGTACTGCCACCTATTCATTTTCGTTTTTTTTTTTTTTTTTTTTCGTAAAACCCACAACTGTCCCAATCTCTGCTGGAGTTTTGGCTCCGTCAATACCTGTTTTAGTGCGTGTAGAAGGCGACCTCTCGTCACACTTCATTCAAATAAACTATTTGTCTCCTCAATTCCTTCCCGTTCTAGTGTGCTCATTTTTAGTTATTGATCAACTTAATGTTTTAGGCAAATTATGAGGATGGGATGGAGTATTTGTGGCACAAGTTCATCACTGAGACGGGCAAGATATGTTATCTGTGAGATCGGGGCAAGGCTAGCAACGCACACTTCACCCTCGCCGTTCACTGCTGGACCGCGTGCGAGCGAGGCATGTTGGCAAAGAAAGTGACCCCCATTGCTGAATGCTAAGTGTGATCAGCTTCGCCGCTTCGAGTAAAGAAAAAGACAGGATAGCGAGCGTGGTTGGACGCGCACATGGGGGTCTCGACACCAGAAGTGCAATGCCAGGTGGCGTGGCGATGTTTTGCCATGCGCTCGTGTGTTCTGGCTCATTTTGCCACTGGGTGTGCGTCATGAATTTCAGCGAGTTGCCAAAGGCTAGGCCTTCCAAATGAAGCAAAGTTGTATTTTTACTTCATGGTCCGTTAAGAGTTTTGCGAAGCGTAGCTGGAGAGACATTATATGAGAATTCCGCAATCGAGTTGTTTCTTGTTGCAAAATATGTTGTACAGCTTTCCTTGTTAAGGAATATTGCTTCTACCACCATATCCTGTCCTTAGCGTAATAAAATCTTGAACCTAACTTACTCTTCAGCTGCGTTGTTAGTGTCATAGCGCTTCCCGAGAAGGTAGGTAGCATTCTTGATGCACGCTGCTGACTTTTTTTGTTTTGTTTTGGAGGATACCAGTTTCAGTTCCCCTTGCCTAGACATTGATATAGACCTGTTCCCCGCATTGTCTACACTATTGCGTAGGTGCATCTAACTACTCCCAGTCATTTCAAGGGTACCCTTTTCGTGACCAACAACGAAGGAGAGAGCAGTATATGTGCATAGTCTTTGGTGCCTTCAGCAAAAAGGACTCCGATTTTTGGAGAGGGGGGGCTGCCCGATGCGCTTGGGCATCAGGCAGCCTCTTTGTGGACACATCTTGTGTTCTTGTGTACGCGTCTCCAAAGGCATGTTTTGTGATACAGGCCCGCACTGTGCCTGAATTTTTTATTTTGAAAAGGTGATAAGGCCAAGTGTGTTGAATGCATCGCCTCATAACAGTAAAAAAAAAAGCTTAGAAATGTGACTTTACAGGTATACTACAACCACTTATGTGGTTTTTGCGAACCATTGACTTCAATGTTGCGTGTTCTGGTTCTGATTTTTATGTTAGTGTTTCATTTGTCCACAACAGAACATAAGTGTGCATTCCCCTGTTTCTTTTGGCGTGAGCCGAGTTCAAGTCTAGCGCGCGTTTCGTTCTTTAGCTTCATCCCGTGTAAAATGTTCGCTAGCGCCACGAATTTCTTGGGTGCCCTTTTGTTCACTTGTCCCCTTTTGTGGCGTGCAACGCAGTGTCCAGTGGCTTAGGTCTTGGTACCTAGCCATGGAGCCGGCCACGGCGGCGCCTCCCCCCGCTCCGGCGGTTGGGGGTGGGGGAGCTGCGGCGGAGTCCGTACGGCCGACGGACTCGCTCTCCGAGATGTTCCGGCTGCTGGAGCAGTGGGATGCCCAGAACGGCTCCGGAGCGGATCCTATCCCCCTGCTTACGAGGTAGGCACAACTCGAGCAGCATTTAGGCTTTTACTTCTTTTGGCGAATGTCTATCCTCTCGTGGCTGCCGTGAGAATTGTCAGCGGAGATTTCTCACGGCAGTTTCCACAAAAGCCTGGCTGGCTTTTTTGGAAGCTTAGGCCAACCTTATGTAACCTAGCCTAACCCAGCCCAACTACACCGAAAATAATTGACCAACCTAACCCAACTTGGTGGACGTACTGTGGAAGTATTGCGGGATACTAATTGTAGGAGTAACCCCATTGCAAAAAAAAGCTTACTAACAAAAGCTCGAATGGAAACTTTGCAAATCGTGAAAACCAGAGGAACAAAAAGCGTTGCCCCATTCTGGATTCGAATTGTTTTTTTTTTTTTTTTTTAAGTGGGTATAATACCACAGCTCCATGTGAGCGGTCAGCAGAATGGGTTTTCAGGGAATATTTGACCCTACAATGCTTCAGGTGGCGGGCTTAGCCAATCACAAGCAACTGTCATGAAAATTTTTGGAAGTGCACCTTAATAGTATTGCAGTGCTTGTACAAATTTCAGTTTGGTTGAGTATGCAGCATGAACGGGAGATACTTCCACTGCTTATTCTGACAGTGCAGTGTTCAGTGCACTGCTGTGCCCCAAACAAGCATGAGGAGGGGAGTCTGCCTAGGTAGTAAATATTCAGGCAAACAAAAAAGAAATCAGCACAGGAGCAACACAGTGGGAAGACAACGCTGCTTTGTCCCGTCATTTTGTTGCCCTGCTTCATCTGAGCTCTATTTTTTTGTAAGTTAAGCTGCATCAACACTTTTGTTTGCTTTGGGGCCACATTGTGGTGTCAGAAGTGATTGCGGTTTCTGCGAGATAACTGGTTAGCATTCTAACCTCACACTTGAAGGTTAAAAATCTTTGACCTTGACTAAACCGAAACTTTGCCCTTGAACGACCTTGAACTGAGCCCCCCTCCCCTTGTTTGTGGTGCTTTTTCTGGCAGCCTGGCGGAGCTTGTGGAGAAGGAGACGGAGGCGTACCTCAAGATGGACCCGGACCCTTTTGACGACCGACACCCAAGTGAGTGGGGGTGGGCACGTGTTGTGTGGAAACTGGGATTGGATGTTGGATGGATGGAAACTGAGTAGCGCATCCCCAGGTCTGCCTCCCTGTGTGCTGGAAAGGGGGGGGGGGGCACCTAAAGGCACGCTTTTCCTGGATGTGTTAAGGTCAAATCTTAAGCGACGGCAGTATTTGAACGACGAATATTCCAAAACGCTGGCTGTTATCGCTGACGCCGTCATTGCTGCATCCTTTTAGTACCTCATTTTGATGTTTGTATGGTCTCCGTGCGCGCCAACAGGTTTCCGCGCATGTGTACAGTGCCGACAAGGCAAGTCTTGTCTGAACGGTGACGCTGGGTTGGGGCTGCTTCTTGTTGGCCCACTATCTTCCAAGTTTTATCATTCTCACTGTCTCTATATTTTATGGCAATTGCTGACCTAAAAGGTAAAAACGGGCGCTATAAAAACGTAACTTCATTTTAGCATTATGAAATAGGACCATCCTTCAAGAATGGACAGATTGTTCATTTATCTCAGTGGTAAATGACAATCTGTTTGTTCTTACATATCATAAATTTTGAGTAATGACTGAGCTGTCGCTACGGGTAGAGACCGTCCTTCTTCAAGACCGAACGATTGTGCGTTTTATAAAAGCGCGGTGCAAAATGCACGATTTGTTCGTTCTTGTGTATCGTAGATTTTGAGTAGAGACTTTTTGACCCACCACAGGTCGTGCCCACCCCGACTGCAGTCTGGGCCACCTGCTCAAGGCGCTTTTCAAGAACGACGAGTTCCTCAACAAGGTGGGTGCATTTTTGTCCTGCTGCTGCTGTTTCGCCAAAACCAACAGGGGGGCTCCCACGTGCGGGCTACTTCTCTGTCGAATAACTTTCCCAAAGCAAGGCCGCTGGCCTTATTACGTTGTTGAAAGGAAAGAAAGGAGGCCAAAAGTTTTCCACCATCTGACACAGTTAGGTCTGCACAGTAGACTGGTGATAATTCAAACTTTGACAATTCAAACTTTTGGTTAAAAGGAAGCCAAAAGTCTTCCACAATCTGACGCAGTTAGGTCTGCACAGTAGACTGGCGATAATTCAAACTCTGACAATTCAAAACTTTCGGTTAATTCGAACAAATTTCAAAATTTTGGTTGGCCCGCTATGTTTTCAGTGTATTTTAAAGCCGCTCAATTCAAACTGCTCCATTGCGCAAATTCGGTTGATTCGTATATTTTGCTTGTCCTTGCTGGAAAATGTCTGCTGCATTTGCCGCTTCTAGTGGCACGTTTCTGTTCTTATATCACTAAAAGTCGCAATTAAAGCCGATGAACTGCCGCAATAAACTGGCCACTCTTGCTGGAATGGAAAACTGTTTTCAACTCTCATGCGAAGACAAAGCAGTTATCCATTTGTGATTTTTTTCAAACTGCTAATAACACTTCAGTATTTGTAAGTGTTGTGTTATTAATATAGTACAGTCGAAACCCGCAATAACGAAATCCCGCAAGTACGAAATCCCCGGCGAACGTCCATAGAAGCCCATGTATTTCATATCTCGCGGCAACGAAATGTTTTTGAACAGCGATCCCGCATTAACGAATTTTCTACCACGGTGCGGGCCTTATTTTACCCGCCCGCCAAAGGTTAACTGGCAAAAATATGCTAGTACGCATGTTGTGCGCACTCGAAATTCGTAAACGTCTGCTTTTGGCGTGCTAGTATGGTCCCTAGAATATGAGCACATATTTCTAGGGACCATAGTGCTAGCGTGGGTACCGCCATTTTTGTTTACATAAATCGGCGATGGGGTCTGTGTCCAGCAAAATGCCTGGCCTCACTGCGGCAGGGGATGGCAAACGATCATGCTGATACAGTCAGCGGCGCCACCAGACGGCGACATCGGACGAGCTCAACAGGCCGAAGCAACACCAACAGTTGGAATCAATCAAAACAACGAAGAGCAGACTGGGACTGGTGGCGAAATCGAGACGAAGTTACAATGGTGCCTGAGAAAAGCTTGACGCCGGAAGCGGATTCTTCGTTGATCACGGAGAAAGAAAAGAACGGCAACAATATCATCATCATGTTAAGCAGCCTTGCAGTGACACCATTAGGGGGCGACACAATCCTCTCCTGCGTTGCTTCCGTCATTCCGTCACTTCCGTAGCCTCGCACACGCGAGTTCGTTGTGTGTGGCCAGTGTCACGTGTCACTGTTTGCGTGAAAGTTGTGTGTGTGGCGACCGGCACATCGGATCTTGCTAAGATGCCTCCACCAGCCAAAAAGCGGAAGTTTCTGACGCTTCACGACAAAGCTGCCATCATTGCCGAAGTTGAAAAGGGCAGAAAAAAGAAAGACATCGCCGACGAGTATGGAATTGCGTGCAGCTCGCTTTCGACCATATTGAAGGGCAAAGATGCCATTCTCGCTGCGCTTGGTAATGGCGCACATGCGCAGAACAAGACGGTGGCCGCGGCGGCCTTTCCGGACGTCGATAAAGCGGTGTTCGCGTGGTTTTGCGAACAGCGTGCCAACAGAGTGCCACTGTCGGGAAAAATACTACAGCAGAAGGCACTGGACTTTACCTGCAACCTCGGGCACGACCAGTTCCGAGCGAGCGTTGGATGGTTGGGCCGCTTTAAAGCCCGGCACGACATCGTGGCCAAGGCGATTTCGGGAGAAGCAGCAAGCGTTGACCCTGTAACAACGTCGTCATGGCTGCTGACCAACAGAGAAGTACTGGACCAGTACAAGCCCTGCAACGTGTACAACACGGACGAGACGGGGTTGTTCTTTCAAATGCTCCCGTCGAAGACCCTGGAATTGAAAGGCCAGAAATGACATGGGGGCAAGCACAGCAAGCAACGCGTTACCATTTTGTTGTGCTGCAATATGGACGGCACAGACAAGCGGCCACTTCTAGTCATCGGCCGGAGCGAGAAGCCCCGCTGCTTCAAGGGAAACCGCCGCTCGCTGCCTGTTCAGTACGCCGCTAACGAGAAGGCGTGGATGTCTCGTGCTCTTTTCTCCAGCTGGGTTGAGGCGTTCGATGCCGACATGCGCAAGGCGGGCAGGTCGGTGGCCCTTTTTTTAGACAACTGCAGCGCCCACCACATGGACGAGATGGAGCTCACGAACGTGCACTTGGTTTTTTTTTCACCAAACTGCACTTCCGTTCTGCAGCCGCTCGATCAAGGCGTAATTCGGAGCGTGAAGTGTGTCTACAGGGACAAAGGTAAAGGGCTGAGGTTGATCCAGCGTCTGCTTCTCAACCTCCACCACAAGCGTCCCACCGACGTGAATTTGTGCATGGCCTTTGAGATGGTGGCCGCCGCTTGGGTTGCGACCTCCCCTTTGCTGATTGAGAACTGCTTCAAGCACGCGGGCTTCACCACCACCGTGCTAGCATCAAGCACGGATTGCGCTTCAGCGTCACCAGATGAAGATTTCGACGAAGGTGCACTTGACGGCGAGAGTGCTGGCAGCGCAGTGCCGCTATCGCTGACCAACGCCTGGGGGGCACTTCGAGCCATCGACATCCCAGATGGGCTCACGGTTGATGCGTTCGTTCGCGCCGATGACGATGTAGTCGTGCACGAAGCAATGACCGACGAGGCCATTATCGAAAGCGTGCGCGAAGCTGACGACAACGAGGACCAAGAAGACAAGCACGCGGAGAAACCCAACCCGCGGGTTGTTTTGGATGCCCTCGACACTCTTCGGTCCTTCTTCGGCGCACATGACGACGACGTGGCAATGGACCACTTTTTTCAGTGCGAAGGGATAGCTTTGAAGTTGTTGCATGGCAATGGTCGGCAAAGTAAGTTGACCGACTTCTGGCAATAAATTTTCGTTCTGCTGGCCATACAGTCGAAACCCGCAATAACGAAATCCCGCAAGTACGAAATCCCCGCGGCAACGAAATATTTCCGGATCCCCGGCGAACGTCCATAGAAGCCCATGTATTTCATATCTCGCGGCAACGAAATGTTTTTCAACAGCGATCCCGCATTAACGAATTTTCTACTGCGGTGCGGGCCTTATTTTATCCGCCCGTCAAAGGTTAACTGTCAAAAATATGCTAGTACGCGTGTTGTGCGCACTCAAAATTCGTAAACGTCTGCTTTTGGCGTGCTAGCGTGGGTACCGCCATTTTTGTTTACATAAATCGGCGATGGGGTCTGTGTCAGGCAACATGCCTGGCCACACTGCAGCAGGCGATGGCAAACAATCATGCTGATACGGTCAGCGGTGCCACCAGACGGCGCCATCGGACGAGCTCAACAGGCCAAAGCAACACCAACAGTTCGAATCAATCAAAACGACGAAGAGAAGACTGGGACTGGTGGCGAAATCGAGACGAAGTTACAATTGTGCCTGAGAAAAGCTTGACGCCGGGAGCGGATTCTCCGTTATCGCGGAGAAAGAAAAGAACGGCAACAATATCATCATCATGTTAAGCAGCCTTGGAGCGACACCCTTAGGGGGCGACACAATCCTATCCTGCGTTGCTTCCGTCATTCCGTCACTTCCGTAGCATCGCACACGCGAGTTCGTGAGTTCGTTGTGTGTGTGGCGACCGGCCCATCGGATCTTGCTAAGATGCCGCCACCAGCCAAAAAGCGGAAGTTTCTGACGCTTCACGATAAAGCTGCCATCATTGCGGAAGTTGATAAGGGCAGAAAAAAGAAAGACATCGCCGACGAGTATGGAATTGCGTGCAGCTCGCTTTCGACCATATTGAAGGGCAAAGATGCCATTCTCGCTGCGCTTGATAATGGCGCACGTGCGCAGAACAAGACGGTGACCGCGGCGGCCTTTCCGGACGTCGATAAGGCGGTGTTCGCGTGGTTTTGCGAACAGCGTGCCAACAGAGTGCCACTTACGGGAAAAATACTACAGCAGAAGGCACTGGACTTTGCCTGCATCCTCGGGCACGACCAGTTCCGAGCAAGCGTTGGATGGTTGGGTCGCTTTAAAGCCCGGCACGACATCGTGGCCAAGGCGATTTCGGGAGAAGCAGCAAGCGTTGACCCTGTAACAACGTCGTCATGGCTGCTGACCAACAGAGAAGTACTCGACCAGTACCAGCCCTGCGACGTGTACAACGCGGACGAGACGGCGTTGTTCTTTCAAATGCTCCCGTCGAAGACCCTGGAATTGAAAGGCCAGAAATGCCATGGAGGCAAGCACAGCAAGCAACGCGTTACCATTTTGTTGTGCTGCAATATGGACGGCACAGACAAGCGGCCACTTCTAGTCATCGGCCGGAGCGAGAAGCCCCGCTGCTTCAAAGGAAACCGCCGCTCGCTGCCCGTTCAGTACGCCGCTAATAAGAAGGCGTGGATGTCTCGCGCTCTTTTCTCCAGCTGGGTTGAGGCGTTCGATGCCGACATGCGCAAGGCGGGCAGGTCGGTGGCCCTTTTTTTAGATAACTGCAGCGCCCACCACATGGACGAGACGGAGCTCACGAACGTGCGCTTGGTTTTTTTTCCACCAAACTGCACTTCCGTTCTGCAGCCGCTCGATCAAGGCGTAATTCGCAGCGTGAAGTGCGCCTACAGGGAGAGGTTGATCCAGCGTCTGCTACTGAACCTCCACCACAAGCGTCCCACCGACGTGAATTTGTGCATGGCCTTCGAGATGGTGGCCGCCGCATGGGTTGCGACATCCCCTTCCCTGATTGAGAACTGCTTCAGGCACGCGGGCTTCACCACCACCGTGCAAGCATCACGCACGGATTGCGCTTCAGCTTCACCAGACGAAGATTTCGACGAAGGTGCACTTGACGGCGAGAGTGCTGGCAGCGCAGTGCCAGCAGTGCCGCTATCGCTGACCAACGCCTGGGGGGCACTTCGAGCCATCGACATCGACATCCCAGATGGGCTCACGGTTGATGCGTTCGTTCGCGCCGATGACGATGTCATCGTGCATGAAGAAGTGACCGACGAGGCCATTATCGAAAGCGTGCGCGAAGCTGACGACACCGAGGACCAAGAAGACAAGCACGCGGAGAAACCCAACCCGCGGGTTGTTTTGGATGCCCTCGACACTCTTCGGTCCTTCTTCGCCGCACATGACGACGACGTGGCAATGGACCACTTTTTTCAGTGCGAAGGAAGAGCTTTGAAGTTGTTGCATGGCAAGGGTCGGCAAAGTAAGTTGACTGACTTCTGGCAATAAATTTTCGTTCTGCTGGCCATATCACTGTTTTTATGTCTCGTACTCGCGGCAACGAAATCCTCGCGAAAACGAATTTTTCCGGTTTCCCCGGCGATTTCGTTATTGCGGGTTTCGACTGTATCACTGTTTTTATGGCTCGTACTCGCGGCAACGAAATTCTCGCGAAAACGAATTTTTCCGGTTTCCCGGCGATTTCGTTATTGCGGGTTTCGAGTGTATGTGATTATTTCATTACAACCCAATTATGTCGCCCACATCATATTTATGAGAACTTCTGATAATTCAAACTTCTTATCCAAATATTTATTAAAAAAGGCATTTTTGCATTTGTATGGAAGCTGATGTCTTCTCTTAATTTAATAAATCTTTGGTCAGCAAGCCAACGTTTCTAACTAAAAAACTTTCACCTGACCAGATGAGGTTTTCTCAAACCTTAGATTTCACACTGTTAGATTTGGTAATGCAATTGACCTTGAGCACTTTGTACTTAGCACTTTGTACTTTGTTCCTTTTTTTGCACATTCTTTTTTAGCTTGAGAATTATAGAGGTAAGCGTAGTGAATGTATATGGCCTGAACTGAGCAAACAGAGCACGTTCGAAATGGAAAGACAAGGTCACGTTCCGGCAACTGCAGCAGGGTGCTGTGTTCTTGGTGCCGAGTTGTCATAGCACTGAATTCAATTGGGTTTTGTTGGGGACTGCTGTGCGAGACCTAGGACTGCAAGAACGAGTTGAACCTGAAGGGTGAGGGGGAAGGGAAGAGAAATATCGCGATGGGAACCAGGCGACTGTTCTCGATTGCTTGCCTTTCACTTTTGTGTAGTCAGTTTCGTTGCACCCACTGTTATGTCAGCCACGATACATGAGGTGCCATGGCACTGCTTGAAAAGAATGGTACCAGGCCTAATTTGACTAATAGGGCAGTTTTTGAAGGGGTCTTTTGAAACTTGAACTTAATAAACAAACTGCTGTTCCTTTTTTTTTTTTTTTCCCTTTTCACTGAAAGAGGTTGCAATTGACATTGGCTGACTATACTCTGGTACAAGTTAACGACAGCAATAGCTAATGTATTGTGTCACTGCCAAACCGATGGACTCACGACATCAGTGTGCGCGAGTTTTGAAAGTAGATCGCGCTCAATGGGTGACATTCTATGCTTTTTCGCATAGCTTGTTTGTCGTCAGTGTAGTAATTGATAAGCAGATTAAACCCATATAAATCACGGAAACGACTCAGTGTTGCATTCAAAATGCTCATAGGAACGCACAATTTCTGCTGCGTGGAGTAACAGGTGGCTGCAGTGATGGGACATCGGGCCAATTTCTGTTGTCATCCTTTCAAGTTTTACTCGAGTATACTTAAAATTATGCACTAAGCACTCTTTGCAAGGGTAGTTAGAAAGTCGTTCCTCAGAAACTCAGTGTTGTTTGTACTTCACTTAGCGCTGAAAGGTAGGTTGCAATTGACATGGTCCACTAGTTAACTCTTTAAGCACTAAGGCACGGAGCTGCTTTCATTGTTGTGTCGTGAACTATGGCCTCGCTCTTGCACCTGGTTGTTTGAGCAGTGCTGGCAGCCTGTCTGGCCGACCTGATCATTGTTTCAACGAGCTGTACCGTTCCCCCCCCTCCCCCCCACCGCAGTTGGTGAACAACTACGTCCTGAGTCGAGAGGGGGGCAACCTGAGCACGGTGGCATGTCGCCTGCTGCTGGACATCCTTCCCGGACTGGAAACCTCCGTCGTCTTTCAGGTACTGTGAAAGAAGGAAAGAAACACGCAAGCCCACTCGTCGGGGCAGGGGGTGGAGGGGTGACCGAAAACTAGAAACGTGTGCGAGGGGGGTCACTGAGGAAGCCCTCATTCACACAGCCGTCGCCTTCTCCATTACGGCACTGTCACGTCAAAAAAAAACCACGACGGAGACGTAAACGGAGTAGCGTTTGTACTGGGGCTCTCTGACGTCAGAGTACAGGGTCGTCTGCCTAGTAATCAGTTTGGCCTAGAATTGAGCGTGCTTCATCTGAAAAGTTAAGAAAAGGGGTTAAATTTTTACGTGTGCTCACTTTTCGCTAAATTTAACAGTAAAAATTTGTTTTCTGATTGGCTGGTTTACCATGGGGCTTGGTGCCGTCGCGTTGACGGAACGGAAACGTAGAGCTCGGCCTCCCGTCACCGTCGCACCGTTTTCGGCGAGAAATCGCCCGAGAAAGCGTCGTCCATAGCGGAAGATGGTGACATGACGGGGTAAATAACGGCTGTGTGAATGTGAGCTAAGACATCCTCCTCGTTTGTTACGGTGACCGTCACCTTGCCTTGCAAGGGATCTTCGTGGAAGACATCATCATCGAGAGTGCTCAAGGTGCTTCTGCGGGTGAATCTGAAGTGTGGAAGCTGTTCCTCTTTGGGCAGGAGGTCATCCTCACTTTTTGACGAGGGAATTTTTTTCTTTGCCACTTCTCCTTTTAGCATTTCGATGGCTACAACCTGGCACTGTACACGAGTCACCTTGTTTATCTTCTAAACCATGTTCATTTACTCTACCTTCCCGATTTTAGTTGCACTTCGCACCGCTGTTATTGAGGACAGTCGGCGCTCGTTACAGCAGATCCGGCAACAACGGACTTCCGGTTACAAAAGACTGTTTCTGTTGGTTTGTTTGGTCCCCGTGCATTTTAAGTGGTGTCCACTCCGCTCATATCGGCCCCGGCTATAGCGGACTGTTGGCTACAGCAGACTAAATTTTTAATTGAAAGTTGTTCTGACTAAATGTTAGTACCGTATTTACACGATTGTAGGTCGACCCTTTTTTTCAAATTTGACAATCCAATGTTGGGGGGTCGACTTAGAATCGAAGTCGAACCGTCTACCGCTAGTAGCGGCAAGAGAAACGAGAAATCGGGGGTGCTACGAGGTGGGGACAGCTTTGCACCCTCGTTCCCGTGGTTATGGTCTACAGTGTGAACCGCATGGGGCGTTTTCTGCTCGCGGAAATGTGCCGCGCTGACGCTGCCGCGAATTTCACCCGCATGCTGCGCGCTACGCGATCGGCGGCGGCAACATGGCGGCGCCACCAGCCGCGAAGAGGTGCGCGTAGCTCCAGCGACCGCTTTTAACCGCTCTTTAAGATATCACTGAAGGCACAAACGAAGACGTTTGTGCATGAAAGGAGCTGATAATGTGGTCCAAAACGGCGTTAGGGACAGCGCCAATCAAATATCCGCCACCGTGGTAAGCCTAAACATCGGCGGCGCCAGCCGGCTAAGGCAAGTCGTCAGGCTGCTCCCACTGCCGCGCTTGTCACGCGTCATACCGAGGTAGAACGGTAGAACTTCAAAGCAGCAGAAGCTGCCGCGCGCGCGGAAGCGTCGACGCTGGCGTGAGAAAGTTGCCCGCGCAATGCCGACGCGATGGTGGGAGGTTAGTAAATCGCGCGCGGCCGCTTCCATCAGTCGCCATGTTGTTTGTTTTGTTATCGCGTGGCTGTGGCCGCTGCCGCTTGCTTCGATGGTTGACATCTCACCGCGGGTGTGCTCTTCCCGGGTGTGCTCTTCCGGGTGCTTTTACAAAAGCTTTTCTTTTTTAACATCTACCACGCATACCGCGAGCGCACGGCTCTTGTGGGAGCATCGATCATTGATGGTAGGGTAGAAACGCCGTGTGGGTTGACGGTAGAGCTTCTCTTTGTGATACGATTTTCTAGGCGGCGCTTGCATTTTTTTTTTTTTTTTTGAGAGATGCAATTTTGTGGGGGTCGACCTACATTCGAGTCGACTTACAATCGTGTAAATACGGTAGTAGACTTCCTCAGTGCCGGAACCCGATATGCTTTTTCCTTGTTTATTTTGGTGAGAAAACTGCTATGTCTGGCAGCATTGTTGGCATGGAACGGATCGTTAGCGCAGCCGAGCCAAAGCCAGTTCCGGTGGCCTTTTTTTATTTCACTGTTGGATAAACTAACATAATTAACGCTCTCAAACATGGCAAAAAAACAGGTCAACATCGCCAGAAGTTTGGGCCTGTCTAAGCAGTCGGTCCGCTCTACTGTGAAGAACAAGGATGCTGCCGAAAAACACGGCGCTTTTGAATAGGCTAAGTGCCGCACCCGGATGTCGAGTCTGCCCTTGTCACAGTCTTTTAAGTAGTAAAGAAGTCAGGTTCAGGGGAGTTCAGCATTTATTATTCCCGCGCATGTACCTTTCCTGTTCGGTTCGATGAAAAAGGTAAGAAATGCCTCAAGCAGAGGCACACGGTTCCCGTCCATTGTGTGCAATCTGCCGCGGGCTGTGCGCAGCTTCAACTGGTCTAACTTCCGATTTCAGAGCTGTCCTTCATCAGATTATTTCGCATCGGCGGTTTCAGTGACCAGACTAAGATCATTAAAAATGCGGAAGCTGCCTTAAGGGGGGACACTGGTCTTGAGGACCGAAAATTTGCCAAAAAAGCAATTTTCTGTATTAATTTTATTTGCAGTCTACAGGTCCCAAAGGATGTACCTGCAAAATATCATAGCTGTATCATAAGTATTCACAAAGCTGTCGCCCTTTGAAGTCGCCTAAATGACCATTTTCACCTATGTTTGCAAACTTCGTGCCCTGTTTTCTCGGAACCAATTTTTTTCTTACATGGTCAGCTGTCAGGTACAATATCTTGGGATATACTGGTTCGATTTACATCATTTTTGCTGCATTCGAAAGCTTGTGAGCTGAACAGTGCAATAAAACCACAAAAGTACAGATATTCTTTTTGCTGGCACAAGATTTTATGCAGGTAGTTTTACAAAAACATTGTAAATTGATGACCTGACATTTACGAATTTCACAGCGTTTACAGAAACCATGCTAAAATTACTGAAGTGGTATAGTTGCACTCCCTGGTCCTTCCAGAGCACAAAGAGATAAAAGCTATTTGAATATTTCATAGGTACATAATGAAAAAATTGCCCGAAACGGAGCGACATAACATGTTGCATAACTCTGACCTTGCACTGCATAGGCGAAAACTGACCGCATATTTGTGCTCAGGATGTTGAAATACACTCAGTGTGTAAATCTCAAGTACATAGGTTAAAAAATAACAAAAATGTCCTCAAGAGCAGTGTCCCCCCTTAAGTTATGGCAACGTCGCGCAGCGGTCCGAATCGTTTGGTGAACAGTTTCGGGTGAACCTGCCTTATCACAAAGGGCTTGAAAAGAGCCTGGCTGATTCTGCTGGCAATGACTGATATTTATAGCTGGTTAGTAATTGTTCCTAGTTACATTGTTGCTTTATTTTGTCAGCTTAGCGTGCGTCTCTACGCACTCGACTGCATGTGCTAGGCTTTTTTCAAGTGCTGGTGCTAAGCTTCAAAAACAGCGTTGGGTGATTCTTTGCCCCGCGGGAACGCTGTGTAAAGATGCTGCAGGCGTCTAGAAAGAACGAACTGTCAGCAGAATCTACAGTGGAATCTCGGTCATACGAATCTCAAGGGGCGGCAAAAATATTCGTATCACCCGAAAATTCGTATCATCAGAAAACGAGAAAAAATGGAAATGTGCTGAGCATGCGACAGGCGGCGGCAATATGGCGTCGGCTCTTGCCGCGAAGAGGTGCAGGTAGCTTCAGCAACCGCTTCTAACCTTTTGTTAAAACGGAGCTCAAGGTGTAAATTAAATTGCTCATGCGGGAAAGGAGCTGACAGTATGGAAGAAGCACTATAAAATGTCATCTACGCGAAATATCCATTGCGGAGGTGGCCCAGCCAGCGGCTGCTAGCGCTCAGAAATTGCCGCAATCACAATGAGGCGCGCGTCTCCCCATTGGCGCGTTAGCGGTAACCGAGGCAGAGGCTGGCGTCTGCGTGCCGGGCTGAATCGTCAGCGCTGGCGTCAAAAGAACGCGCGCTCATTGCCGACGCGACGGGCGCACACGAACAGCGTGAACCGCATGCGATTCGGGCGCGTCGGCGTTTGCGCGCGCGTTCTTTTGACGCCCGCGTCGACGATTTCGCCCCCACGTCAGATTCTACCTCGCTCGTAAAATCACGTAAAATGACGCGCGACGCGCGCGGTAGTGGGAGGAGCCTGCCGACTTGCGCCAATGGGGAGGCACGCTCTTCATGGCGGCAGTTTGAAAGCGCTCCGGACAGCCCGCTGGCTCCGCCGGAGATGTTTAGGCTTACAACGGTGGCGGATATTTGATAGGCGCGGACGATGCTTTACAGTGTCGTTTTCGGACACATTATCAGCTCCCTTACTTCATAAGCAACTTCTTTTGCTCCTTAAAGAGCGGTCAGAAGCGGTCGGTCGAGCTACCCGTACTACATCGCGGCCGTTGACGCCGCCATGTTGCCGCGGCTAACCGCGCCGCGCGCCGCATGCGGGTGGAAGGTGGTATTCGCGGTGGCGTCAGCGCGCCTGTGGCGTGCGCGGCGCGTTTTCGTGAGCAGAAAACGCTCAATGCGGTTCACGCTTAATGATTTTGTGCCTGCGTGTGACCAAGGCCACACGGCCGCACAAACACTCCCGCCTCCCGTCCACGCCGCAGTCATCTGCTCGCGGCTCGCGCGTTCGTATCACCCGCACCGGGTGATAAATGCGAACGGATCATCCGAATTTTTTTACATTGCGCACAATGCATTTTGGCCGGAGAATTTTGAAAATTTGTATCACACCGAAATTCGTATCAACCGAATTCGTATCACCGAGATTCCACTATGAAATACTGGTCAAAGTTTCATATAGACCCCACCCGTGGTCAGGTACTGCATACTTTGTATACAGCGGACATTTTTTTCTGGATTAAGAGTGTCCGTTGTAACGGGCATAGACTGTGGTTCATTTTACTAATATAACGCCAATAATAATTGTCCAGTGTTTTGATTTCTTCCTTAACTGGATTGAGTGAACCTGTTGAGTGAGCCGCACTTGCTTGTATTCACTGGTGAGGCGCGCATGCAGGCAGCCGTGTGAGTGCGCCGTCACTCGTTATGTCGGGCTCCGCGGGATGATGGCACTTGTCCATGCTAAGCACATGACTGTGTTGCACGTTAACAAACTCTACCTCACCGAACGCAAAGTATTGCCTCGAGTCCATTGTGAATGCGATTAATAACATGTATGTTGACATCGCCGTTGAGAATCAGGTTGAAAACAAAGCAGACGACGCACGCCAGTGTTTTTTTTGGCATGCGGTCGCAGTGACCCAAGCCGCGCCATGTCCGTGGCGCATCGGCCATGTCTGTGGCCGTTTCCAGTGTTGCCAAGCGAAGAAATTGACAGCTAAACTTTTCAACGAATGTCACCTATAGCGGCTCTTCCACACGGGTAGGGTAGTGCATCCGGAACATGCAGAGCAGTGTTTGTTCCAGGACACGGAGGGCCTGGTCCAGCGGCTGCTCCAGTGGGCCGAGTCGGAGAACACGCCGCCCCTGCTCCAGTCGTACGCCACGGGACTGCTGGCGGCCGCCATGGAGGTGCAGGACATTGCGGCCAACTTCCGCGAGGCCAACGCCCGGCTGGTGCCGGCCATGCTGCGCCGACTCTGGGAACTTGCACAGGCAAGGGGGCCGGGACAGTGTCATCCTTCGCGACTTGGCGGTTTGCGGGCTGTTGCCGCGAGTGGGGTCGTTTTGAACAGCATCGAGGGGCAGGGGAACTGTGAAAGCACGCGTACTGCTAGTGCTGCCGTTGTCTTTGCGAACACACATGTTGTGGCAGCAAGGGTGCGGACGTGTACGTCGGGAATCTTAACGGGGCAGGCTGGTCTTAGAGCTATTTTTTTTTTATTTACTAACCAATTTTAATGAATTTGCACAGTAATATGGAGTTTTTTGTGCTGGTTTCAAATCTGCTATTATATTCTGTGCAAGTTAATTTTTTTAGATAATAATGATTAATTGCCATTATGTTGGATCACAATTACAAAATAATCACGCCATACAGAATGGTGATTATTTCATTGCTAGGCAGACAAATGACTAAAGAATACATTGAAAGAACTTCTTTGATTGAGCTATTTCTGGTGATTTTGCAACACACACTGAACTCCACTCCTCTTGTGCTCTGCCAGAAATGGCTCACAGGTGGCGTCAATTGAACGCAATAATAATTTTCCAAAGGCTCCATTTGAAAAATTTGTTTCCAACATTGTATTCTCCACACATTTAGGTATCAGAAGCAAAAAGAATTACAGCTGTACCTGCTCTGGGTGCTGAGATATCCGTGGGCAAAATGCTAGCTTAGTGTTGCAAGGAAAGTGCCGTTTCACCATCGAATTTTCACCATCGCCATCATGTACTCCGTCGTCAGCGAGAAACATCTTTCGTCCTCCGCCACAGGTGACGCCGGAAGAAGTGACGTGCCGTCCCCCGGAGCGGCCCTTTTCGCACCTGAATGGGACGGGCGGCGGCGGCAGCACCAGCAACGGCATGCAGGAGCCGTCCACACCGCAGCAGCAGGGCTCGCTGTCGCAGGTGGCGCCCCGCAAGAGCCCCTCCGAGACGCCCCTGGTCAGCGAGTGCTCCAACAGCAGCTGGGCCGAGCTGGAACCCCTCATGATTGGCTCGCACCAGGTGAGGGGGACGAGGACGGAGGCTGCTTGGTCGGAGAAGACTAACACCGTCTGGACAATGCCATTGACATACCGTATTTACTCGCGTAATGAACCCGCTTCTTTTGCAGAAAATTCGGCATGAATTCGGCGGGAGGGTTCATTGTGCGGGAAAAAAATTTCAACAGATTTTTAAAAGTTGGAATTTCATACAATAAAGTTGCCAAGAGAAGTACTGTCGGAGCCTTACCATTTTCGTAAAAACACGTAGGCAATTATGCAATGAAATTTATATCTTATTTGCAACTCGCCATCGTCCCCCTTCGCCAGGGAGCTTCCCTTCTCACTGAAGTCGCTTGCGGCCGCACATTTGTTGTCGGCCCACAGTGCACAGTCTTCTGTGTTGTCAAGGCACTCTAAAATTTCTTTTCCAACACGGGAAAACTTCCCTTCTTTGGGCCTACAAAACACACGGTGACCCCTGTTTACAACCCGAAAACCTCTCGTTTTCGCCCCTAGCCTAGGTCAACACTGAAGTGCCACACAGCCATGCCATTTTCATGTGCATCCCATGCTCCACCACCTTAAAACATCGCGAACCAGGAGCATAACAAAATGTTGGAACACAGCTGAACAGCAAAACCACGGTGTGTTATGGCAAAGTCGCATAACAGCAAGAGCAGAGGAGTGTGGAGTATGTTTAGTGCTTTGCTCGTATGCCGCAACATTTTTATGGAGCAAGAAGGCTTGTTTTGCATTCAACAGGTGGTGCACCGCAAGCGTGCAATTTTTAAATAGTAAGCCGCGACATTCGCGCACACGTGTCCGGCTACTTTAGAGATTTGTTTTTGTTGGAATGCATTTTTAGCATTTCTGCGCGTACTGTAGCGTGGTATCAAGTAACTGCGATCACCTACAGCATCAGCAACCATGCTGAAATAAAAACATATTCCCGCTGCATTTTTTTATTCAAAGGGACAAAAAAGTAAATTCTCAACAAGAAAATGGGGGGAGGGTTCATTACGCGAGTAAATACGGTATATATCTCTGTTGGAAAAGCAATCCTCCTCCGTTAAGAGTGACTCCTGCAGTCGTGGCATTGCACTGTTTCAATGTTTTCAGAACAAACCTGTAAAAAGGTCACCTTTGAGACATTTTGGGGAAGAATGCCGCGGGAAAGGGGACAAAGAAAGGATGAAGTTGCCGTGTACGATAGAATGGATTTGTAGTTCATCCTTGCCTTTGTGCTGTTTATTGTTCAAGTGTTGCAACCTAGCCAGCGAGCTTAGTTCATATGTTATGAATGCCGCCACATTAAGATGAGACAAATGTGAACGCTCTTTTCTGATTGGCTGATTCGGGGCAAAATGGAAAGTTGCCGATAAGAACAAGCTTTCGGAAAGGCACTTGCACCCAGGTGGACTCATGAGTCGTGTCCTTAGTGGCACGTTATTGCAAGACCGGGGTGAAGCACCTTGGCCTTTTTGGTCCGGGGGTCGTCATTTGAGGACAAAAAGAAAACTGCTCGTTTTCTGGGAAAAGGGTTCTTCAAGGATTCCTGTGGCGATAGACATCGTCATTGTTGCTTTTTTGTGGGGCTGCACAGCATAAAAAGCTCCAGTAGACACAGGGTATGATGACAGGGCTTTGGTAAGGGAACTGAAATCCCAGTTTGTCAAAATGTCTACCAGCTTCATTCATTGAGTCTTGGGGAGTTGAAGCTTTTAAGTCGAAAGGGGAAAATTTGATTCTTACCCGTGAGAAAATTTCTAATTGTCTAATAACCCAATTAGTTATCATACCTGTAACTTTACAAATACTTGGGCTATCAGCATAATTTTTATTTCCCTGCTTCTGAGGTCCAAAACTGTATGAAAATAGGCAGATAGAAAATTCAAGCTTGAAATAAAAGTTCCAGGGCTGATGCGGTTAAACTTAGCAGTGTCTTTATGTTTTCTCACTTTTCTTGGCTGTGATCTGCTTGCTGGCTGCTACACAGTTTGTAGTGAATTTCCAAGGCGTGTCTTCAGTTTTCAAAGGAACAGTAAGGGACCGTAGTTTGCCTCCCAGTGGTGGTGTGTTCAGAGCTTGTGACGCAGCCAAGACAGGTAATACTGAACTGAGGGGGCCAGACTTCCATCCAGGATTGAATTGCGCTGAACTTGAGGCTCTATAGGGTAGTAAGAGATTGGTGCCGAAATTATCTGCACGCAACAACTGTTGGTGGCTATTCTTTGCTTGCTTATGCTTCAAAGCAGAGCTGGGGGGTTGGTTTACATTCATCTTTAAAAAGGCGCAAAAAAAGAAAAGGCATGGATGACAGTTGAAGCATCATTGTCACCTTGTTTGTTTGTCCCTCAACCATCATGCACGTCTTTTTTGTGTGTGTGTGTGTGTGCGCGTGCGTGCGTGCGCCTTTTCAAAGATGATGGATCATGTCTGTATCAAGAACTGGGTTTTATCCACAGCCCTCCATCACTGTGTCCACAAAGCAGGCTTTGAAAGAGGTGTGACTTCCTTAAGGGGGCACACTGGTCTTAAAACATCCAATTTTCAAGTAAACTTTGTAAAACTTGTCCGTCTTGTTGCCTTTTTCCCAGTGATTTCAAATGTGCCATTAATTTTTCCATTGGTCAACTAGTCCCAAGGTCATTAGAGAATTAGCCATTTTTGGTCAAACAATAGACAAAAACATTGTTAGTCATAAAACTGTAACCTTTATATTTTCCAATTGTGAACCCCGGTGAATGCGATAATCGAAGCAGTTTTTTTATGCATCGCCTGGAACTAATTTTACAGCTCATTAAACTTCAGTGTTTGAAAGGGGCACTCAAAATGGCTCCTTGCCACTGGTGCCACCAAAGTTTAATGAGCGGTAAAATTAGTTTCAAGCGGCGCATCAAAAAACTGCTTTGATTATTGCACTCACCGGGGTTCATAGTTTTGGGAAATATGAAGATTAGTTTCATGATCAACACTGTTTTGTCTATTGTTGGACCAAAAATGGTTATCTCTAATAGCCTTGGGAACTAACTGACCAACTGAAAAAATAATGGCATATTTGAAATCAGTGGGGAAAAAAAGCAGCACGACTGACAAGTTTCACAAAGTTTTTACTTGAAAATTACAAGTTGTTTTAAGACCAGTGTCCCCCCTTAATCCTAACCTAACCTAGCCCAACTAATCAGCCTCCTTGGTGTGTTGCGGGTGTCCCTGCGCAGGTGTTCCCCCTGACGGTGGAGATGCAGCAGAGGCTGATCCTGCAGTACCTGACGCCGCTGGGCGAGTACCAGGAGCTGCTGGGTGCGGTGCTGGAGGCCAAGACGCTGCACCTGCTCCTGCACTACGCCAACCTCAAGGAGAACCGGGACGTCCGCCTCGCCTTCGAGGCACTCAAGGTGGGCTCCTCATAGCTGCCGCAGATTGTGCCCAAACTTATTCCCGAATCTCTTACCCGATTTGAGTGGTTGGGAGCCAAAGTGGAAAGTGTTGCTGCATGAGCCTTTCTTCGTAGCGTGATTTTCCTTCTGCTGAGTGCAAGGAGTTTGCACCTTGCCATGGAGGAGGTATTTATGGTGGGTGGGTGTGTCATCGTATGCACACAAATCTCGTTATAACAAAGTTGAAGGGGACCTGTACTTACCGTGTAATGCGGAATATAGGTCGAGGCGGAATATAGGTCAACCCCCTTACCTTGTAGCCGGAAAATGCAAAAAAAAAAATTTGGTTCCAACCATTGTTTTATTGAGACTATAACTTGTTTCGTCTCAGATTACTCATTTAAAACTGTCTGAGGTATCGTCGGACGACTACTTCTGGCTCGCTGTCGCCCACACAGCCGGTCGTCCTCGGTGCAGTCCAAGGAATTGCTTATGCAGCACTTATTAAACACTCGCAAGACCATGTGATCGTGAAGCGAGCGCAAAGCATGGGACACTCGTGTGCAGTCCGTAGCGACAGCCAGTCTGTGCAGGCGGTCAGCAAACATCTTGGGGTATCCATGCGTAGAGACATTGCACGACGCTAGCGGACAAAATTTGCCCCTTTGTACAGCAGCACAGGTGCACAGAGCAGCGCCCATGAAGCGAGGTCTTTCGAGCTTTGCATACCGAGAGCTGCCCCTTCAGCTAATGCCGCTAGCAACACTTCTTTTGGTGATACCGAACCGGCGCAAGGCGGACACGTCATTGGCCTTGGAAAACCCCCAACTTTTCTTTTAAATGCTGCTGTGAACTGGAACCAAGTGCCTAAACTCATTTTGAGCAAGAAGAAAATAGCACGCACACATTCGCCGACAGCAAGAGAAGCAACAAAACAAAGATGGCGTCGCGTCCGATTGATGGTGGTGGCGATGTGGCCTTTGGGGTTTGGATGGGCTCGATGGGCTGCCCAGACGCCAGATGACAACTCCCAAATGACTGCAATATAGGTCGAGGGGTGACTTTTCGGCAAATTTTTCTGTAAAAAATCTCAACCTATATTCCGCATTATACAGTATTTCATTATATCCAATGTATGCTCAGTTCGGTGCACAACGATAAGCATGTAAAGAAGAAAACCGCCTCACGGCCCACTGTACTGCTACGCAACCACGCATGTGACGGTAGTCGAATAGAAGACAAATATTTTGCTTGCTCAGTGTGCCCACTTCCTATTTCGTTCTCCGCTAGACATAGCTGGAGAAGAGTCTGCGATGCGCCTTTGTTTCGGACATCGCAAGCGACAACTTCCCTTTCAGTGGTGGCCACCACTTTGATGCCGTTTTCGCCGTCGCCATGGGCGCCTAAGAAATGACGTAAAAAGTCAACCGTATCGAGTGCCTCTGACGACGTTGGCACGTCGACCGTGTCTGCATGGCAGACCACGTCTTCGTCATCAGTTGCGTCGGTTTCTCCGGTGCCATCAGCGACAATAGCATCGTCGGTTGGCCGTGAGGTCAACGCAGAAATTTTAGAGCAACTGCGCTGAACAAGTGTCAAGCTCTGCGGAATAGTACACACACCATAATCTCTTCTTCGTCTTCTTCTCTTTTTTTTTTAGGGGGGGGGACTAATTTAGTTGGTGTATCTATTGACAGGTCAATATTCGTTACAACAAGGGAACTGAACCTTTGATTACGGGAAGTTAAAATGGCGGGAAAATATGCAGACTCTCCTGGTTTTTTTCCTGCTTGTGTGGTGCCTGACTGGCCGCTGTATTTCCCTATTGAAGGACAGAAGTCTTTTTTTGGGCTGCTTAAACGCGAAAATTTTGGCCTGTCTGCCTGTCCCTCAATTCAGCGACGCGGCCAAAGTTGAAGGAGCTCTTGAACAAGAAGATTACAGAGCCCAAACCTTTCCGAACTACTGAAGCTGAAATGTATCCAGGAAGTGATCGCAGTTTGCCCCGTGTACTAGTCTTCCCGCAAAGACTGCGGCATGGCAAGACGGAAAATACTGAAATGACTGGGCCAGAATTTGTCAATGTAGTTGAGCAAACAAAGCATTAGGCTTATTTGAGGTAAAGCATCAGTACGTAAGTGATGTTTGCACGGTTTTGTGATGGCAGGCAAAAAGAATACACCTTGATTAAAACGTTTCGCCCAAAAAATACAAAAAACACTTGTGGCGGCATTCCAAGAAGTCCCACAGTAACAAAAGGTTTCTGTAGATGGCGTGTGAGCAGTGGGACGCGATAAAATTGACTTGAGCTAACCTCCACTGTTTATCGTGGCAGGAACGCAAAGTGGGAGAGTAAAAGAAGAGAGGTATTTATGTGGCAGGAGCGGTAGAAGGCTATTTATCGTCTTTCGACGACATTTGCAGCAAAGTGAGCAGATAGGCGGCCAATTTTTTTTCTTCGTCGGGGTCCGTGCTTTATTTCTCTCTATTGTTACGCTTGCAGTACCTGGCTGCCCTGCTGTGCCACAAGAAGTTTGCCCTGGACTTCATCAACGTGGGCGGCCTCCAGCGTCTGCTGGAAGTCCATCGGCCGTCGGTGGCGGCGACGGGCGTCTCCATCTGCCTCTACTACCTGGCCTACTCCGAGGACGCCATGGAGAGGGTGAGGGGAGAGGAAGCGTTTCCTCCTCCACGATTGTCGAGTTTTGTCCCAATCTGCCTGGCCCAAACCGAATTTGTACTATAAAAGTGTGGTCCCTACATGAGTGTGTTGCTTTGCAAAGTACCAGCACCTTGGAATATTCAGGAGCCACCTTACCTAGATTTTAGAAAACAACTTTAATAAGGTTCAGGCTGAGGTGCACACTGTTTAGTTCCCTCGTCGAATGGTACGACACCTTTTCAGCCAGTGGTCTCAGTGCTTGGGATCTTCGTGTGTTTGCACATTGGCTTGGTGTGTCTCATGCTGACTTTTATTTCTTTCCAGGTCTGCACTCTTCCTCAGGCTGTGCTGTCGGACTTGGTTACGTAAGTTGGCAGTCCAGCTTCGCTTCTTCTTCTCCCTCGGCATGAAATTCTTTTTCAGTTGTAATTCATTGCTTGTGAACATGACTAGATAGCCACCACGTAAGCTGCGCGATGAAAAATGTTGTTCTCTACAGAGTAACCTAACACCAAACCAAGCACACAGACGGTCATTTGGAAGGTTTGGGGC
This sequence comes from Haemaphysalis longicornis, assembly GCF_048455015.1. NCBI lineage: Eukaryota > Metazoa > Arthropoda > Arachnida > Ixodida > Ixodidae > Haemaphysalis > Haemaphysalis longicornis. Next base: position 105,351,298 of record NW_027526204.1, on the reverse strand, counting down.
CTCAGAGTTCCCAACGGCAGTGTTTTTCTCAAGAGTTATTAGTTTTGGTCCGTTATGCCATGACCAAAGACAACAATTACGGGGATGGTGATGATAGACGTTGCATGTGCAAGCAGTGTGAGTGCTCAACAACTGTTTTTTGCACGAAAGGGCAGGGATGGGACAGCAGGAAAAATAACGTCGCTCAAGAGTGGAGGCTCTTGAGCGAAGCTGTTTTCTCAATATCTTTCTCTATTTCCTTTGGAAGATGTTGTGGAAGATGTTTGAGATCGAGGAAGATGATGATGGGAAAGCTGTTTCCTTAACATCTTCCTCTATTTTCTCAGGAAGGTGTTGCGGAAGATGTTGAGGTTGATGAAGATGATGTGGAAGCTGTTTCTTCAACATCTTCCTCTATTTCTTTAGGAAGATGTTGAGGTCCAGGAAGATGTTGTGGAAGATGTTTCCTCAACACCTTTCTCTATTTTCTCAGGAAGGTGTTGTGGGAGATGTTGAGGTTGATGAAGACGATGTGGAAGTTGTATCCTCAACACCTTCCTGCACTGTCTGAGGATTAGGAGTGCTGGGCAACTCCCACCCCAACCGTCCTTTGCGTGGTTGCAGGTACGCGCTGTGGCTGCTGGAGCGGTCGCACGACTCTAGCCGCTGCCACGCGACCATGTTCTTCGGGCTGGCCTTCCCGTTCCGCTCGCTGCTGGAGCTGTTCGACGCCCAGGACGGCCTGCGCAAGCTGCTCAACGTCATGAGCACCCTGGACGTGTTTGTGCGCGGCAGCAGCAGCGACGCGGCCACGCCCTCGGACGACCAGGTGTTTGCCAGCCGCCAGACGGCCCGGCACGTGTGCGTGGCGCTCAAGCGCTACTGCGAGGCCCACCTGGCCCACAAGGCGGACCAGCTGCGCCGGTCGCACGCGCGCAACAATGCGGCCGCCACCACCAGCTCCTCCTCCGGCAGTGCCAGCGTGGGCGGCGGCTCTTCGACCTCGCCGCCGCCGCCGCACTCGGTGTCGGCAACGGCGCCTTCTGTTTCCACACCCAGGTGAGGGTTACGTCACAACCACCATGGGGTTCCATGATGTTAACGCGGTGGTATGACGATAATTTAAGCACTTCACGTCTAAGGTCTACGCACAGTGCCTATGCAGTAAGCGCACATAAAGCGCGTGTCTGTTCTCCTTTTGGAGCGACGAGTTGTGTTGGCACACACGACATCTTCTTTGCGTGTGACTTGCCTTGGGAAGAGGTGTGAGGCACCCTCTCTGGGAAGTGGCGGGCTGTCAGTCGCAGTGGATTGTCTGTGGTTCGTCGTCCACGCCTTGGTCGTTGGATCTGGGTCTTGTACTGTTCCAATATTTGGGTCGCAACTCTCTTTCTAAACACAGCAACCTTCACCGTCATGCCAGTTCTCTCGCGGTAGAGAATAAACGTGTTCAGCAGTGATATGTCGAGCAGGTGAAAAAAACTTGTTCCACTTCGGAGTTTTCCTGATGCTTTCACTGAAGCTCAGCTGCATGTCCACTCTATCAACGAGTCCCATTTTCTTCGTGTATATAAGTACACATGCGGGCTTTTTCTTTTTCTCTCTGGTTACTCTGTCCACTTTTATCGGAGTCTTGCATCTGGGGTCCATGCATTGATGTCAACATAGTGACTTTGTGCTTGTCGCACCATTTCAAGGCAAGCAGAGCGTTTTGTGTGGAAGGTTTCTATTTCACCCTCCTTCATCTTCTTTTTGAAAGACTGCAGGCCCTTCCTGTTGATTCGCACAGTTCCGCATGCAATTGTTCTGTTGCTCTGCAGAAATTCAAACAGCACTGGGCTTGTATACCAATTGTCCACAAACAGAGTAGAAGGTCAGCAACAACAGAGCTCGCATGTCCAAGCTCCTTTCTTTTGGCCAGGCTAACTGTAGCTCCTGTATAAACTAGAAACCTCAGGACATACCCGGTTTTCCTGTCACAGCATGAACCTCTTCACTCCAGACCAGCGTCTTTTGGATGGTATGTACTGCCGGAATAAAAGGCAACCTCTCCAAGGCATCAGAGATTCATCAATGTGTAAATCTTGGTATGAAAGGAAAAGGCTTGAAAATTATTCCTGGATGGCCTCCATTACCGGTCTGATGGCCCTTGGGTGATCGGATTGCTCCGTTATCGAACTCAAGTGCAGGACGTGCATCAGAAGAGCGAAGCAGTTCACAGAAAAAACTCCTAAAAAAACGGGGTCACCAGCATCGTATCCGTCGACCAGTGGGGTGTTCTTCCGCACCAGGCCCATAAGCAGCACTATTGCCAAGAAGCAGTAAAGCTCCGGAAGATCCATGGCTGCCCAGGCTCGGAGCCGCGATGTGCTGGAGTGACATGCGCCTGCTTTTTCACTCCCGTACTTGTTCGTTTCCGTGTCGGATGAGTGACAACAGTTGTTCATCGAAAAGCAGTTGGAAATAAGCCAATTCGCTTGCTTCTGGCGGGAGCAGAGAGGCCGCAACCTGCCCTGATTGCAAGTCGTCAAAGGTGAAAAGAAATGGCAAAAAATCACCGGGCATCGTCGCATCTTGCCCGTTTTCGTGATGTTGCGGCTGCACTGAGGTCGGAGGTACCTGAATGCAGTTCGTCGTCCGAAGAAGGAATTTCTTCCGATTTGGACTCGGTGAAAGGAGCAAACTCAGAGTCTGAAGAGTCATAGCTGTCAGTTTCAAGAGAACGGGCAGTTCGTTGGGCCATGTCGCCGCTTTGCCGTGCATCTGAAGAACTCAAAGGCAACTCAGTGAACGAGGAGAGCGAGAATATCTCGTTCGCGTCGGTGATGCACGAGCTAACACCAGCGCCAGTATAGACAGAAATCAACTTCCGCCGCGCCCGCAACGGAGTCTCTGAGTAGGCTACTTCAGTTCCAAGCAAGGAGAGCGAGAATACCTAGTGAGCGTCAGTGATAAACAAAATAAAAGCAGCACCAACTTCCGCCGCCCCTGCAAGGAAGTGCCGATCAAGTTTCGCGCTCCTCCATTTCAATCATGTTGCGAAACTGAAACCACGAGACGCGTTGACACAGATGCTGTAACGTGCTGAAGCTAGAAAGTTCTGTTTATCACCGCAAGAAGGTAGCACAATCAAATTTTAAACGCTTCTTGTAAATCCTAAGAGGTGGCACTACCTCCCAAGGAGCATACATCATTATTATGGCGCAAAATTTCAAACAGATCTCGAATCTCAGAGTTAAGATACGGTGGTAGCAGTGTAGCAGTGAGCGCATTGTTAGCTGGGAGTCTAGCGACGTCTATCGGTGAGTGACCAAATGACTGCAGTGAAAGCGTTCGCCAAGAGCTGAGCAAGTGATCGGTACTAAAACACTGCAGGTGGCAGTCAGCCGATCTGTGCCGACGACTTCGCTTGTGTCCTGCGACAGGTAGGCTGTAGGACCCTGCGCAAAACAGTAGGTAACATCAAGGTAATGCTTTTGAGCTCGGTAGGACGGCCTCGCCCGTGCGTCGCCATGTTGGAGCTTTTGCGGCCCCGTTGCTAAGGCAACACTGGTTGCCAGCATGCCCACCACCCCAGTGATTACAACCTATACTCGGGTACGAGTTAAAAGCAGCAAGCGACAGACCTGGATGTCAGCGTGCGCATGCATTTTGAAAGGAGGTAGTACACGCGACTTCATCTGCTTCATGCGGCTGCGGTGATAAGGTGGAGGGGGGGGGGGGGGCAAACTTCCATTGTTGGTTTTCAGTTGTACTCGACTATAATGTATACTAGAGGGTTGTCCGTGGCTCAAGTCGCCTGCTGCCAGGGGAGCTGCTGTAGCAGCTTGAAGCATTTCTTACTTGACCTGGCTTGCAGCTTGCCTTTTGTGGCCTTTGACGATAACTTGCAGTAGACACCAACTGAAGAGAGTTCAACTTGATCGGGGCACTGAAAGCGGTTCGTGATCCGGCGTCTGAGTCCACTGCCGCATCCAAGATGACAGTGGTGGCCACAGCAGGACCACTCTGCATGTAGTTTGTTTAATCTTGTGGCTTTTAGTGCGTCATCTAAACTGCTCAGCGAGTAGTCTAAGCTGAAAGAGGGGGACTTATTTTGAGAAATGACGTGGCCTGTGATGACGGCACCCTGAGTGGCGTCACTATGGGCCTTGTCAATGCTATTTGTCCACCATTGCTGTCAACTCTCCCAATACATATGCAGTAGCTGACCGTTCTTTTGGACTCTAAAAATCTGGACTTGCTGGATATTTCGGACTTTCCCGAGGAACCGCCACTTTTCCCATAGGAGTAATGGCTCACAGATTTTTCGTTCTGCTTTTTTATTCGGACTATTTGTCGTTCCCCTCCAGGTCCAAAAGATCGGTTGACTACTGTAGTTGCACTGCATAAGAAGACTAATCAAAGGGCTTCAAGAAAGCTTCTCAGGTGTTTGATTGGACTTCTAACGTTTCTGTATTCAGAACTCGTAAAGAGTGCTTAGGTGTCCAAACCTTAACCGCAGGTCCCACCACGAGCCGCCGTGGTCGTCATCCAGCCCGGCGGTGGTCACTCCAGGGGCGGCTGCAGCTGCGACGGCCGCAACCACGACGGTGGCAGTGGCCGGCACGGGCGGCAACCACCGGTGCCGGGCGGCGCGCTTCTCGGCTGAGGCGGTGTCGGAGAACATGTGGTCGCTTCTGGAGCTGCTGCCCGTGCGCAGCCGGTGGGCGCCCGTGGAGGAGCTGGTGCGGCTGGGCGGGGTGTCGCTGCTGCTGCAGACGGTGGCCCTGGCCTACGACTGGAACCACTCGGGCAAGGCGGACACGGTGCGCGCCGCCCTGGACGTGCTGGCCGTCTGCTCCGTGGTGCCCCGCGCCCAGCTCGCCCTCTGCCAGAACGTCAGCCTGCCCTCGGGCCAGGTGCGCTCGGCCGCCGGCATGAGGTGAGGGATGCTGCTTCTCCCCGTCCCATCACCATCTTCCGTCATGAGAGCCTTCCGTCATGAGAGCCTTCCGTAATGAAAGATGTCAGTCATGAGAGATGCCGTCATGAAAGCCTTCCGTCATGAGAAGCGTCGCCGGTGCACCGCTTTCAATCGTTCATGATGGAAGACGGTGACGGAACGGCAGGAAAAACAGCTGTGTGAATGACGCCTAACAGTGCTTCCCGTAGTGGAAGAACGGCGCAAGGGGACCGGGGCCTTGGCTGCCCGAAATGGGGAGGTCTGATTTAATGACACAGGAAGTCTGTACTTGATGATGGGGAAGGGGATGATTGATGCATACCCAGCGGGAAATCCAACACCTGTAGCTGCCTGCACACTAGTTGGAAACGAATACAAAAATGCAATTTTTATTTCTGACAAGCCATATTGGTGTTGACTTGAAGTTGAAGTTGTAGATGTTACGGAATTACTGTCTGCAAGAGGGAATAGGAGAGTTGTGCATTTGTCCGCTAGATTATAACTCTAGTCTTTGCGAGTCATATTCAGCTAATTAGCCAGGAAGTGTTCTCACTCGCAAGTTATAAAAAAAAACGAGTTTTGTTCCGTCCACCCCTTGTTCTGCACCCAGTTTTATTGGTCATCCTTCTTCACAGAGTGGAAGGGCGCTGAATTCAGTGTGGAAGCCTTAAGTGCCACATTTGGCAAAAAAAAAAAAAAAAAGAGGCATTGTCTGGTACTGAGAATGGCTGCCACTGTTATGAGCTTAGAAACTCTTGTGAAATTGTTGGAATTTGTACCAAAGTGCCTATGTGAGTGAATTTCGATACAGTAGAGTAGTTACGTTGAAGTGAAGATTGAGTGCGTGTGGCGATCAAACCAGTCTCCAGAGTAGGAGCCGAGTGCGTGCCAATTGGCAGGTGAATGTGACGGCACCTGGAGAAGCCAGCTGAACCATGCCACAAAGAACACTGGTAAAGCCTGATCGTGTGCACTGCTAGACAGTGCACCGGAAACTCGCAATTGATCACAGCGAGTGGCCCAGAACTACCGTATTTTCACGTATATAATTCGCACGCCCACTTTTCCGTCTACAAATAGAAAAAAATATATATATCCCAGCGTATTACCCGCCTATTTTATGCATGAAAGGATGGAGCAAAGCTACTACCTCAAGCAACATTACACACTTGTTTAAGGGGGACGTGGCTTTCAAAATCAACTTTTTTATTTCTTTGTGGATTTTGATGAAAATTGGCACAGCAACTGGAAATGCTTCTGTGATATCACCATAAAAATTTCAAAGTAATATTTTGAAAACTTTTTTATGTATGAAATTTTCTTTCTGTTCCGCTTGTACCGAGCTTGAGCGGCTTATAAAACACGATAGAAAACTTGTTCGAAATGCTTTGCACTCCCAAATGAATGGACGAGGTCGTGACAGTTTTAGAATTTTTTTTTTACAACACAATGTTTTTTAGTTTTCATTTTTTTAGAGGTTTATGTGCAACAGGCATGTCAACTGTGAACGATTATTCGAATAAAAAAATCACAAAAAACAAATCTGGAAAACCAAAAGTGTCACGACCTGAACAGTTCATCAAGGAATGTAATGCAAGAAACGGAATCAAAATAGACCCAGCGGTCACGAAGAAATCCCTGGGACAAGCGACACAGGTGGCAAAAAAAACTGTTTTGAGAAAACGGCTTCCGAAGTTGCAACATAGGTTTCACATATCAAAAGTCGTCGCAGTTGTAGCCTTTCATGTCCTTTCGAACATGGGGCTTCTGGAAGGCCTTGCCTTGAAATTGGAGTGCCTTTTACAGCCTTTCTCTTTCCAGCAAACATCATTTTCAGCTCCTCCGTGAAGAGTACATACCCCCCTTTGCAAACCAAACGGAGGGGAGATGGGTTTCAATGGGCTTTCAATGCAAAGTAGGTTAGTTGGTTGGCTGTATCGCACTGGACAACCTCCTTTTGCAGTGTTGTCACCATGGCAACAAGTTAAGCATTTTTTACTTAAATTTAAACATTTTTGGCTTTTTTTTATGTTTTATCTTGCCTGGCACAGCAACTTAGTGCTCATACGTGCAGGTGTTCATTGCCAAAAGTTTGCATACCACAAGGATGAAAATGAGCTACTTTGAAGCTTGGTAGAGTATTCTGCATAACTCCCAACTTCAATGCAAGAGCATATTTTTTTACTACTTTTGGCATTCAAGGCATCCAATATTTCTCGCAGCACAGCCAGTATGCCCTGAGTAGAGTGTACTAGTACACTCTACCCTGAGCAATGGTATCGATAATTTCCCTAAAAAAATCACTGTTAAATGCTGCCACAGTAACGTACATTTTTAACGCAGAGAGCATATTTTTATTCCTATATTACTAACTCAAACCTGTTTGCATGAAAATTACAAGTGCACGGGAAACGTTGCGCAAGAAAGGCGATATGGCTCGCGCGCATCGCAGCGCACGCTTACCGCGACATATCGAACTTTGATTATACCTGATATGGCTGGTCAGGTCGCTTTTAAGATTAAATCTAACGTCGCAGGCATTAATTACAACTACTGGCGTTCAATCGTAACCGGTTGCCCAGTCATGTGATGCTCCAATGCGCGTCGGCTATGCCGTGCGCGCCGCAGCGTTTGACGCGTCGACCGTTTCTTTCTCAAGGCTAGCGAGCCCACAGTCAAAACACAGCAATAACTAAGCGTGTAAACATCGCAAATCCAACTAAAAGTTCACTGCACGAACCGCTATCGCAAGCGCGCACACCGCATCACCCTCCGGGGTCTGGCGACGGTAGAGTCACGCGCACCACGAAGAGTTCGATGACCTCCGCCTTTCGAGCCACACAACTTCCCGTAATCTGGCTCGTTATCTCTGGCATTCCCATCGCGATAACGTCCGTGTTGAATACCACAGATTGAACAGAAACTCGGCCGAGCGAAGCGGCGAAAATGAACTCGATCCGCTCGCTACGCAGCTCAGGCGGCCGCCATCTTGCGTTGCGCCCGCGACATCCAATCAGGAGGGTCGTCTTTCCGCGCTCCGACCGGAGGACGAATAGCGCTTCAGCATCTATTTCTAGCGTCGTTTGTGCGTCGTTTCTTTTCTGCCGTTTGTGCGTTTGTGAATGAACGAAGATAAAAGAGACGAGCGGAACCGGAAAGACGATCGCTCGGCCGAACTAACCATATCAAAATGGCCGCGCCCGGTGGTACCGTTGCGGAGATAGAGCGCTCCGAAAATTTCCGTTTTTTCGCCCTTTTGCGCTGATAGTTTGTCACCGCGCCTGACAAAAGTATTTTTTTATGCCACTTTGCGACGCTTTTCAGCGTAAAAACTTTGCAGACGCACAGAATAGGAAACATAGAAGCCGAATATGTGGGTTTAAAAAAAACGATGTTTTGGTCATTTTTCCGAAGTTGAAAGCCGCGTCCCCCCTTAAGTAAAAGAACTTGCCTAGCTGACTACGTAACTAGATTACTTGCCGCATACAATTTTTTCAGTTGGTATGTTGTTGAGCGGTGTGTGCAAAATAAGCACTGTCAGCGGGATAACAGTGGCTTAGTCGCTATTACTGCTGTAGGGGCATCACGGCCCAACGCGCATTGCGGTGAAGCTGCACCACAGGAACTGCCTCGCGTATAATCCGCACCTCTACTTAACCCCTGAAATTTTCACATTTTTGGTGCGGGCTATAAGCGCAAAAATATGGTACTGGTACAGTGTGAGGTCGTGCTTACTTTAGTGGCTGCAGCTTTGGGTCATCTTGTCAGTAGAGCAGCGGGACAGGAAAGCGTTTGTCATTCAAGGCTGAACCGTCACGTATTGCCTGTTGCTTTTCCCAGCGTCATCCTGGCTGCCGCCGACGGGGAGATTGTTGCCGACCCTGACGTGCAGCGTTCGGCGCTGAACGTCATCATCAACTGCGTCTGTGGACCCATGTCCAGGGTGAGCGGAGGAGCCGCCTATGTTACTCGAGCATTCCACAAGTGGAGAGACAGCGGTTTAGGCGATTCGAAATGGGGCAAAGCAACAGCATGGGTTGACAAATTGCACTGCTATTGTGTGATCAAATATTTTGCGTATCATGTTTTATGTGTACGGCTTTTTTTGCGTGCATTGTCATCCACATTTCTCACCCTCTCCCCTCATTTTTTAGCCCTGCTGATTGATTGATTGGTTTAATGCGCCGATGCAACGTAAGCAATGAGGCGCGCCTTTGACCACCTGGGGATCTTTGGCGTGCGCCGAAATCTCGTACACACAGGCGTTTTTGCTTTTCGCCTCCATCAGAAAAGCGGCCGCTGCGGCCGGGAATCGAACCCGCGACCTCGTGGTCAGCAGCGCAACGCCTTAGCCACTCAGCCACCGCGGCGAGTTAGCCCTCTCCCCTGCAAGCACGTAATTGTACAAGAACATCCCGATGAACAGAACAGTTTGTAGTGGGTGAAACATGTCATGGTTTCATTTTACCGTTGCGTACAAGCACCCATTCGGCCTGTGTAAACCACATTTTTCACGGCCTTGTCTTGTGTGAAAGGTTTGGCAGCTCTTCCCATCTGTATTATTCTCTGTTGGCATAGTTTAGTGGCACGGCTCGTGCCATTTCACAGCCACGCCCGAGCCAGGGTCAGTTGTACGCTAACCTGATGTCGCGAACGAGAACATGGTGATGCAGTTTGGGTGTAAGGCTTGAGTGGGCCTATTGCATTTCGGCCCGAGGGGATGATGCCCAAGGCTGAGGCGCCAGTGCCATTTAAACAGTTTCCTTGCGCGGCAGTTTTCACCCCCATCTCTCGGTTTGCATATGATGGTGGCACGTTTCGCTTGCATGGCCCACGGGCAGCGGTTTGACTAATGTACCATTCAAAAGACGGGACTGCTTTGTCCACTCTGTAGTGTCACCTTGCCGGCGTGCTGTTTTCTTGGATTGGGGGCCTGCTTCAACGCGGGCTCAGTTTAAAGGTACTGCAAAAAGAACTTGTCTGCACTTCTCCTTCAAAACAAAACAAAAAAAACTGTGGTCGATTCCTGTCATAGGAATCAGTAAAACACGAAAGCGAAATGTGCAGCGAAATCTGCAGCTGAGCATGATTTGTGGATCAGCGGCTGTCTTGTGGGTGTGCTTGGCAAGCGACGTCCTGCCGGCGGGTCGCTTCAGCAGAGGTGTGCTGGCGTCATTTCCGTGACGAATATGACGCCAGTGAAATCTTGGTGTATCCCGGCATAAAACACTTTCGTGTTAAAACCCGAAAACGAGTGACTATAACATACTCTTTAGTTAAAGGTTGCTTCCCCGCAAGTAGACCCTGTGTGCAGGGGTGCACCCTTTACAGGCCGCTTGCTTCGTTGTACTGGCGTCACTTCCGTGACGGATATGACATCAGTGAAATCTTCGTGTATCCCGGAAGAGAACACTTTTGTGTTAAAATACAAAGCTGTCCACATTTTTATGGAGAAGGGGGGGGGGGTGGTCCACCTTTGTCTGTGGATTTTACTGTTCGCTCGCATCACTGATTCAATCACTTAGGTTTCCTGTTGGGTGTGCGAAGCTGTAGGTTGTTACTTCGATTGATTTAATTTCTAGCCTAGATTAAAATTTTAGTGGATGCATTTTGGCTGAATGAACAAAAGCAGACTGTATTGCCGAAATCTTATGAAGCACTCCTCAGGTTGGAATTAGTTATGTACCCACTATGGTGACTAAGTAGCTAAGGCATTGTGCTGCTGAGCCCAAGGACGTGGGTGCAATTTGAGCAGTGACAGCCGGTTTTTTTTTAGTGCACATCGAAGATCCGGAGGTGGTTAAAATTAGAAGTCCCTGTCCAGCTTCGGTGCATGAACCCCGAAGAAATCCAAAATTACATTTTTATATCAGCTATGGCCTGTTTCGCAGGTAAATAAAAACGATAGTCTGTCTTGGACTACTTGGACGCGGAAATTTGGTCTTTCTGTCTCTCTCGATTCAGCCACCCGGCCAGAGTTAACGCAGATATTGAACAATACGTTTATATACGCAAAGCCATATCTCAATACGGAACAAAACATCAATACAGAACATATTCGTAGTGTTTCTAAAAAAATATATGGATGCTTGATTTTTCGCAATAGCGAATGAAAAAATACAGTTGCCCACCATGTCTGCCATCGCCCATGACACTGGCCCTCCTGGCGGCATTCGAAGAAGTTCCACAGTAGCGAAAGGTTCCAGTAGGTGGTGCATAGAACACGCGTGGAGCAGTGGCATTCGGTAAAATTGAAGGGATTTATGTGGCAGCGACGGCGGACACACTACTGTCTTCAGGCGACATTTGCAGTGAATTGAGCAGATACACAGCGAATTTATATAACAGAAATGTGAGTACAGTTCATGCCTTCTTCTTGTAGATTTGGTGCAATTAGGTTAGAATACAGTTTAAAATGCGATAACTGCATAATTGTTGAAAAGAAGGGGGAAAAAAAGTTGATGGTTTGCTCTCGTAAAATTTTTGACAGTTGCAAACTGTAAGAGTGTACCGTCGAAATGGGAAAACTAGTTGATTGTGCTGGCGATGTCGTTGTTCTGAGTTCTCTCCATTGCCTGGTTTTGCTTGGCGTGTGGTGATCAGGAATTTTTTTTTTTTTTGTCCTGGGTATTCCTATTCTGTTTTGTCTCAGTTGAGCATCGTGACCTCTGTCGCCTTTTCGGATATTTATGTAAAAAAATGATCAGTTGTAGCTCACACAAAACAATCTTGGAGCAGATGTTGATTGTAAGAAAGTGACTGGGAATCCCATTGAAGTGAGGTTTCCAGAATGTACAATATTACGAATGTGGCGGTTACACGGCAACTGATCCTTCTGGTGGTGTAAAGGCTTGGGAGTAGCGTAACGGGAAGGAATGCGCCTGGATACAAGTTCATAATTCTAAATGGCGACATTTAAAATCTTCGAAGCCCGCCTATTTCTGTCCAGGAGTTGGGAATTTATGATAATTACAAAATAAACTGAGATTTGGACGACTGCAGCAAAAAGCAGTTTTGTAAAAAATATTTTTTTGTAATGGTATTACAAACAGTAGCAGCCCTATTGCACGTAGCAAACGTTGTCACCCGTCCCATTAGCCATGCTGTGACCCATTCTACTCTAGGCCAGGAGAAATGACCTGGCCACTCTGGGTTTTACAGGATAACCACTGTTTACACCTCGACATGTTTTCGTGTCGGCAGTGTGCGGGGCCACGTGTGTCGCATTTGACACCACAAGGTGTGGTGCAGGGCCGTCCGTACATTGTTGCCTTGTTTTGTGGTGGTCACAGCTGGGCGGTGGCGTGGGCCGCGTGGTCTCGGGCAGCGTGCGGAAACGGGCCATCAAAAGTGGCGAGGACTTGCTGAGCAAGATGTGGACCTGCGTCCGTGCCAACAACGGCATCATGGTATGGAAAGGGGCATTGCCTTTGTGTGTGTGTGTGTATATGCGTGCGTGCGGGCAGTTGGCCGAAGGAGTGTCGCATTTTGACTTGCAGTGTATTTCATCATCATCACCACCAGCCTATCTACGCCCACTGCAGGGCAAAGGCCTCTCCCATTATTCTCCAATTACCCCGGTCCTGGGCTAACTGCGACCAATTTATCCCCGCAAACTTCTCGATCTCATCTGCCCATCTAACTTTCTGCCGCCCCCTTGCAGCGCTTTCCTTCTCTAGGGATCCACTCTGTTACCCTTAATGACCAGCGGTTATCTTGCCTTCGCATTACATGCCCTGCCCACGTCCATTTCTTCTTCTTAATTTGTACCAATATGTCCTTAGCACGCGTTTGTTCCCTGACCCACTCCTTCCTTTTCTTTTTTCCTTTCGGCAGTCTGATGCTGGCGCAGTGCTTATCATAGCTGCGTTTCAGTGCGCTCGTTAAGTGCTAGCTTGTTGTTAGTAGTTAGTAGTAAGTTGCTGAAGTTGGTACCGTATTTACTCGCGTAATGAACGCGCTTTTTTTTTTTTTTTTTTTTTGCGTAAAACAGAAGCAAAGTTGGGGGTGCGTTTATTATGCGAAGTAATTTTGTGGAAACTATATCGCTGCAACGAAAAAAAAAATGATGCATTAGGCAATATACCTTTCGCAGTAAATGTACGCGTACACAGTTGGTCAACAAACAGCGTTTTTACTGAACTCAGCTCATCTTCGTTTGTCAAGGGTTCGCTTCGTCAATTCGGAAATGTCCACAGGCTGCATGATTCCCATACTCAACTGCGTATTCCAGAGCCTTTAGCTTAAGGGGGGACGAGGGTCTTAAAACTAACTTTTTTATTTATGGGTAGAAACTTATAAAAATTTGCACACGGATGTGCTTTTCTCTGTAGATTTCAAATATGCAATTATATTTGAGCTGGTGCTGTTAGTTCAAAAGTTATCATACAAAGTCTAAACCGCAATGAGGTAATTTCTTACGCAGCTTTAATGAACTTTCGCATTGCATGTTGTCGCTTTTAATTACATGAATGGATAGCCAGAGAGTTCCCATACCCGATGACATTCTTCGTTTTTCTCTAAAGTCACGGCATCCTAAAAAAATCTGTCAAGTACAAAAAATGGCAGTATCGGATATTTTGGCTCATCAAAATAACTGCAAGTCATTATTTATGCGTAGCCTAAACAGAAAAACTAAGAATGTCATCGGCTGCCTCAGGCTGTACTGAAAAAAATGGTACCAAGATTGACCTTGTGAAGCAAAAAGAAGTTTCCAAAAAGCTGCGTAAGGCTGAGGGAAGTGTCCAAAAATATGAAACTGAGAAAACTGCATTTGAAGTTTGGCCATGTGTTATGAGATGAACCGTCAGTAGTGTAGCTTCAAAATTTCCCAGTAACAAAGACATGTTCTTCCCATTTTCAAATCTGTCTTTGGATTCCAAAAATGTCAACTAGAACTGGAGATACAAAAGGCCAAGTAACGGACCCCATCAGGAATTTAGCAAAATTTATCGACTTCGAATCGGTTGGCATTTTGTTAGCGTTGTGAAATCTGGTGGTGTCTTGCTGGCGTCGTGAAAACTGCAACAGTCCTTCGTGAAGTGCCATCATCTATTACAGTGCACTGTGGTACCCAGAATATTGTGTACGGCGACAGTATGAGGGTGAAACTTGCTTTAGGTGCCCCCTTTTTTTGTTCTTTGGTGAGGCTATTTCATTCGCGGTTTTTATGCTGGAAGTTTGAGAGGATACAGGGGTGGGACACTGCGCAGTGCGTTTTCCGCAAATGCATCATGTTGTTGGCCCTCAAAAGAGTCTTTTGGGGAAAATAAATGTAGCCGAAAGGCAAACTTTCTTGGCCTATGGGGATAAACCCATAGACGCCTTTTTCCTTCAAGCCGTGCATGGTGCGGCTATCTCCATCGGACATCACGGTTGTGTACCGCAGCCCATTCTTGAAGAGCGAGCGCTTGAACGTTATCAGGGCTGCCTCTACCTCCATGCGCCCTGCACCACAGTCAATGTTTCGCTGACACTCATGGTCTGCCAGCCAATCTTCGTAGCCCTCATCTGAAGCTTTGGGTCCGATGGCGCAACCTAAGCGAAAGTTAGAGAGGACTACATGATCAATCACCAAGCCGGTGTACACTTAAATGATGCAGCCCACTCCAATGTGTGACAACCGTCCCCTTGTCATCCACGTGCCATCAAACATCACATCTATGTTGTTTGGCGGCTGACCAAGGTCCGAGTACAAGTCCTTGATGGCACGCACACTATCAGCTTCAGAGGCTGCTTCAGTGTCCTCGCAAACCTGAACCACTTTCCTCAAGTGCGCTTGGAATGTCTTGTGGTGCAGGCCTCTGTGGGACAAGTTCATACCAGCACAAAAATCTGACAGAGCAGTCACCCCCTTCCCGATGCTTTGAATACTTTTCAAAGCCCTCATATTCACTTCAAAAAGAGTGATATTGCCAGATCCTTCGGTCCTTGGCGAGGAAAAACGTTCCACACGGTGTTCATAAACCGAGCACGTCACCTCGAGCTTCACGGCGAGGCCGTACTGCCGGTCAGGCTTCCTCAAATCCAGCGCCGCCAGCCCGCACTTGCCGCACCTGACGTGCGCAAAAAGGTCCTTCAGCATTGCAAAATCCACTAAGGCAAAATCTGTGCCGGATTCTTCCTCTGAGTGCGCCAAATCCACTTCAAGGAGGTCGAATTTCCGCTGCGTTGCTGACTTGGTCTCCATTCCGCGCTTGACCTCGTTCGCGTGTTCCGTACGCGCGGCGATCTCCTCCGCCGTGTAATACCTCGTGTCAAGCCGGCAGGACGTGCTTGGGCCAGGTATGGATTCCGGAGGTGGTTGGTCAGGCGATGGGGCAGGCGAGGCAATACGAGGCGGCGAACGATTCTCATCCGGCGGAGTCGAGCGGCCCGAAGTCGCACCACGCGACCTTGGGATAGGCGGACGACGCTTTCGCTTCCCGTGCGCATTACGGGTCGTCTTCTTCAAACGTACGTCTCCTGGCATCATTCACGAAAGTACGCGATGGAAGAATTAAAAGAAACTGTAAAAAAAACTGCTCTAAGCGAGCGCTGCGCCAGAAGAGCGGACTCCGTCAGACGTGCGTAGCAGACGCCATGATGGCGACCGCCATGACAGCAGTCGCGCCGACCAATGGGAGGGGTCGTATGGCGAACTCAAACCGCGCGCGCCCGCTCTAGCCAATCGGCGGCCGAGAAGGTGCCTTCGGAAAACTGGCAAGGGCGGTCGTTCTACTCAAGCGACGCCATTTTGAGATATCGCAAAATGCGCACAAAGAAACAAGCTTCAAAACAAGACCAAGATGGCGGCGATCGGTCGGCTGCTTCGCCCGCGGGGCGCGCGGGAATTTGAATCAACTTTTGCCCAATTCGGGGCATTTCGTGGCCCTCGAGGCGTTTCAAAACATGATTTTAGAGTATTTCCCGATGGAATTTCGCGTTGATATTTTGAAGGCAGGTGCTTGGAGGTACAATAATTCCAAAAATTGGATTTTCTCAAAATCGATATTTTGGCCATTTTTGACCATTCTAAGACCCGCGTCCCCCCTTAAGGGGGGACGAGGGTCTTAAAACTAACTTTTTTATTTATGGGTAGAAACTTATGAAAATTTGCACACGGATGTGTTTTTCTCTGTAGATTTCAAATATGCAATTATATTTGAGCTGGTGCTGTTAGTTCAAAAGTTATCATACAAAGTCTAAACCGCAATTAGGTAATTTCTTACGCAGCTTTAATGAACTTTCGCATTGCATTTTGTCGCTTTTAATTACATGAATGGATAGCCAGAGAGTTCCCATACCCGATGACATTCTTCGTTTTTCTCTAAAGTCACGGCATCCTAAAAAAATATGTCAAGTACAAAAAATGGCAATATTGGATATTTTGGCTCATCAAAATAACTGCAAGTCATTATTTATGCGTAGCCTAAACAGAAAAACTAAGAATGTCATCGGCTGCCTCAGGCTGTACTGAAAAAAATGGTACCAAGATTGACCTTATGAAGCAAGAAGTTGTTTCCAAAAAGCTGCGTAAGGCTGAGGGAAGTGACCAAAAATATGAAACTGAGAAAACTGCATTTGAAGTTTGGCCATGTGTTATGAGATGAACCGTCAGTAGTGTAGCTTCAAAATTTCCCAGTAACAAAGACATGTTCTTCCCATTTTCAAATCTGTCTTTGGATTCCAAAAATGTCAACTAGAACTGGAGATACAAAAGGCGAAGTAACGGACCCCATCAGGAATTTAGCAATATTTATCGACTTCGAATCGGTTGGCATTTTGTTAGCGTTGTTAAATCTGGTGGTGTCTTGCTGGCGTCGTGAAAACTGCAACAGTCCTTCGTGAAGTGCCATCATCTATTACAGTGCACTGTGGTACCCAGAATATTGTGTACGGCAAAAGTGTGAGGGTGAAACTTGCTTTAGGGGCCCCCCTTTTTTTGTTCTTTGGTGAGGCTATTTCATTCGCGGTTTTTATGCTGGAAGTTTGAGAGGATACAGGGGTGGGACACTGCGCAGTGCGTTTTCCGCAAATGCATCATGTTGTTGGCCCTCAAAAGAGTCTTTTGGGGAAAATAAATGTAGCCGAAAGGCAAACTTTCTTGGCCTGTGGGGATAAACCCATAGACGCCTTTTTCCTTCAAGCCGTGCATGGTGCGGCTATCTCCATCGGACATCACGGTTGTGTACCGCAGCCCATTCTTGGAGAGCGAGCGCTTGAACATTATCAGGGCTGCCTCTACCTCCATGCGTCCTGCACCACAGTCAATGTTTCGCTGGCACTCATGGTCTGCCAGCCAATCTTCGTAGCCCTCATCTGAAGCTTTGGGTCTGATGGCGCAACCTAAGCAAAAGTTAGAGAGGACTACATGATCAATCACCAAGCCGGTGTACACTTCAATGATGCAGCCCACTCCAATGTGTGACAACCGTCCCCTTGTCATCCATGTGCCATCAAACATCACATCTATGTTGTTTGGCGGCTGACCAAGGTCCGAGTACAAGTCCTTGATGGCATGCACACTATCAGCTTCAGAGGCTGCTGCAGTGTCCTCGCAAACCTGAACCACTTTCCTCAAGTGCGCTTGGAATGTCTTGTGGTGCAGGCCTCTGTGGGACAAGTTCATACCAGCACAAAAATCTGACAGAGCAGTCACCCCCTTCCCGATGCTTTGAATACTTTTCTAAGCCCTCATATTCACTTCAAAAAGAGTGATATTGCCAGATCCTTCGGTCCTTGGCGAGGAAAAACGTTCCACACGGTGTTCACAAACCGAGCACGTCACCTCGAGCTTCACGGCGAGGCCGTACTGCCGGTCAGGCTTCCTCAAATCCGGCGCCGCCAGCCCGCACTTGCCGCACCTGATGTGCGCAAAAAGGTCCTTCAGCATTGCAAAATCCACTAAGACAAAATCTGTGCCGGATTCTTCCTCTCAGTGCGCCAAATCCACTTCAAGGAGGTCGAATTTTCGCTGCGTTGCTGACTTGGTCTCCATTCCGCTCTTGACCTCGTCCGCGTGTTCCGTACGCGCGGCGATCTCCTCCGCCGTGTAATACCTCGTGTCAAGCCGGCAGGACGTGCTTGGACCAGGTATGGATTCCGGAGGTGGTTGGTCAGGCGATGGGGCAGGCGAGGCAATACGAGGCGGCGAACGATTCTCCTCCGGCGGAGTCGAGCGGCCCGAAGTCGCACCACGCGACCTTGGGATAGGCGGACGACGCTTTCGCTTCCCGTGCGCATGACGGGTCGTCGTCTTCAAACGTACGTCTCCTGGCATCATTCACGAAAGTATGCGATGAAAGAATTAGAAGAAACTGTAAAAAAAAAAACTGCTCTAAGCGAGCGCTGCGCCAGAAGAGCGGACTCCGTCAGACGCGCGTAGCAGACGCCATGATGGCGACCGCCATGACAGCAGTCGCGCCGACCAATGGGAGGGGTCGTATGGCGAACTCAAACCGCGCGCGCCCGCTCTAGCCAATCGGCGGCCAAGAAGGTGCCTTCGGAAAACTGGCAAGGGCGGTCGTTCTACTCAAGCGACACCATTTTGAGATATCGCAAAATGCGCACAAAGAAACAAGCTTCAAAACAAGACCAAGATGGCGGCGATCGGTCGGCTGCTTCGCCTGCGGGGCGCGCGGGAATTTGAAGCAACTTTTGCCCGATTCGGGGCATTTCGTGGCCCTCGAGGCGTTTCAAAACATGATTTTAGAGTATTTCCCGATGGAATTTCGCGTTGATATTTTGAAGGCAGGTGCTTGAAGGTACAATAATTCCAAAAATTGGATTTTCTCAAAATCGATATTTTGGCCATTTTTGACCATTCTAAGACCCGCGTCCCCCCTTAAAACGGGCCCTGTAACTGACATTTCAGCCCATCGCCGACCGAAAGGTGCAAGACGAGCAGAAAAGCAGGTGAATAACAATACTACTACGAAAAAATGGAAGGCTAGATGCTCAGCGGAGTGAGACGACTTAGTGTCGTTGCGATTGGCTGTCCCACGACGCCGTTCCAAAGTGTTTGTTCGTTTTTACTCTGAGAGATGGCTCTAGGTTGCATGCGCGATCATCATCATCAGCGGGAGCGAGTGAATTCTGAAAGCTACGGTACGGTTTTTCGTGGGACTGCATGGTTGAAATGTTGGGGGTGCGTTTATTACGTGGGGAAAAAAAGAAACCTAATTTTGATCACTGAAGTTTGGGGTGTGTTCATTATGCGAGTGCGTTCATTACGCGAGTAAATACGGTGACTGCATTTTGGGTTTGAAATCCTGTTTTGAGGGAAAATTACTGAGGTGAAAGTAAGGCAGAAGGGGCTTGTGTGACTTCTAAGTGCGCCTTGAATGCGCTTGCAACCGTGCATTGCCGGGGAAAAGTTGTTAATTCTACGGACACAAATATTGCTTCTGCATGCCACCCTAATGAGAATATGTGCATTATTTTAGGGAGAGAAAAAAAAACACTCTAGTAACTCCCTCAACTTTTTCAAGGTGGTTATTGTTGGTTTTGTATCACGTTGCTTGTCGCACTTGAAAGTTGGGCGATTTGGTGATACAGCCTGAGAAGAAGCGCGAAAAATGACGACCACATAGAAAAGAACACACAGGCCAACACGCTCTCCTGTGTGTTCTTTTCTACGTGGTCGTCTTTTTTTGCGCTTCTTCCCAGGTTACTTGTCAAAACCATTACAGAAATTGTTTTAACCTTTTCGTGTTGGCGTGCGCCGCCCTTTTGAGGTGGGAAAAATGCAGCGGAAAACCGTCTATTACAGACCAGTCATTTTCTATGCAGGAAGCTGAAACGCATTTCTAATCCTCTGACTTGCAGGCCATAACAATTGGTTCATCATTTTTTACACCTTGTTAATAATGTCATAGGAGAGCAATGTGCGAAATGTGAATGTAAGAGCATTGTACACCTATGCATATTAGAAAGCCCTGACTGTGTATATAGCAAAAGCCATTCAGTCCTAATCTTTACGTAGGTCTCTGAAGTGTAGGCCCATCTACACTGAACCTATATAAGGAAACGTTCGATGTGATGGGGAAAACTTGTTTTGTAACGCGCACTGTGATTTGAGCCTACCTAGAACTCCCGCAGATATAGGAAAAAGAAAATGTCCAGATTGTGTCCGCTTACACGTGAAATGAAATGTCAAAATGAAACAAGGCCCCAGAGAAAGAAATGGGCAGAAAGGGGAAAGAACTTGGGAGTTAATTTGCAGTCTTACTACTCTCGAGTACGTTCGGGAGCCACAAAAATCGTGCTTCTTTCCCCCATTTTCGTCGTCTTCTTTCTGCGCCATCGTCAGGTGCTGCTGAACCTGCTGACGGTCAAGAGCCCCATCACGGACGCAGACTCAATGCGGGCCCTTGCCTGCAAGGTGAGTCTTCTTAACAGCTTTGGACAGTCTCGGGCTTTTGTGGTTGTGCTGCTGCTTTCTGGCTTGGTCGCCTGATAGCCGAGCTACATGTCAGTCACCTAAAATCTTTGCCAGGCCATTACCCTGTAGTCGGTAGTTGCAATTGTGAGGCAGTTTTTTGGTGCTTAAGCAAGCAGGTTAAAACCAGCACACAGGACAAGCGCTAGCACTTGTCCCGTGCATGTGCATTTGCTGCTTCAGTCCCGTTCTCTTGTGCTCTGAGAAATTGTTTCTGGAATTTGGGCCTGTTAATAGTTTTTTCACCGTTTCATCGCTTGCCTCTCCCTTATCCCGTCCAGGCCCTGTGTGGGCTGGCCCGCTGCAGCACAGTGAAGCAGATCATCAGCAAACTGCCTCTCTTCACCAATGGGCAGCTTCAAGGTGAGGGGTGCGCCACAATCTTCAAGGGGGTTGGGGTGTGCAGCATGTGATGCTGTCATGTTGTCTCCCTCTCTCCTTTCCCGTCTTGTGTGCTCTTTTTCTTTTTAATCAACTCCCATCATACTGGTTTTGTCTTCTTCCCACTGCTCTGCTGGGACGCGTCAGCTTTTGTCCTTAAAAAGATAAGGTTAAGTGCGTAATATTTTAAAAAAGTGGTTGAATTCCAAGATAAAATCACGGGCCTTCATTGCTGTGCCAGCAGAGAAAAGCAGTGTTTGTGTGCCTGTAACTGATTTGTCACAATAAGCCGTCCTTCTTGCAGTGTTGCTGATAACGGCCACATGAGAAACTAAGACAACTGAGTCAGGGGTTGAATACGTTAACGTCGTGGGTCATATTGAGATGGAAATGGGGGTAACTTTGTGTTGGGAAATTCAAAAAGCTTGATGTTAGGACTGGTAGAGCTCGGCCACACTGGTTCCATAGTTTCGGGACTGAAGAGAGGGCGCTGGCGAGAGACTCTGGACCGGCTGACGAATGAATGTCTTAACCATTGTCTATTCTCACCTGCCCTGAATGGTGTAGTGGCCTTGACAATGGAGAAGAGTGGTCACCTTTGTAGCTGGCAGTCAAGCACATTGTAGAATCGCTTTTAAGTTCGTCCTAGCTTGCTCGCTCGACCCAAGTATAAGAGCACCAAGGCGGCGTCCCGGGGTAACGCTGTTGTTCGCGGCGTACCCCAGAGGCTTCGAAAGTCAAGCGGTTTATATAGTCATAAGCGTTCGAAACTCATGAATTGCTGGCACGTGTCATACGTCTTCCCGTTTAGCACAAAGAAAACTATAGGTACATTCGAGGCAAAATATCCGTAATTAACAGGCAGCGCCCACGTTCCTTTAGTTAAGGACGCTCGTTGGGTTGGTTTTTACGATAGTAAACGCAAAATGTGGCGGTGCAACGCCGGCACGTGCGGGGAGAAAAGCACAAAGAGAACAGAACTCCCGCTGGCGCAGTTTCAGGCAGGGGGCGCGCGAGCACTGCGGAGGCGGGAAATTTGAATTGCATGGGGTGGTAGCAGTGAGCGGATAACTGCGCCACAGCCCATTATGGCGAATCACTCCTCCGCACTTCCCGACAGCTTTCACATTGAGTGGAACGGCTTTAATTTTTGTTTCTTTTTTCTCCGGGGGTGTCGTGCAGTGCTGATGCGAGAGCCAGTCCTCCAGGACAAGCGGCAGGAGCACGCCAAGTTTTGTGGCTCCTGCATTGAGCTCGTCGAGAGGGTGACAGGAGCACCCCTGAGTCCCGGCATGGAGCCCTCGCTCACCAAGATCAACAAGGTGCGTGGCATTTAGCGTATCCAGATCCATATCCAGTTGGTATCCAATACAAATTGCGTATCCAATACCAGTGACTGATTTCGTGATGGAAAAAAGGATACCTGCACGAGGCCCTTTCAGGCATTTGTGAGGGAAGTAATGTGAAGAGAGACAGCTTGATCCAGGGGTATTGTTTAGCTCATGGCACCAACTTTTGCCAAAAGGGTCGTCGCCTTTCCTGGTCTTCACAGTTCCAGTATCGATACTTGGGCTTGCTCTGCACCTGGTACGAACACATGCTTGGGGTGCATCTAATAGCCGTGGGTTTTCACGGCTTGAAGGTGACATTGTGTAAATATAAAATTGTGGGGAAGACCAGGAAAGGTCCCATCCCATTCATCCCCACTGCAGTGTCACAGTGCTGTGACATTACGGAGAAAAGTGTTTCTGTCATATGTAATGAGTGAGGGAGTGTCAGATAAGTTGGCTGTACTAATTGATTTGCTTGCAAGCTGCAGCATGCATCAGTTCTAACTCAGACTTGGGTCTTACCCACCTAAAACCCTGTTTGTCATTGCATTGTCACACGTCAATCTGATTTTTTTTTTCTTTCTCTTTTCTCCTTTTTTTCCCTCAGTACTGTTAATGTACGATTTCTAGTTTTTTTTTTTTTTTTTTCAGTATCGTTACCTAATGTATCATTTCTTGTTGTTTTTTGCAGTCTGAAGTTGTGGCCCAAACAAAGATCAGCTACCGGGAAAAGGATCTCTTGCA
Organism: Haemaphysalis longicornis; assembly: GCF_048455015.1. Taxonomy (NCBI): domain Eukaryota; kingdom Metazoa; phylum Arthropoda; class Arachnida; order Ixodida; family Ixodidae; genus Haemaphysalis; species Haemaphysalis longicornis. The sequence continues at coordinate 105,328,497 of NW_027526204.1, read as the reverse complement.
GTTAATATACCAGCACCTCCTTGGCAAGGGTGAGTGGCGGGCAGTTGCTGTCTGAATAGCTGAGCTTTTGAAAGAAAGCTCAGTTGGTGAGAAAAAGTGTAGCTTTAGAAATCGACACTGTTAGTGCATTCCTGCATGGCATCAAGCTTCACTGTAATTTTCACAAGAACTCACATGCTGCTTTCTTGGGTCAGTGTTTCAAGCAAGACAGAATGCTATCACTATAAAGCCAGGTTCTTTATTGAAGTTTGTTGAAGGCCAGATTTTCTTTTGGGGTAATTTGTTGTGTTACCGGCCACGTCACTTCTGTGCTGTCAGTGGAGGAAAGTTTCAACTTCTAGTGTTCCAAGCATCGTTTCCATTAAATTTGTTTGTTCATCGTTACCATCATCATGTGTGTAATGAATGAGTGACATGCACCAGCTGCACGTGTGGCATACCGCTCTTCAATAGACGTTGCACAAATAAATGCACCCACAAGGACACAATGTTGCAAACCCAAACACTGAAACTGAAACTGCATTACTGTGTACAGGATACAACAATGTCAGGTGGGGCTGTTGCTCACGTGGGGCTTTTATTTGCTTTTTGTTGAACAATATTGCGTTACTGATTGTAATTTTTGCAGCTGACGATAGCAGCAGTGTACGCAGTCTTAGATGCCACAAGAGTTGTCGCATTTTTAAAGACGGGGGCACAAGTCATTGTTTGGGGGATTTACATCGTGCCTATAATTTTTTATGAACTAGCGCTACGAAGCTTCTGTTGGGCTTCTTGCCTGTGCCCAACTCGAGCACATTTGTTTGTTTTTGTTGTTTTTTGCCTGTTTACTTGGAGCTCGATTCAGTTGCAAGATGTTGAAGGAGTGCTTCTGCTTTCGGCAGGTTTGGTGGATGCAGCGTCTGCCTTGCAAAAAGAAGCCTCCCTGCCTGCGCGGCCTACCTGTGGCAGCTCAGCGCAGGCCCAGTGGTCTTCCAACAGCGTGTGCACTCCCAAAACGGTCAGTTTTTTTTTTTGTTGTTGTTCCACAGTGTTTTCCTTTTAAATTTGCACCAATTGCTGTACTAACTTCTCTGCGAGTTTGGCCCTGTGGGAGGAAAAAAAAAAGAAAGACGTGGGCAGTACAACATTTTTTTTGAGTGACGGAGTGCAGCAAAGCTACAAGGTGTATGCTCGTTTATGAGCCACGCCTGTCAAAGTTTCATCTTGGTTCGGGGGAACACTGGTCTTAAAACAACTTCTTTAATTTAAATTTTCAAGTAAAAACTTTGTGACACCTGCCAGTATTGATGCTTTTTTCCCACTGATTTCAAATGTGCCGTTATTTTTTCGGCTGGTCAATTAGTTCCCAGGATACTTAGAGCTAATGTGCCATTTTGGGCAAACAATAGACAAAACAGTGTTACCCGTAAAACTCTAACCTTTATACTTTCCAATACAATGATCCCTTGCGAATGCAATGATCGAAGCAGGTTTTTTATTGATGCACCGCTTGGAACTAATTTTACAGCTCACGAAACTTTGGTTTCACCAGTGGTAAGGAACCATTTTAATCACCAATTTCAAACACCAACGTTTATTGAGCTGTAAAATTAGTTCCAAGTGGTGCATCAAAAAACCTCTTCGATCATCGCATTCACCAGGGATCATAGCATTGGAAAGTATAGAGATTACAGCTTTATGACCAACACTGCTTTGTCTATTGTTTGACCAAAAATGGCTAATTATCTCTAATTATCTTGGGAACTAATTGACCAACTGAAAAAATAATGGCACATTTGAAATCAGTGGGAAAAAAGCAGCAATACTGACAAGTTTCAAAAAGTTCACTTGAAAATTTGAAGAAGTATACCCCCTTAAGGGGGCACAGGTGTCTGTGGTACCAAAACAGCTTACGGGAATTGCCATTTTTCAGAAAGTACGGCTGCTTTTCTCCCGGCCTGCCCCATTTCTTGACCTAGAGGCGCATATTAGCAGATAACCCTGGTTTACGCGCGACGAAAAAGCGTGCCAAAAAGTACCATCGACACAATTGTTCTGGTAGACGTGAACACGATCACTTAGCACACAATGCTTACTGATAGTATCAGTACGAGCTGAATGATTTGTTCGTCATGTCTTTTTATCTGTAAGCTTTGATTCGTATAAATGCACCATTGCACGTTTAACTAGACCAATCACAAATTAGTTTATTATTTACCTGACCAAACGATTTTGAGGACTTATTTTTAGGGGTGTGCGAATATTCGAAACTTCGAATATTCGATTCGAATTTTTTGGTATTCGATTCGATTCGAACGACACTTTTATTGTTCGAAATATTCGAACCACCCAAAACTAAAAAAAAAAAAAAAAAAAAAAAAAATCCAGAGCGTGTCTTCTGTATCGGTGTTTATTTACAGTGGACTCTCGATGATACGATTCTGGGCGTGCGAATTACGGGATGATACGAATTTCCGAAAAGTCCCGGCGAAATTGCATTGTTTGCAATGGGAAAAATTTCGGCTGTTACGAACGGACCTGCGCGGCCCGGCGGAAGATACGAACGAGCCGGCGAAGCACCCGACTGCCAAACGAGCAAGTGACGGCTCTCGCTCCCCTGTTTGTCACTCTTTCTCCAGAAACGGCCGGGCTGTTGTTTTCTGCTCACGAAAACGCTCTGCGTACGCCCAACGCGCTGACACCGCCGCGAAACCACGCCCACGCTGCGCGTGGCGTGGCCGGCGGCGTCAACATGGCGTCGGCTCCAGCCGCGAAGTGGCGCGGGGGCTCGAGCAACCGCTTCTAACCGCTCTTTAAAATGCGGCTCAAGGGAGACACGAAGTTGCTTGTGCGGTAAAGGAGCTGATAATGCATGCGAAAACGGTACTATAAAACATCATCCGCGCCGCTAGTGAATGCACCCATAAAATATTTGCCGGGGTGCTAAGCCTAACCATCTCCGGCGGAGCCAAGCCGGCTGTCTTGATCTCATCGCAGTAGTCAGGCTCCTCCATCCTGCCGCGCGCGTCGTGCGTCATTTTCTGACCGAGGTAGGCGCTTCCGCGGGCGCGAAATCGTCGAGCGCGGGTGCGAAATCGCAGGGCCGAGGCGAGCGAATCGCGTGCAAAAACGCACCATGCGGTTCACGCTTGGCTGTTTCGGCGTGTAGCGAGCTTGGGCACAGCGAGTGAGGAGACGAGCGCGAAGCTTTACGTGCTCCAGAAAGGACTGCTTTGCGACACGGGGGTTAAAAAAAGCAGAAAAAATCACGAATTTCTTCACGCGAAAGTAGGAAAAGAAATAAACGAAAACTTTTTTCAGCGCTAAATTTTTTGGTCTGTGTTGGTTCATACGAATTTCGGATGATACGAATATTTTTCGCAGTCCCGCGAGTATAGTATCATCAAGATTTTACTGTATCAGCGCGCGGCAATGTGCACGGGCTCGGGCATGCCAGCTACTAGTGTCTCAAGTGAGCGGCTGTGCACGTTAAAGATCCCCAGGTGGTCAAAATTAATCCGGAGCCCTCCACTACGGCGCGCCTCATCGCCTGCGCTGCGTCGGCGCGTTAAAACGCTGCAATCAATCAAGTGAGCGGCTGTTTTCGGTATCTGGTAAAGTGGTGACGAGCAGGAGGTTGTCACTGCTCCCCGAGCATGTCGAGCAGTTAACCTTTCTCCATGTTAACATTTAAGTGAGTGCAGACCTTAACCTGTTGAGTGCAATGTAATTCCTAATTTTACTTTGTGTGATTTGTTGTGCAATAAAGTTGCAGTTTTTGTGTCTCTAGATGGTGAAAACATTAATTTTACAAAAAACAATAAGTATTCGTATTCGAAAAATATTCGATTCGATTCGAACTTTGTTTTTATTATTCGCATTCGCTTCGAAATTCAAAAATTGATATTCGCACACCCCTACTTATTTTCTAAGTGGGTGGAATATTTAAAGCGTGTTCCACAATTTGAGGAAATGACTGGACTTGTGTATAGCTCTTGGCACCAAGGACTGCGCTTCTCAACATTGTAGCTCCCTGTTGTTTGGTGGGGCCTCGATTATTGACTTGGCGGTGTGCCCGCTCCCATTCTAGGTGAGGCCATTGCGGTCGGGATCGATGGGCTCTCTGGGTTCGCATTCCCTGACACCAGTCTCCTCTGCAGAGAAGATCCTCCCGGGAAACTGCATCAATAGGGTGAGTCTGCACCACGGTTGTCCAGGGGTTGGTACACTGGTTGGCACATTGCTTTTACCCTTTGTCACATCGGCGAAAGCATCCCAGAACCGATCTCTGTCGCCTCCATCATGTAGTGGTATCGTGGTGAACGAGCGGCAAGCAGGAGAGCTGCCTGTGTTCTGGACAGCGAAGAGCCGAGAGCAAAACTTGATTGCGTTAACTCTTTGAGGGTCAAAGTTTTTCGCCAAATGCGACCACCTACAGTCGATTTTTTATATCTATTTTGAAAAACAATTGTCATAATTTTTTTAGGGTGGTATAAAGCGACAAAAAAATTGTTTGTTGTTGCATACACGTGGTTTATTCATGAGTAGCACAAGAAAAATTCTAATCCCCAAAATTCTAAAAAAAGACACACAAGAAAAATCCATCAGTTTCAGAGCTCTGAACTGTGAATGTAGCAAATAAGCTAGAAAGGACGGATTACACACATTCTTCTGACCGATGCTCTTAATAAAGTTGTTCTCTCTCTCTCTCCTTGTGTTGCAGACTTGTGCGGGATACAGATTGAGATTATTCAGAGGTGTCAGAAGCTATTAAATTAGCGGAATTACTGGAAATGTGCTTTTTAACGCACTACAGCAACAAAGCGGGCGATTTCTAGCACAGTCACGGCTGCCCCTCTCAAGTGGAGTGTAGCAGACAACAGCGGCGCGAGTCCCGAAGCCGACGTCAAGAGCCAGGGGGAGCCACTCAAATATCTCACTGCTGCAATATTGCTATACATCACTTCTGCCTCGCTTGCTTCTGGTTTATCGTGACACAAACAGCAGCTGCAGTTGCTGTTTGCGTCAAATTTGATAAGTGATTTCTCAGCAATTAAGGCATCTTTTAGCATGAATCAACGATAAGATGGTTATGGGAAGGTCAGGCTTTTGTTTGGAGCGAACTTGCTGGTTGCCCTCTGTGTCCCTTCAAGGAAGCTAGCGTCAAGCTACTGTTGCGTTGAAAAAAAATGGGGCACTGCTTTGCCCCCACATTTGACCTCCTTGTCAATGGTGTCCCCCCCCCCTGCAGAACGGGGCCACGACCCCGACCCTGCCCCGCAACGACGTGCCGAGCCTGACGCAGCGGTCACTTCCTCCGGCGACAGCGGCGGCGACGGCAAGTGGGGCCGCCGGCGCGCCCGCGACGCCGACGAGCTCGCTGCCCGCGCTGCACAAGCGCAGCGGCACCTACCAGGGTGGCTCGCCCGTGCTCAAGCGGCTGTCCCAGCACACGGCCTCGTCGGCGGCAGCCCTACCCCACCCGCCGCACTCCCTGTCGCTGGACACCATTGTCAAGGAGTACCTGCGCAACCAGCACGCCCTCTGCAAGAACCCCGTCGTCGCCTGCCCACCCTTCGAGCTCTTCGTGTGAGTCCAGGGGGGAGAGATCATTTGCTGTGGTGCACTTGTTGTTGAGGCCGTGGACACGAAAAGCAAGTTTGGTTATAATTAGAAAGACTGCGTCATCCCAGTAACAACGATACCAGTTTTATCGCGGACTTCAAGCAAATAATCGAAATGCTGAAGAAAATTATGTAGCAGTGGTTTACTCCCCAGGTGCCCTGTGGCGAGGCCTTCACGATGTCACAGAACCTTGTACAGTCCAGTCCACTTATAACGAACATATTGGTAAACGGAAATCAGTTCGTTATATCCATTTTTCGCTATATCTGTTGCCTTTAGCCCTCTCATCCACGAGAATTTACGTCTGAACAAAACGTTGAAATGAAATTAGCTATTTGTATACAAATGGTAACGGGAAGCGAAGATTTGTTCTTTGTTGCCGTGATTTCGTTAAAACTGAGTTTCTGATAAGTGGGCTATACTGTGTGGGCAATTGGTGGCTCCGAACCTAAGTCATTGCCAAGATACATTACTGGGCAACTGTAGTGGGGCCTCTAACTCCGCTTGATTGTATCATTTGAATACGATCAACCCTGAAATAACTAAACTGCTGGGGAAAGCCAAAAAATTTTCAGCCACAAAATTTGCTGTTGCGGGAATTTCGTTGGCAGGAAAATGTCCCCCAAACCGAAAATTTATTTCCGAAAGTTCGTTGTAGCAGGGTTTGACTGCATAACCAACTCCACTTCAACGAAATTTCCGCTTCAACGAAACATTTCCAATTCCCCATCAGTTAGTCATAGAATTCAATGCAACAAAGTCCTCGCCACAACGAACCATTTGTCTGGCTTGCTGTCACTTCAGCGAAATTTTTGCTTATTGAGGCTGGGTTTGAACATTTGTTTTACAATAAAATAAGCATAACGCCAGTTATCTCTCACTTCTTATACATTTAGGACGCTTAGGTTCACCGAAATTGTGCGCCGCACGCTCACACTGCTACCCAACACAAAAACAAATTCATAGGTGGACACCATTGTTTGCTGGTGATAGCGATGTGGCTGGCCGATTTTACATGGGGCGCAGGCCCGGTTCGCCTAGCCAGAGCTACAGCCAATCCGTATCTATCCAGTTGGAATCGCACGAATGTGCTCTGCCGCTGGCGCGTTTGTCTTCATGGCCCCACATTAAAGGGACACTGAAGTGAATTTGTCAAGCTCCCGTTTTTGCTTGCACTGCGTAGACTGGCTCAAATAGCACACTTTTCATCGTTTATCCGGTTGACAAATCGGTAATTATTTTACAAAGCGCGAAAGAAGAAAAACTACCATGCGCGGTTTGCGGCGGCCGCACCAACTAAAGCTGTGACGTTGGGAGGAGGGGCGCCGTGATTGGACGATGCCCAAGGTTAGCAATCAAACAAGTTTCGGTTTCGGTTCTGTAAAACATAACCAATGGCGTTGTTGGATGGGCATTCTCAATATCTCAGTAATCATCATACCGCGCTTCTGCCATGTTGTCGGCTGTAAAATGCACAAGATAAGCCTCCCAGGACGGATTGTAGTTGTAGCATTCACTAGCCGAGACCTACGCAGTGCATGAACGCCCTCCGCGTACCCGCAGACGCCCAAATGTCATGCGCTTTTCCCCATATTTGGAGCTTGCCTCCCTCATGCCTGTATCGTAAAAAGCGTGTTCGCACCAGGCCAAGGGTCTGTTCATTCTGGCCTGTGCCCACTGCCTGCAAGCAGTCGGTGCTTATGGCAACAGCACGCCAACGAGAACTCGCTAGCGCGCCAGTGTCAGCCTGCGCGCGTTTTAAGTGCAATGCACTTCTTAAGCGACCCTGAACCTGCGCCCACCGGCGATGTCCGCGTACGTGGAGATGGGCGCGCGCAGCCTGGCCGCTGACATAGCACATACCCACGTGGGGGATTGGCCAAGAATCGGGCGTGAGAAGGGCTAATGCACCTGCTTAAAGGAGTACTGACACGAAATTTCAATGCTGAGATCCGCTCTAGCAATCAAGTACAACGACAACACAAATAGGTGTCTGTGAATAAATGCATCTTTCTTTCTTTGTAGTTGTGTGTGTGTGTGAGATCTCTCTTTCGCGAACATTACCGAACCGCGCAAATTCAACTCGTGCATTCGCACTTTCACATTCTTCCCCTCGGGGAAATGCGGGGAATTTTGTGAACTAGTTCGTGTAGCCATGAACGTTGCGGCCCAAAAAAAGGTGAACTCGATATAGAAAACATCAGCGGAAAACAGAAAAGGTAACTTACAAAAAAAAAAAAAAAGCACGTACCCGCGGGGATTCGAACTCGTGACTTGCAAAACACCAGCGGTGACATAGCTAGCGCCCCAGACAACTGAGCCACGGAGCGGGGTGCGAAGGCTTTGCTAATATAGGGTATATATTGTACAACCAGTTTAAACTTTTATTTAGTTCTGTCATTTCAAGCAGCTTAGGTGACTATTTGTTGTACTGCGCTCGTGCAGTAAGCGTCGCCCGAGTTTCCACAGTAGCTCACGCAATTGCATTTCGTAGACGGAAAAGCGTTCGCAGATGCGTAGTCGTGCTGCTGACCGCTGTGCTTGTTCGCCCAGCGCAAAAAAGTGCTTCCCGCGCCCTAGTTTTACGCTGTACGGTAAAAATATCAGTTGATTTTATTTCCTTAGTACCTATATTGACTTCGCTAACTCTTCTCCCGCCTTCAAGAGGCCTTATATTTTCCTACTGGCGTACCAGTCACCGAAGCGTCGCATGTGCGCTTGTGCAGCGCTTGTGTGAAGCGACCTTGACTTGGAGCTAGATACAGTGTACAAACAAACCAAGTAAAGAAAGGCACATTATTCCATTCACAAACGTGTCCTGGCTTCGTTTCAACCTAGCGAACGAATTGCGACCAAGCAATTTTTTTTAACCTCCTTGATTGCGACAACCCGCCGGCGGCCGGCGGACGAAACGCTGGGCCGACTGACTCTGTCTGAAGGCCGGGGAGCCGTGCAGTAGCGCAGCCGTGGCGCAGCCAATTGCCAGCTCATCCCCTCCTGACGTCACACGAAAACGCCACAGAAAATGGGCGAGCGTAAAGAGAGGAGGACAGCATTTTCGAATTAGTTTTTCTACTAAATAAAATCGCGTAAACGCGCCTAGAGTGGTCGAAACATGGCCTGGGGACTCCGGACTACAAATTGCGCTAGTAATCCCGCAATGTCTACATATCACTTCAGTGTCCCTTTAAGGGCCATGAAGACAAAACACGTTTGGTTCATTCGAAAGATTGCCTCGTGAGAATCATACTGACACCACTTTTAACACACACTTTGCTGAAATAAGCTATATAATTAGGAAAAAAGGTAATGGCCATGCGACCCACTCGCTCATTTCCCACAACAGAGCCTATAATGTCATACCAGCCAGCTCTGCGATTGGCAAAGGCCAGCGAAAGCAAACGCAAATTAGGCAGAGCTTAAAAGCTTGCCGAATGAGCTATTTGCGCTCAAATTTAGGGCACATTCTTTTTATAGAAGTAAGAAGGGGAAGATAGACAGTAGAAGTTACGAAAGTACACATAAACATAGAAGTACCGATGCTTGTTTTAGCTGCACAGCAGCCTGCCACTTTTGAGTTGTGTTACACACACTGGCCGATTGGTGTAATCAACGTTGTCTTACGTGACCCTGTTTGTCGACGATATTTCATGTTTCGTGAAATGATTACTTTCTACGCTAACAAAAACAAGCCAGGTGCAATATCGGTCAAGAAACAGAGTAACGGCAGACAATGGTCCGTGCATGAGTATGTGAGCGCCATCTGGGAAGACTGACGGCAAGCAGCACTGCAGCCGAATCATTGCTGACATCCAAAAAATGCACGATTTGGCAGGAGGATCAAAATTTTCACCGAAATTGATTAATTTCTCAGTGAATGAAGCATCGTTTGCTGCTGGACAAGTGCTAGGAGCACTATAAAACACGAAAACTTTCGAATATGTTGTATTTTGCCCTCATAGTTCCTTTAAGGACCCCAAGGAAATCTTTGGGTAAAAGGTAATCGTGATGCCTTTGTACTGTTCGCTTTGCCATTCACATGCCACCACTTTTGCATGGGCTGATGTCTGTGTGGGTGTCTTTGCAGGCCACACAGGTGTCCGGAGCCACAGTACCGGAACGCAGCCCCCACGAGCATGGCGGCCAGGCTGCAGCGAAGCCAGGTGTTCCCCCCGTCCGGCGGATTCGACGGCGCCAGGCTCCACCGCAAGTTCATCTACAGCAGGCAAGTATCTCCCCAGCACGTTGGCTTTTTGTCTGTCCAAAGTTGGGCTGGAAGCTTTCGTGTTCGTGTCGTAATCTTCCTTTTTTTTTTTTTTTCACTGAATTATGTCTTGTATTGCTGTAGTGATGTTTCCGTATTCTCTCCAAGCTTGTATTTGGGGCTCTTCAAATACGGCGGCGTGTTTCAACTGCAGGTTTCGCCCAGTGCGGACTTTCCGGGATCCAGACGGCACCAGCAGTTACTCTTGTTGCGCGTTTTCGGTGAGTGCCACCATTTTGGAGGGCAGCAGATGCAGGTGCAAAAGTTGGCTTCCCTATGGTACACCATCTGCTCGCAAAGATTGGATGCAATGCGAGTGGGGTCATCAGTCTTGCTATTACTGTTGTTAGTATGTTATCATTATTCGTTTTTAAAGCTGCCAAAGTCATCACAAGACTTACGTGCTACGCACAACAGGAAATTTCTTAGTCTTGCATAATGCAAACCAATGGCTGGATTTCAACGGCACACGTTATGGCCACATGTACAAAAACGAATATGGATTGACATTGCTGTCCAATGCCCCCCCCCCCCCCCCCCGCCACATGTACAAAAACGAATATGGATTGACAGTGCTGTCCAATGCCCCCCCCCCTCCGTGGGTGTGTTTTTTTTTTTTTTTTTTATGTGTCTGCTCAAGTGGAAAAAGTGATATCTTCAGTTTTTGCTCCATCCTGGTATAATTTCTCGATATTCGAATTGAATTCCAAAAGAGGGAAGCGTGAGATTTCAGCCACGTTGACTTTTCTTGGGAGGGGGTCCAAATTAATCATTAGCCCTCTGCCACAGCACAGCACATATCACAGGTGCATCTTTGAGATATTTAATACCCTTCAGGTAGGGCTGTTGTAATCTCAGTCAAAAGGCCTAATCTTTTCAAAACTCTTTAAAGGGACCCTGCAACACTCTTTGAGCAGTGCAAGTAAACCTGCGCAACGTTTAGATTACACTGCCAGGAATACCTGAGCCAAATATTACACGTGCACGTGAAGCGGTGAGCGCGCAAATCGATGTGAAAGACGCGGAAAAACAAACCGCTCTCTCTTCAGTTGTCCTCATTATGCATGGCCTGAGGGACGTCGCATAGGCCATGGCTACCCGATCGCTGTCACTGGTCAACTTGGCGGGTAGATTCTCCCATTTCCGTCGTCGTCATCGCTGTGTACGAACCTCTTCTATGCCTGAACCTGTAGGCACAGTTTTGCCGTTTCTTTTGTGTTTTGAGTGCGCGCGGAGTTTGAGTGATGAGCTCAATACTTTCCTTTCAACGGGACCACTCGACTACAAACGTTTATTGCTTCAAAAACGCCCTACCAGCCCGAGCGCACACTTGCGAGTAGGCACCCATGCCTGCTTTTTTGTGGCACCAGACTGGAAATAGGCCCCTCTGCGTTGCGGAGAAAAGGAGAAAACTACCCGGCATGTGATATATCGAAGGCCGCCGAAGCGAACGCCGCGAGCCGCCCCCCTCTCCGGGAGAGAGCGCAGCTTTCGTCGCGTTGCCCACGGTCGAGTTGAGAGGGAATGATTATGTGCGATTTCTCATCGCGCGTAGTTTCGTTAATTGTGAGCGGATTTTCATAATTCTTGCGGGAAGAGATTTCTGGGACTAGTAGTCGATGGCAAGTGTTGTAGGGTCCCTTTAAGGGGGCTCACTGGTCTTAAACCAAAAAAGTTTATTTTTACAGTTATTATGATGAAAATTGGGGGGCACATGCAGTTTCTCATTCTGATTGTAGATATAAAATTTGTTTTTGAGTAAGATGATTATATTCAAATTTGTTTGGATTTTTATATTCAATTTTTTGACAGCCTTTGTAAAAAAACTGCTGGAGGGATGCAGTTAAACAGGGAACCAGTGAACTGTGCACAAATCAAAGAGTGCAATAAGACTAACATTATCGTTCTATCTGGTCTGTAGCAGAAGTTATGACCATTTGAAGTTTGGGCTTGAAAGGTAGCAGCCATAAAAACCGGTTTTGGCTTCCAGGCCCAAACTTCAAATGGTCGTAACTTCTGCTACAGACCAGATAGAACGATAATGTTAGTCTTATTGCACTCCTTGATTTGTGCACAGTTCACTGGTTCCCTGTTTAGCTGCATCCCTCCAGCAGTCTTTTTACAAAGGCTGTCAAAAAATTGAATATAAAGATCCGAATAAATTTGAATATAATCATTTTACTCAAAAACAAATTTTATATCTACAATCAGAATAAGAAACTGCATGGGCCCCCCAATTTTTATCATAATAACTGTAAAAATAAACTTTTTGATCAAAGACCCATGTGCTCCCTTAAGTGATGAATATTTGTGCACGCAGAATGTTTCAGCTGCGTTAGATATTTTTTTTTTTTTTCGATCAAGAACCTTTTTTTTTTTTTTTTCACCCATTCTGAAGAAAACTGTCTTCACGGGGCAGCAGTTAATAATTTTAAACTTAATTTAAGGAAGGACGCTGGTCTTAAAACAGTGTCTTTTAATTTTCAAGTGAACTCGGTGAAATTTGTCAGTCTTGCTGTTTTTTTTTTCCCACTCATTTCAAATACGCCGTTATTTTTTCAGTGTGTCAGTTAGTTCTCAAGATAATCAGCCATTTTTTGGTGGAGCAATAGACAGAGCAGTGTTGGTCGTAAAACTGTAATCTTCATATTTTCCAATACTATGAACCGTGGTGAATGCAATAATTGGAGCAGTTTTTTGATGCATCGCTTGGAACTAATTTTACAGCTCATTAAACTTTGGTGTTTGAAATGCGTGTTTGAAATGGTTCCTTGCTGCTGGTGCCAGCAAAGTTTAATGAGCTGTAAAATTAGATCCAAGCGATGCATCAAAAAAACACCATTCACCAAGTATCATAGTATTGGAAAATACAAAGATTACAGTTTTATGACCAACACTTTTGTCTATTGGTCCACCAAAAATGGCTAATTATCTCTAATTACCTGAGGAACTAATTGACCAACTCAAAAAATAATGGCATATTTGAAATCAGAGGGAAAAAACGTGAGACTGACAACTTTCACAGAGCTTACTTGGAAATTAAAAAGTTGTTAAGATCAGTCTCCCCCCCTAAGGCAAGCGCTGTTTGGGGATTTTCTTCATTTTGACACTTCCCCTCGCAGTGCGGTGAGCTCCTCAAAGTTTCTTGAACCTGGACAGGTGCCCGATATAAATGCCTCTCCACGCTAAAATGTTCACTTCCAGCCCAGCCCGACTCAAACAGCGCCTTACTCAATAAAAAATTATCCCAGCCTGTCAGAAGTGTAATAAAGTGTCAGTTTCCTCCGACGCTTTCTGGTTCTTGCAAAGAAAGGAAATGTTTTGTGTACGCAATTTTGTATGCATGGTGTCTAAAGCGAGACACTTTTATTTGGATCTTTGAACTCGAACTCGTTCAGTTATTCATACCAAGGTGACATGAACGGTGTTGCCTGGTGATGGGAAGATCTGTTGTTGAGCAGCGTTTCCCCATGTGCAGGCTGGCTCACAATACCTTTTCCTGGGGACCTTGGTGGGCGAGCTGCACGTCTACAACCTCTACACGGGCGTGGTGAGTGTGCCTTGTGCGTTTGCGTCGGGGTGACTCGACTCGGTGTAGATAGTCGTAAAACGGTTACGATTTAGATGGTCGTGAAACGGGTACGGACAGAGCCGTTTGCTCCGTTATGCAGTTGCTGGCATTTTTGCGCAGGCTGCGCGCTTAGCAAAGGCTGTGCTTAGCAGGATGTGTTAACTGTTGCAGTCGGGTAGTCTGTCGGCCAATCTGTCAGACATAAGTGCAATCCGACATGTTTGGCAATTTGTCAGATTGCACCCGCCGCAGTGGCTCAGTGGCTAAGGCGTTGCGCTGCTGAGCACGAGGTCGCGGGTTCGATTCCCGGCCGCGGCGGCCGCTTTTCTGATGGAGGCGAAAAGCAAAAACGCCCGTGTGTACGAGATTTCGTCGCACGATAAAGATCCCCAGGTGGTCAAAATTAATCCGGAGCCCTCCACTACGGCGCCCCTCATCGCCTGCGTTGCGTCGGCGCGTTAAACCCTACAATCAATCAATCAATTTGTCAGATTGCATTTGTTCTGCTGTTGGCGAGATGGTTCAGTTGGAGGAAAAGGTACAGTCGAAGCCCGCTACAACGAACTCCGCTTTAACAAAATTTTCACTTCGATGAAATACTTCCGATTTCTCGCCAGCTAGCCATAGAAGTCAGTGCAATGAAGTCCTCGCCACAACGAACCATTTGTCTGGCTTGTTCTTGCTTCAGCGAAATTTTCGCTCGGTAGAAGTGGGTTTGAACATTTATTTTGCAATAAAATTAGCGTAACACCAGCCATCGGTAGCTTTTTATAAATTCAGGGTGCTTAGTTTCACAGAAAACGAGTGCCACGTGCCCACACCACGACCAATAAACAAAAACAAGCGCATAGGTGGACGACATTGCTTACTGATGATTACAATGTGGCTGGCCATTTTTACACGAGGTGCAGACCCAATTCACCAAGCCGGAGCTACAGCCAATCTGGTTGAAATTGAGCGAATTGGCCAGATGCGCTGGGGTTGAGCCATCACGTATGCATTGTTAACCGCTGTCATTGCCGTTTTCTTCTACCAATCTTTATAGTCACGAGCGAAAATCTTGTTTGCATGTTTAGTTTTGAACGCGCGTTATACAATCGTATTCTAATCGCAAGCGCACGTGGCTTTGCCTGCCAAGGTCAGATGCCGCCGTGCCCAGTCAGAGGATAACGGGTGCAGCTCATGCGAGATGGGGGCTTCCGACGGCCTAGCAGCTATCCGCAAGTAATCGGTTCGGTAGATGTGCGTTGTTGTGCAGCGTTATGTTTTGCGACTGCATTTCTCCCCCTTCCCGTGAGGCACTCTTTACGTGCGGGTAAAAAAAAAAAGGATAACCACTAGTACATTTGTGATCTGAACAAACACAATGCAACTGCGCGTCGCTCCTTTTTCTAAACATTGCATTAGGCGTCAGTATTGCTGATCATATACAGGGCTATTTTTCTTGCCCTTCAGTGGTGTGCTGGGGCAGATTTCATCTCAACGAATTTCCGCTTCAGCGAAATTTTTTGCATGTCTCGTGAATGTTGTTGTGGGATTCGACTGTAACCGCCTCTTCCAGTGGGCTGCTTGCATGACCCAGAAACATTTTGGCATTACTGTTGCCTGTGAGTGTGTGTAGTTTGAGAGCTGCTTGTTCTTTTGCAAGAATGTGTGGATCTGGAGTCACTTGGGTGTGGTTTCGTTTTGTTTCTCATTGTTTCGTGTATCGCACAGTGTTTTGGAAAGGGGGGGGGGGACTTTTGGATAACTGAGGTTGTTGTCTGTTGCTTTTCAGGAAGAAGCGACGTACTCATGCCACGAGTCGGAACTCACAAACTGCCAACCATCAAACGTGGGTGCCCATATGACTTCGTGATTTTATAATCCTCGCTGTAATCAGGAATTCATCCATCTGTACATACACACGCCACAAGCTGCATATTATTTATCATCATCATCATTATCATCATTGTAATCCCACTTTTCATAAAGCACAACTACTGTGTGGCTGCAGTGCATGCTAGTCTATGCAGATCGGTCGGAAGGGAGGGATGAGTGTATAAATATGGGGCCATTCCATGTTCGACAACTCTGTTAGTGCACAAAAAGTCTTGCGGTTGTAGATCACCAGAACTATGATACGCAGGGAAAGGTTCTGTGTGCTCCGTAGCATCAACATACGGCGCTCCAAAACTTCTTTGAGGTCTAGAAAAGACATTAAGAAAGGGGGGGAAAACGGTGAATCAAAAAAGTGGCTGATAGTGCAGATACCTGAACCTTTGAGCTAGTGAGGAAGTGGTGTTGTGTGTTTGTTCCCCACAGGACGGCAAGTTCCTGCTCACCTCGTCAGCGTGGCGGAGGCCGTTGTCATCCCTGTGGAGCTTCACAGACGTCTTCGACCAGAAGTGAGTGCACTGTCCGAGATGTTCGGGGCGGGATTGGAAATATTCTGCAGTATTCTGAGGGGAGTTCCAACCGAGCTTGAGATAGTTCTCTGGCGAGGTTTACAAGACAGCGAGATCAACAGCATATATTTGTGGCCTGCTTATGTCAAGGCAACTACCCTGTATTGCCCTGTAGAAGTCAACCCAGTTATATCTGCAGCCCTCATATGGCAAGGCAAGGATTGTATGTAACTGGCGGCGGCGGCTCCTCCTCCTCCTCCTCCTCCTCCTCCTCCTCCTCCTCTCTTTCTTCTTCAAGTTAGCTTTTAGCATTGGAGGTTTGATCTATGTGCAAACCTGTAAAATTGTCCTATATGCAGAGTCAAAATTCATGGCAGTCTAGCCACGACTAGTTTTGTGGACCGTGCACGCACAAGTTCAGCAATTCATGAAGTATTTATCGAGCACCTTAAAGAGACACTAAAGGCTGGAAACAAGTTGGCTGGTATTGGTAGATTACAATGCCGAGAATCTAACACCATTAATATACACCACTCTCGCAACTGGTGGTTGTTTAATAAGGCAGAAAACGCCAGAAACGTGAGAACAGGGGATGACACCCCGTACGCTTTTGGGTACTGCGGTTTGTGACGTCACAAAAGTTGTGAATTGCGAGGGCTCATTGGAGAAGCATCTATGGACGGTTTCCTAAAATAAACGGTTCCTGAGTGGTTAAGCACGTGAAATAAATAAAGGCTTTCCGTGAGCTCAAGACTAGCTCCGGGCCTGACGGCATAACAGCGAAGCTCTTGAAAATAACTTCTCCTTTCTCAGGCTACTTGCTTTCATTGTTATTTCAGCAATCCCTAGATTCAGGTTGTTTGTCAGACGATTGAAAATTTGCGCATGCCCTGCCATTTTTCAAATCTGTCGACCGGTCTGATCCCCTTAACCATAGGACCTCAATCAGCCGCAAGTTACTAGAGCATATTTTTTTCGCACATGTAACCCACCTTAACCAAAATAACTTCTTTATTAACAATCAAGGATTTAGGAAACGTTTTTCATGCCAAACACAATTTTTTGAGCTGGTCACTGATCTCCACGATTCGCATCTGGGTGACAAAACAACTCACTGGATTCACAATTTTTTAACAAACCGTTGGCAATCTGTAAAATTGTTATAGCGTGCCTACTAACATTGTGGCAGTGCTTAATAGTTTCATGCCTTAGGGGACATTTTGCTGGACTGGGGCCTGTGAAACATTGTGTGTTATGCGGCATGGGAGATTGAAGCTGGTTTGGAAGGTTGCATCAAAATCTGTTCTTTGTTTTTGCACAGTAAATTTCCCGTTTTTAGTCGTGCTTTGTGTACTTCTTTGCTTTATTTTTTTTTAATCCTGTGTCTGTACTGCTATTAGAGAACAAACCACCACTACCAGCTTTCCCCCAGCTCTTCGGCAGGTGAAACTGGTGGTACTTTGCCTGTTGATTTCGTTGTTGGTCTCTGATGTGAATTCAGCTTCCACTCTTGGTCAAACCAGTCGAGTTCACCACACAATTGATCCCAAATCTTCCTCCTCCCCCCCTTCCCGCGCTTCCCAGGCTGTCGTTTGACGACGACTACTACGTGGAGTTCGGCAAGCAGTCGCTGGAGCGGGTGCTGGGCACGCGGCACGAGACGGCGCACGTGTACGACACGGCCACGGGCGCCCTGCTGGCGACGCTGCGCGACGCCGACCTGTCCAACCACTACACGCGCAACCGGGCCACCTTCAACCCCACCGACGAGCTGGTGCTCTCCGACGGCGTCCTCTGGGACGTCCGCACCGTCACCCCCCTGCACAAGTTCGACAAGTTCAACCCCCACGTCAACGGCGTCTTCCACCCCAACGGCCTCGAGGTAATCGTGCATCCACCGCCTTCGATTCGCTGATCAACCAGTACCCGCCATGGTGGCTGCTTTTTTGGTGAAGGCGAAAAGCGAAAGCGCTCGTGTGATGAGATTGCGGTGCACATTGAAGATTCCCAGGGGGTCAAAATTATACTCGAGCCCGCCACTATGGTGCGCCTTGTAGCCCAAGGGTAGCTTCTTATCAACCAGGGTGGCTGGTGTGTAATTTTAGAGTTATGAAGAAAAAAAAATTTGAAGAGTGGAGTTTGCTCGCACCCCACTCTTCTTTAACTTGGCTGCATAAGAATCCTTTGGAATGTTGTGCTGATAAGCAGTCGCCTTTCACTTCACCACTCAACGAGGTGGCAAGCAAAAAAGCAAAAAGAAAGAGTAGCAAAGGCTTTTACTTATCACATTACGCCGGCACCATCAGCAAGACTTGTGCTGCTGTGGCATTTTTCCAAGTGCCAAGAACGGGCAAAGCACTCTCTCTAAAAAAAAAAAGAAAGTTAAATCATCTGTGGTTTTGAAAACCTTGCAACAGCAGGTCCAAAAAAACCCAAAAATAAATACCATGCCTCTGTTTTTAAAGTGGCCTTCATTCCAGTAATGGTGAACAAAATGTTCAAGATGTAGGTTGTACAAAGGGCTCTTTGTCTGTTTTAGTCAAAAGCTCCTGGATAGTGCTGCCGGCATTGCGGTGATTTTAATTTCGCGAGAGGATTTCATGGTTAGAGCTTGCACTTCTCAAGTGTTTTGCCGTATAGTTTGGTGCACTTTCTGCATCCAAGGCCAATTCTTGAAATTTTTGTTTCGTGGCAGTTGCATGTAAAGCGCTACTTCAAAAGAAAATAGGAAGCCTTGTCCGTAGTTTGACGGAAGTTGCAAAAGGGGGTAGAGTACTAGTGCTGTCGCAATTGCGCAGAATTTAATCTCGCAACAGGTGCACGAGCACTCCATCATGCCCTCGGGTGCCTCCCCACATCTAGAACTAATTTTGGATTGCTCACAGAAAAAAAAAAAATAAAAGAGCTACGGCACAGCCCACGCACCGCCTACAAACAGACGGTCTCTTGCCCCTCAGGTCATCTCCAACTCGGAGGTGTGGGACTTGCGTACTTTCCGGCTCCTGCACACAGTCCCGGCCCTAGACCAGTGCCAGGTGACATTCAACGGCGCCGGAGACGTGCTCTACGGTGCAGTCATCACCGAGGACGATGATGATTCTCAGCGGCTCTTCAGCTCCTCCTTCCGGACCTTCCATGCGTCGGACTACTCGTCCATCGGTGAGAGCAGAATCGGTGCTTTCTTGATTGTTTATTCACTCATTCGTTCTGTTACGTTGGCTGTTGTGTTGATCCCGTCCTTTTTCTTTTGCCAGTGATAGGTCTGCATCATCTTGCCATTTAGTGAAATTTCTCCATTTCCTAAATTATGCTCAGGTACAAGTTAAGAATGGCGATAGAGCACGCAGTGTAGCACTCCGCCAAAGTGATGGACCCAGATGTGAACGAGTGCCTGCATTTTGAAAGGAGGTTATGCTTAATGCATGACATCTAATTTTTCTTACTAATTTTTCTTGCGTCAATTGCTTGTTACCACTGATCAGCAGATTAAGCCTGAAAATTGCGAACAACCCATGACACGCTCAAAATATTTGCACTAAAGCGCTCAACGCACTCTTCGTGCCACACGGAGGAAGAGCCAGCTGCAGTGATAAAGGCACAGGGGCAACTTTCGTTGTTGTTCTTAAATTTTACGGAGTATAGCTCTCTCTCTCTCTCTCTCAGCTATGTTGTAGCACTTATTGTGCCAACTCTGTCTGCCAGGGCTTCATCAAGCTGTCCTCACAACTTTTTTGCAGGCTCAAATGAATTGATCCTTAGAGTTGGCACCATTACTTGCTGAACACACATTTGGCTGTCCACTTTGGCCTCAGAGCCAGCAAGTAGACAGCCAAATGTGCAGTTTTGCTGCACAGAGGCAACGTCTACGACAAAGTACAGGTGGCAAGGTAGGGCGCTGGTGGAGGACTCCAAATTCTCTGTGTAGGACTGGCAGCTGTTGCAGTGTGATAAAATTTGCTTGCAACCAGCACTGCCGTTTCTGCTTGAGTGTTGGCAGGATAACTCAAGCGTGCTTGTGTTGAAAAGATTGTCTTGTACGTGTTGAGGTGATAACTGTGGCACCACAGCGAGCTCATCTCGGGCGGTGGAAGACGATTGAGGCAACTGACAACTGACTTGCGTGTTCCCCATTCCAGCTACCATCGACATCAAGCGGAACATCTACGACCTCAAACCGGACGAGTCTGACTACTTCCTAGCTGTTGTAGAGGTGAGCTACGCTCTACTCCCTTTTTGTGCACGTGGCGAGGGTGTGTGCGTGGGTGGTGTGCAGTTTCTACGTCAGAAGTGGTGGCTAATTCGCGGAGCCTTTGCCCGTTTTTCTCTGCTTGCCCATTTTTCTCAGCACCTGCTTTCCTTAAGGGTATGCTGACGGGCCAGTGGGTACATTGTTTAGACTAAGAAAAAACAGCGCAAACGACGGGACGAAGAAAGGTAAGACTAAACCACAGGCGCTGACGAACAACTGAGCGCTTTATTGCAGCAGAAAACATATATATAGAAAAAGGAAAACAACAGAAGGACCGATAAAGACCTAGGAGATATCACATCTGAAAAAACACGATGTCTCGTAAAGAGCATGATCCGCCACGTGCCGATACAAAGTCTAATGTTCAAGATAGGTACAGCATTTCCTTTTCCAGAAGTGAAACTGATGGCTCACTAATACAAGCACCTCCTTTCTTCTTGATCTTGAACGCCTCGAAGATTTCCCGCTTCCCTTCTTGATGTAGCGCGGCTTGGTTCTGACGAGCTATTTTTTGTTTTAATGTGGAAGCATTAAAAGTTAAATCTAGACGCTTGTAGATGGCAAGCCCCCGCTTTTTTCAACTTAAGGGGAGACGCGGGTCTTGGAATCCCGAAATTTGGCCAAAAAATCGATTTTTAGAAATCGCCATTTTCGGAAAGTAGAGCTATTTTTCTACCGGTTAGCAAAATATCCAGACCCAGGAGTACGTATTTGAGCCATAATATCAATTTATAGCACCGACGCCCGCTAAAATCGGCCAAGATTCGACGCGAAAATAGCATTTTTTTCGACGACTCGCCCCTCGGGTTATACATGCGCCACGGCGTCCATCTTGGTCTCATTCGAAAGCGCGTCTTTTCGTTTTCAAATCCCCGCCAGAACCACTCCGTTTCGTCCGTTGGTTGCGAGTAAAACCGGGGTAGAAAAGAGACGGATCGCGCCGCCTAATTGGTTACTGACTGCACGTGACCGCAGGGCGCAACCTCATTGGCTGGGCGCCGTGGGTCGTCTGCTCGGCACTCTCATCACAGGGCAACGGCTCATGTATTCGTCTATGCGAGGACCGGCAAAAGCCCCGCATGGCGTAAAAATAAAGTAAAGATGTCTATCGATAACCGAAAGGAAGAACAGGCATTATTAAAAGCGCCTGAAATACGATTTTCTGCTCCTGTGACGACGACTTATCGCGAGAACGGCGCCGAGACGGAGGTAGGCTTAGCGCCCGCGCGGGCTGCCGAGACGATAACGTAGCGATATGATTACGCCTGCGGGGGCACTAAGGTGCGTCTATCTTTCGATCAGCAGCAAATAGAAAGAGAAGAAATGATAAAGTGAAGGATGCCGCATGCCGACGTCGCAAGGGAAGTGTGTTCATTCTGTTATCAACGATGCTGCGGCGGTTCGGCCCGCACTCCGGCGCGCGCTTACTCGTCGGCAGGTTACCATATAGATGAGCGATTTGAGAATTATAAATGTTCGCACTGTGCACAATGTGCGTTGGTGACGTGATATACGAGTAGATTAAACCGAAAACGTGGTTATCCCACCTAGCCAAGCGCGTGCACGTTACAGAACAGTGGCGGGCATTCCGTTACCAGCCCCTTCGCTGCAACTCACTTCACGCGATGCAAATCCGATTTGATTGCTACAAATGAAGCAGTAACATAACAAAATAGCGTTTACAACTGTGGTGCACGCTCGGCACCTCAGCCCTAGTCGCCAAAGAGAGACGGCGCGATGCCAACAGCATAAAAATTGAAGCAACGTTCTGGCTTTGCTTTTGTTCAGTTTTTCTGCCAGGTGCCATCTGTAGACAGAGGATTTCATAATTTTCCCATTAACTGATTTCAGCAAACTTAGTATGCTCGTGTTGAGCGAAACGCGAGCTACATTCTAGAACCTTTCTTTTTTTCATATGCTCAATAGATAAAACTGTCACTTGTAGTAAAACTTCAACTGCGATTTTCTCAGCTTTCCTTTTTTTGCATATGTGCCTAGCCTTACAGGGGTTTTGAGGTAGTTTTTTTTCAAAGGATTTCTACAAGTGTTATACCATTGAATTCGGGATAAAATGAACTGCATGTTGAAGCTATTTTAATTTGCTCATTTTGCCTCAAATAAATGTTATGAGTAATAATTAGAGGTCATTAAGTTTTCAGAAAACTGTACTTGGCATAATTAGATTAATTCTGTCCAATCAACTATCTTTACAGGAATATAAATAGCTTCAGCATGCATGGCAGGTCTTAGGCTACACATCCATACCATTTATTTAAAAAAAAATTGAATAAAAAGTTCCTTAAAGGCCCATAAGAAATTACTTAATTAGGCTCCAGTGTTTTCTTCATAACTCAAAAAATAATTCTACCACTTGAAAACTAATTACATATTTGAAATGAGGAAGACAAAACACATATGCACAATGATTTTCATTATCACAGACCAATTAATAAAAAAGTTTATCTCAAGACCCACGTCTCCCCTTAATCCCCAAGAAAGGAGACAGCAGCAAAAACCTGTGTCGTACCGTGCAGTGCGCCCTGTTCTACAGAGGGATTGTCGATACGTGGCGACCTCCCACTAAACATCTTTGAAAGATTTTTTTCGTGACTTTCATTTTAAAGGGTGGTCCCCATGTGTGCTTTACAGTAGAGTACATAGAGGGTGATGAGAGCCACCTAGCCTGGTAATAAATCAAGTTCTTGCATCCATTATCGGTGCTTGTCCCGTGCAGGGGACTTCTGCGATTTTTTTTCCGGTTACCAAAATTAGGTGAGCGTTAGAATCGAGGTCTCGTTAGATTCGAGTGACTACGGTAGCCGCCAGCAAGCCAGGGCACCACAGCACTCACTGTTGCGCTGCGACTGCTGCAGGTCTGAGGTGGGCGCACACAATATAGTCAAGTCCACTTATAATGATACCGTGTATAACAACTATGGCACTGTCCACTTTCGTATATGTTGTATGGTAAAATAAACCGCTTATTGCAGTGCTCCAGTGCCGCGATATCGGATATAACGATTGAACCCACTTACAGTGTGCACCGAAAATTTGAGCTGCCGTCAGCTCTCCGCGCCGACGGCATGCACTGCGAGCTACGATGCACCTCGCGGGTCGGCTGCGAGGTACGCTCGCTTGCGTTCACCTGTTGTCACATGCACACCGCTTTGAATTTGGCTGGGTGCCTCATCATCTGTGTCCGTTTTTTCCACGGGAGGGACGTCAGAGCCTATGTTTTGGAAACGTCCGAACAATGGGTTTTCCTTGCCACTTCAATATTGTTATAGGTGGACCAGACTGTACTGGCACATCTATTCAGTGCCACATCACCCCAGTGTTCAGTTGGGCATTAATGCTTTCACATTAAAAAATTGCACAAGGTGCTTTGGTGTACAGTTTTTGTGTGTGTGTGTGTGTGTGTGTGTGTGTGTGTGTGTGTGTGTGTGTGTGTGTGTGTGTGTGTGTGTGTGTGTGTGTGTGTGTGTGTGTGTGTGATTGTTTGTTTGACAGGGAGGCGAGCAGTAGAGCAGCCAGACTGACCCAAGTGGCCAGATCTTCCACGTTCTGTGGGCAGCTGATGCGAGTGTTGTGGAGGCAAAATTAAAAATAAACGATCAGTTCACATTCATTGTGGGTCGCACGCTGCGAAACGTTCCACCAGAACCAGGCTGTAGTTACTGCGCTGGCATGTCGGGATGTCGCAGATAGCTGGAATGCGCTGCGGCGCACGAAGCAAAAGAACTGCGTTCTTGATAGTCTCTGTGCTTATTGATGCTGTAGCTCTACCTTTTCGGAATTCACGTTTCTCACGTGACCCTTTTTACTGCCTTACAGAACCAGGGCACGAGGGATGCCGGCATGAGCAACTCCGAGAGCGTGTGCCGCCTCTACGAGGTCGGTCGTCTACGGGAGGACGACGACGACGAGGTGAGTGAACAGAGGGCGTGCATGCGTGGGCGCATAAAAAAGAGAAGCTCGTGCGCGAAATAGGTCTTAGCAACTGCGGTACACGGTTTCACAAAATGGGGTGCTGCTCACAAGCAGACCAGTTGCCGTGTCTGAAATTGTAGGTGTGCGACTCTTGTGTAGTTCTGTTCCTAACAACTCAAGTTCAGACACTTGCTGCTGTCGTGGCGGACAATTAAGACCAATCTGTGACCTGAAATGCCGACAGTTTTTATGTATAAGGCTGTCGCAAGGCTGCCAAAGAGAGGTGTGCGACAGTCGGCGCCCGTTTGTGACCCACACGCTGGGGTTCTTGGATTTAGCCTCGTACTTGCTGTGGACTCCCCAAGAAGCAATCCAGCATTTGTTTTTGACATATATTCCTGAATCAGAGCCCCGCTGTGTCCTTTGGAGGGGTGTCCTGTCAAGTTGAAAATAAATTGGTTCCGTTGCTGAAGTACATTCCATTAAAATACTTGCACCATTGAGCGCTTGTAAATATTTGTCTCGTCAAGCTTAGATTTGAAAGGTGACTAAACGAGACCACATGCTGCATTCTGTTTTCTTAACTGCTTGACGTCACGTGGGAAGATTTGCGAGAAACTAAACTGGCTGACTTTCCTCTCACTGTTTTTTTTTTTTGACGACTGATCACCATTGCCATGGGAAGAATGAATTTGGGGCTAAACAATTGCAGTAATTTTTTCTTGTAGTGGCTAGTGTCCGTGGGCTTCGATAGATTTTATAAGTTCTGCCTGAAGTGTAGGATGCAAACCATGTGCAAATACAAAATACGAAGATTTTGTCCAGCATCAACTTTCCAACACCTAAGGTGTACCGCGTTTGTTCAGTAGTGCAGCTTGAAGTGCAATCAAAGAGAGGGAGGCTCGTGGGAAGGGCTGTGCTGAACAAAAACAAAAATAATTCTTTATTTGTGTCACAGAGTAACTTATTTTTCCTTAATTCGGCACTGTTGTCGTCGTCGTCATTACAGTTCGCCTCGCTCGGTTCACACTGCTTGTTCACTTGATTCGCCGCTTGCTTCACAGCTCGCTTCACGGCTGCCCCCGCCGCTGCTGCTGCCACTGGCGCCGTTCGGTCGCTGTGCTGTTGGGCTTAGGAAAACCTGATGTTCATCACAATTTCGTTACTGCCTGCATGAAGAAAGAAAGAGGGGAAGGCCTTCAGGAACCTCACCTCCTGCCAACCTCATTCCCATCCACCCCAAGCAGCTTATAAAGTGCACAGCACACTGAGTTGGTTAGTCTTGGCACAGAAGGCTTTTCAGTCTTTCTTTGGCTTCATGCAGTTAGTCTTTGGCAGCAGCAGCAGCAACGTGCTCTCCGTAATATCATCGCTGGTTCTCCATAATATCAACGCGTGCTCTCCGTAAAATCACAAAGCAGCAGTAATGCAAGAAGCAGTGCCGAATCTTTACTTTTCTGTTTTGCTTTGCGTGTGAGAATGAAGTAGGTTGTGACATTGCGTTAGAAACTTAAGGTTCACCTGGTGCAGTGATGATTGCACGGTTATTTTTCGCTTATGGCCCAGTGAGGTTTTCGTATGCCCAAGTGTTCGACCAAAAGGGTGGTGTGTGTGTCGAGAGCCTAAAGGCAAAGTAATATGCAAAAAGTTGGCTACTTAGATGTTGGCTACTCAGTTGGCTACTCAGGTGTTTTATCAGCGAGTTCAGGTGATAGCCTTGCAAGCACAGCTGTATCGTTTTGGAGAATCTACAATCACAAGCAACAGGGCAGCTGAACTTCCGCGCACAACACGTGGCTTCAGTGATGATGATGATTGTTCAGTCCGCTGAGTTGGTTGTGTGCTGGTTGCTTGCAGGATGCGGACGATGATGAGTCTGAGAACATGGGCGAAGAGGAGTCCGACGATGACGACGACGACGGTAAGATGATGTTTCCGAGCGCAGTAGTAGTATTACGTCTTGCTTTGAAGTTTCTCGCTGAATAATAAACACAGAGGTACGAACATAGCCGTTTGAACAATCCCCATT
The DNA here is from genome assembly GCF_048455015.1 of Haemaphysalis longicornis. Classification (NCBI taxonomy): domain Eukaryota; kingdom Metazoa; phylum Arthropoda; class Arachnida; order Ixodida; family Ixodidae; genus Haemaphysalis; species Haemaphysalis longicornis. Next base: position 105,302,460 of record NW_027526204.1, on the reverse strand, counting down.
GAAAGGTCTCGCATCCGAACGTATCTTTCATTTGAAAGCTGCGAACAAGTATCATGTTGCACTAACGAGTTGCGGCCTGGGCAGAAAAGAACTTCGTTTTATTTGTTCATGTTTGGTTAGTCTGCATGTTTTCATTCTTTTGAAATCCTGTGGCGAGGAGGTAGCTAGAGCGGCGTTATATTTCTCCTTTGCATGCTGGCGGGGAACCCCCAAGGAGAGAGTGCGCTGATGCAATTGGTCGCTGAGGTGCAGTTACTTTGAAAGTCAAGGCGTGGCACGGCAGGAATCGAAAAGGTGCGGTGGCGTTTGATTTTTTTGTTCCCCCCCTCGTTTGATTGATCGGCTTACGGGTATTGCTCACTGTCCTCTGACGTCCGTGCGGGCTGTTGTCCGTATTTTTAAAAATGAGCTTTAGGTAAGGGTGGAGAGCGAAAATCTTTGGTCTCTGGTGGTACCTGTGTAGCTCAGTTCATCATCACTTCTGCCACATTTCAAGGGATATGAAGCTGTAGTTAATCAAAAACACCACTCACTCCTCCCCTTTACATCCGTGTTAGCGTACGTTAAGAGTATAGCACCAAAAGATGCTAGGCTGCTTAGTAGTGTATTGGATTGGAGTGGTTCTTGATAGTGCCTTTCAGAAGGAAGTCCTTCTGGCAAGCCCAACTGCTGCCCTATTTGACTGGCTTTTTGTAGACCTTGAAAACAAGATATGTTGGCCAATTACCTCTGCTTTTGCTGCTTTGTTCCCGTGACATAAACGAGGCTTGTATTTCATCAAGGTTCCGAAAGGAAACGGAACAGGGTGCAGAAAAATACTGTGCTAGCCACGCAAGTGTTATTCATTGATGTGGAGAAAAAGTGAAGGCTAGGTAAACAGTTGAAGCCAAATGAACTTTGGATTTCAAAAATGTGCTAGAACGTGATGCTGGTGCTCAATGTTAGGTTTCGGTTGTTAGTGCTATCCTTGTAGTACGTATGTACATTTTATGCCATGTGCTTTTTGTACTCTTTCAATGCAAGCCTGTTTGCAATTAGCTGTTTGCCATTCTTTTAATAGTTAACCTGTAGCCCAAAACAAACTTCTTGGAGTTCAAGTAACGCCCCTGGCTGGTTTGAGTTCCCTTGTGTACCAAGGCTCTTCGCCGATTTATGTTCTGGGTGCCACAAAAAGCAACCTGGATTCGAATGTCTCGCACAAGTGCGCTGGTTTTATTGGTTCATTTGTTTGAGATACAGGCCAACTAAAGCAGCTTAGCAGTATAGCAGACAGAAGTGGCCCTTTTTCACATTGGTGGCCAGAAAACTTGTTCTCAGTTTCTCGTTGGTATCTTTCGGACATCGCCTAATTGCTTCACTTCTGTAATCCGTGGTTTCGCAGTTTTAAAGCAAAATGAAGTGAGAACCCACTTATATAAACGAGAATGCAAGGGTTTTATAGTTTCTGAATTGAAAATTTAAGTAATGCTGTGAAAGGCGTTTGTTATAGAGTGAACTTACTGCACTTTGTCCTAGGTCACTCTTGGCCTGCTATTTCCAAGGCAAACTAACTTATACACTGTGATTTGCGTGTTCCTTTTGACGCCTTCAGCTTTAAACTTTTGTTCGGTCTGTGTATGCGGCAGCCAAAAAGTATTGCGATAACCCACCGCCCGAAAATTTGTGGCTTTGAGGAACTAGGATTTTGGGTGGTGAGTCAGAAGTGCCATAAAAAATTAGATTTGGGTTTTTATTTGGCACTTTGTTTGGCGAGGGCTTGCAATTTGCACTTCCGCAGTGTGACACGGCAGGGAGTCACGACAGCGGTAAGTCGTGTAACTTGTCGGTATTTTGTACCGATAGCGAAACGTTGCATTTTATGGGCATATTACAGTCTACACTCATTACAGCGGATCCGGCAACAAAGGACTTCCAGTTACAACAGACCATTTCTGTTTGGTTTGTTTGGTCGCCTTGCATTTTAAGTGGAGTCCACTGCTCATAACGGACCCGGCTGTAGCGGACTATTGGCTACAATAGACTAAGTTTTAGGCAAAACTTGAAAAGTTGTTTTGACTGAATGCTTGTAGCGGACTTCCGCGGTGCTTTCTTTCTTTCTTTCTTTTTTTCGCGCGATTTGCAGCATAAGCAGCAGGGTAGCTGACTTCACTGTCGGATAAACTAAGCTTGATTAACGTTGTCGAACATGACGAAAAACAGGCACAAGGCTAAAAGTACAGGCCTATCTAAGCAGACTCCGTTCGGCAGTCAAAAACAAGGCCGCTGCCGATAAACGCGACTGGTGAGATTGAACAACAGCGCTTTCGAATACGCAAAGTGGTGCACTTAGAGTCGAGTCTGCCCTCTTCACAGGTTTTTTTTATGTAATAAACAACTCAGGTTCAGTGAAGCTCGGCATTTATTATTCCCACGCATGCATCGTTCGTGTTCCGTTTGGTAAAAATGGTAAGAAATGCCTAAAGTAGGAGGTTGGCTCCCATCCATTGAGTGCAATCTGCCGGTAACCGTGTGCAAGTCCAACTGATCTATCTTTCGATTTCACAGCTGTCCATCAAATTATTTCGTATCAGCTGTTTATAAGAAATGCGGAAGCTGCCTTGTAGGAACGTCAGGCAGCGATCCAATTTGCTTGACGAACAGTTTCGGGTAAGCCTGCCTCGTCGCGAAGGGTTTTAAAAGAGCCTAGCTAATTCTGCTGGCCACGGCTGATTTTTATAGTGGGTTAGTAATTGCTGCTTGTTATAATCTTGCTTTATTTTCTCAGCTTATTGTGCGTCTTTACGCACTCGACCGCATGTGCTAGGCCTTTTCCAAGTGCCGGTGCTAAGCTTCGAAAATGGGGTTTTTGGGTAATTCTGAACCCCGCGTGAACGCTGTGCAGAGATGCAGGTGCATAGGGAGAATTGTCTGTAGCATGTATGTGCAGTACTGGTCAAAGTTCGCACTTTTGCGCTCATAACATCCCTCCCCCTTCCCCCCCCCCCTTCTCTCCCTACCGCGGTCAGATACTGCATACTTCGGCTACAGCGGGCATATTTTTTCCGGATTAAGAGGGTCTGTGGTAACGAGCATAGACTGTATTATGTGATGTGGTGATATTCGCGTGGTAGGAGCGGTGTTTTTCATGTCAGATTATGAAGGGACCATGGTGTCTTGTGGGGACGAACTGTCAAGACCCTAGCGGTGAACCGTTCTAATTGAGCTTTCGCTACTATTTTCATCTTGGGAAATGATGCTAAGCGAATTGAGATGCAATGGAATGTCGTAAAGCTCGAGTCTGTCAGTAACCCTTATTACATGCAGCTTGGATAAGCTTGGATGTTCCTTGGGCAGTGGGGAGCAAAAGCCAATAATGGGAGCTGAAATGGTTCAGGATAAAACTGCCCTTTGGAGAATACTTTTTGTGCCACTTTGTTCCCCAGAGCGAAATTCACATTTCACAACCTTGAGTCTTGGGTAGCCCCCAAGGTGCTGGTTTATGCCTTGTGCTTTTTAAGTGATAAATTGAGTGGTATTTATTAGTATTTGGCTAGTTTCTGCCCTTAATGGCCCTTCCATTGCTTTTTTTTTTTTTAATGCTATGCTCAAGGTCTATGCATTTTTAATGTAGCCCATCTGATACAGCTTGTTGTATCAGCACCGTCGATATCAGATGCAGATCCTCATGCTAGAGTGACCTGATCTGTGAAGGCGTGTTTAGAAACTAAGCCTCTCCTATAAACGACCTGCTCACAGGCTTCTTTCTTTCTTTCTTTCTTTCCTCTCTGCCAATTTCCGAACTCTAGACATGGATGCGGACGACCATGAGGAAGAGGACGACGATGGCGACGATGCGGACGACGTGCCGTTCAGCTTGTCCGACGTGAGCGACGACGGGTCGGACGATTCGGAAGATTCCGATGAGGATCAGGTACTTTTTGCGCTCAACGACGATGTGTGACCCAGTGGTAATCCCGACGGCGACAAAAAACCGGTGGCGGCATTCTCGCGTGGAGTGCGTGTACGCAAGACGAAGAACTCGTTCTCCTCCCGCTCTTTTAATTTATACATGCTTGTAACATACGACCGGCCAACGACGACGACAACAACTCTACGAGCAGAGGAGGAGGAGACGTCTCCTTTCGTGTGCCACTGTCCCTTTTATCTCCCCCCCCTTCCGCCCCCTTTTTTAAGTGAGGAAAGTGATGGACCATAGCCATGCATGGCTTGTAAAGGAGCAATTTTCCCCGGTGTATCGACATGGCGTGGGTGAACTGACGACGGAGGTTTCAAAAATGCTGGAGGCAAGGAGGTGCTCCCTTGCTGCTGCTACCTCCACTTTGTTTTGAGCTCCCCTCCCTTGCCTTTTTATCCCAGTGCTTGATTCCCTATAGGCATTATTTACTGCACTGCGCATCCCGCCGGCAATGCTTTACACATTGAGGCGCCGATGCTTTCAGTTCAGAAGTACGCCTTCGAAAAAAAAAAAAAAAATTGAGCTCGCTTTACCCGCTTGCACGTTGCCCCTGCCTCGCCTCTAAGTCACTCTAGCTGTAGGATTTCCCTGCCCCAAATTCTAGTACCTCACCTGCTGATGGAATAAATTGACCTGATCTAGCTGTACAGGCGCCAAGAAAGCTGCGCGAATGCTGGATAGAACCCTGCTTCTTCCTTTTTCTTTATTATTCTCCCGTTTTCTGTTTGCGCTCGTTGGCGTTCTTTTGTGTCTTTTCTTTTTTTTTTCTCCGTTGAGAAGAAAACTCTCCCCCCCGACAGCATGCCAGGTGACAGCAGTGAAGAAGTGTTGCTGGAAGAAGCTTGCCAAGAACCGGTGTGGAGCAGTGGCATCGTGGTGAAATAAACCAGAGCCTGCACTTTTTTTTTTTTACGGCAGGTATCAAGGCGAATTGTGTTTTGTTGTTGTCGTGTGTGTCTGTTTCTTTCTTTGAGGGCCTGATTATGCTTTGCACTGTTTGCTGTGTGAAAAAAACATTTCAAGTGCAGAGCACTTTAGGGGCTCTCGTCTTGTCGTCAAAGCTCGCTCCTGGACCTAAGAACCACGCAGCGTTCTCTCGTCGCGGTGTCCCACGGAGGCTTCGAAAGCCGAGTGGTTTAATAGTCATTAGCATTCGAAACTCCTGATCCACTGGCACTTGTCATGCATCTCCCGTTGTTTAGCGCAAAGAAAACTGCAGGTACATTTAAGGCAAAATATACGTAATTAACTGGCAGCACCTGTGTTCATTTAGCTAGGAACGCTCGTTGGGTTGGTTTTTGTGATAGTAAGCGAAAAAAAAAATGGCAGTGCAAAGCCGGAACGTGTGGGAGGAAAAGCAAGCACAAAAAGAACAAAACTCCCGCTGGTGCAGTTTCAGGCAGGGGGCGCGCAAGCACTGCTAAGGCGGGAAATTTGAATTGCATTGGGTGGTAGGAGTGAGCGGATAACGGCGCTACAGCCCATCATGGCGAATCTCTGCTCTGCACTTCCGACAGCGTTCACATTGAGTGGAACAGCTTTAATTTTGTGGTTGCTCACGGATGCAGTGGAATTACTGTTTCGCTTAGGTTTTACTCTCAAAACGGGAAAAGCTTCAAAGCCTGCTTTATCTGAAAATTGTGGTAGTTTGGTGTGACTGACACCAAACTTGGTGTCGTGGAGCCTTGCGTTCAAAATGGTAGTGCAGAATCGTAAATACTGGTGTAGTAATTCACGTAGAGACGAGGCAACGTGAATAGGCATGTGGCACGGTAGGGCCACACAACTGTACGGCAAGTTTTGTTGCGTTTGTATCTTAGCTGCGCACGCTGCCTCGAGGGAATAATAGTGATTGCAAAGACCGTCCCAAATAAAGTTGAGGTTTCATCTTTGCAACATGCAGTGGACAGTAACACTAAGCAATACGCCATTCTGAGCGTTTAGTGAAGCAAGTATATGCTCTCATGCAAGTCGACTTATTAGGTGTTAGAACTTTTTTAACAGCATAACAACCACAACCACTTATATCCTCTTTTTTTTTTATTGTCACTGGAAAACAACACTTCAACACTTTTCTCTCCGTGTGTGTAAATGGCTGCACGTTCTTTCTCCGCGGACGGATTACCCTCTGTTCCTAGGTTCAGCTGACGTTTTTGGGCGGCATCTTTTCATTAGCTATCACAAAGCTTTGTCTTAACGGGGAGTTTGCACACGCGCTAAAGACTCCAAACCTTCTTCTGGCCACCTCCCACTTCAGCTGTTGGATCATTTTGTTGAACATACACACACACACACGCATTGCCCTCAACAGTGCAGCATTCTGACTAGAAAACTATATATATGCGGCTAGAAAGCCTAGAAAACGAGAGAATAGGAAAACAAACTACATAGACTGCCTAAAATTCTTTTACATAGTGTGGAACATACTCTCGCGCACTATTCACACAGCGGCATGCACATTTCTTCACTGGTCAACCCTTTCTGCATAAATATTAAAACACTTTGTAGCCCATTTCAACCACAACAAAAATGAAGGGACAATAAAAAGTCCGTGCACGGAACATAAATAGAAAAAAATGTTCAACTGTAAACTTTGCCGAAGCCTTGCGTGCGGCTTGGGGGATCTGAAACGTCATTTGAGTGGAGACTGCTGTTATAATGCAAAGTTTGGAATTGTCGCGTAGATTCGAAAAAGGATATGTACTGTAGACAAGAAATGTTCCAAAATGTTCCATTATATTCCTTGATATTTTGACTAAAATTTTGAAGACATTTTTCATCAAGCCAGGGCAAACATGAACTGGTATTGCAGTCTTCAGATGTTGATTTTAGAACCCCCTAGGGCCTTTTGGAAAGTTTCACATGGTTAGGCTTACGACAGAGTTCTCGAGACGTTGAGAATTCAGCGACAAACAAGCTGACATGTCATCAACAGTATGGAAGCACCATGTCAAAAACAGGTAAGGGTTTGAAAGGTGGAAAGATGCAACAGACAGTTTGTATATGGTAAATTTTTTCGAAACATTAACATCGCAAAAGTTCAACTTCATCGTAGATGGATGCTTAGCACCGGTAAATATTATGCTTTGCAGGTTTGGAGGGCTCATTGCAGAACTTGTATTCCCAAGCTCAGTGTAAATGGAGCTATGAACATGCATGCATCTGTAAACAGGAAAAGCTTTTGATTTTCTTGCGGTAAAGGTGCGATTGTGCTAACTGTAAATTTTACATTGTGAATACGGTTCAGAACAGGTAACCTTTGATATGTTGCATTGAATTCACATAATCTGTTGATTGTTTTACACTAAATGGTAAAGTTTTTCCACTAAATGCTGGTCACGTCCACGAGATTTCTTTGCTTTTATGTCTCCAATATACGCCTTCTTACAATGTAAATATTGACATACACATTAACTGTCACATTCTATACACTCTCTGAGAACTGGAAGTTTTCAGCACCTGCAAAACATTTCTTTGCCGCATGTTAAATGTCCGCTAAGTTAACAGCAAAAGCGTTTAAAAAAAAAAACACTTCTTTGCAATCGTAAGATTTTACTGATGTGAACAACATGTCAGCACTGGAGCAGTAAAAATGGAGCATTTGTAAAGCACATTGTCAACGCATTAACGACCCGGATCAAGGTCTTGTCGAAACTTGCACATTTCCAACAGCATGCGAACATGCCTTTTCAAAAAGACTGCGATGCAAAGCACAAGTTAGACCACTTTAGGCATGTTCTCAAAACTGCAACAATGCAACTGACCAACTCTCACGGGCGAATGGTGTCATTGCACAAGAGGGAATCAAAATTGGAACAAGTTCATTCGCGCAACTGTGAAAGCATATTGCACAAAATGCACAGCTGTGTTTTGGTTGTGTTGTGCCTCAAGGCCTTTTAAACTCGCATGCAAAGGCAAAACTCCTTACTGTTCACATTCGCCGACGACTTAGTCGGTGACTTCCGATCGCGGCAGCCCCTGTCAACGACACATTTGTCAGCACTTGTCCCATAATTCATTGCAAATAGACCCTCGGCAGTCGCCCGCAAAAATGTGCTCTGTTTCGAAACTTCACACTCTCAGCTGTAAATAACGCTATATAGTGCGAGCTCCTTTGCGCACGTAAGTCAAGCAGTTGCGTTTCGAGGTGCACGTGATATGTAGTACAAAGAAATGATACGTTGACAGCAGCTTTTATGACATGAGAACCTTTAAGATTCCGCACGCACTGTAAAGTATTGCAGTTTCGAGCAGAATTACCTGCTTTAAGCCACCAAGCTGTGTAAAAGCAAAGAAGAAAAAATTCCGCACCCTTCATTTATGCATTAGGAAGGCGCCAGTCAAAATATTGCGGGCAGAAAAAAAAAACCCCTAAACATTCATTTCCACGTTGATGTGATAAAACATGCCAGATAGTTTTGTAGGCTGGTCTCCACTGCTCTGCATGACATACCAATTAGACTGCTATTCAGACCTGTTGTAATGGTCTCCCGTTTCTGATATGTTGGGTGACCGTGAGGGCGGAAGGAACTCTTCTCAATCTGCACAACCTATCCGCGCCTATTCAAAACCCCTTGTCTATGCTTGCACACAAGCGAGATAAAACCCTGTGTTGTCATGGCGCTATGAGAGATAAGCGTCTTTAGCATTGCACTTAGTCATGCATCATGGCTGCCTATTGCACTCAAAGTCAATCCTCCGCACTCAGTAACACATTTCTGCACAACATGGCATTTTTTTTATCTTAGATTGCACACAAAATGTTTTCTATGTCACTCCAACAACAGACACGGGGAACAATTGTAAAATATGTGCAAGGAGAAGTAATATAAAATGTTTCAAACAGTCAGGTTTGCACGGATGTACTTGTGGAGAGTATTCACCTTTTTTGCACACTGAGGACAAGGGAGGAGGCGTTTATAAAAAAAAAGGTAGCATCATTCAGCAGTGCATAATCACAAAGCTTAGCAAGCAAAAGCATAAATCGACCATGCATGTGTCGCCAGCTCGGCGATTGTTGTAACATCCCACGGCAAGGATAGCCAGTGGTAAAAAATATTTATAGCGAAGAACAAAAGCTGAATACCTTTGAGCCCAGAACCAGTGTACATATATAGAATGCCTTTTGCACGAAGCACGCCTCGTAAATGACCAGCATGCGACGGGTTAAAAAAAAAACATGACTGCATCACGACGTGTGTCTGACTATGTCGCAGGCCGCATGGTGGTACGTTTCATAACATCGCAGACATTGCAAAGCGTTCTAGAGGAGGCTGCGGACTTTGCTGGCTTAGCTCTGGGAACAACTGAAAGAACACAAGGGGCACATAGATCTTCGACCAAAAAGTTTATTTTTACAGTGATGAGGATGAAAATTGAGCGACACATGTAGTTTTTTCATTCTAATTGTACATGTGAAATTTGTTTTATTGTAAAGTGACTACATCCAAATTTATTCAGATTTTTATATTTGATATTTTGAGTTTTTGGGAAAAAACTTGTCGAGTGATGCAGCTGAACAAGGTACCAGTGAACTGTGCACAAATCAAGCAGTGCAATAAGAGTGACATCATCATTCTATGTGGTCTGTAGCAGAAGTTACGACCGTTTGAAGTTTGAGCTTCAAAGGTGGGAACCAAAAAAAGTGGTTTTGCCTTCCAAGCCTGAACTTTACACAGTCATAACTTCTGCTACAGACCTCATAGAATGATGATGCCAGTCTTATTGCATTCCTTGATTTGTGCACAGTTCACCGGCACCTTGTTCAGCTGCATCACTCCAGAAATTTTTTCCCAAAAACTCAAAATATCAAATATAAAAATCCGAATGAATTTGGATGTAGTCAATTTACGCAAAAACAAATTCCATATCTACAATTAGAATGAAAAACTACATGTGTCCTTCAATTTTCATCATCATAACTGCAAAAATAAACTTTTTTTGTTTAAGACCAGAGTGTCCCCTTAAAGTAATGCATCGCTGTCTAGAAGAAAAGAGAAAACAGTTAAGCCGGTGTTGGATAGCCTTCATTTGCAATTCGCTGGGAACTGCGACTGTATACGACAAGTATATGCAGTTCACTGTGGCGTAATCTGAATAAAATTGATGAGGCCCATCTCCATAATAAGTGGTGCATTGTAAAATCCTTCACTCATTCATTACAGCCAGGAACAGGAATGGATCCTGCTGCTTACGTGCCAAGTATTTGCCAGTTTTCACTGTGATTGTCTCTGCTGCTTAATTATGCGTTCCGGTGTTGTTTTTTTAACTGTTTAGGACAGCAAGTGTGTTGGCGGTTGCTACGACGCGAATGTTCAAGCTTGGAGTAAATTAAAGCTACATGAGAACGAAACTCGTAGCGGATGTTGAAACTCTTAGTTGAAATGTTTTATATTAGGACAGCTGTCTTACGAGTTCAAGGCCGAAATCTGGCCACTGTTTTGTGGCAATGGTACGAGGTTCACCGAATAAGAAAACTAGTTGTTTTCATGTGCAATAAATGTAAAGTTGAAATTCCAGGGTCAAAAGGTGCGAGGAAGGCTTGCCTCGCGTAATTAACGCACCCAAATATTCCTCCATTTTGGGGGAAACAAAATAATGTCCTTTACGCAAGCAAGTACAGTAACGAACTGCACACCCCTCCAAGGCAACTAACTCAGACTCGGTTATCTTTGAGGCCTGCAGCTACCGTAGATGTCCACAGTAAACTGAGACTCTGTAAAACACAATGAGTTAGTAAAACGTACGGGCATGCGGCCTGCGTATAGTCTATCTGTACTGCGCTAAAATTGGGCTCCACTGCAGTAACGTCAGCTGTACAAGCTGGAGATGTGCCACCTTGTGCAAAGTTCCTTTGGTAAGAAAAAGCGGCCCTTTTGTTCGCCACGTTTCGTAAAAATTAAGCGCGCCCTCTCGGGGCCCTGCAGCTTGAGCTTCAGTCACACCTACCAGTGGCCATTAAGTGGACAAGCATTGGTTCGCAGCCACAATAGCTGGGACTGAGTGCGTTTGACTCGGAGGGAAGAACGAGGACTAGCGCTTTTCTCATGAGCAGCCTACAATGCCATTCAGGCCGCACACGCCATGCACAGCACCTGCCGGTTGGAGCGCAGACACAACTGTCCTTGAGCACCTAAGAAGGCGGTCCGTCACTCTCGAGGCTATCATAGTCTTTAGATTCCATCCTGTGGTGGTTGCTGCCAATGCCCGCCGGTCCGTCGAAGCTGAGGTTCCACAGCTGACCGTGCCGGATACCTTGCGGGGGCGCCACCGACAGTGCTGCCCCCGCAGTTCTGGCGACTGACCGGCTCCTGGGCTCTCGGGTGTGGTTGTTGTCCCAGAGGCTTCGAGACTTCCTCAAGAGCATCCCATCATCCCTGTCCCTCTGCTCCTGGCTCCAGAGTCCCGAGTACTCCGTGTCCCAGAGCGCGGAACGACGCCTTGCCGCCGCTCTCGGGTCGTCGTGGAACCGCTGGTAAAAGCTCTTCCTGTGGATGCGCTCCTGGACGCTTTCTTCTCCTGGACTGCGGCTTCCAGGGCTGTGGACGCTGCCGTCGCTTGTCCTCCGCTCGTCGGACAAGGGGATGGTCTTGGGCCGTTGAGGCGGTGGCACCAGCGTTGCGTAGTCCCGTTGCGTCCCCGGCGCAGCCTCTTTAGAACAGTTAGTGTCCATGCAGCATGCAGTTGTGGCGGGCGGGTCAAGGCTCGATGCGGCACCGGGCTTACCTCGCTCAGACTGCGGCGGGCGGTCCGGAGGTTCGCCGCCGCTGCCCCGCCGGGGACTGACTTCACGCGCCAGGGACCCACTACGCTGCGACAGGAGGCTTCGGAGGCCGCGTGTCTGCAGCGCTTCCAGGAGCGACGAGTCGCGGTCCGCCTGCACACCAGAGTCTTCCTCGTCGCGGTGAGCGGGATCTTGCTGCGGCCACAGCCCGCACTCGGAGCGCACCGTTGACGGCGGCGTGGTGATGACGATTCTCGCGTTCGGGTTGCTGCTGCCGCGATTGTTGATGGACACTTGCATCCGGACCACGGGCCTTCGGCCTCCGCCACGCTCGTTGACGCTCAGCGACCGGCTGCACGGCATGCCGGGCGGCGCCGTTCGGTTGCTCTCGACGCTAATCTCGCTCTGGTAGACGGGCCGGCTGTCCTCGCCCAAGTGGAACTTGTCACTCTGCGATCTGTTGTACTTCTGCTGGCAGCGCTGCGAGCCTTCGTCGCCTCGGCCCTGCTGGGTGTCGGCGCCATCGTTGGACAGGTGCAGCCATTTCTCGACTCGGTGCCGCGTCCCCTCGGGATCTTGGTGCACACCCCAGAAGTCCGAGTTGCCTCCGCCGCGGTCCAGGGACGTTCCACGGTCATGGTGGCGACTTGGCAAGTCGTGGAACCTGTTGCGGCGCAGCGTGCCAAAGAGTGAGGCCCGGTCGATGGGGTCCCAGACACCGGAAGATCGCTTGGAAAAGGGGTCTCCACCCCCGGCACGGGCATGCGGCGTTCCTGGCTCACTTCCGGACATCTTCGAAGGCTTGTCTACCACGAATCGTAGTAGTGTCTCCTTCTGGGGCCGAGAAGACTGCGAGGGCTCCTTGGCAGACCTCGAGAAGGAGGTCGATGGCAGGAAGCTCTTCCAGTGATTTCGGAAGTCGCGGCTCATGTTGCGCATGAACTGGAACAGCGCTTGCGGGTGCGAGTTGTCAAAGTGCAGGTCGAAGTCGTCTTCGTCCGAGGAGTCTCTGTCTGTGGACGTTGTCACCGCACCACCACCCCGACGTCCCCACTCACGGGCTCGTTTCTCCGGTGTTCGCTCCCGCCGGAACGTTTCCATGCTGGCAAACGGATCTCCGCCTCGGAACAATGAACCCTTGTTGAGCTTCTTTATAGAGCTCTTCATCCTCATCAGGTTACCAAACGGGCTTGAGGTGCGCCAGTCCGGGAACATGTCATTGAAGATGTCATTTGATTCGGATGAGCTACCGCTGGCGGAACGCGGTATCGTGAGCTCGTCCTTGGGAGGCGGAGCCGCAGACCGGACGACTTCTTCGTCGACGCTGGTCGCATTGCTCGGCCTTCGAGTGATCTTGGTCTTCTTCTCCACGGTCGTCCACGAGCCATCGGACTTGGGCTGGGCGTAGACACGGCCGCTCTCGGTGATGCACGTGCCGTCCTTGCCAAAGGTGAACTTCTTGTAACTTCGCACTGGCGAGTCCGCAGCCACCCTTGTGGGCTCCTCTGCAGAACCTTCGGGAGAGGGCCTTCGTTGTGGCGCATCAGGTTCTGCAAGTTCCTCCGGAGTCGCCGGGGCGGCGTTGTCCCACAGGGTTGACGACTGTTGCTGTTCCTCTGCTTTCTTGCGGTTGCTCAACGTGATCTCGGCTGTGCTTTGGAGCACGTTTTCAGCTTCTGCTTCCTTGCTGCCTTCTTCGACGGACGGTTCGTGTGTTGGCTTGGATGTGCTCCTTCGAAGGATGCTCCTGGAAGCCAGGTCCCGCGTCCTCTCCACGGATGGAGACTTGTCAGCCGGAAACGTGGGCGGACTTGCCGGGAAAACGACGTCTTCTCTTTCCCGGGGACTAGCACTGAGCGGGCTTTTGCTCTTCGCACGTTTAGGCACGGGAATGACTTTCTTGTGTTCGACCTTCTCCGAAGCAGCCTCTTCAGGCGTCACGACTGTAGGCGTAGCTGCATCTTCCGGACGGGGGATTGATGACTCAGCGGCACCTGCCTTCGGTGTCTGGGGAAGCGGTGGCCTCTTGGCGTCCTTAAACTTTGGAGATGCCGAATTGGTCGCCGGTGAGGCCTGCGAGCTGAGGCACTTTGGAATGACGATCTTGCCTGGGCACCGTATTCCCGAACCACGTCGCGCTAACATGGGTGCCATAGACTGTTCTTCAACGGTAGCAGGTTCCGTCACCGCTGTTGAGCTGTCCTTGTCTCCGACTGTTGGCGGCGTTGGTTCACTGGCCCTTTCCTCTTGGACGGCAGGTTTCTCCTCTTCGAGCTGGGGGGGCTGCTCCTCTGTTCTTTGAACTTCCTCCTTGGCGGCTGTTGGTTCTTCCTCTTCCATTTGTTTGTCTGGAGTCCCGGTGGTTTCATTACGCTTCTCATCCTCTTCAACTTTAGGTGCTTCTTGTTCGTCTTGTCCAGTCAGCGGTGCCGAGTCGCTTGCTGGCTCTACCTTTTCCTGAACCTCTGGTGGCGCTTCGTCGGCAAATTCGTCATCGTCATGCACAAACGGCCCTCCAAGAAGTCCCACACTTGTCCTCCTTGACGAGTCCGACGTCCGAACCTTCTTGTTCTTGTGAGAGACACTCGACATCCTCATCAAGCTGCCGTCAGTGGAGCACTGGCGTTTGATGTTCTGACCCTCCAGCTCGGCAGCCAGCGCTGCGGGGATGAAGTCTACCGAATCGTTGACATTGTTGATCTGTGCTTCGGCTGGTTGGAAGTCGAAGCTTTCACTCTTCTCGGCGCCGTCTGGTGCGTTGGCTTCCTTGTCGAACGGTTCCTCAGGTGTTGGTGAGACCGGCGCAAGTGCGAGCAGTAGGTCAAGCCGCACGGGCGTCAGGTTGGACATGTCCTCGGCAAGTTGCAGCAGGGAATGGTCGAAGCCCTGGTTGACCCAGCGGTCCTGGCAGATGTCAACGACTGTTGCCCGCTTGGCCGGGTCCACGGTCAGCAGGCGTCGGATTAACCCTGACGCATCTGTGAAAAGAAAAAGGTCATACTCAGATTATGCGTGCATGGTTTTGCACAGTGTACCTGACAAAGCTGTCTAGTATGGCTTGCTAGTATGCAAGCACATACAGCTAAGATGTAAACTTTATTTACACCTTAGCTTTGTAAGCTTTGTATTTACTCCCGCAACAAATGCATTCTGTATATGACAGTCGTAACGAAGCTTATTGCTTGTATTCACTAGCGAGGCGCGCATGCAGGCAACCGTGTGAGTGCGCCGTCACTCGTTACGTCGGGCTCCGCAGGATGGCGGCACTTGTCCGTGCTAAGCACATGACTTGTGTTACACGTTAACAAACTCTACCTGAGCGAACGCAAAGTATTGCCTCGAGTCCAATGTGAGTGCGATTAATAACATCCATGTTGACACCACCGTTGAGGATCGGGTTGAAACGGAGCAGACGTTGCACGCGGTGTTTTTTATTCTTCGGCGTGCGGGCGCAGTGGCCCAAGCCGCGCCATGTCCGTGGCGCATCGGCCTTGTCTGTGGTCGTTTCCAGTGTTGCCAAGCGAAGAAACTGACAGCTAAACTTTTCAACGAATACCACCTATACAATGGGACCCTGATTATGCATCTCCCAATTACGCAAGAACCCGCTTCTTACGACGGATCATTGTGGTCCCAGCAAACTTCCCATAGAAACAATGCATTGAGTACCCTGATTATACAACACGAGAGTATGCACTTCCGACTTCATGGGACAGCTCACACCAAGCTGGAAATACCAGTGGTGGCTATTACAGAAACTGCATCCCTCTTACCTTTCACACCGCTTCGTCGTATTGTCCAGCAATACCCTTAATTGAGACTGCTAATCGTTCCACTGATCATTATTTTCCCACCTTTAACACTGCTTTCCTCACACTCTCATCCCATTTCCTTTTCTTCCTCTTCCAACAAAACACTCCCTCCTGCCTTTGACCACTGTACCCTGCTTTCTTTCACTTGCACTGTAAATATGGTGGTTCTCATAGTTCAAGCTCCTAGCCACGTACTAAGGTGCATAAATCGGTATTGCCCACACCCAAATCACGTGACACCCTGATCACGCAACGTTCTCACGTGATCCCGAGAAAGCCGTACATAATCGGGTTTTCACACTGTGCAAGTTTTTCAAAACGGAAGTTGTGATTCCTTCACTGCTGATAGGTATACGACTTCAAAAGACCTGCCTAAACATTACAGCGCAGGTCTAGCCCGACACTGCAAGCTTAGGGCACATGAAGCCATCAAGCTAATGTGCTGCAAACCATGTGGTCTCACCAGATTTCCGCTTTGGCTCATAGTAGTCTCCTTCGGAGATCTGTCGGACGAGGCGCTTGAAGTTGCTGCCATCGAAAGGCATGGCGCCATAGACCAATGTGTAGAGCAGCACGCCTAAACTCCAGCAGTCAACCTGCACAAGAAAGTAAAAGAAATGGTGAAATGTCTAGACAATTGCTTTCAGGTGTTCTAGATGCTGAAGGTCTCCAGACGCCTTCGAAAAAAGTGGCAGTGACGTGCGTAATGGCTGGCCGTTATGTTCATCTGCTGTTTGAAGTCATTCCGATGAAGTTGCGCAAAAATGTTTGTCCCAACAAAAACGACGTTCACCACAAAGTAATTTTACTGAAGAAATTTGCAGTTTTTTTTCACAGGACAGACATACCAGGAGAATTGTGTACTAAAATTCGTGACGCAGAAACAACGTATCAGATCTTTTTTTTAATTCTTTTTTTTTAATTCTTTCATTCAGTTAATGTTGAAAATAACGATCTTTTCAGGCATAATTTTCCTAGTGACTGCAAGCCTTCACAGAAATTGCTCTTGAATTCACTTCGCCATTTCAATGTTTTTTTTGGTCTGACGAAAAAATTAAGTTCCGAGACTATGCAATGCAGTTGCACGGAACAAGGCGGGCGACAAAAGTTCTGAACGTACAAATTATCTGTTTAAGGGGGCTCACTGGTCTTAAACCAAAAAAGTTTATTTTTGCAGTTATGATGATGAAAATTGGGGGGCACATGTAATTTCTCATTTTGATTGTAGATATCAAATTTGTTTTTGAGTAAAATGATTATATTCAAATTTATTTGGATTTTTATATTCAATTTTATGACAGCCTTTGTAAAAAAGCTGCTGGAGGGATGCAGCTAAACAGGGAACCAGTGAACTGCGCACAAATCAAAGAGTGCAATAAGACTAAATATTATATTACCATTCTATCTGGTCTGTAGCAGAAGTTACGACCATTTGAAGTTTGGGCTTGAAAGGTGGCAACCAAAAAAATGGTTTTGCCTTCCAGGCCCGAACTTCAAATGGTCATAACTTCTGCTACAGACCAAATAGAACGATAATGTTAGTCTTATTGCACTCTTTGATTTGTGCACCGTTCACTGGTTCCCTGTTTAGCTGCATCCCTCCAGCAGTTTTTTTACAAAGGCTGTCATTGTAAGCACCAGATTGTAACACGAAGGAGACTGCTTGGAACAAAATTGAAAAACAGCTCCTACGAAGTAAAGCCTCTGCAAAAACTTAATTTTTGTTGAGACAGCAGCTTCAGTGCAAGAACAAAAGTATATATACCCGAAGCATTTTAGGACATTCTCACAACAACACAGAGTGGCTGGCTGTAGCAGCAAACCTCGAAGAACAACAGGAAGGAACTGGTGGACCACATCATCAGAGCCCTCAGCGGCTGATTCGTCCAAGGCAGCTGATTCATCCCCACCATACCGATACTGATGAAGTTTCTATCTATCTATCAATCAGCAATTTTCTACATGAGTGAGAAGAGCAGTAGTCACCTCTGGTCCGTAGTATGGAGTGCCCTTGACGATTTCTGGCGATGCGTAGAGTGGCGAGCCACAAAACGTGCTCAAGAAGTGCCGCTCGTCGTAGACGTTGGAGAGGCCAAAGTCTGCAATCTTGGCGTTGCCTTTCTCGTCCAAAATGATGTTCTCGAGCTTGAGATCTCTGTGGCAAATCTTGTTCTGCAGGCGGACATGTAACATCAAGAAAGAGTGAGCATGTATGTTAGTTCATACCCACTCTTCTATTATAGTCTAATCTACGTGGGAGGTGGGACACAAGGACGACTAATGTGCACTTGCCGTATTTTCTCGCGTATAACCCGCACCAAAAATGTGAAAATTTCAGTGGCAAAGTAGGGGAGCGGATAATACATGGGGTTTTTCCTTTCATGCAGCTTCACAGCAATGTGCATTGTGCCGTGAAGCTCCTACACAGTAACACTAACTAAGCCTTCCATGGTAGTGATTGCACGAAGCATACAAGGACAAGAAGAAAAAAACAAGGACGAAAACAAGAAAAAAATCACAAACAACATGGATGGAACCGAAGATTACCTTGTGTACAACAGTGAGGACTGCGGCTAAAGCGATAGCTCTAGCGCGAGCAGTGCCATTGAGTGAATTGTGATTTTCACCTTGCAGTCAGTGTATTCTACTTGCTAAGTATGCGCTTTTTCTATCTACATAGTACATGATGTGTTACTTGAGCAGTAGCTTTGGTGCAGCCTTTCTTGTATCAAATGTGCGGGCAATATGCGAGGATTTTTTTATCTTTTCCGGAGGGCTGAAAGTGGGGGTGTGCATTATATGCAGGGCCATGTTATACGCGCGAAAATATGGTATACACCCTCAGCCACTTATTATCACTCAGTCCACTCACAAGGGTTTCACTTTTATCGTTTCAAACGCGCATCCACAAAAACAAAACTTGCACTCTGGGTTACCTCGCGATTCACTCACACTTATAAGTATGTACAGGTACAGTAGAATCTCGATAAACGGAAATCGCTAAAACGGAACAGTAGCGTGTAAGTTGGTTGGTTTTGTATTCAGATAACGTAAAAGAACTCTCGGCAATCGGGACTAAAATTTCCACGTCACCATGTAAACGGAACCAGAAATGAAACTTCTTGAGAAACTTAATGGCACGAGAATCAGCTTTTTACGGTTCCGGCTGTTTCGTTTTTTTTTTTTTTTTCTTCCTCCATGTCAGTTTTTTTTTTGCCCTCGTTGGCCTCGTAAGCCTCGTTTCGTTAGTGGTCAGCCGTGTTAGTGCAACGAATGCAACATCGCAGTTCTTGTTCCAGTCGTTCGGTCTCGATTCAAGGCGCCGAGGTTACAGGGCTCAGCTCCTGCCGCCTCATTCGTGCCATCGTGGTACTATTCATCTTGAAGGTGGAAGCGCTCACACAACAGGGACAAAAGTAGAAAACACAGACGCCACGGCGCTTTTCTACTTTCTAGTTTTTCTACTTTCTAGTTTTCTACTTTCGTCCCTGTAGTGTGAGTGCTTCCACCTTCAAGATGAACAGCTACCAACTAGCCCAATTGTCCGTTCTACTATGATGCTATTCGTGCTTCAGTACTACGTTGCCGTCTTCTAAATTCGGTGGCTCGTAAGCACTCGCGAAGCTGAGGCCACTAGCCTCCATGAAGATGCAGTTGCAAAGACTCGAACAAAAATAGTTAATGCATTTTGTAGTGCACAGCGACTCATGTTGCCCAATCAACTTTGTGAATGCCGTGCCTAAACCTCTTGTAGTTTTCTTGCTTTCTGAAAAACTATCAGCTACATTCACCTTCTAGTGCTTAGAGTTCCATGACATCGTATTAAGAGTGTGCACGCACATAAATTTGCTCTTTCACACATCTATTTCAGTAAACGGAACTCCTGTTAAACGGAACTAATTGTTTCGGTCCCTTGAAGTTCCGTTTATCGAGAGTCTACTGTAAATGGACTCGTGAGTGAGCAGGCCCCACAACTAGTACTCACATCCAGTCGTCCCACTCACAACAATCTCACTCACTTGAAAGAAATCATCTACAACAACAAAAACCCGCATTCAAACTCATCTTGAAATCCACTCATACACTCGTGAGTGAGTGCGGGAAAGGCATAGTAACTGGACCGGTAAGTGAGCCTGCCAAGCGACAAGCAAAAGTGTAACAGTCACTAAAAAGCACCTGAGCCCGCAGTTCTTTACCCACCTCCACATCCTGAAAGTATTTCTCTCACCTGATCACGTTCCTATGGGACTTGCTAATTTATGATCCACGAGCTTAAAAAGCATCGTGCACTGATACGAAAGGTTCTACAAATTCATAGAAATGTTCGTAACGGCCTGGTTTGCTTCTTTTAGACATACATCACTTCTTTACTGAGATGAAAAACAAACAAGAAACGTATTTTGGTTTATCAAATTTTCACAAGATGGTGCTAACAGTCTGGCAAGCAAGAGTTTTATTTTATGAATTCAGTACAGAAGTGGCATATCTCTAAAAGAAGAAAACTAGGACGTTCTGAACGCTGATACGTATTTGTAAAGCTTTCCGTGTTGATGCACAATGGTTTTTAAGTACGTGGGGAATGAAGTAATTCCCACAGCAAAGCAGTGGACTCAGTTCAGGAAACATTTGCAGACACAATTATTTCCCCATCATATTTGACAGGATCGGGGCACATCTGGGTTGTGCAATTCGAAGAGCGTGATGTGACTGTCAATGATAGCTGTAGGTTGTCACCAATTGATTTTTGGTGCCTTCAGGACTGCCTTCGTCGAACGCCCCTTATATTTTTCCACGACAGGTTTCTGCATATGTTTTTGTTTGATTGCTTACTGTCCCTGGAGTTGCTGTCTGAGGCAATGTCATGAACACTGCCGCACGGGCCACGTCTCCAGTCTCAAAAACTTGGTTGTAAGTAAAAATTACGTTCTAAAACTTTTTAGTTTCATTCAGCTTTTTTGCCAATCCCCGGCAGGGGATTGGCAAAAAAAATGTTCTGTTCTGAAATGTTTCGCTCAGCACACTCTGTTCAAAGGTTTGTTCTGGAACAAACCGCGATGCCGACTCGTTTTATATTTCCTGCGAAATTTTCCATCATCTCCTTTTGTAGGGTCGGCTTTTTCTCATTGCACATGTGCAGACAAGGAAGCTCCCTTTACAGGTTTACAGTGTGCATGCCAACATCCCCAAGGATGTCTACCACAACAAAATGCCTTCAGCGCAGCCGAATCGGTCAAGATGGCACAAGAAACTGCCACTTCTTATTCAACTGATTATTTCACATTAAAAAAAAATGGGAGTATGCGTGCATACCTTGTGGCAGTAGTAGACGGCGGACGCCACCTGACGGAAGATGCGGCGCGCCTCCTCTGACGTCAGCTCCTTCCGCTCACTGACGTAGTCGTAGAGCTCGCCTCCGCTGGCGTACTGCATCACCAGCACTATCTTGTCCTTGTTCTCGAACACTGCGGGAGGATGGAGAGCGACGGGGATGAAGCATCATGCCAAGGAATGCCAGGCTGACTAGAGCGTTCGACACAACATAAACCTCCACTGATACTTACATAGTGTGCTCGAGGTAAATAGAAATCGCTTACAGGAGCATAGGTGACCGGTAAAAAGCGCAAAGGCTCATGGGTACATTGTCTGCTCCCGCGGAGCCCAGCCACTTCCGGTTCGAGAGCTCTCCTGGCCTCCAGTAGGCCGGCGGCTTTCACGCGCGCGTGTGCTTGTTGTTTATCTGTTTCCACCGAGAAAAAAAAAACGCTCATGCATCGCGCAATAAATGTATAGCAACGATGAACCCTAGTAGGGGCTTTTCTGAAAGGTAAACACTCTGTGACCAATAAACAACACGCACACACACGCGTGAAAGCCGCCGGCGTACGGAGACCAGGCGAGATCTCGAACCGGAAGTGGCTGGAGCAGACGACGTACCCATGAGCCTTTGCACTTTTTACCGGTCACCCATTTAGCGTTTACAAAGCTAAGTGCGTATGTTATCGGCACCGCATCGGAAAACAACTCACTCTTCTCAAGAATTTGGTTTTTTCCAAAAATACGGTTTTAAAAAAAAGCCGCGTGTCGTTTTACTCTATTAGCATCCTGAGCCGAGGAGTCTAACTGAAGCCTCTAGATCAAAGCTGGAACAGCAGCAGCGAGATATCATACCAAATAAGCACTTCAGACTGTTTTATTTTATCCAACTCTTTTTTTTTTCCCTGTTTGAAAGATGCAACTAAGAAGTCCCAAGAACCCAACTTCATTAATTTTATCCAGTCCAATTGCGTCCTCCTTCGTGAAGTTGGCTTTTCCTCATTGCGCACAAGCTCGCAGCGAAGCATTGCTTACAAGGCATTACGTGATTTTTGACTGCATGCGAGGCAGCTCAGACTGCCGAGAAGATGCCTGTTTGGCTTTTCAGCAACATGCCCACCTGCACATATATTCTGCGACAACCAATAACACGCATCAATCAAAAACACAATGAAAAGAAATACAATGTAATTTTCAAATCTACTATTGTGCATCTGGCTAAGCCAAGGAACTAGAACAAAGCGTTCCTTTCTTTTCTTTTTTTTTTTTTGCACTTGAGGTTCTACGACGTCATCAGTCATGTAGAACAAGAAATAAACGGACTGAGATGGTGGCGACTGAGCTGTTTCTTTGTTCGCCGCATGTACACAAAGGTCCAACATCAGCCACTGCGATTCGGAGACGATTATACTCCAGCGAAATATCCTAAAATTGTTATTGACAAGCTTCAAGTCACATACACACGGGCAGTCACCTCATCACGCGACAGGTGTTGCCGATTCGGTAGGTGTGCAGTGCACCGTCACCTGTTCACAGGCGATGACAGGCCAGCAAAAGCACCTGGTAAACGGTGTACCAATATGCGCCCAGAATACCTAACTTTCCGGTGTGAATGGACTTACTCCAAACACAGCTTGCTGCGCGGTACTCTGCTGTCAAAGGGGCACTTTCTGATGAGGCTTCTGAACATAAAAAGACCTTGTTGGTGCGATTGACACCAACGTCAGTTTTTTTTTTTTTTTTAATTAAAGTGGTATTCTGTCTTCTTGGCTCCTTTAAAATTTTAACCTCCAAGAGAGAACTGCTTACGGCGGTTCTACAGCAAAACGTTATTTTCAAACAAATGCACGAGATGTGTCGAAATGGAGTTTATCTCAGTAGCGCCCTCGAACGTGTTCGACCTGCCGCAGAGTGGCTGTGCTCTGGTACGTACCTTCGTAGATGTGGATGATGTACGGGTGCTGTATGGAGGACATGATCTGGATCTCCCTCCGTATTCGTAACGAGTCCTGCTCCGTTTCGATCTTGGACTTCTTGATGGTCTTGATCGCCACCTGCAACCAAACACCCGGCCATTACAAATAAGAATTCACTTTATTTTATTAGCTACGTATACCAGTAATAACTATTTTAAAAATGTACATACACTGACAAGAGGGACAATTAGGTGAGAAGAAACAGCAGGCCCCCCTTGAAATCTTTAAAATACGATTTTATGCTACGAAATTAATCAGAAATGCATGCTCGCCGTCTATCCCGTCGACTGCGCGTGAAACAGCCAGCGCCACGAAGTAAATTTTTACCGATTTAAGCGTGTGCAACCGTTGGAAGGACAATGGAATTCGGCGCACAAGTTGCCAAAATTTGTTATTAGTGAGAACGAATCACCGGGGTTTTTCATACGCTTTTCGTGGACTATTATAAGGCACCGGAGACGGAATGAGGACGCATCACGTCTTTGTCGATTCTGAAACAACCGGAAGCGGTAACGCAAGAAAGAGAGAGAGAGAGAGAGAGAGAGAGAGAGAGAGAGAGAGAGAGAGAGAGAGAGAGAGAGAGAGAGAGAGAGAGAGAGAGAGAGAGAGAGAGAGAGAGAGAGAGAGAGAGAGAGAGAGAGAGAGAGAGAGATTCTGAAAAAATGTCTACTAAAGCATAATCATTCTTTCCAGCTGCTCTGCTATGCTACGCTGAGCACTTTTTTTAGGTCTGCTTCACAGCTATGCACGTATAAATTGCTGGGAAGACGTTTTGTCGGGGGCAATGCAAGCAGTTATATGGAAGTATGGAAGTCCTATGTTAGCTTCGCTGCCACACACGAGTGCATTGCTGGAAAGACCTCGGATGTGGGCTTTTCAATAATAAATTACAGAGGCCCCGTGGATCTCTGCACTGGCTTTCTGTTTAATGGGCCATCGTCCTAAAAGCGGCGGGGACGTACGCACCGGGCCAGAGGCACAAATTATGCGGGCATGACACGTCACCCCTACGCTGACGAATTGACACCAAGACTGGACAGAAGCGCCGAGTTGCTCGTTCAATGGCGTCCCAGTCTGCCAGCTCGAAACTTTATTTTCGCGGAACGCTCCCTCGAAAAAAGCTTGTGAACACTTCCATCGCAACACCCTTCCGTAACAATTAACCTACAACCTCCCCCGCCCTCCCCTATCCCAAGCGCCAAATTCGAAAGCAGCGTTTGCGTTGTCCAGAAGACAGTGTAAATTGCGTAAGCATACCAAACGTTTGGCATTTCACTCACAGTGTTTCGCAGGATGACAAAGCTCTCTCTCTCTCTCTCTCTCTCTCTCTCTCTCTCTCTCTCTCTCTCTCTCTCTCTCTCTCTCTCTCTCTCTCTCTCTCTCTCTCTCTCTCTCTCTCTCTCTCTCTCTCTCTCTCTCTCTCTCTCTCCTATACAACGTTAGTACATGCACGGCTCCAGAAACACGTGGAAGAGTAGCATGGCTCTTCTGCCACCTGAGGTCACCGGTAATAACAAAATTCCGATCGTTATCTCGTCGTTGCAGAATTCCACTGCCTACCTTCACGTCGTTCATTCTATACCGTCCAGCGAATGGGCTTTTTTTTTTTCTGTTTGAAGCGTACGTGCATGACAGCCTGCAAGACGAGTCAGGAACGCGGTAACAGATGTTTTAGCCTTCTCTTCATTTGAGTTTGTTTTGTTTTCCCGGAGACTCGTTTTATTCGATGCTTTAACGCCGGCGAAAACCAGCGTTTACTGCATCGGTAACACTAGTCGGTTCCATATACCACAGAACGTGCCTCGGTCCCGTCTCTTTCTGAACTTTGACGTTCTCGGCTTACTTTAATTTTTTTTAGTGACGCATACGCGACAACTTGCGTCAGCTGTCATTTAACAAAAGAGGAAACACGCGAGGCTATCAATTTCAGCGTGCCGTAGCTAGTTACGTATCTTAGCAAAGTTGCTCAACAAATGGAAGGGTGGCACGGGCTTGGCACGGTGTGCGCAATGCTTTGTAAAACTCACAATGTGCCGAAACACAAAATTTACACCATCTTCCCGCGAGGGGAACCATAGGGTAGATGCGACGCATCGGGGGTTGCCGTTGCGTTTCCGTTATGTTAGCGTGTGGATTGCTGTTGTTGTGTGTCCTATTTGTGCAACATGTTCATCCCCGATGCGTCGCATCTACCCCATGGTTCCCCTCGCGGGAAGATGGTGTAAATTTTACGGTTGCGCCGACCATCGCGATATCAGGCCTGTTAGTCTCTATTTCAAATCATTGGCGGTCACCGGAGGATGTCATCGGAGGAGCGCCGGCGGAACGACTGAGCGGAGCGGCGCAGTTACCGCGTTTATATGTACAGTGAGGGGAATGAGAGAGAGCAGCGCAGAGCAGCGCATGCGCATGTGTTAACCCGCACCCACGCACAGCTGGCACGGCGACGGAGCGAGCGCAGCCGAGCGCTAACACGCAGATGGCGCTGCGGTGAGAGCGGCGCTAGCGCGCAGCTGGCGCGGCGAGGAGAATGGGGGAGGGATGCGGACGCCGCCGGACTACGCCGGAGGGACAAGGCGGGTGAAAGAGATGCGTCGCATCTAAAAAGTGAAGGAACGAATGCACGAGTTTGAAGCACCGTAGCTGCACCCAGGTTTATGACTCGGTGCGCCATATGGTGAAGGGCTTCAGATGTAACTGCTTTCAGTTACCAGAAATCTACGCGGCACGCAGTGGCGGGTGCTTTTGAACGCGCGTCGCTAGCTGCTAGCTTCTGTCCTTTCCAGACACGGACATCTTCGGCTTTAATTTGGGATGATAATAATGGCGGCTGAGATTTCACTCACAACAAATTAACTGCGTCACGAATCGCCTGAGACCAACTACCGGCCGTAGATTCTCGTCTGTCGAGGGTCGCGTAGACGACCTCGGAGTATACCTTCCTCCAGCCGCGGATGCTTCAAGTTCCAAGAGCCAAATTGGCACAAGTTTTCAGTTTCTTTTGCGGGGGCTTTTTTTTTAGTTTTAAGCACGAAGATTTACACGTGGCATCACAAAACCCCGGATGATTATAGTCTTCTTGGCAGAGTTAGCGGTTGACCCACAGGGACAGTGAGACTGTCGACCAGATCTTCAGGCGATTCATGTCCAGCCTTTCGAAGGTAATGGCGGCTTATCGGCATTTTAAGAAATGCAAGGCAGAACACGTCAGCGTTTTTTTTTAGTTCCTTCGTTTTTTTTTTGTTGTTGTTATTATTGTTCGCACTGAACTCTGCATAGGTAAAGCATATAAACAGACCAATTCTGCAACATATGCCTGCGTTCAAGTCTACTTCCGATAGCTTGATACCGCACTCCATCTGTTTAAATCACTTGTGTTGGTTCAAAAAAAAAAAAAGAATTGAGAAGTTTCCTAATCCTTTTCAAAAGGAGGCTAGCTGTTTCCTGGATTCATAATTTACAAGGTCGAACGGAATAGTACTCCCACCATAGTGTCCTATTTGCGCCAGGCTTCACCAGAAGGCAGGCACAAAATGTCAACTGAACGCAGTTTTTTTTTTTTTTCCGCAGATACACTTGCGATCAGGAGCTTAGCCAGGGGGGGGGTGTTTCGCTGTCAAAACACCCCCCCGAAATTTTTAAAAATTTTTGAGCGGTGCAATCCCGCTCTGTCCCCTCCTAATATCGGCTTTTTTTACACGCTGTTCACACTCCCCATCAGTATATTAATGTAAAAGCAAAAATAAGAAAATTACATACGAAAATGAAATGACGCTGGCACGCAGGCTATCTTTCCTTTTTTCTCGCGGCGATATTTCTGACTGCGCCCTGCTAATGATATCCGACGTTGACGACAAATTCGGGTGCAGGACATTTGCCTGATTCGTGCATCACAACGTCATTCAATCCCCAACCTTCTTTTTAGGGTGAAGAAGCACTGATCACTTAATTACTCTCAAGAGAGAACGCGAGCGATGCGTTGAAAGACCAAGAAAGACAGTTCCCCCATAAAAGCGCTCGCTCTTTCAAGCGTACTTCAGATGAAATAGTAGACCGGTTAGAGCCGCTTTCCCGGGCCGGTTCAAGGCGGATCCGCGAAGGAGCAACGCGCTGGTATATATACACTGAAAACCGCCGCACTAAACGATTCAAGAGCGAGTTCCCGCTACCCGGTGTCGTAATTCGTGTAATTTAGGATGGTTTAAGCGGCCACGACAGCCGCCTTTGTTCCCCGTGACAGCCACACGTTGCACACTCACATTTATACACTTTTTTTCCTTCCCTCTTACTACATCCCGTCGGTCGTTCTATCCCCTTCGTGCCTTCTCCCATTCGTCTGTTTTCACCCGTCGCACGAGCGCAGACGCATCCAACACACCGCCGGCGTCTTTCAAGAGCAGGCCCCGGTTCTCGCAGCCGCGTGCGCGGACTCCGGCTGCGAGCCCGCCGGCGACCTCCATCTCCGGGGCCGGGCCATCATCGCCTCTCAGATCAGAAAGCCTCCTCTCCTCGCGACGTCATCGGAGCAGGACCAATCACAGGCGGACTTTTCGTCCCATCTTAACAGCCGAAACGCAGAGCACGACGTGGAGGATACGGCCACTTGAGCAAACCGAGCAGAAATGATGACACGGGCGCAGGCCCTGTCTTGTCTTGGGGGTGTGCGCCGGGTGCGCGCTTGGACCTACCTCCCCGAAGAGCTGGGCGACCGACTGGGTCCGGTCGCGGGCCGCACCTCGGAGGGAGCACTCGAAAATAGAACCCGGGCGCGCGACCCCCCCGAAAGCCGGCGGCGACAGCTTTCGCAGTAGGGCGCGGCCCAGCGCATAGGCGCGCGCGCACACACACACGCACGCACACACACACGCACGCGCGTTCTTTATGCAAGAAGCGCCACCGAGGTGCGGGTGGCGGCAGGACCGGCGTCCAGACACGTCGTCTTGCAACC
Organism: Haemaphysalis longicornis; assembly: GCF_048455015.1. Classification (NCBI taxonomy): domain Eukaryota; kingdom Metazoa; phylum Arthropoda; class Arachnida; order Ixodida; family Ixodidae; genus Haemaphysalis; species Haemaphysalis longicornis. The sequence continues at coordinate 105,274,733 of NW_027526204.1, read as the reverse complement.
CGGAGTAATTACAGCACCCTTCCAGTTCACTCCTCCTCCCCTCCTCCGTATTACCGACAGTGTATAGCCCTGTCTTTAGGGTGCACCCTTTTAAAACGCGCGGCTACGTCCTGCAGCAGGCGTCGCGCAAGCCGCCACAGCGCACGCACGCACACGGTCTGCCTCTACCCCTCGGGCGACGCTCCGCTATTCCTGCTATTCTGCTATTCTATCTAGCGCAACTTTCTCGCCCTTCCACCTCGCGCGCCTGTTTCGTAAAGCTCACTTCACGGCCGCGCTTTTCCGTCGCGACGGTGTCGAAACTGCGCCCGGAGGAAGCAGCGCCTGGCCGCGACTCCAATGCTGCTGCCCCGACGTGTTTTCTTTTCTGCGACGCCATCCGCGTCCCCTCCCCGCGAGTCTCCTCAAAACGGGACCATCACTACAGCGACGACTGTAAAACACTTTCGCAAGGGTTTGTTCATTGTGTCGACGTTTTTACGTCCGTCAACCACCAATGCACTTCGCGAGCCTGCTGCGGAAGTGGGAGCTTGCGAAGATGGACAGGATTAAATGGGACAGGAGAGCTTCTGGCAGGATCAGGCGGAATGGACCAGCATTGAACAAAAAGCTGCATAGAGTGCATAATACAGCAAGATTTATAACACGGAGGCGTTCCTTATGGCTAGGTTCGTTCGAGGAAATGAAGCGGCACAAACAGCAGCCCGAGCTCTCGTCTCCCGGGCCTGTGATGCCAGCACTGCCTCCCATGGAGCCAGATCAGCCCGTGATAGTCTACTCACGTACACAGACATCATGGAACATTACCGCCTCTCCCGCCGGAAATACCCTCCAGCCCGCTCATCCCTATCAGTGAAAGAGGAACGCCCTTGGCAGCAGCGTCAAACTGAATCCCTCCCCTGTTTAGCCATACTTCATCACATTCACCCCTCAGTGCATCCCAC